>NC_081205.1:3880959-4594683 GCF_902713425.1 Acipenser ruthenus | reverse complement strand
TTCTGTATCTCCAAATATCTGCCTGAAGCCACAGAGAGATACTGAAGGAGTCCAGAAATGGGGGCCAAGTCAAACGTTGAATCAGAAACGATCTTCCTTAACGCAGATCGGTTTCTGTTCATCAAAAATGTCGAGGTTTTGTGGGTTCCGATTTGAAAGACTGCCAACTTGTCATACCAACATGTCACAGCTAAACTATTTTACATTTGTCTTTTAAAAATGTGTTCTTTGGTTTTCTTATTTTTTTTTTTTTTGCATTTTATTATTATGGAAGCAATGAGATACATCTTATTTCCAGTAAGTGCTTGGAATTGTTTTAGAAAGTCAAATACATTTGAGATGCTGTAACTCCTAAAAAGTCTTCCGATACATTTTTTGAGATAATTCATATTGCTTGTTTTCTTAAGACCAGTAGAAATTGCTTTAAGTTGCATCAGTTTGTTGGCTTACATTAAGTCAATTAATCACACTATTGAAAAGCTTTGTCTGGAGGCAGTAAGACAGGGAACAGGAATTTAGTATGTCAAAGACCTCCATTCCTGATCAAATGGAATGGCATTTCACCAGATGTCTACAGAAACCTTGTGCAGCTATAATTTGGGTGACCATAAACTAAGAGGGTGTTCCTAAAAAAGTAGAGCTGCAATGCCATACTAACAATATTGTCTGTAGCAGTATAGGTACGTGGCTTGATCATCAAGACTTGATCATGGAAATCTGAGTCACTGTTTGTTAAAAGTGTAGAAAAAAGAAATACGACACAATCCAAAACCTGACAAGCACTCAAGTCCATTTTCAGTTCCCTTGCAAAGTGCAAGCTAGACACTGTGCTCATGCACGTAAAGCCTCACAGACTGTGTCACTGCCCAGCACCTCAAATATTTCTGGAACCTTCAGGAACCCACCCTGTCAACAGGTTTGAGAAACACAGTGCTACAGGGTGGGTCTGCTGGAAAAAGTGACAAGCCGCTCATTAGACTGGCTGAGTCACAAGGTGGAGGAAGCTGGAGAGGTCTATTTGGAGAATGGACACTGTTTTGTTTAACAGACACGCACTATAATGACATCATAGTCAGGGTTAAAGGCAACCCCCCAGCCCCCCCATTTATTTTTAGGTCATATCACCTGCTATTAAAACAGGAGCTAACTCACTCAGTATGAAAACTGCCAGCAATTGTATTATTATTATTATTATTATTATTATTATTATTATTATTATTATTATTATTATTATTATTATTATTAGTCATAGTAGTAGTAGTAGTATTTCTTTACTTTTTACAATATACTGTGCTATTATCACATCATGGTTGACTATATATCATTTAAAAAACAATTAAGTACTGTAAATGCCTATACTCTTCAAGCGCAATATTTGAATTAATATATGCAGTCTAAAATCATTGTGAAAGATATCATTTCATTGGTGTTTTCTACAACATTTTGAGGTTTTGGTATTGCTTTGGCAATCTTAATTAAAAATATCTTTCCTGCCCATATGTTGCTCTATCTATAAGCGTTTCAAGTTACATATGCTGATAAACCATCATAGGTGTATAATTTAGTCATTTATCATTTTTAATGACTTGGTTCAAAGCCCTACTGGCTTCGTAGGAATGCTGTCTGCTGAGTGATGGGGTGGCTTTTAGAAAAACAAGCAGCGAGCTCCCTTTGAGGACCTGTGCGGGGTGGTCCTTCTGAATGCCTGGTCTTGGGGTATCCTGGGCTTTTGTGTGGGGGGCAGTTTGACGGGGCGTGTTATTACCACGGTCCGTCATATCATTCCGCCTCAGTGATCATCAAAGCATGGCCTCTCGTTCATGCTGTTTTTTGACCAAGAATCTCACCCTCTGCAGTGTGGCAGGGGGAAGGCTTCTGCTGAGATGGAAAATGATCTTTAAAACAAATTAACGCGGGGCCTGGTTTTCTGGTGGTCCTATTTTTATTGTCCTGTCAATTTTTACGTGCAGCTTTTTAATAGCTGCCCAGCTGACTAAGCATGGCTGTCTAGTCACACTACATAAAGCATGGTATATATATATACCTGGAAATAAACTATTGTAACGTGAGCACTGCTGGCTGAATAAACAGAACTGCTTTCCTATGCAATGATTGGTCATTAACTGCAGTAATAAAAATACTGTATACATGCAATACTGAAATAATTGCGTGGGTGTTTTTTTTTTCTCTATAATTATTATGTTCCATGGTGTTCTGGCTTGGATTTTTGCCCCTGAGATAACCTAGCACAGATTTCTGTGTCTGGTGTGTCTGTCTCACTGTCTGAATAAATGTAACTATATCTGTGTTACAGAACATTCCGCAAAACCTAAGTATTGTTACCAGATAGGACGGAGTTGATTTTGCCTAACTGACATTAGTAACTGCTGATATATGTATAGATGGATTATTTTTCACATGCCCAAATTTACCAAGAGCTGTCAAAATGTACGCTGAATGGGTTTAGAAGAATTTATACAATGCTCAAGGTCACTTTCTAAAACCTCTCAGATAGAAGGAAGAGTAATCTTTATAATATCCTGAGTGTTGCATAGATGAAATAATGGGCTCCGCTATCATTGAAAACTGTCCAAACATATCAGGTTGGATTTGGAGTCCAATGGAATGGCATTCCACTAGATGTCTAAAGAAACCTTACTAGATCTGTGTCTTACTAGACTGCATAGCAGCTGTAATCTGGGAGACAAACCAAGTATTTATAAAGCAAAACTGTATTGTAAATTATTCTGGATTATACACACCAGTGATGTCTGAGTATCTGTATACTGTATGTATTGAACATGCATTTCAGATAGGATGTAATGCCAAGCATGCAGCTGCCAACAAATTACACCCCTTTTCTTTCCACTTTGCAAGCCTTAAAATCATCCTATAAATTAGGGTTAATGACAGGTGCTGTCACATAATTTTCATGTTTCTTGCAAAAAACCACAGACGAATGTAGTTCCATTCCTTGTCAGAAAAAAAAGAGCAAGTCAAAGCCAAAATAATGTTAGAGGTTTCCTGTGATTTATTTTCCTGGATCTATTTTTAGACTCTTGTGATGTCAATGGAGTTTGCATGTACTTTTTTTTTCAGCCTTTTCATTTTAATAGTTTGGTTGGTGACAAGGAAAGTTATGGGAATCAGGAACAAATAACACTTTATACAATTCCTGTTCTTTAAGAAAAACAAGACGACTTGGCTAGGACACTTGTTTTTCATTAGACTAGCTTGAGATGTAGGCTATACATATAAAGTTTCCTTTTCTTGCTATTTTTAGATACAGTAATGATTAAACTTGGCAACTTCAAACTCAGATGCACCTATCCCTAAAGCATACATATAAACTTTCAGGTTCTGATAAAAGGACAAAAGATATTACATGACATCTTATCTTAAAAGCAGTGCTTTTCCTTATGTATTGTATATCACAAATTCTTTGTTGTGATAGAACTGTACTTCATGGGAATGTGTATTTATTTCACTCTGTCATTTGACTCATAAGAGACACAGCGATTGGAAGAATCCTATACTACCTGGAGGGTACTTTTAGCATTACTGAGAGTAAGAACATGTTTAAAGTACACATCAAGTGGTTTAGAAATGTTCAAAAATGAATACGTAAATGCTGTATTCGGTTTAGTGCAATAGTAGCAATATGTTTATTAAGCATGTGCACTCAGAGCAAAAATAAGCATGTGTCCTTCTTATATTACCTGTGCTATTTACTATGGGAAACTTTTATAAGGGAAGGGTCTTGAATATAATATAATAACTCAACGTGAATGCCAAAATAGTAACAAGGCTGTACAAACCCAAGCTAAAGTGTCATTGCAATGCAATGCCCTTACTTTTACAACATGATGTACTCTCACTTCATTAAGGAAAACGGAGCACTCTTATTGGTTGTTGTTTTTGTTTCCATGGTTACTTGTTCTGACCTGAACTTAATTGTGTTTCAGTCTTAATAAGTGCAGTACATTTGTGTGGAAGTAAGACAGGAGATATATACAAACCAAATATTTTCGTGTGATGTAGCAATACACCTTGAAGGACAAGTCAGTCAGTGCAGTCATGCAGAGGCTGAAGCTGTAATTCAATCAGAGCTCATGCTTCCCCACGTCAAATTCCTTTATTAATTAAAACAAACAGTGGATTCCTTAGCTTTGTTTTTGATCTTTGATACAATATCAGATGTTAAGAATCAATTAATAGAAATGATCATTCTTCCAAAGCACATGTTCTGGAATCCTGAGTTTCAAAGTCCTGTCAAAGTATTTATTTTATACAGGAGATACACACCTGTATCTTGTCACCTCACAACCTACACAGCCGTTTGCTGTCCAAATTCAAATTAATTAGGCAACAGGTGAGTCACAAAGTACATTTTTTATTTATTTGACTACTGTAGCAGCAGTCACAATAGTAATGAGGCAATTAGTATGATAAATTGCATTTAATGATCTTAAAATAATAACCTTTAAATCTGCTGTGTTTGACCCCCTGAGACTTGTCTTGTGTTCCCATTTTAAACATTTTCATTACATATTGTGTTCCTTTGTAACAACATTTAGTGTGACTGGCCTTACATACCAAGAACAGTCAACACAGCACTCTTAAAGCAATATGAGGTATCCAAGTGACACAACTTAAGATATTAAGATATATAACAAGTATATAACAAAATAAATAACAAGATATGGGTTTCTTCTCATGGCATACAGCAGTGCAGTTGACCTGTAACTGGTATGGAAACTTTAAGATTAACACACTAACTTATAAATGCTCTGTGATTTATTTAAAACTCATTCCTGTGAGGCCCAAAGGTACCTGTCATGTAACAGCCCTGAAAAGTTATTGTACTTAACACTTAACCTAATCCTCAATCTAGAAAATGAGCTCTTTATTTAGTAATGTTAGACCCTGCTCTTTTTGTTTACCTATTGTTTTGGCCACTCTCCATTTTGAGTAGGCAAAACAAAATCGTTTTTTTGTCTACAACAATGGCTGCTTGTTTGACACCTGTCACACCTGCCACTGTCTGATTCATCGTTATAAGCTATTGAAATTGTGAAGGAGCTTGACAGTGTTGGTAGGTGCCATGCTTGTTATTAGAGAATGGAAAAATAAATTCAACTATAAAACCCTTCAGATTAAACGTTAGCAGAGTTCTTTTTTTTAACCGTTTTAGCATGTGGAAACGTATATGGTCATTTTGCTTTTTAATAAAGTATAATAGGATATCATAAAATGTTTGGAATAACCAAGTGCTCTGATTGGACAACAGCCAAGTACACTGGTTGGGCCTTCTGACCTTATTTCCATCTCTTAGCCATCTCATAGCCATTGTATTAATACAATAATTCACATGCGAGAAACATGTATACGGCACAGCCATATCGGCTGTGGCATCAGCTTCCTATCCTGCCTAGTGTTATTGCTTATAATACTATTGACTTGGAATTCTTTATCAGAGATGCATTAATATGCTTCCTAAATGTTATTAACATCATGGTTGATTCATGATACAATTCATCTTTTATTAAGTGTACGATATTGTTTTTCAAATCATTGCAGTTTCTCTGTCAGGTAAGAACAAGAGCAAAAAATATAAATACATATTTCAGGTTACTTTTCAATGTTAGGGAACTAACATAAGGTAGGGGTTGGTATTAATGATAATAATTCTAATAATAATAACAATGTGTTGAATGCAAGCCAGAGGTTTCACTCCCACATAAATATCTTGGTGTTTATTACAAAGCTGATAGTCTCTTTCAGTTTCCTAGACTTCAAGTACTTTAAGAGCGGTTCATCTGTCTGAAGCCACAGTGACTGATCTTTATCTCAGGCATAAAGCAGTTCTTCCGTACAGAAGAAGGAGCCCATTATGCAATTAAGACTCATCAGATCAAATTGAATCTCCACAAAGATAAACAACTGCCAGTCTTCATCGGATAAAATAGAATGTGATAAATGATTTTCTGGCTCATTGTTTTCAAGGGCTGAGGGAGACAGATGCTCTTATTAATCTTTTTTTTTTTGCCTTTTTATAGATGTGGATTATGTCACAGTGCCCATGCTAACATTTCTTTTGATAGCTGTCAAGTAGTTCATGCTCCTAAATCACAACAGACAGGTTTTTTTTTTTTTTTAATGATTTGGCTGCAGTGGCCCCACCTTGTTCTTAAGGAACAAAAAGAATTCTAGTGTTACAAAACTACTGAGAAAGCTACTGAGGTGCATGCAGGGCAGTGGAATACTGGTGTTTATTGATAGTGGAGGTGTTTATTGATAGTTTCATAACTTTTTTTTTAAATCAGAAAACATGGGGAAGTTATGCCAATGTGAACATAACCACGTACAAACTGTCAAAACTGAGCATGGGGGCACAAACTGCAGTTACCCATTTGAGCAAAAAGCGTTTCTTAGCAGCTCTGTTTCAAATACAGATATATGGCGAGTATTTCATGAAAGTTCATTGATATTGTTGTTAATCCAGAAACAAGGATGGCTGAATAACCAACAAACCCTCGAGTGATATTATGTTTAAAACAAAATTCAGCAGCTGAATTTAGAGAATTGTTTTCCTTAGATCAAGCAGCAGAGAGTAATCTAGAACAGTGCCATTTGGCCAGCCATTCTTTCGCTGGATTTGATTGAATGTCCAAGTAACTAAGTGGAGGAACTTTACATGTATTCCAATAAAACCTTTGCATTCTACTCAATTTGTGTCTTACATGCGACTTAGATATCATCTAACCAGGGGGTTATAGTACGCTAAGCCATGAACAACGTGCTATTCATGCTTTGAGCTTTTTTTCAGTCCTCAATAAACACACTGATCTGAAATCCAACCTCCAAGGCTGTCATATGTATGGGTATTATCTGCAGGGATTAAGAAACTTCCACATCCTGGTGTATAAACATCATAAAAGCCTTGAACATCTATGGCTGCCGTTCCCAGTGTTTGATTTTGTGTCAGTTTTCGAGTCAGAAGATGGATTGGTGCTCCATCTTTTTTTGCATGCATGGTTTGCTGTTTGCTGTGCTGCCACTAATTGACTGTGATCACTGGTCTGAGTGTGTGCTTCTCAAAATGACATGTTGATTATGTGGTGAGTTTAAGTCCCAACTCTAAGGGTATCTATATTAGAAGCTTGAGTAAAAAGGTTAGTAAAAACAACTAGCCTAAATCATCCATGTGCACCATGACACCAGAACAAGTTATGCTTTAAAACAAGGTCATTTTTCAATATTAAGATAAATTAATAAATGGTCTCTCTTTCAGAAATGAAGTGGATTTCCACTGGAGTGCATACAGGTAAGTATATATTTTTCATTATTTTCATAACTAAGCTAAAGAGCCCTGTTGATCTTAAAACGACGTTCTGTTAGTTTTGTTATTAAGGATGCTGTTTTACTTTTCCTCTAAAAAAAATCTAGGAAGTGCTAGAATCAAGCTTTTAAGAACAGGTCCAATGCACAGCACAGAAATGTGTGTCACATACTTTCTGACCATGCTAGACCACTGACGAGCGTTTTAGAAGAAAAACTAAATCAAGATAATAATAATAATAGAAAGTAATACCTATTTCTTTTTTTATATATATATAGCAGCAGTGGAGTGTATACATTTGAATCTGAAGCCAGGGAGGAAGTGATTGTCTGAAATTACCTGACAACTAAGACGATCAATTTCATCTCCAGGAACAGCACTGCTTCTCTCAGGTTACTGTGATTTGCTTCAGTGTCACTTATTTGCTGGCAAAGCCAACTATTTTACAATATAATATCTCATTATATCTTCGTCTTTATAAGTGAATATGTGCATTACAGTCATACAGTACACTACAGTACCTGTACAATTTGGAAAGCACATCTTCTACAATCAACAGTGTTTGTGACCTTGCTACAGTATATATCTGTATGCATTCAATCACAAATACTCGTACATGCTCACTCCTTTAAAATGTCTATTTTGAAGTTTTCTGCCACAGAATAAGGAGCCATACATGTTCTCCAGCCTTGATTTAACCTATTTTGCACAGGTATTACTGGTCCAAATTTGTATTTTGTTTTTATAGATTCTTGTATCTCTCTCTAAATCGTAAATTATTATTATTATTATGTGTTTATTTAGCACATAATAAGAGAGACTAGGGTGACTAGGGTGTGTGAACTATGCATCAGCTGCAGAGTCACTTACAACTACATCTCACCCGAAAGACGGAGCACAAGGAGGTTAAGTGACTTGCTCAGGGTCACACAATGAGTCAGTGGCTGAGGTGGGATATGAACTGGGAACCTCCTGGTTACAAGCCCTTTTCTTTAACCACTGGACCACACAGCCTCCAGTAAATCAACCTGCCTATCCTATTATCTGTGGCAGACCGTGGGAGGGACTTTTTTTTTTTTTCTAATTCACAAACTGAATACCAATATAAATGATGGACCAAAAGTCACACAACATGGTAAATAAAACAAACCTGAGCTCCTCAGCTCCAGGGACAAGCCTTTAGATGTATATTTAGCAGAAGTGCACGGCAGGACCAAGGCTCCTGTCAAGCGCTCGACTTACTTGTTTCTTGAGTGCATCCTAGCAACAAGACCTTTCGCACTGGACCATTTTTCATCTTGACAACAAGACCTCACTGCTGTCCAAGTGCTCCCTTATGGGGCCTACAATCCCTGACTCCTCTGAGCCCCTGCCAGGAAGAAACTGATCCGAAGAAACCAGCACATTATCACAAGAACTGAGGTAGGCTAACACTCCTAATGCCAAATAAACACGCGTTAACAGAATCCTTTAGAATACAACATAGACTTATCATGTATCTATTGGATATATTGGACCAAGAGCAGAATTATATATTCTTCATTCAGGACACTCTGATTTCCGCACAAGAGGTGTTCCAGATAGTCATGTCAAACTCTTACTACTATATAACTCCTTATTACACAACCTCTTATTTACATGCTAATACCAGTTGTCAACTCAAACGTATGAGTTAGTTCATTAGTTAATAAGCGGTATACACACCACCTGTCTATACAGGCTACAAGTATCCAGTTCCAAAAATTGACATATTATTCAGATATAGGGCTCTATGTATCATTAATTTTTCTTTCGTATCTTGACTTTTCGTAGGTTTTTGTGACTTCATAGACCTACCGACGATGTATTAAAGTCATTTTCACTCCCATAACTTAGTTTCATCCCTGCTGCGGTAGTTTAGTTACATTTATCACATAAATTTATTTGGCAGGCAAAGTAGAGGATGATTTAGGCCCCTGCCTAAAGACTCCTAGCACTAAAGTCATTTCAAATGGGGGAACAGTTACTTCCAGATCAGCAACGAGAGCTGCATAAGCTTATTGAGTTCAGCGATGTTTTTTCTGACTTGCCTGGTAGAACTAACCTTGTTGAATATTACATTATCTCTCCCTCAGGTGTCACAGTACAGAGACACCTTACCGGATCCCTGAAAGTCGACGAAGTGGCATTCGCAAAGAGGTATGGGACATGCTCAAACTTGGGGTGATTGAGCCTTCCAGGAGCGAGTGGTGTAGTCCGATTGTGATAGTGTCCAAAAAGGATGGCACCAACTGCTTCTGCGTTGATTTCTGTAAGGTAAACGCTATTGCCAAGTTCGATGTCTACCCCATGCCTTGTGTCGACGAGCTTCTAGATAGACTGGGAACAGTGAAGTTTATCTCCACTCTGGACCTGACAAAGGGATACTAGCAGATCCCCTTAACCCACAGTTCTAGAGAGAAACCGCATTTTCAACCCCTGAAGGGCTGTTTCATTTCAAAACCATGTCATTTGGGCTACATGGTGCGCCCGCTGCCTTTCAGAGACTGATGGACCAGGTCTTACTCCCACATTGTGAATATGCGGCAGCATATATTGACGATGTGGTTATATACGGCCATCCTTCAGTCTCTAAGGGTGGCCAGCTAACTTGGGAAAATGTGCATTGGCCATTAAATTGGCATTCATTTGATCTCGTCACAGACCACACCCCACTCAAGTGGTTAAGCACAATGAAGGACAGCAATGCCCAGATGACTTGGTGGTATCTGGCATTGCAGCCCTTCATGTACCACATGGTACACCGTGCGGGGAAAGACCACTAAAATACGTATTATTTTTCCCGGGAGGGGGGAGTTATGAAAAAAATAGATTTAACCAAGTGTTCCTTCAGCTCCACTCTGAGCGGTGGGATATGTGACAGAGATAGAATGATTCTTGGTGTTAGATCTCCCTCCCAACCTGTGAGGGTGCAGTGTAAAGGGAAAAGAGTACATTGGACTGGATGGCCCGATAATTCATTCCAAGGGTTAGGCGGAAGTCGGCCATCTAGAAAGGGGGCGGAGCTACGGTACACTAAATCATCGACCCGGAAGGGAAACGATGTGGCAACCGCGGATTGGAGGAGCGGTTGCACTCGTTAACCAAGGGGTCATTGTTGACGGTATATAAGATGATGTAGCGAGGTGATCTGGTCCTTGTAATGGTTACGCTAAACCAAAAGGACCTGAATATTGAACAGAACCGTGAGTGTTTTGTTTGTTTTTTCGGTCTGTCTAAAACCACTGTATGTTTGTTCTATAAACTAGACGGCTAACACGAGCCATATGTACTGGATTATTGCTTATTATTTACAGGACTGTAACCCATAGTTTAAATCACTGAGCAATACACATCGCTGTGTATTGCCAGCCCTCCTATTATTTACTGTTTTGGTCATCAGACACATGGATTACAAATAAACAGAAACCATTTCACCCGTACTATGTTGTCTGTTTCATTATTGGATTACTGCACCTGCTGTACACCTGCACACTAATTACCACTTTGCCACATATGCACATACACTGCCAAACCCAAGACAAAATGCACCTGACATTTTGAGACTTCACTTTCTTGGGCAACAGCCCAGACAATGGTGATATTGGGGCTATGGTGACATCAGGGCTGTGTTGATTGACCAGTTTAAAAACACTGACAGACATTGACACAGTCATTGTGTTAACAGTTCCTTCTGCTCTCCAGACGAACTTGTGTACACTCTGAGCTACAGGGGATAACAGGCTGAGCAATACAACTTCAATTACTGCCAATGTTACAGCTAGGGTTCAGCAGAGACTTGAGGAGCCCCTTTTCTGAACTGATCCATAGTCAAAGTTTAGGAGACTGGCTATAATTTCCTCCTCATGTCTGAGCTGTTCATGTAGTCCAACCTTGTCAACTTACAATTCCAAAAGCTAATGGGGGAGACCACAGTAAAAAGGCCATGCTGAAGACCTTATGGTTCAGCCATCTCTAGCAGCATCTACAAACTACTAAAGCATTTGAGAAAAGGTTGACGTCTTCTGCTTCTGCGGTGAAACAGTAATTGCACCCAGATCCAGATCCAGAGATTATATCTCACTTAGGAAATGTAACCATTAACCCACGTTAAGAAAACGGCATCTGAATTAACTTGTTTTAAAAAAGAAATACTTTTTAAATGGTTAGACATTTATATCCGATTGTTTAGACATTTTAAAACATACACTAATATGCAAGGCAGTAGATAAAACTCACTTTCACAGGGGTTGTATGTTTATAAAACTCTTAAGTAAAAACTGCACTTAATTTTCTTATTTTGTCTAGGTAGAAAATAGCTTTTATCTCCATTGGGGGTTTAAATATAAGAGGGCAGTTTAATTGGAACATTCTGTACACACTTTGCTAAATCAGATGTAATGGACTGTAATGATGTTGACAGTCTTTACACAGTAGAGCTGCTTTTTAAAATAGTATAAAATAAGGAACAGTATGCATGTAGGATGCAAACAACAAGTCGCCTGCCATTTACCTTGTGACAATAAATAAGATAAGGGTTTCTCAACACATCAACAGGACCACCAGGAACCTATAAACCTAGTGTATAAACCTCCAATAAACACAAATGAGCATATAGAACCTTATCTGTATTGCATATATGAATGTACATTTCAAATTCAAATGTATTTATTTAACCTGAGATATACGTCTCATTTCAAGGGGGACCTGGCAGGTTTTACTGATCTTGAAGAGTCTCAGTGTTGTTTTTTAATCGGACAAGCTATTAGTTAGTTAAAAGGTATATATCTAAACGTTTAATGCCGTTTACAGTTTCATATCTCTGGTATAATTATTTAAATGGCCTTGGGGTTTGTATAAGATATAAGCATATGGGTTTTATGAAGGTGATATGATCAGAAGCCATGTATGTGAAACATTAAGTCAAATCTAAACACCAAGCTGCAAATAAAACACACATTTACATTAAATGTCTGCCACCCTATCAGGATGATCACTTTTTTATGTGTTGCTGCTTCAATTGAGGCCTTTTCATTTTAACATGTACTGTATAATTCTTACAAAACAGTATTTATAGCAGGGATTATAATACTGTGACTTTTATTTAAAGTGACACCTTTGTAGCAAGATATAAACGATGCCTTCTGAATAGGAAAAACAAACATCAACAAAATAAGATGGTATACTTTGATGATCTGAATGACAGTGACTCAAAGTGTTGTAAATGTTATATTTCATGAAAAAAATAAGTTTGCACATTATAACAAAAACTAAGAAAATCTAGAACATATGAACCCTTTCTACTATTTTCGACTGATTTTTAGTCCATTGAATTAGTCTATTGGAATACTGTACTTTTGCAGGGAATAAAATGATCTGCAGCAAAAGTGTTTTTTATGTTGTTTGTTTGTTTTTTTACACAAGAAATGAGTATATACAAAGTGTAAATAAATCCAGATTATTGTGGTTTGTTAAATTTAACTACGTCTTAAAAAGTGATGGTTTTGGTACAGAACTTATGTCTGGAATGATAAATATGGGTTTCCAGGCAATTTTCATTCCTTTGTTAGCATTGCTTTTTTTTAGTGGACACCCAACTGGCAAAGCATACATTTTCTTCGAGTCAAGAAGACCTAACAAAATATGATTACTAATCCAAAATATAAAACTGTGAAAGTACTGTTTACAGTGCAGCCAAGCCTGATCTATATGCTGAGTTTATATTATAAATTGCATCTGTGGGTTACACGGCCAATTTCAGATCTCAGAGAACTTGAATTCCTGTGAATACCCTGTGTATACAAACCTGGTACAAAAGAGAGACTTTATTTACCAAAGTCTCATTACTGAGAATAGCTTATGGCTCTGGAGAAAGGTTGAAGTAAGTTTAGGGTTAGCAGAGCAAAGGAGATGGGGATACCCTTTACATTTGGTGTATCTAGCTACACTGTAATTTATTTTACTAGGTAAGCACATTGAGATTAAAATGTCTTTTACAAGTGCAACCTAGCCAAGAAAGGCAACATCAACACAATAAAACATGTTACAAAAACACAGATACAACAATAAAATACTTAAGACACAAACAAATCATAATAATACAGTCAGTGAAACACTCAACAATCAAATAGTAACAAACAGTAACAAGTCTACTCAACTACTTAAAACATGCACAACTCTCAAGTAGATAATCGTGCAGCTTACATCTAAATTGTACTTAAGTTTAGATTGTAAATCATTCCAAGACCAAGGAGCAAAATAGGCAAATGATCTTTTAGCAGCCTCTGTACACACTTTAGGAACCGTAAAATTAAAAAAAAATGTATGCAATCTAATACTGTAGTATTTATATATGGAGATAATTTACAAAGAATAGCCTTTTATAACAGAATAAACTAGTGCTCAACCTTCGCAAAGCCAAGGGGGTCCAGCCAACCAAACTGTATAACACACAATGATGAGTCCTGTAACTTGAATTCGTAATATATCTCAAGGTTGCATGATATATAGGATCCAGTTTGCTTAATGTCAAGGGCGATGCAAACCTATAGACTGTGTCCTCATAATCAATTTGTGGTAAGAATATACAAGCAATTAGCCTTTTTTTTGTAACTACAGAGTTACACTGGAGTACACTTTTTTGCACTGGAGTAACAACGTGTATATAGTTGTTTGTTTACAACATGCCAATTGAAAATTTCTGCAGTTTCTATTATCTATTGTTAGTACACTGTTGTTATGTAATTACAATGTAATTATTATGTGACCACACATATGACAGTTTAATTATAGTCAATGTAACCAGGGTTACCGGAGATGCTCTTTTATTGACCGTCAGTTTTCATTTTAAATCTAATTAAAATAACACCATATTTATTCTGTGTTTGGCAGAACATTATGTTCAAGGTTAACCCGAGTCAATATTGTTAAAGTTCAGGGGTTTACTGAAGGAATAACTCACGCCAATAAAGCTACTGTATTTCAGAAAGGAAATGTACATTAATATTCAGGAACTTTGTTCATATGAGTCCCATATAAGAATGTGTTTTTTATTAGAGACGACCAATGCAATGCTCATGGCCCACTCTGTTCAGCCACAAGGGGCAGAAAAACCCAGGGCCTGTTTGTGGTTTCTTAAGGCCTGCAATCTCTTAGAAGAATTGGCACCACGCCCTAAGAAATGCAGTGTTTCTTTCTTTAGTTCCAATAGCCCAGTGTCTACGGGAGTCGGACTGCGCAGGCTTGCAGAACCCTTCTATAGCACTCAATAGAAGCATCAGCCGATACTACAGACTTGGTTTGAGGAACTGCTGTACACCTTATACAGGATGCTCCCAATGATATCCACATATACAAGGTCCGATCTTCATTTTCAGTGGAAACCAAGACAATCCCTTTTTATCCCCTATCAAATCTGTTTAAAAATATCCTCCTTTTTTAACACCGTCTTCCATTTTATTCTCTAGCCAATGGTATTTCCTGCATAATGTCGTTGTTCCATGGGATCTGGAAATAAGTAGTTAATGAGAATTTTGCAAGGTTTTATTTGCTTAGGTCAAACTTTGTGGTCTTAGATAGCACTGAAACTTTAGTGGCCAAGGTGGAACAAAAAAACTGAAATAATATTAAATAAATACAACATAATAATAATAATAATAATAATAATAATAATAATAATAATAATAATAATAATAATAATAATCAGATATTGATATTGGCCATTTAAAAACTGGTTGAAGGCAAACTGGTGGATCTTTAAATAACATTTGCCAAAATATGTACAGATTCAAGTTCATAAAAACGTCTCCAAAGCACATTTATTGCTACAGGTTTTCTGCTTTCTTATAATGATATACAACCTTTTTAAGTCATCATACTGTGCAATAGCCAAGCAAAATATGTGTTAGCTATGTTTTTATTCTCTTCTTGTTCCCCCTTGTGATTGATTTTTGAAGCTTCTACTAATACCATTATTCCATAAAATACTGGCAAAAATGGGACTTCTGTGTTGAAATTGTAGTCCTGCTTGTTTTCATAGGAATATGGGGAAAGCCTGAAATAATATGTGTTTTTCACATATAGCACAGTCCTGCCGAACAGTCCTCAGTCAGTATTTCAGTTTTCAATGAAACCCCTCCTGCGTTAATTTCAGCTTTCGTTGTTTTTTTCATCCCTCACATGCATAGCCCTGCCATACAACTGGGCACAGCATATTTGTACAATTGAATTATGTATGTTCTTTTTTATATAAATAAATAGCAAAAACGGATAAACAAATAGGTATGACTTCTGAGGTTTGCATATTTTCCTTCACGATTTAGTATAGTAGGGCTCTTAACGCTTACTGTGCTGTTGACAGATTTATCAGTTTCATCACCAGCTGAAACCCTGCAGAAATCCATTACAATCACCAGTATCAGCCTAGAATGAGGGCCAGCCATTGCTACAATTCCTTCTGCAGACAGACAATAATTGAACCCAGTGGCGTAACATTGGTTTCAAAAGTGTGGGGGACAGTTTCTGTAGCTGGGGCGTATAGTAATAAAATAAAAAATAAACGTCCAGTCAGATTGGTGCCTTTGCAGTCCTGAATTCAGAGGACAGGAGGGAGTATTTCACAACCACCCCCCAACAATAAGATCCCAATCTTCGAATAGAAAATAGTATTGAGACCAAAGACATCTGAAATGGTATCACGACTGAGAAATTTCACAATGAAAAAACCTTGTCCTACCAGGCTCTGCTTTCTCCTCTCAGCTTGAGATCGCCCATAATGCACTGTGCGTCAATGCTTCCTCAGTTGATCCAGTGGCGTTTGCACTGGTCCGAGTGGAGCCTACTATATTGACTAGTGATTATACAAAATAAACTAAAGCAACCTGCACAGTCACTGGCAAATAGTATTTTTTTTAATCTTTAAAAAAAACAAGAAAAACAATTCAACTCACATCCGTCACGTTTAATCTTCTTATGCAAGAGACAAAATATACTCCAACTAGCTGGCTTCAGCCCAAAAACTAAAGTTATAAAAACAAATATCAGATGGAGCTTATTGCAGGCTGGATGAAAGCCAATCGAATGATGTATGCAAATCAGCGTAGAAAAGTATTGTGGGGCACAGTGAGTCTGTTGATGCCATTTCAGTGTGCAAGACAGATGTACAAGGGGGTGCGGGGTGGGGGGTGGGAGAGGCACATCTTTGGTAATCTCTGCAGTATCTTTAAAACAGATACCTCCCTCTGCATTTCAACACAGAGTATTTTAATTCTAGCTACTAAGCAGCCTTTACAATTAAAAAGAAATACAAGTTGTACTACAGCTGCAATGAGAGGGGGGCATTTCTCTGTCTGAAAAGGGTGAGGGGGGCATGTCCCCCGTGTAAATGAGACCTATGACTGAACCACTCACCAATTCTAAAACACAAATGCTGCCATGTATTGGACTATCTTATGTAATGTTGTTCAAATCAGCAAAAAACTATTATTTTGTAAGGGCTATAGACGGGGTACCTACAATAATGTGAGTGTTACAGTACAATTTGATACAGTATGGTTATACTGAATCACCCACTTCATTATAAGGGAGTTAGTGCCTTCCCTTTGGAAGGTGAATTGAGGATGAACTCAAATTTGTGCCAAAATATGTCAAGCATTAAACATAAAAGAGTTTGTTTTCTAACTTATCACATATATCGCCAATTATTTTATTATTTTCTCCCAATTTGGCATATCCAAATATTTTTAGGCTCAGCTCACCGCTACCACCCCCACGCTGACTCGGGAGGGGCGAAGACGAGCACACGCAGTCCACCGAAGCGTGTGCCATCAGTTGACCCCTTTTTTTCACACTGCAGACTCACTGTGCAGCCACCTCAGAGCTACAGTGTTGGAGGACAACGCAGCTTTGGGCAGTTTACAGGCAAGCCCGCAGGCGCCCGACCAGACTACAGGGGTTGCTGGTGCGCGGTGAGCCAAGGACACCCTACCCTTCCCTAAATGACTATGAATTGAGTAATATGCATTGGTACGGACGATTTTCTTTTCCTAATTTAGAACTGCATAGCAACGCATTTCCCGATAAGTACGGCAAACACATCGTGAGGAAAACTGTCATGACTTATGCATGTAAATGCCGCCTATGTCTATACAGATTACGTAGTGGATTAGGTCACTGTGACTTTAAAGGCTGAAAGTCACATGACCTATATCAGCAGTATAAGGTGCTGGGCTTGTCATGTCTGCTGAGCCAGTTGGACACTGACTACTAGAGAGCTGAAGGAAAGGTTGGTAGCACTTTATTTGAAAACTATGCTTAAAATCAAAACCTTGCAAATAAAATCCTGCGCCACAGGAAATAATACCAATGCCAATTTTTACAAACTAATTTAGCGGTAGGGGAACATTTATTTTCTATAGCAGATGTTGACACTTTGTTGAAAATGTATGCAAAGTTTTCTCTTAGTGATGAACGATGTCATTAATGGAACTTGGTTGAGGCGAAACACTACAGAATGGCCAATCAAGTGAAATCCTGACAAACTGGATGTTCAAAATAACTAAAGAGGTTAAAGAAAACTTGTCAATATTCATTATTAAATCTATTAAATCTATTACATCTTTTCTTTTATAATGAAAGTCAGTGGTATTAACTAATATAATATTACTATATATAATACTATTATTCCAAGATGGAGAAACATTAGGATCCACTGTAGCTCAATGAGGAGGACGTTGCTGACGATTTTGCCTCCCTAACCTGGGCTCCCTGTGAAATCCTTATTGAAGACTGCCAACCTGGGACAGTCATGATATGAACTTTCTCTCCCCTGACAGTAAAAACACACATTAATTCTAAACAATGCATTAGAATATCACTCAAAGTATCATATAGGGCATTGCTGGACCACATCATGAATAAAAAAGGTTACCTGATGTCACAACTGAAGAAGCCAGAAATGATGGCACTATTAAAATTACATCAAGATGATGAATAATGTTGTTACAGCAATTTTTTGAGAGTCTAAATATTTAAAGCAGATCAGATCTGGTGATGTCATATAAAAAAAAAATAATGCACTTGGCCATTTTAATATTTTAATATATATAAAAAATGTTTTTTAATAATTTCCTAGACTGTGATGAGATGAAATAATATCAATAGTGCCATTCAGCACTATTTAATGTACCTGTGCTAGCGACTGGCTGCTACTGAAAGACTATTTTTGACTGCTGTCTGTTCTTGTGTTTAATGCAAAACCAGCTGCTAGGATTTTAACCAGTGAGCTAATATAAGACAAGGCAATCATTCAAAACCCTGGTAAAGCCATTACTTACATAAAACTTTATAACACTTTAAACAACGGTGATCTGGAGGGGATATATTTGGATCGACTTGAAAAAGGGGATAATATATATGCTTCATTTATTACCCACAGTTTTGAACCAGCCCCCGTACATGTCTGAAGGTGCTGAATTAAGAAACTCTGAGGTGTAATCAGCAATCAGGAACAGGAAGTGACATGTCAACGTTTTATAAAGGACTTCCCCCGAGAAGGCAGATTTATAGTTTTAAGCTGAAAGCTTACAAGAGCTGATAGGTGGAGCGCTAAACAAGAACAAAAATGGCATTACTAAACCCACTTCAAGCTTTTAAAGCATATTACCATTTAGTGTTTTTTATAATCATGTAGTACTTATATTCCTTGTGTGTAACAATATATACTATTATTATTATTTATTTCTTAGCAGACGCCCTTATCCAGGGCGACTTACAATTGTTACAAGTTATCACATTATTTATCATTATACAGATATCACATTATTTTTACATACAATTACCCATTTATACAGTTGGGTTTTTACTGGAGCAATCTAGGTAAAGTACCTTGCTCAAGGGTACAACAGCAGTGTCCCCCACTGGGGATTGAACCCACAACCCTCCGGTCAAGAGTCCAGAGCCCTAACCACTACTCCACACTGCTGCCCAGCATATACATGATAGAGAATATATTTAGTTAGCTGTTTTAATGGGCTATTTAACTTCCACAATCTTATTTCACATTGTGTGTAAAGAAGAGCATTCCAGAATAGTTGTTTTATTTAGCCATATACTGAATTGCTTTGTCAATGTCTAGATGTCTTTCTTACTTTTTATTATCACACTGAGTGATAATTAAAAGTAAATGTTGAAAAACTACAAAAATACAGGGGGGAAAAGTCATACAGTAATGAATGAAATGGAATAATGCTTATTGGATGACTTGGGGCTAAAATATTTTTTAAAATGTATAAAACAGAAGCATGCTCATTTTACCCTTCAATCAGAAGAATAATTTCATTGAAAAAAATGCATTTCTTTAAGAAGCCACTGTCTGACCCCAGCTTGCCTTTCCTGAGTTAATTGAGCCTTAAGGTAGGCATGGGATTTGAAGAAATCTCTGCCAAGACACAGAAAAGACATTGAGCACTGCAGCAAATGGTCTGTGACAAAGTTATTCAATGTATCTATTTTATTGTGGTAAGTGAGTATTGCTTCAGAAGTGTTAGCAATGGTATGGTTTCACTTGAACCATTAAAGCGTTAAGTGATGGTGAATTAACTGAGAGATACTGTAGTTATGCCTTATAGTATATATACCTTGTGCTCGCTTTGGATACCATATGGAGAGAAAATATATGTAATATATTGTGTAAACACATAAGAATATATTTTCCAAGTTATATTACTGTACATATATTTTATACATATTTCATCATATACTTAAAATATTGTTTTACCACGTGTACTGTATTATTTAAATGTATGGCCCATATACACCAAACATAAAACAATATATTGAAAGGGATTTTTTCCATATAAGGTGTATTTTCATAATGCGTTTCTGAAATTCCATTTTAATTTTTTTTACTGTTGATAAAGATATTTGGAAATATCCAAAACTCGGTAATGTCAGAATTTATAGAAGCCCTTCTTTTGTTAAACAGAACATTCAAGATGCAAGGGGAGCTATCAAATACAGAAATAGAGGGGTTAATATTTACAAAACAATGCCTGCAAGCTGCATTGAATGCTATCTGAAATCCTTCTGAATAACGGTTTTATCAATGACATCAAACACACTTAAATATGACGTTACTAAACAGAATTTATTAAACTGCTGGTCAATAGTCATTTCAGTAGCTGATTGTAGTAAAATGTTAAACATAAATCATTTAATCATATCCAGAACTATATTTGCAGGTAAATTACTGTGGTGGTTTAAAAACGTCATGGTGTACGTATCACACCACAACAGCACCCAAGGGGTTGTGGCTGAAGTGGAAAATGGTATGTATTTTATATTTATGGAAATTACCTAATAAAATAGCCCCAGGTGATTTACAGTCAACAATGCCATACAAGTGCTACCCATGATCGTTTCAGCAGCTGCAAAGCCAGGTAGATCTGCGAATCACATAAAGCGCAGGGTGCAGTCCAGAGAAATGAAAGGAGGTGCAGTAGGACATGTCCTAGGAATTACTAGCCTTTTGGGGGCCCTCGAGCAGACCCTCCACAGGTTTGAAAGATCTGGACCTGATGGAACGCCAACCAACCCACACAAGAAAATGAAGGATAAAACACACCAGATATTTAGAACCAGTTCAGGTAAGTAGCACTGTAATACTTATGTTTGCATGGATGTGAAGTACAGTATCAACATTTACAGTATCTATCCAACTTTAGGAAGAACTCCCATGAACTAGTGTATGAAATAATACACTGATCTTGGGACACCCAACCCAGTGCCACTACAATCCTTTTTCAGAGAGTATTGTACATGTGTGTGTGTAACCCACTATAACATCTCATAATGCCTTCATTGAAATGATAAACCGTATGAATGCATGAAGTGGCCTCAACTTTCATTATTGTGGCGATCCATGCCTCTCAATATGGGAGTCGAATCAAATAAAACACTATAAATAAACATGTGTATGTGTGTAAACATCAAAGGACAAACACCAAAGTGTTGCGTGTTACACACTGCACAAATGCTTTATGCATATTTAAGAAACAGCAATGATAAAACATTATTAACAAATATAAGCAGCTTGTTGTTATAACACAGTAAAGCTGTACCATACATCAATTGTACATACAGTAACTACTGCTTGTAGTTTTTTACTATACCTTTAAAGCACTTAATACAGAACAAGAAAAAAAGAATTGTGTTCCATGTTAAAACCCTGTATCCCTTTCATTTACAGGAAGGCATAACTTAATAGCATAACTTAAATGGGCAGCAGTGTGGCGTAGTGGTTAGGGCTCTGGACTCTTGACCACAGGGTTGTGGGTTCAATCCCCAGTGGGGGACACTGCTGTTGTACCCTTGAGCAAGGTACTTTACCTCGATTGCTCCAGTAAAAACCCAACTGTAAAAATAATGTGATATCTGTATAATGTGAAACAATGTATAATGTAATATCTTGTAACAATTGTAAGTCGCCCTGGATAAGGGTGTCTGCTAAGAAATTAATAATAATAGTCAGGAGTTGCAATATTGCCTTTTGACAAAGTCCTGCATAAAGGATTAATTCTCAAACTGAAAGCAGTAGGGATTCAAGGAAATGCATGCATATGGATCAGGGTGTGGTTAACATGTAGAAAACAGAAAGTACTGATTAGAGGAGAAACCTCAAAATGGAGTGAGGTAATCAGTGGAGTACCACAGGGATCAGTATTAGGTCCTCTGCTATTCCTAATCTACATTAATGACTTAGACTCTGGTATAGTAAGCAAACTTTGCAGACGACACTAAAATAGGAGGAGTGGCAAACACCGTTGCAGCAGCAAAGGCCATTCAATATGATCTAGACAGCATTCAGAACTGGGCAGACACATGGCAAATGACATTTAATACAGAAAAGTGTAAGGTACTGCACGCAGGCAATAACAATGTCTATTATAAATACCATATGGGAGATACTGAAATTGAAGAAGGCATCTATGAAAAAGATCTAGGAGTTTATGTTGACTCAGAAATGTCTTCATCGAGACAATGTGGGGAAGCTATAAAAAAGGCCAACAAAATGCTCGGATATATAGTGAAAAGTGTTTAATTTAAATCAAGGGAAGTAATGTTAAAACTTTACAATGCATTAGTAAGATATTAAATCTGTTAAATAAACTGCTACAGTAATCAGCTGTACATTTAATTTAACATTCATGCTTCCATATAAACTCACATTTACAATGGTGTGATAATTCACTGCCATGCAATTTATTGGAGTGATCTTGTTGGTTATCATTGTCCAGTATGGCCCTGGTATCGTAGTAAGGGAATAGTTGGTGTGCTGATAATGATATTCCGTCTCATTATGTTTGATTCACTTTGTAACACCACGAAATCCAATACTATGCTCTTCATATCTGTCACGTCCATTGGCAGTCATTGCCCTTGACAGTTTTGGTATTAATAACAAATTTTACTTGACCTAGCCACAGCTGGTAATCAGCCCATGCGCTTCACCTTTGACCCGCAGCAATATGGCTGACATCTCTGCCAATTATCAGCAATTGGTTAGCTTTATTTTTTTTAGCGCCAAATTGTTCAGCTGTGAAAAATACAAAAGCTGCGAGACAATTTAAACATTTCCATCCGTAGATCATAAGGTGTAAAGTAACATGCTTGCTGAAGTAGATGCACTGCTGTCATTCAATTTTAATGTGTTTCGTTGTCTGCTTTTGGTATCACAGTTCATTCTGAACATACATTCTGTAACCTGGGAAATGCTGAGTGATATTCCTGAACAAGGATACATATAAGAAGACAGCGGTTGCATTCGGCTTCATAACTTTTTCAATAAATAAAGGAAGATTTTAAGTTTTTAGTTCTCCCAATTAATTTATGAAAGTGGATTTTTCTGTAAAAAGTATTGCTCAAGATGAAATGCAAAGTAAAAATAACACTTTCATTATTAAACTGAATCTTAAGTGCTTAAGATTAACAATATTGCGCAAAACTGCAAAAAGTGCCTTGAGCGCCGATCACAGTCTTGAAGATAGAGTTTCAGGTTGCCTGTTTGCGACATTATCTAAACTATAAAAAGATTTAAAAACCACCCATGTATGCTTTTAAATCATTAGAAAAAACACACCTCAGAACAACATAAGCGGTTAAAGACAGGGCTTGTTCATTGTGTACCAGTTTCCACAATGTATCTATTGTACTGCCGCAGTCAATTGGCGTCGCCTACAAAAAACACTGGTTGGAAGTGTCCCGGTTAATGCTTTCAGCTAACCCCTAATTTTCAAAGATAAGCTGTTTTCTTAACAAAACATTTGTCTCCGTCGGTTTTCTTTCATTTTCTACTTACTGCTTTTGCAAAAGCGTAATCATTGCATGACTGTGTACCTATCACTTGCTCATTGTGGACTTGCATCATGCTAATCTAAGCTCGGATAGTTCAAATATAATGTACAAATTGAAACTACTTCAAGGAGCATACCATTTTAAATTTAAATATTGTAGCAATAAAAATGTGTTTGTCCAATCAGATTCCCTTGACACCTGTCACTTTGGACAAGCTTACAGTATTTGTAGAGACTACTGCGAAAACCAAATGCACATTGAGCCATTGGTAATGTCCCCACTGTACAGCAATTGGAAACGGTTAATTGAACACTACTGAAGGTTTGAAGGAGATTTCATATGGCAAACTGTCTTTACAGAGTAAATAGCGGGGTTCTGAAAAATATAGCGTTATGCATCCCCATGTGTTGCTACAACTGTTTAAATAACATACCTGCCATTTTTCTTTTCATTGTTAACATCCTGACAACATTTGGGGATGTATAACGGTATATCTTTCAGCACTACACTACTTACTCTTTAAGATCAAGCCAATCTATTATTTTTGTGTACCCTTCTGTAAATGGAGGCTGCAACACTGTCTGTGTGAATGTATCGCGATGCATAAAGGTACGCTCCTTTTAATGGGCACCAATCAGCTTTTGACAGAATGATTAGACACAATGCTATTTCTCAAGTGCTTTGGAAAGAAATGTATCAAGTTACTTTTTCCTTGTTTGCGTCTCATCTGGTTTTGTTTTCAGTATCACGCAGCATTGGTTTGATTTACCGACAGTCCCTCAGGTTAGCAGTTAACCTGTTCTTAAGAGAAATGCTCAGTAACCATGTGTGGGATATCTGTTAAACCATTTACTCCTTCAAAAGAGCATTGTTTTCACAATTATTACAAAACCAAGCCTACACCATGTCAGTGTGTCATTTGAACATGGAACTTAATATTAAAGTTGTAATTAAACTTTATAACCCCAAGAAATGTAATCAAAGGGCAGCAAGCGGTTTGACTGTACAGTAGTTTAAAATTGAACATGATTGTCATAAACTTTAATGTGTCTTTGTTCAGAAAAGCCAGCTTTCCATAATAATATAAATATACGTGTTGGTATGTATGGGAACAAGTCACCTTGCACAAAGTTTATAATCCGATTTTATTACAGTCAATGTGTCAATAAGATTTCTAACTGATCACATCATTTCTAATGAGAATTTCCTTGGTAAAATTTAGTAATCTAGAGCTGCATCCTTTCAGTGAAAAGTCAGTATTATGACTGAACATGTACATTGCTTGTGCACATTTCTTGGTTGTGTAGTTTATGATTTGAATGTTGTGGTGCCCTATTGTACACTGATTATAACTTGTATGCAATATATTGTGTGTGTGTGTGTGTGTATATATATAACATGTTTTTCCACCTTGTATTTTAAAATACATTATTTACAGGTAAGATTATAATCAGTCCTATATCTAATGTTAAAGTCTTATGCAGCTTCCAGAACTATAGCCTCTTGGAAGCTCATTTAAAAATAAGCTGCAGATTGTTCTACTAATGATAATTAAAACAATAATACAAATACCATTAACAGTCTGTATTGATCTGCAGGTAAAAGCTTGTAAAAGGGTTGGTGAAATTAAATATATATATATATATATATATATATATATATATATATATATATATATATATATATATATATATATATTTATATTTTACGTTGACAGTTAGGTATTTGATTTTGGTTGGCTACTTATTGTATAACACATTACTGCATGAGAGAAGGGACCATTCTGTTTATTATTTAAGTAATTAATTGAAAAAAGCAAAAAAAAACATCCAAGAAGTTATACAAAAAAAACCCCCAAAAAACAAAGAGAACAGCCAAAATGAATATTTATACAAAAGAAAGTGAATCGCAGCAAGCCCGGGCTTCCCTTCAGTGATCCTTGGCATCTCTTTGAAATGCTTAAATCAAATTGAATGTAATAAAGAGACACATAAAATCTGAACTGTTAAATATCGGAATTGGTTAGCATCAAAACCTCGCCCTCCAGTATAATCTCTGCCTGCTGGAGTTGAAAGAACACAGCAGGCCTAGTATTAAGGATTTTATTTCATCCACTGATTGCGTAAGACCCGAAACTTTCTTCAGTTCAATTAAAAATGTCTGTGTGCTCTAACTGCTACAGGAAAATAATGTGTTACAATCAAACTGCACTTAAACTTCACAATTATAATGATCCACTCTGACAAAACATCTGAAACAAAAGGGATGTCTAGCTTACAGAGGCAGGGAAAGTGAAGGCTGGTTAGAGACTTAGCCAAGAAATGGGCAGGGGGAGCTTTACCCAGGACATGAGGCTTGGTATAAAACAAGCCAGGAAAATCATTTGTAAAATTATAAGTAAAGTTCAGGCACTTCCTTGTTTTCAACTTTTTTGTTTTAAAAAAAGCTATATATAAAATGTCATTTCATAAAAAAAAAAAAAAAAAAGTGACTTGCCCTTCTAAAAGTTTACCACAGTAAATTTGCACAACAGTTATAAGAGTTTACCAATGCTTTTACGTTATTACTCTTTACTATACTTTCACAATTTTTTATTTAGGGGAGGTATACTATGTGGTACTGTACAATAAATTCTCACTACGTTATCAAGAGCATTTTACTTCGTCCCCTTCACTTTATTGCAAACAAGGACAGCTAATATACTAGTTCATTAACATCATAAGATAGAAGGCACTTCAGTCCAGTTTTTAAAGCAAAGGTGTAGAAAACAGGAGCTCATGGAGTCAGTCCTACTTAGTCATTGACTTGCTGTGTGATCTTACCCAAGACACTTGTGACCTCTTTGTGCTTCAGTCCCACCTGTGAAACCAGTAGAGTGGAAACAGAGCCCAAACTAGAAATCTGGTGTTGCATCGCAGCTGGTAAATAATGTCGAAATAAAGAAGTGCTCGGATTCTAATGTAGTCAATCATATGGATTTTAGAGTATAAATATTTCATTGTGCTTGACAAGTGCACTAATCATGTTTTTTTTTAAGCACTGGTTTGTCGGGTCTTGTGCTATAATATATAAATTGGGTTTTGTGTGTGTGTGTGTTTTGTTTTGTTTTTTAAGTAAAGATTTAAAAAATATATACAGAAATACATGACGGTGAACCAATTAAAAATTAAAAATAATTTTGAATTGTTTTATTTCTTTTTTCATAACCAATTATCGGCTCAGCAACGTGTATATTTCTGAACGTGTGCCTGTTCTATCATGACAAACATTGTTTAAAGTTTGCAAGACGAATAGTGAGTCCACTGAAGAAGAAGGCACGTTTGGCTACTTGGCCTAGTTTCTTATAGTTTTACAGGCAGATAATTGAAAAACATACTTTCACTGTCTTGAGAAATGAAACAGAATTCTTTGGAGTCTAAAAGCTTCTTTACTGAAAGAGAGTTGTAAATACTGTGTAATAGAAACTGTGGCAATTCAGGTTCAGGTAGCACCTCATCCCCAGCCACCATCATCCAGGCTTTCCTAATTCAGTTCAATCTCTCCCCTCGGCACTCATGGGTTTCTGTTGTGGTGGCTTCTGAGCCTGGCTAAAGAACGGGGTGCCCCGAAGTGAGGAGTGACAGACTGTTACGCCATCCTGTCCCCGTCTAGTCATTCTTTATTTGTGCAGAAAAATAATAAGACAAGTTTTTTTTTTTTTCCTCCCTTGACAAAAGAAGTCTCAGTAATGGAAATCTGAGTATGTGAAAGAAATGCCCTTTGACGACAGAAATGTAATTGGCCTTACTTGTCTATAAATCACACCCTGACAGGTAGCAGGGATTGTAGGGAGCTGATTTAACTGTAAAATAAATAAATACAAAAAGAATGTAAAAAAATAAATAAGTAAATTCAAGTATATTAAATGGAAGGGAATGGAAGAAAAAAAATATAAAACAGAGCTCATCTACTCTGCTTTCCCTAGCATTTTCAAACCGCATGATATTCTTGGCATGTAAATGCCCCCCTACCCCAAGCACCCCTCCCTTTTTAAGGTAGCAGGCGCCTACCACACTCCACAATGTTATTGCTTGCCAGGACAGGCCGGTCCCAAGTGACACTTCTGTTAGTCTCAGGAAAAACCAACAACAGCCCCCCCCCCCACCCCGCCCCACTCCTCTCAAATCAGTTACTATTTCAGCAGCGTGCCGCATACTGTAGCACTTGCCTCAGTAGCAGCTTGTATTTGTTTAAATTGCTTTAATCTGTGCAAACAGGGTGGTGGCAACCCTAATTACTGGCATATTACAAATACTTTTTTTCTGAAATAAAAACAAACAAAATAATAAGGAAAACCTCTATTTAAAAAAAATACAATTTGACTATTGACTGGATGCTTTCCCCTAATACACAGTTTAGTTGAACAGTTTATCCCATGGGGTGATACAGACAAGATACTGGACTATGATAATATACAGTAGCTCCCATTGGATTGAAATCAGTTTTCATAAACATGGATATTACTGTTAATAAAATGATCATGTTTGCAGATGTGTTTAGAGTTTCCTGGCTGAAACTTTACATAGCTTTACATTCTAGAGCTGCCCCATCTTGGCAAAATACTGTTGTACATAATATGATGATTAAATAAATACACTCATAGTCTATCCTTAAAAGAAAGGAAAACAAATAACAAAGTTTGGACCCAATTTATTTACTTTACATTTTTAAATACAATAAAAGCTGATCTTATTTCAAAACCAATAATCCAAAATATAAAGGGCTTCCAATGTAGGTTATTCATTTATTTTTCGTATATTGCTTTTTCACTGGAGCAAAACCTTTGTAAATCTGGTCAAAAATGTATATTATTATTATTATTATTATTATTATTATTATTATTATTATTATTATTATTATTATTCAAATTGCAGTTTGCAATGCTGCAAGCTAGCAATGTGCTATTGATGTTTCAGGATGGGTGTTTGTAAGCATGCTGAGGTCCCTGCACACTGAAATATATTTCAGCTTCCTAGAAATGTGTTGACGATCATGAATGTTTGACTTAGCTAACTGGTCTCAATTATGCCCCAGTAGATTTCGACTGAGTCATCCAGTTGGGTGTGATGCCAGCTGGCTGGCTTGGCTGGAGGGATGACTGACAACGGGATACAAGTCAGCTGTGTCAGCAAAACAATTACTGTGAACATTCATCAAGGTCAAATTTGACCACATCATACCATACCATATCAACTGTACTGTATTTCTAGTATATTAGATCAAATAAATGTTTCTGGAGATGGCTATAGCTTTCTTGTAGAGCTTGATCAATAGAATGCAAGTTGAATCCCAGCCAAACAGACAGATTTGAGTCCAGAGCTCCCACTCCTACCCACTAGACTTTACGGCCTCCTCACCACCTGCCCAGCTACACCAATGAAATAATGAAATACAAACTCCCCTGACCCCAGCCCCCACCTCCAAACCTCACAGTCAGGGGATCAGTAACAGAGCTGTGGGTGCCAAATGTGTTACCAGGGTAACCAGTACTGTCAAGATACCACCAGCCACCGACCCCCCAAAATAAAACAAGAAACTCTGGCAGAACGTCCTCGATTGTCAACTGCTCCTTGAAAGAACTTGATTATATGGCAGAAATAAAAAAAATGAAAAAGGAAATCAAACACGCTATCATTTAATTTGTTAGTTTTAAAAAGTGTTAGAATTTCAATATTTGCTTTTTTCTTTATGCAGCACGGTCTGTTTTGTTAAACTTTTTTGAGTCTGGGGAGGGTTTACCAAAGCCTGGCCTGGCTAATTAATTATACTCATTAAGTCAGTGACAATCCAACAAGGCTTATTACACAGATTAAACAAACTGCTGAGTGAGAATGGTTTCACTTTGCTGGGGCATAGCGAGGGTAGTTGCAAGTCTTATTGAAATGATCCATAAGGTTTATGTAAGTAAAAACTATGGTAACACTCCATTTCAAAACTTAAACAGCTGTAAAATAAAGACTCTAGTCTGTATTTATTATTATTAGAATCTAAACCAAATAAAACAAAACCCAAAAATGTGCTTACAGTGTTACTAAGGTTTTACAAATCCAACTCTCCAACTCTGCAGAAATGCAGAGCAGTCCACTTCAACGTTCGGTCTGCAGTTATTAAGAGTCCCCCAATGGTGCTTGTGAGACTGTCCCTTTCAAAGGAAGTATCTCGGCATGATGGGAGCGCATGGGATAAGTGGATAAGCACTAGGAACACCAATAGGCAAGGGACCGTCAGAGAATTAGCAAAGTATTAGAAAATGTAGTGGAAATGAAATAATTGAACTGCAGACTGGTGTAGCAGTGACAATGATACCAGAGAAAACTACATGATTTTAAAACCTCAGGGAGTGAACTTTCTGTGCTTGCAGTTGGAAAGCAAAATGGGGGCCATTGTCAGAGCCAAAAAACTATACAATTTTTTTTTTTGAAATTCATGTATTATTATTATTATTATTATTATTATTATTATTATTATTATTATTATTATTATTATTATTATTATTAACATAAACATTAGATGTTGGACCTAAAACAAAATTGTTCCCTAATCTTTGGTAATTCGAGTTGGAGAAATAGCATTTGAAACTGATCTAGTTAGCCTACTCTGCATATTTTACTAAGTGTGGTATGTTGACTGGCAAAATATTATCACACGAATGGTACAGAACCCGAGTCCAAATGGAAAATTAAACGAATTCCTTAAAATGACAGCAGGTTTAAAGCTGAAGGTATGATGTTATACACAGTACCATGAAGACTGTGTTTACTGGTTACATGTTGCTTGATGAAACAAGGACAATTGTGTTGAAGAATAGTAATTGCAAAGACAGCACACACAACCATTGTTATGGTATGAATTTGTTTTTACATTTTTTCCTGTCCCAGTGGAGGTTTTGCTCCCTCTAGTGGTAAAGGTACAAAACTGTGGCACATTTTCAGGATGACATGCTGGCCTTCTAAGCATTTTTCAGATATACTGTATTATCCGCTATTCACAAAATCAGGTCGTCATTTTTTAATTTCTGAAATCAGAATATATTGTCTAATATAATATAAGTCATTTTCATTCAAGAAGTTTGAAATGGTCTGCATGCCAGTAAGAATGACACAGTATCTGCGGTTGCTTTTAGTGGTTCATTTCTGGATGTGCATCCTGTTAGTTATTTACAATAACAAATACTACACAGACAGTTCCATCTAGTGTTAAGGCAGCAAAATACCACATGAAGTGTGTTTTTTTTCTGTATTTAAACTTAATAACTTAATTTAAAAGGGCATTTTAAATGCAATAAATACTACATTTCATTAATAGCAACAACAAAACAATCACATTAATTCTACTGTTTTGTTTTCAAATACATGTATAGAAAATAATATATAGAAAGACCATTGAGTATTTTACCCAACCATTTTAAAATGTTATTGTTACATTAAAAAGTATGGTACATTTCCCTTTTCCCTGTTGTATCTGGTTTAAGACTGAACCCACGACATCTTCTTTATTGTGATTATACAAGTACCATAAAAAAAAAACATGTGTGCTTATTTGCAATTAAATGTGTATACTTTTTAATATATTTTTGCTTACTTTCTGCATGGTATTGCTTTGCTTTACTATGTAATCCCAGTGCACAGTATATCGGACCTCCAATACAGGGTGGGCTGGCCCTTTACAAAATTCTTGATGTATAGAACACTGTTATTCTTCTGAATAATTTCTATAATTTGGGATCAGTAAAGTAACTGCATCTCACTCTTCTTTCTGTTCAAGCCAGTTTACCCAACTTTGCTAGCCTTACCAAACTTTGTTTTTCTTTGGGTCGCAGTGAGGAAAAATAAATCAAGTCAGTTTAAGCCAATATTGAAAACGTATGACACAATTGTTTATTTGGTTTCAAACAATATTTATTTTAGTCTTTATTTCAACACCGAGGCTGCACGGTTTGAGTATATAAGCTTAGCAAAGAGGGCTTTCTGTGATCCTATCAGAAACGACCCGCCTAGAACTTGGGCTAAGACACCAAAGCATCTGATCCAGACAGACCTTCCTCTCCAGCTCCCCTAATCGTGACCTTTGCTTTTCTCAGTAGGGATTATCACAGTTATACCACACTGCTGGTTCCAAGAGCCTAGAGATACTGTTCCTGGTGATACTATACTACTTGAGTAATGCTTTGCAGCTTGAATATGGCCCAGTAAGTGGGTCAATATTTCAATAGCCTAATGTAAAAGTGACCTCAGTCAGGTTTTGGTCTACTAAAGTTTCTTTTAAAACCCCATCAGCTAATTATTATACTATGAATCACTTATATCCTTATTTATAAATTGGAGATTCTAAAACGAAGGGATATTGGGGGGTTTTGTTTGGTGTCGACCTCTCATTAAGCAGGTTTCCATTTGACCTCTTCCGCATCATTAAAGTTCTTACAATTTTAGTCAATTGAACAATTACCATTTATTATAACATTCAATTAAACCAAGATAATAGCAAGATCGTGACTTTTAAAAATCTATCTGTCTTGCTAAATGAAATATAAGCCTCATATATATAATTGATGGACTTCAGTGAGTTACAAGAAAATAATTCCATCTAGGGTTTCTGTGACGTCATAAATCACGAGACCGAAGGTCGAGTAATCTATAAACTGTCACAGAAACCCGAGATGGAATTGTTTTCCTGTAACTCACTGGAGAGGCCCATCTGTTATGTTTTATAATACATGGATACCCTTGTGATGCTAATATTAAAGAAGACGAGGTTCAGCAGTAGAGTTGGGTTTTTTTAAGCGCAGTGTTTCAGTGCTGTACAGACGTTCTGTGTCGTTGTCCGTTAGTGCTTCAGCTTTATTTGGATGATTGCCTTTATGTTGTTTTAATGTTTTAATTTCCCGTTCCTCTCCAGTTTCTCTGAGATACAAATGTACCAGTTTTACATTTATTTATTTATTTTTATTTTTTAACGTATTCTCATTTTGTTAATCATTAATGAACATTTCTGTACTGCGGGTGTTGTCTGATTGAAAACGAGACATTTTGTGTTTGAATTGAAAGTGATGGTCTCGAGGAGTCGAATGGGTCAAAGTTCAAGTATATTTTCCTCTAGAGGAATTCTCACTTTTTGACGTCACTACTTTTGTATTATGCCTTTTTTTCGAATGGCTCAGGATGCAATTATAGCCTTTATCCATGTATTATATACATGGATGAAGGCTATATAATAACTGTGTCAAGCCTGGGTCTAATTTAAATATGCATACATTCCAGGACTGCCCAAGAAACAGCTTGCTACAGTATGTCATCAATCAGACTATCCCTGCACTGTATATGTTACAGCTAAGCAAAATGGATCCTGGCCACACTGTCCTATTACTCGCTGCATGACAGATTATATATTATTATGTTTCCTAGGAAACAATCCTTGCAAACAAAAAAGACACAGCAATGAGGAGTAAGCATTGTTTGTTCTAAATTGCACCAACCAACTTAAACTTTTCTTTACTGTCAGGGGTGCTGGAACTGGGGGTACTGGGGGTGCGGTAGCACCCCTGGCTTTGCATGGCTTCCATCGCATACAGGGGTTACAGTTTTGTTCAATGGCTTTCAGCACCTCCACTATGAAAAATGGCTCCAGCGCCTCTGTTTACTGTTGTAACATTTCCAAGATTTATAGTAAGAATGCTTTATATTCAAAGCACACCAGCTGCCTTGCCGCCCCCCCCCCCCCCCCCCTCCTCTTGGTTTGAAAGTTTACTAAACATATAATGAGTATCATTAGAGAAGTTATCAAGGAATCAAAAACAGAACAATCAAATAAACAAACAAACAAAAAAAAAGTCATTTGAGAATAAATCCAGACGGCATTGGGAAAATGTCCAATAACAAAGAATGCTTCAGTATTTTTTTAATTATTAGACTAGCTTACCTTCAAGACAGTGGCTTACCATCCTATAACCCATACACAGATGCTAACTGTACTATGCCATTTCATGTTGAATTAATATGGATTTCATTGTATTTCATTCAGATTTATGAACATAAGAACATAAGAACAGAGGAGGCCATTCAGCCCATCTTGCTTGTTTGGTTGTTCGTAGCTTATTGATCCCAGAATCTCATCAAGCAGCTTCTTGAAGGATCCCAGGGTATTAGCTTCAACAACATTACTGGGGAGTTGGTTCCAGACCCTCACAATTCTCTGTGTAAAAAAGTGCCTCCTATTTTCTGTTCTGAATGCCCCTTTATCTAATCTCCATTTGTGACCCATGGTCATTGTTTCTTTTTTCAGGTCAAATAAGTCCCCTGGGTCGACATTGTCTATACCTTTTAGGATTTTGAATGTTTGAATCAGATCACCGCATAGTCTTCTTTGTTCAAGACTGAATAGATTCAATTCTTTTAGCCTGTCTGCATACGACATGCCTTTTAAACCCAGGATAATTCTGGTTGCTCTTCTTTGTACTCTTTCTAGAGCAGCAATATCCTTTTTGTAACGAGGTGACCAGAACTGAACACAATATTCTAGGTGACGTCTTACTAATGCATTGTAAAGTTTTGACATTACTTCCCTTGATTTAAATTCAACACTTCTCACAATATATCCGAGCATCTTGTTGGCCTTTTTTATAGCTTCCCAACATTGTCTAGATGAAGACATTTCTGAGTCAACATAAACTCCCAGGTCTTTTTCATAGTTCCCTTCTTCAATTTCAGTATCTGAAAATAAAAATGATAACGTTCCTGTTTTTGGAGAGGTTGTTGTTTTTAAAAGAACTTAGATTATTGAAGAAAAAAAAAAGTTTACAAATGAACGTCAGAAAAAAAAATATATATACTCTGCGGTTTGCATCCAGAATAAACCCAGGCTGTGTGTGATGGAAAGCAGCCGTTAAAACTAACAGAACACCCCTCCTAGGTTTGTTTAACTAATTTTAAATTAATTGCAGCACCTGGGGAATTATTAATTAATTAATCAAATAATCACCTTGCAAGTCTGACAGAGTCTCTGTCAGGCCAAGTGGAAACTGAAGCTGGGAATATGTAAATTGGAATTAATTGGAAGGTTATGTTTCAGGTATTTTATTTTGAATGAAAACAATCCGCTGGTCCCTGTAAGCTCGGTAGCGTCTCAGAATTATTATGCCAGGGCCCGTCTGCGCCAGTATAATTTCATCTCATTACCTCTCTGGTATAAATAGTTTTTTTTTCTTTTTTTTTCCATGAACCAACATCGTCCACAGTTAACCTGTTGTGCCATTCTCTGCTCTAGTTTATGAGGTTCAGCTATTTGCAGTGTGTCATTACTCTAGTTGGATTTATAGGGTGGTTTATCTGTTCTGTATGACTGTAATGAACTGTCAGAACCATTTCGTGACAAGTCACATACAGTATGTGCTGACAGCAAGTTCCCAAACACATGTATGCTTCCTGTCTTCCTCAGTGAAAGACCAGGCTGGCAACAGGGTAGGCTAAATAGTATTGAATACAGTGTTATAGTGGTGTCTGGTTTTCAAAGCAGAATATAATGACATTTAAAATGAGGACACTATGCTTTTACTCGCTGCCAGAATTGACACTAAAATTATTATTGGCTACAGACCAACTGATGGATAATAATACACATGAAAAAAAAGTGCACTCGATAGAAAGGTTTTTTTTTTCTACAGTCTATTGAATATTAGGTATATTAGTGGTTATTTAAATACCTCATCCACACAAGGAGCCATTTAAAGCAAAGGTAAAATAATCTTTATTTTCTCTTCAGGAGATTGGCTGAGGGAAAGGAAAACATGCAACACAAAACAAAAGGACACTATAAAACAAAATACTACACCAAGTCAGTTTAACTCCTTATAAACTGATAACATTTTGGTAAAAGTCATCTGCTATGTTGTATATAATTTATAACATAATATTTTGTAGCCTGGTCTCACATAAAAACATTACTTCAGTTATCAGCAAAAAACAGGGTTGGATTAATTCAACAACACTAAACAGTAAAATAAAGTTGTATAAGTTTATAATGTGAAGATGGTTGCTAACTATATTGTATTTACACTGGCTGTAGTAACTATGCAATTACATGTAAGAGAGTGTTGTTACAATGCAATTCATTTCTGTCTGTAGAGATATGTAAAACACTAACAAGGGTGTATTTAGTAAACTACGGTGTGTTTTTGTTTAGGTAAATACAGACTGTATATTTTGAATGTAACTTTGGCAGGGATGTGCTTAAATCCATCCCTGCCAGGACCCACAGATGTAATATGGCCATTCCCTAATTAGATAGTGAGTGCTAATTGGGGAATGGCCACATGTATATAAGGAGGTAAAAATCCTTTGTTTGGGAAGAGGAGTGTGGTGATGAAGTCAAGTGAAGGCACTGCCCAGCCTGGACAATCAAAAGCATTTATTTTGAACAAAAGGTAATTATTGTGTTTTGTTTTACTTTGTTATGTTGGCTCTCATGCCGTTGTTTCTTTGCTTTGTTTATTGTGTTCTGTTAATAAACATGCACAAAGCGTGCTTTCACTGCAGCTTTCCTGACTCTGAGTCTTAATCCTGATGCTAGCCTGCCACAACCCATTGCTATAATCTAACCAGTAACATAAAATCAACTTTTTATGAAAGAAAACCATTATTTTAAAATGAGTTTCGCATTTGATGCACCACATCATATCAGGTTGAGAAGTCATGGTACATTCCGCAATGACCTTGGCCCCAGTTTGGTCAGATGTCCAGGAGAATATCCCCTTAACTCCTGCTGGTATGCCAGAGCATGAACAGCTGAAGTAATGTTTCTTCTAAAAGAACACAGAGCAGGTAGGTATAGAGGTGCTTGATTGTGTGGCAACAACGGTGTGACTTGGCTAATGCTAGCTTCGACATCCACCTTGACCATACCCTGCATAGATACTTATATGTTGATCCTTCTCAGGGAGGGGAGAAGGCAGTTTGCTTATAAGTGTCAGAGCCTGGCTGTGAAACCACAGCTCTCTGCACCACAATGCAGTCTCTTATCAGTTAGCCTCCTGCAGAAACAAATTGCAATGTCAGGGTGTAACTGTTTATTTGCTGACTACAGTACAGTACTATAGTGTATTGGTATTTATAGCAATTGAGACAATTAGACTACCATGCGACATCAATAAAATCAATTAAAAAAAAAATGCTGGCATCACTGTAGACCAATGAACTTTCCTTAAAAAAACAAAAAGCTAAATAGCTATTTGTTTAAAACAAGAATTACACGTTCATCTTTGCACAATGGATGGCACGTCTTGATTCCTATTTGGCACAAATGATAAATCTGTTCAGTTTGTTGTAAAGCTTATAGTGAGTCTGTTGTGACTGTTTAGTGTTTTTTTGGGGGGGTGGCAGGGGGTTGGTCCAAACAATGGACTGTTTTGAACTGTAATGAGTTACAGGTGCACAGTACATGTAAGTTAACAAACAGACAAACATATTTTTTTTTATCAGACTAACAGTTAGACATACTCTACATCGAATATTAACATGCATAGAGACAGATGAATGGATTGCTCAAGCAATGTTTGCCAGAGAATTAAAAGTTAAGTATGTTTGGTGGGCTACTTAAATACTTCACAGGGTCGATACATTCCCTATAAAAGCTGGGGTCCTAGCCTTAAGTAAAGTATTTAATACTGAGTATGAAACCACAAGACCCAAGAACACATGTTTCAGATTCAGTTACTTATTATAGCTAACGTAAACCATTTGTAAAAGCAGAAAAAGAAAAATGACTAAAAATGATATTGGTTACATTGAAATATTACAACTTAAAAAAACATTTATTTTACATATTTTATAAATATCAATTAAACAAAAAAAACTATTGATTCGTTTTAAAACATGTTTTCTTGTTATACAAGACCACTATCTTATTTGATGATGTGCTGCAAAATTATGACCCTTGTACTACTCTTCCTCCTATTGTTTCAACCATAGGGGTCTCTGCTGTGTGGTTCTGAAACCATGAAACCAGGAACACACTATTGAATAAATCGTACCTTTTTCCTGAAAGAAGAAAAATACCTCTTAATGTTAAAATATTTAACATTATGAGTATGAGTATCCTGCCAGTTCAAGCACAAATGCTTTGATTTATCAGCTAACTCAGAGCTCTGTTACAATATACCTGCTGCAGACTGTGCATCGATGAGAACTGAAGGCTTGTAAAAAAAAAAAAAAAAAAAGAAAAAGGGTCTGGTACCTTCATAATCAATCTCTGAATCACAGTGTTAACTATCGTCACTACTGGTACTTAAGGGAATATGGGGATCTACTATCAAATTTGTAGTTTACCACATGTGTTTAGTACATATAAATGATAAATTTGCCTCAGAAAGCTGTTGATATTATGATATTGATAGTGATATGTTAGAAATATTGCTTTGCTTTACAGTGGCCAAAACATATGTTTTTGATGCCTCTTCCCAAAGAAAACACATCTAGACTTTCAAAATATTTGGGGGGCATGCTTCTTTTCCATATGTGAATGCCGTACACAGCCAAGAGCATTTATTAAATTGCATACCTACTGGTATTCTCAGAAATGTTGCATTGCTGAAAGCTCTACCTCCAGAGAGAAGCTGGGCATTCTTCAAATAACAATGAACAAGAAGTGGAAGCTGACTGTCAACAAAGACCTTGTGGTTAATGAAAGGTCAGTAATTAGAGGAAGCAGAGTGCTAAAACAGTGAGTTTGGAGGTTGAAAGAGGGCTAGAGTATTACAGAACTGTGTGTTTCCTCACTTGCTGCTGTTTCTATGCACAAGCGTTGTAGTTTTGTTTTAAAATAAGACTACGTGTATGGGATATATGTTTATTGATGTTCTGTAACTATACCCACCACAGGGGACTCATTCTGGCTGCTCAGGGATAGCCAAGAGCAGGCAGGCAAGCGGTCAACATGTTCACTTATACCAGCTTTCTTTCAGACTACCTTTATCCAGTGGTGTTGATATACTACTGGTCTTCTAGTAAGCACGACTAACAACAGCAGTGAGGGATGTACACCTTACTAATTTACATGGGCAGCAGTGTGGAGTAGTGGTTAGGGCTCTGGACTCTTGACCGGAGGGTTGTGGGTTCAATCCCCAGTGGGGGACACTGCTGTTGTACCCTTGAGCAAGGTACTTTACCTAGATTGCTCCAGTAAAAACCCAACTGTATAAATGGGTAATTGTATGTAAAAATAATGTGATATCTGTATAATGTGAAATAATGTGATATGTTGTAACAATTGTAAGTCGCCCTGGATAACGGTGTCTGCTAAGAAATAAATAATAAAATAATAATAAGACCTTTTTTATTTACAGCTCTTCACAGTTCACCAAAGTGAAAGCACAATGTATGTCTCACCAATTTTGAAAACGACTTGTGAAAAAGCTTAGCTTGAATGATGCTGTATCCCCTTCTAGTGGAACTGTCAAATCTTTTTTTTTTTTCAGGTCATTGTGAGGCCTATTATAAATACCACAAACTTAAAGCATGCCCTGATTCCTGTTAGCAGAGACAGGGAAATGTGTCTAGTGCATATTTCACAGAATCAGCAACACAAATGTGGTTTGTTTTATTAGAGAAGGTTGTAGATTATGGCACAAACCTTTCAAGAGTCTTTTTAAGCGTCCAAATAATTGTTATATTTGGATTTCTGCCAAGCTTCCAATGTGATATTGAACAATATATTGATAACTTTACTATTTTAGCATTTCAGACAGAAATAAAGAAACATATTCTGGTTGCTAGGCTATTTCTTAATTGCACACATGTACAATGATGCAATTTTTGTGTAAAATGATTTACCAGGAATTAACATTTATATAAAGATGACAATAGTTCTGCCACCCCTGTTATCCATGTTCCTGGCAATTGGTAGTTGTATCTGTTGAAGTATATGCTTTATACTTTGTATTATAAGAATGGTAACGTTAAGAGTTTTGCAGCAGGTGCGCGACCTTGAACAGGGTTATGCAATCAACCATGTATCATCATTCTGAACCAACAGGTGCTTGTAACATGGCCCCGATTATGACTAATGTGCAGTTCATCGCTCATAGCTCATATTACTCCTGCAAGAGCTGACTCTGCAGACTCACAATCCAAGAAATTGTGAGTAAGACTTAGACATCATATAAGAACTAGGTAAACCTTAATTCCTGTCCCCTTTCACTCCTTCTCGTAACACATTTACACACTGTTAAAAGAAATATAATATAAAAAATAACAATAATAAAAAATAGAAGAAACTCTCTTCTACAGTTATAAAACAGTGTGCCAGCTGTGGCCCATGGTGTACGCGCCAGGAATGTGTTTGGCTGGTGATTTGAGGAAAAAGTGTGCTGTGGCACTGTTTGAACCAGCACCTCTGTGTAAATTGTTGAGTGTTGCCATTGTAGGAGTCTGCTTTTACGTCAACTGGCAACTGAGTATGTTGGATGGTGGCACTGTCTTAGTCATGGAGCAAGAAAACCATTAAAGGTGGAATACGTGTACTCTGGCTTGCCCTACTTTTCGAAAGGTCATTTCTTTTTGTGGGTTTGAATCCATATTCTGTTGTCATTAGGACCTTTCACAGCTGCTGAGTGTTGTGTTTCATTAACATTGCAAACTGTGGCCATGAAACTGTGTCCGCCTGTTTGCCATGTTGGCTCCTGTTGCTCTTCAGTTTACATACAAGAGGGTCTATAGTGGAGCCGATATAGCATCAGTTTCGGATCCTGCTCCTTCTCCTTCTTAATGGATTTCATAGCTGTCAAAATTCAGGTATGGAAATAAGGCTCCCATTGCGTAGCAGTTTGATCCGTTCCTGGTTTTACTATGAGCCTAATAAGACACATCTGAGCTTGTTAACAAACAAGCTCATAGTAAAATCTGGTATTGGTGAAACAACTAAGCAATAGGAGTCTTATTTCCATCTCTGAAATTAACGTGTGTGCTAATTGACAAGACTTTCCATTAATTTTCTAGGTGAGCTTCACTTTTCTTTTGTTCTTCTTAGTTCTATTATTCTTTTATTGAATACGCAGTAAGTTTTCCTTACTGTATAGTCATTAATAAACTGGAAGTGAGATGGTCCAGTTGGCTAAGTCACTGGTAGGATGTTCTGGTCCTTCTTGGAGGATATTGTTTCAAAGCAGCTGAATTCTTCATTTAGTTTTAGACTTAGTTTATTTCCTATATAGATATAGACCATGAAAAAGCAAGTACTTCCGTGGAACTGAGATGGCACAGTGGGCTAATTCAAGGTCAATTAACAAATTATTTGAAAATAAAGGGAGAAAATCAGCTGGATTTGAAACAAGTACTCAAAGGACAACAGCACTTCATACTTGTGAATTTGCCCACTGTGCCATCTCACTTCCATGGAAGTACTTGCTTTATCATTGACTATTAATTAACCAATTATTTAAAAAAACAAAGGAATCAGCTGGTTTTTAACCCAGTTCCCCAAGGAGGAGCAGAATAGTCATATGTGCCATCTGACTGCCATAGAAGTGCTTGCTTTTTCATTGACTTTAAAGTAAATTAATCATGTCTTTGAAAATAAAGGATCAAACTCATCTGGATTTTAGCCCAGCCTCCCAAACAGGAACAGCACAACAGGCCAGTGAATTAGGCTACTGTGCCATCTCACTTCCATGTAAATGCTTGCTTTTTCATTGTCTATATACTGTAGGAAAAGGCTTGCTTTATCAATTAAATTCAAGGACGGAATCAATAGGATTTGAACCCAGTCTTGTCAGAGAAACAGCACAGCATTTCACTGTTATCACACTGTACCACTTGGATCCATGTGAGAGTCTATCATTGCATATACAGTGGGCTCTTATATCAACCTCTTTATATTATTATTTTTATGTGTAAGATCACACACCTTTTCCCTTTTTGTAGAACTCTATCATAACAGGCAAAGTGAAAGGAAAACACATGCCCCTAATATAGAGTTTGAACCCACTAACCTGGGAATTCAAGTCCCATGCTCTACCAACAGAGGTAGCCCGCTAGAGGGATTCTGAGGTGGACCTGGGGATATGCTGTGATTATCAACTTGGTTTTATTTGTGACTTGAATTGGATTCAAAGCCAAACATTAAAGGTCTATAAGGTAAATGAAACAGCATTATTCATGTGGGAATTGAACCAAATACCCTGGGAATCAGAGTCCATTGATCTATCAACTGAGCTATCCAGCAGGGCTGAACACCTCTGTAAAATGGCAGCTAGTACTTGAATTAATTATTTGTACATTATGTAGGTGCAGATAGAGAGAATAATATTTTCAACACACAAGACAAGGCCTGAACCACAGCTCTGTTGTTTATTTATAAATGTATTTCTTTCTCTTTTTTCTCTTGAGTAGAGAACACCAGTGCTGTGTCTTTGTGCTGTTCTGGTTGTTGTGGCATTTCTTTTGGCATCATCTGGATATACGAAATAATAAAATAAAAATACATAATATGAGTTACTTAAGATTTATAGATTTATGAGACATCAGATTAGAAAACAAACAGCTTTCATTACTGATGATTCCTTTCCATTCTAATTTCTATCATGTAACACATAAGGACAAGTAGTGATTGCTGCTTATGCCTGCTATTCAGAGACAATCAGTGATATGACAACTTGCAGTATCATGACTCATATATTTCTGATTATAATTTGCAGAGAAATGTGGTTCTTGAAATACTATATAAGAAGTGTCATTAGTGAACCCGCCCTTGCAAAAATGACAAGTTACCTCAAATGTTCCTCGCCACCCAAACTTATTTTTGTTACAGTTAGGACTTTAAGAGAATTTATACTATTTTCATCCAGAAAAAAGGAGCAACGTCTAGCCAAATACATGTTGTTAAACAGTGTGTTCTATTCAAGGTGACAACGGTTTATAATAAATGATCCAGGCACTACCCAAAGTTTACAAGAACTTTATAAAATTAGCAAAACAGCGTGAATCGGTTACCATGGTAGCCAGACAAACACAATAAACAAGCAGCTTCACGGCAGAAGTGAGTTAGACCATGTTTTCTCTGCCAGGGGTATCCCTTTACGGTAAGAAATAAATTGCCTTAAAAAACTTGCTTGATCATTTTATAATTCTACTGCACACACTGATACAAATAAAATAGTGGGAAAATATATTCAACTGGCACATTTGATCAATCTTTTAGATATGATAGTACAGTATGTCCTGCCCTTTGAATAAGGAAAATAAATAGATAATTGCAGGTCCCTGGGTATTTTAAAATGCCTATATAGTGTTGACCATTTTGAATGGAATTAAAAAGGTTACAGAACACATTAATTATAGTTTTTAAAGGGACCAGTATGCAGTATTAGAAAGAGTATGTAGTAAATCCTGGTGGAGGGAAACACAAAAATAATAATTTTGGGAGTTAAAAGTTGACACTATATTTTTTGTATTATTGTGGTCATGCTTTCAGTGTGTCCTTGCTTCTATTGAATATCCATCTTATAAACAGCAACAGTCCCACTTGAACAGGTATCTCTCTGGGCTGCGGACATTGGTGTTCTGCTAACATTCATTTAACAATGCATTTGTCTGACAGTGATTTCCAAGGAGGATACCACCTATCAACCGGATCACAACATGTCCAGGTGGTGAAATAGCCTTATCCTCTTCCAGTCTAATACAGTAGTTTGTTAATGGTAACTAAGGAAAGACTACAACATCACTAAGTACCTCACTGAAATGTGTGTGCATTAGTCAATTCACCTAATTTAAACAGAGAGATTCCATTTCCACTCACTCGACACAGTCAAAAACAGAGAAACCTGTAGTGAATTTGAGTAATTATCTTATCCAAGAAACAGGTGAATAAATCCTTCCTTTTAAACCAAGCAAGTTTAATTGTAGTGGATGGGGCCAAACCAAGTGTCTCCTATGTACGCCATAATAAAAGTGTAACCACTCAACTACATTCTATATTATTAGTGTTTAATACTACTTAAAATAAAGTGACGTCAATGAATGTCACAAAGCCAGCACCCAAATAATCTTACTGGCTAGCTCAAGTCTGGAACCTCTGCCAGGCTTAATTCAAATGTAATCTGGGAAGGGGCTGTAATCCACAGTGTGAGTTTATATTGGCCCCCTCAAGTACTTGGCTTTGTTTTGTGCCAGGAGATGAAAACTGACAAAACCTCCCACTGCCCGTGAAGTCTGTTATTGCCTCATGTATACAATTCGAACGGTGCATTAACATTTATCTGGTTCACAATCTTGATTTTAGGTATATCCAGGAGAGCAGTTCTGTATACAATAGTTATTGAAGCTCACTGCTCTTCAATGAGTTGATGTTAGTCACCAAATTCTATTGTGCTAAGTGATACCAGAGCTTGGTTGCATGGGAAATGCTCCAACTTTATTGAACATTTGAGGAACACTTTGCAACTTCAATGAGATCCATTAAAAATGGGACAGTGATTAAGACCATTAGGGTGTGATTTACTAAGCTTTTCAAACACAAAATAGCTGTTCACTGGAATAGACCTAGAAACACTATTTAAGCTTGTAGCTTTAGAAGTTGAAGGCTTATTGTTAGAGGAACAAAATGACATACAACTGAGCACTAACTTAGTAAGGAACTCTCAAAGACTAAGTAGCTTCTTAGTATGTTTAACACCATTCCAATTATGTAATTCTTCATTGCCTGTGAACCTCAAAATGGGTCCCTTACAGTGTAAAATGAACGCTGTCAGCTGTATCAAAAGCTTATTATTCAAAGAAAAGAAAATCACTAAGATGCATCATAATGTTTAGTATGTTCATTATCATACATCCTTTAAACAATATGTAAATAACTGCTCCTGAGAATTCTTTGCTAAGCCGATTAGTTAATGAAGGAAAAGGGTTAATCTTCATTTTGTTCGTAGTATGTTCAACTCGTATTTTTGTTTTACCTTTTGTTTTCTTTTTTGTAAAAAGAATCCATGGGGGATCATGCAAATTAGTAAAAATTACTCCTTTGAGAAAAACTAAATAGCACACTTAGGAGTTTTAAAAACGCTGAAATGCCAGCTACAGACAGAACCTATGAACCGGGTTACAAAACCTTGAGCTGTATCATATTTCTTGTGTTTGAATGACAAGCGTCTACATGCATGCAACTACACTTTTAAAAATACCCCAGGGTAATATTAGTCCGATGGTACCCCCCTCTCCCCTGCTGGGATCTCTAGGTTTAAGAACAGGCTACAATATATTAAAATATCACTAACTTTTCACTTTTCAATGCACACACAGATACATTTGTACATGCATATGATCTATCACAAATCAAGATATAAAGTATATGTCTAATTGTAGAGAACTGAAAGTTCAATTATTTAGAACTGAACCCACTGGCGTTACTAGCATTCCTACTGTCTCACAGCCCCACCACCCGCAGCAAGGTGACATATTTAAATATTTATTTTATGACTTATTACAAGTTAAAAAATCATACAGGAAGTCAGGAATTGCAGTAACACCACAAATCAATACTTTTCTAGATAATAAGTAATGGGGTCCCATTTGACAAAATTTACTGCTGGGTTCAGCATTTTACTGTGGGTCCAAATTATCATGCTACCCCTGTTTGAACCTGTTGTTCAATAAATTTCACAGTAAAGCATTATCAGATTGATATAGGACCACTCCTATTCCTTTATAATGGATCACATATTTCCTTCTGGCTCAACCTTAAACAGTGATGCTTACATTTTGTGTTTGACTTTTCTCTAATAATAATAATAATAATAATAATAATAATAATAATAATAATAATAATAATACAGTATTATGTAATCAATGTGGATTTAAACCTCCAACATTGTCTAAAGGGTTAATTTTAGGTCCAAAACCAATTGACAGTGTTTTTATAACTTTAGACATTCTTTCTGGGGTCTCTTGGAGATGGTCCTTTCACTCAAGGCTGACTTAAGTGCTACCTATAGCAATACCTCCTGGCTCGAGGTGGGTAGAGTGAAAGTCTAGTTTAACAAAAGCAGCATGACAGGCTATCCGAGTCCTCCCAGTAGTAACACACTTGTTTCAAACAAGCTACTTGATTACATACCCCTGCCTGCCAGCTGGCAGAGCTGCAACCTTGATGCCATTTGAAATCCAGCAGAATTCCAGTTAACACCAGTTCTCAAAACAACCTCGTTCCACCAGGAGCGACCAGTTCATAAATTCTGCTGGATACTAGTAAATTCATTTCCACTGGAGAGAGCTGAGACTGTGTCAATCACCACAATTGGCTGGCGGAATGGAAATTAAAAACTGTGTAAAATTTCACGAGAGAGTGGTGTTGTCAGACAGTGCAACGTGTGTGGAATTTCAGAGCTTAATTAAGCTGATGTTCAACATGTGGAACCCCAACAGAGCAGGTCTGTGTCTGTGAAAATCAGTGTGCTTCACTTTAATTATGGCTTAATTGCTCACTAGTCCTGGCTAATTTTAGCAATTTGCCCACTGAGACCTGAGAAGGATCAGATTTTAATTGAGTTTGTCTTTCTCAATCAGACTTCAAAGAACAACACAGCCTTGATTGAGTGGGTGCAAAAATGGGAGCTTTAGCTATATATATAATGTAAATAAAACAAATCAACTATTAAAACAGCACTATCATGCACCTGGTTCTATGAAAAAAATAATATTATAGTGTGCCATCATCTCCCATTGAGCACTAAATTTATTTTAATTTAGCCCGTGTTTGTGTCATTTAAAACAAACTAATAAATATGTATTTCCTTGAGGTATGTCATGCTGTTAAACAGTCCCATGTTTATTCGCTGGCAGTGAGAGAGAAATCATTTCTTCTTTGCTGTTCTCTGAGATAGCAGTGAAAAGGACAGGACCTCCATGTTAGGCAACCCTCTCTGTGTAACTTTGTTCCTGCCACCCAAAGCCACAGAAACGAAAAAGAAGGCGGTCGGTTCACAGATTGAGATGCAGTCCTGGCTTAGTCTTATTAAATGGGCCGGGTAACCTGTGGGAATTACGTGCTGCACAAGAAGCTAATGAGGAGGCATCATGCGGTAGAGCAGCTGCAAGTGAAGTGTGAACAGAGGTTGTTGAGAACTCTTCCTGGTTCAGTGTTTGGAAAACAGCATAAATACAGGAATATCACACTGAGGTAACGGAGGTTAGGTCTGTGGCATGTTTTTGTGTTTCCCGCATGGAGCAGATCTGTGTTATCTATTTTAAGGTTGGCTGGTTTTTCACCTGTCAAGAATTTCAGGCCAAGTGAGATGTTGAGTGATCAAGGCATCCCAAGTTGACTACATAATACAACACTTCTGCCCACGGAGACTAAACTGTGTCAATTCAAACCTCCGCTCATTTATTGAACCCAGGTTACTGTGAAATAGGGATTAAAAACATTAACCGTTTTGAGGGACAGTTAGAACCTAGGTTGGATGCAAATGGCTATTTAACACAAACTATCAGACTATAGCTCCCATGGGTCTACAGCGCCACCATGTAAAACTCAATAAATACTCACCTTTAACAAGTATTTAGATACCTGTTATAAATATAATTCAAATATTAAAACAAAAATGAAATTATAACACATGTGAGCATGCCTGTTACATGTATTACGTCTTTTAAAATAAAATAAATCACATTTTATGTCTGAGTTAAAATACTCATTTTCACATAACAAATGGCAAGGAGAAGAAACAGTTTATATTTTGTGGTGTTTATGAAGACACTATCACATTCGCTAAAGGTCTGGCCAACAGTCAAACTATTAAGGTCCTCATGTTTATAGGTCCCAGTTTGGTTTTAAAGAGTTTGCAATTCTGTAACACACAGTTTCAGGCTTTTGTCACAGTGGGCCTGTTTTCTATCCATAAATCTCACAGCCAAGATTTTTAACTTGATCTCTGGAGCCAAAATAGGATTGAGACTGTTAAATGTTAATTTTCTGTAGAAAATTATATATATATATATATATATATATATATATATATATATATATATATATATATATATATATAAATTTAAAAAAACAAGAAAAAGTGAAAGGATCGGAATATTGGCATGGGTTTTCTTCAGTTTCCATGGCTCCAGGGATATTTATATTACTTTTTTGTTTATTTTCCTTCACTGTAAATCTTTTTTTTTCTTGAAAACATATAGAAGGTGTTTACATAGAATTTAACTCACTGACTCCTGTGAAAGTGAACCTGTCTCATAGAATGCTAAGCTTTTGTAGGAACTGTAATGATTAAGGCAACTGGCATGACAGGCTGAGTTGGGGTAAAACGTTACTGTCATAATATTACTTTTGTCAATAACGAGGTAATATAACAAGTTAGATTTTTAATGGGAGTAATAATATAAAAATATAAAACATAAACAGGCTTGTCTCGTTACCTTTTCTCTGTTAAACACCTACATTGGTGGTCATTTCTTTTTTTACAGCCAAAGTACATTGCAGTTCCTTTGTAACCGTAAACGTGAAATGCTCTTTATTGTATTTATTATATCAATCAGCACCACATGCCGTCAAACCGGAAACTCCGTTTATGGCAGTCCCTAAGACGTAACTGCTATTTAACTTGAGCATGCACATGGTCCATGCACATGATTAGGAATAACTGGTTAGAGTACAGAGCTTAATAAAGTCATAACAGAGACCCCAACAGGTACATAACCGCTTCTTCTTCAGTAAACTGAGCTCCTTTTGATTCGATACAACAAATTGCATGCATATGAAAAATACTATAGTGTAATTGATGCTTAAGGATGTATCTACAAAATACATGAGTAACTATTACTTTAAGTAATTTATCTAACACAATGTTTAATATGTTGTTTTTCCCCAACTAACACATTATAAAAGCCTTTATGTAACTTCAGTTTCTTTTTATTATTATTTTCAATAACTGTTATTATTGTAATGATTACAATTTACTATTTGCTATATCCAGTCAATTTATTAAGATTGTTTGTTTGTTATACTACAAACATTTTAATTACCAGACATACAGATAAGTAGTAAACAATAGTCACAACTAACTGTTTCACATGACAAGATAAGAGAAAGAAATATAACAAGTAATATAACGTGCTACTTTTTTATTAAGTACTAAGTAAGGATTTTTTTCTGAAGAAACAAGTAACGAGTAATGAGTTACATTTTTTTAATAATGTGTCCTATGCCGATGACAGGTACCAAAAACATACAGAACAATAAACCAGGTACAAGACTGTCTCTGTCATACTGTATCTCCCAGAGTTGGCTTCACTTCAGTAACAGATTTATTTTGTATGCATTTCAGTTCAATGTAGTCTTGGCTTTCGCCACTCAAGAAAGTGGTACAGCTTTCGATTCAGTGAGCATTGGGCCTGTTGGGTAATTGGGTAATTAGCCCCCCATTAGTCATTCAACATTCCTAGTAAACAGGTAACATTTATTTGGGGATTTGTAAGAGGGATCGCTCAATATTATTTTTTTTAATTTGATGACCATTATCTGAGTGCAGTGGAAAATGGCCAACCTTGCTTGTTCTTAATTTATTGGTCTGTCCCAAAATTTGCTGGAGGATAATGTGCATAATTTATAATGACCATATATCAAAATGTGTCATCAATTTATAATTAATAGACGTTTGTGTGGAGTGTGGAGAACCGCAAGTCTCATGTTTGATGAGGAAAGTTTGAGGCTTTCTTTTCTACAAGTGCAGCCAAGTAACGTATCAGACAAGGTCATGTTAGTTCATCAGTTGCCTTCTGTTTATTGCATAAACATACCTTTGTTTTTTCTACCCCTTTTGCATGCGTTTATGTTGATTTTGTGGTTTCCAAAATTGGATTCTGGCTCCAGCAGGCTTGTGTTTCCACGGCTACCACAGGTCTTATCTGCTACCGGTTTTTGGAGCACAAACAACAAGGCCTTTCACTTGACTTTTCCTTTACTTCCCAAGACCCTGCCATGAAGTAGTAAAAAATATATATGTGTGTGTAAAAAAAAAAATTAAAAATCTAGTAATTAATTGTGTCCAGCCTTTTCCTTTCAGTTTCTGATACCTTGGAGTTTTGCATCAATCACTGGTCTTTAAAATCAAGAATAACAGGTCTGATAGTTCAGTCAGGTAAGATGAAGCCACCCTGGCACCCTGTAATATTTTCTTTCTAAAGTTTCCAGCTTAGGCTTAGCATTCTGCAACATAAAGGATGGCCCTGCTCCCTATTTTTTTTTTTTTTCTGTAATTCATAAGCTTTCCTGACCAAACTAATTAAAGCAGCTTCAAATGCAGGATATTAAAAGTATGGTACAGTTGTTTAAATCTCTATATTTAATTTGATTATATGTACTTTGGAACAAGCTTAAGGACTGAAAAACAAATTCATCATAACATTGTTATTGATTGGGATTAATTACTAATCTCATCAGGGTTTAAAATAATAAACATTGTAATCGAGAGTTTATTATATCATGTATTTTTGTAATCAACAGGCAGTTTAATTTGCTTGCCTCTCTGAAGTTGACGCACTGTGTGTGCGTGCGTGATCCCGGTCACATGGAAGCACTCTACCTAACGATGAGCGGATGCTGCTGGTCACATGTTTTCCACTGGAGCCTACATGTCTCAGGGCTTTCTCGGCTTGGCTCTTTCGAAGAATAAATCACAACTTTGTAGACATTTGCATCCTGCAGTCTAAAATGCCTGGCAGTTTTTAATAAACAGGTTATATTTTGATTTTGAGAAAAAAACCTAAAAACATTTCTGTCTCTTAATTAAGTTTTACGTAAATATGGTTTTGAAAGACAAATGATCAGCTAATAACGTATGTATTTAAATAGTTATTAGCAGAATCAGCTATACAGTAGGACTGTGTCTGGTATTACTCTGGTACAACAACATGACCATTACCATTGCATTAAAGAGGGTGAGGAGGAGTGCATACATTAATTGAAGGAACTACACTAGGCCGTACAACATCAATCACAGAAGACTGAGGCACAAGAAACATGAGGCAACTTCCAGGCAGCTTTTTCTGGCACGAACAGAAGCAACAAAGAAATCTTCTACTTCTTAAGAAAAACAGCTCTACTTAAAAAAAAAAAAAAACTCTTGCTAATATACCTTTACCCATGCAAGTAGTTGACAGAAAAAAAGTTGCCTTGTTTTTCATGGCTTTAAGACAATGAATAACCATTTAAATCCAACCTAACACTGATAAAGCATAATGACTGTCCTCTGAGCCTCCGAGCCTACCCTTCATGCTGGGTGTGGAATTGGAGTGCGACCCAAGCCTACTAAGGGACAGGGTGGGAGGTTGACTTGTTTCAACCCAGGGGTAGGTGGTGTTGGTAAGAAGGCAGAGAGCTTTGAAGCTGAATCCCAGCTTCCTCCTTTCATGAGTACAGTGCTTTAAAGTATAAATATTGAATATTTGACATAATCATATATGGTACAATTAAATGTTCTGGGGGCTGTAAGCTTGGTTGGGTCTTTGGTGGTGGTGCTATATCTTGTAACACACCCTGAAACAAATCCTAGCAATGCCATTGTCTGTGTACGCTTACATTACCAGATGTCACCAGATTGTACAAATGCCCATATCCATTGAAACATCTGTTTTCATAAATCTGTGTCCTTTCAAGATGGAGAACCATCAAGCTTAAACTCATTGCATATTCTGCACCCCACATCTTTAGTTTTTGAATCAGCACTCGCTGGAGAACTTTAAAGGCTTTGAGCAGGACAGTGTCATGATTTTAAATTCAAACCTCATGCAACGTCTACCGTGGTGTCACCATGCTGATAGAACTCCATCCAGCACCAAGCCCCTGCTTTCTATCCCAATGCATCCCAACACATTTTAACAAGCCCACTGCTATGTTGCTCAGAAAGATGAATGATAAATTGGATTATTTCTCTTCAGATGGCTCGAGCTTTGTGATCCGTGCTGTAAATTCATTTGAAAAAAGTTACATTTGTGTTACTTATTCTACAAAGCTTGTAAAGGTTCAGCACAGGGATACCCACAAGGGCTGAACAATCAACATTTTACTTTTGAAATGCTCCTTTCTTAGTCCCGCATCTACAGAAGTCCTAATTTGCCAAAATCCCCAGTCACAGCCCATTTCCTTTGTGATGCTTGCCTATTTAAACAATGCACTTAGAATACAATAAACAAAACAACAAAATGACTGGGCAAATGAGCCTTACAAATAATAAACAACCAATTTAATCAATAATTATGTTGTTTTATACTATAATTGTGGTCATTTCAGGGTAACTATTCCCCTAAACTCAATTCAGAGAAAAGCCTCTGCAGCCTTAGAAAGGAAGTTTTAATAGCTCTAGATAATGGTAATCAATTTGAGGGTGGAGTGATCCATTAACTAAATGATAACAAAGTGCTATAGTTCTGCTAAAGTTTCTTGGACATACTGTATACAGTAGGTATCACGCCTAGGTACATATACAAATATATATATTAAAATCATTGTTGTCTAATAACTTGACATTATATCACTGTGGTCCGTGTTCATAAATCCTGAGTTCTTAAATTTGCTCTTTGGAAGAAAGTTAAGAAAAACTGCTATTCACAAAATAGTTTTATGAAGATGAAGCAATAACTTTAGGCTGGTTAAGTCTTTATGGTTTTTCCAATATTACACACAACCAGTCCTAAAGTTACAGTTAAATTACAGCAATAATGGAACAAGAGTTTTCAAAATGCCTTTAAAAATGTACATTTTGGTGACACATGATGTGATTTGTGTTGGCACCAGTGCCTGTCTTTTTTAAATAAGGGTATCACAGGATGAACCAACTTGGAATCTCTATAGAAGAAAGAGGAGCAGTCAATTCCATTGTATAATTTATAACAAACCTCAATTCTAACACAAATTCATAATGAACCAGCAGATGCTTCTTTAAAAGTCATATATGCAAAAAGATCCTCTATTGTATCGTTAGAAAGTACAGTACAGTGTCTCTCCGCATCCCTAGAAGAATGTTCAATGTCCCCCCTGTGGCACCACAGGACAGCTCCGTTTAGCCTGTGATAATGTGCTAATGCTTGTACCCTCAGCATACATTATCTCTTGCATCTTCATTTGTCAAAGTCACAGCATGAGGTTGGAAACAGAACTGGCTGCTGTTTTGTTTTCTTTTTCTCTTCTTTTGCTTCACTTAAGCTGTAAAACAGCTGATGTCTCAAGGTGGTCAGCGAACAGGAAATATGTTCTTTATCTTTTTAGTCTGAGCTTTACATTTGTATCATGTTTGGTAAGATTGAATCAGAAACAGAAACATAATGGAAGCTCTGTTCACTAATTGCACTATATGATCAGATACGGATTTGAACATGAAGAGAAGGACTTTTACTAAAAATTAGGAATGCGGTCAACTTTATAAAAGGGTAAAAACATCAAAGACACTGGGAAATAAATGTTAGATTTACCTCTATTGAGAGTTTTTATTGTTCTAGTTGTGGAGGAAATACCAGAGCAGATACATTGTAATATTTGTCATTTCTTTTAGTATTTCAAAAAGGATGATCTAGCATGAAACGTCTCATGTACTGTATGCCACTTTTTATAACCAATACTGACGACACATATCAAATATATATCTCTTGAATAGACCTTATTTTCATTGACAAGATTCCTTTCACTGCTGACAATGGTTAATTTTACAGTGGAAGAAAGTGTCTTGAAATTTACCTTTGTAGTGTTGTTCATGTTTTTTTTCTTCAACAAGCATCACAATCTGGTTAAACTAGTATCACCAAAATACTAGCTTTGATCACCAGCTTTTAAAAACAACACTTCTTGACAGCGCTGGAATTTCAAACAGGGATAGCTGGAGAGAGTGTGTGGGGAGAGAATGGTAAGAGCAATGCCGAGGCCAGCCCTGCACCTGAATCCATGATAGGATGGATTGCTGGTTTCAATGTGCTGATAACGCTACAGTCTCTGAATCCATTCTTACATGTGGGTGGTTTGTATGTTCTGGGAAGCTGCCAGCGATGCTCAGATGGCTAGACAGAGCTGGAGGGTGGGGTGGGGGGGGGAGGGTGTTTCGGATTGGAGAATGCCAAGTCCTCTGCCCCTTGGGTGAGACCCAGACCCAAGCAGTAATACAATTGTCAGCATGCATTAAGAGGTCTACGATAAAGAAACCACTGTGGGCTGAGAGATAGAGCTGGAAAGCAAACATTCCCTGTCTCCTTACAGGGCTCTTGCTGTCTGTTCAGGGGGGCTTATTTCCCTTAAGCCATATGCTTTATCTTTAGCTCAGAATAAAAGATGCAAACTGTGCTCTATGTACAGTACTTCACATGCAGTGGACCAAGGGACTGCTTTTTGTTTGTCTCTTTAATTTTCTGACAGAATAGAAAGGTGTGTCTTTGAAGAGAAATAATAAAGTGGCAGTTCAATGGTAGATTTTAAAACATGTCCCATATTAACAAAACATTTAACTTGCGCTACATTTAAAAACAGTTCAAGTGGAGTCTTTAAATAAATGACACAAAGTGAATGTAGAGACATATTTAGTACATCAATTCCCTTCAGTTAACTGAGTGTAGATTTTAAGCTACTTTACTTTACTTTATCTTGACAACAGGAACTGCTCATGTTTGATTTTACTACAATCAGGGGGCTGTGGAAAAGGACAAAATTAACTTGTCGTTTCACTCACCGCTTGCTTTAATTAGCATGTTTTACTGCTACTCCCTTATCATCGACTTCATTTGTGATGGAAATAACCCAGCTTTTAATATTGGAAAGGGCATTATTTTACAGCGCTTTTGTATACATAACTACTCTAATCTACAGTTCCTCAGCTCTACATGTCGTTCAATAGAATTCATCATCCCTCCTCCATATGATCTGTCATTGAGCCTGTCTCCAAAGTTTCTACATCATCAAATTCATGGTTGGCTCACTCAGTCTGTTATTAAAGACATTTTGAGCTATAGCCACAGGGAATAATAATCTGTCCTCATGTTGTTATAATCTATTAATTTTTCCTTCTTGTAAATTTAGTAGCAAGCACATGCTGACAGGAGCAAAACCTGTTTTATCTTGGATTCATCTATAGAAACAGGTAATATGAGTGAATAGACAGATATATTCAAGCATTGAATAACTTTTTCATATTTAGCACTGCTGACAGAATATATTTTTTTCTCATTTTGAAATATATGTGGCATACAATCAAATCCAACGACATATAGAGTAGTTCATATGTAAAGAAAAATAAAATTATTAATAATTTACCAGTCTCCTGGATCACCCAGCACACTGGTACAGTAATAATGCTCGTTTTCTGTCAACGAGTCCATGTGAAAACAAATGAAGCAGATGATTAATGAATGTGAAAAACAGCTTGTGGATTGTCTACCATGATGTGTCTCCCACTGTGAACCCCCCCCCCCCCCCCTGCCCTCCAAGCTGACATTTACCATTTTTTTTATCAACAAATCCACTCGCACTCCCCAGACTCTCATCACTACTTTTAAGAGACTTTCTCCCAATGTTGCAGGAATTGCAGATGTTAAAACAAAAAAAACAAACCAAAAAAAAAATAGACAATCTCCATAACACATAACCAGCCTGTAATACAGTGCTGGTCATTTTTATTCAGAAAAACAGTGGCCTCTAAAGCTCTTGTCACATAAAAATGAAACAGCGCACCAGTGCATCAGAAAATGTATTGTGTGTCCATTGGCTTAAGATATATATTTGATAGTAGGTATACTTGCAGTGTACAATTTCTTTTTTTTTTTTTTTGATGTACAAAAAAAGGTCTAATTGATTTCAAAATCTTTCCTTTCAGGACATTTTGGGCAAAAGCCCTTCTTCAGATGGTATGGTTAGAAAGAAAAGTAAACACAGTGCAGTAAACAGTGTCCTATATTTCTGCATATATAGGAATGCATAAGTAAAAAATCTAATATTTTAAATCTAATTCCCAACTAAAGCCAAATGTCTTACGTCATTTTAACATTTAAGAGTGTTGAAAACATTATTCTTTCACCCAGTCCAGGTTTAGAATGAACCGCCTAGATAGTTTCCAAAGACACACAAATGCAGTGCGGTAGTACTGCATTTGTGTGTCTCTGGAAACTATCTCGTTTCAACAAGAAGGTACATCTTTCCAGTAAGTACCACGTACCAGTGCAGTGAGAGCAACGTCAGAGAATGAAAACAAACAGTGGAGTAAAGCACTAGCTTAGGCGTTCTTTAAGTGATATAAGTTTAAAAGTCAGCGTCTCTTTATGTATATTGTGGATGATTAACAGCCTGTGATATGATATCATGTCTGTGGCGGAGATGTGAATACCATATTTCCCAAGGTGGACATATATTACAAGCCTTTATAAACAGTCTACTTTAATAAACAATTGCATGTATTTAATAGAGAATAGACTCCCTTAGACCACAGCCATTGTTATTCAATTACATTAAATTATTAAATTAAAATTGGAATATAATGCTCCTGTATATTAATATAATTTCTGTGCAATAAAATATTTAAAATTGTAAGGTATATAATATTTAGGCTGCTGTAGTTTGTATGAAGGGACCGCACCAGCACTAGGGTGTGAAGTATATGTTGACAGATGTCTTCAAAATGACAGCAGCTGTGTGTCAACACCATCAGTGTCGACATTTGACTCTGCCATGTATATTTACTATTGCCTGTGAAGGTTTACGTCTTGCAAATTTGCTCTGTGCAAAAATATACAACTATAAGACTATAGCAATCTAAAAAGGAGAAGCTTCTCAACACTGTGTTTCACTTAAAAGACTCACAAAGGCAACATTCAGTCGTTGGACTTTAATACTATATGATGTTAAAGTTGCAGTGTATAGAATTTTAACACTTTTAAATAGAATGCATGACAGGTAACCTGAGAGGTCATTTTTTACTTCAGTCAACTTATATTTTCAGCATGAGTTTACAGTGCAGCGAAACGACCACCAGATCAAAATTAAACAATTTATACTCATATTAAAAATGGGTTCCTCTTTGTTGTCATATTTTCTTATATACATATTTTTATAAGTCGCTATTGAGAAATCAACCAATCACTGTTAACAGTTTGCCAAAATTCCAATCCATTGTAAACTCTGTATAGGTGTTCCAATGTTTTACTTACAAAAATATCATTACTTTGTCATGTGAACATTTTCAAACATTTTTTTTTTAAACACAATGCTGCAAATGGATTATCTCAGTGTGAATGTGCTAATTACAGAGGCCATTATTTGTACGTTGTCTAACACCAAATATAGTCATGATGTGTTTTCAACAGCTATGATCTGAACTGGGATTATTATAATTAGTCTGAGCCAACAGGCGCTGAAAAAGTATACAAAAAGAAAAATGTCATTTTTGAAACCCAAGCAGCAAAGTAGTTAATGGCATTTTATATAACTGTTAAGCAATTATTGAATACATAAAGCCTCTTTATAATATTCTTTCAGTGTGCATTGGGACATATAGAGCAAAGAAAAATTGTTAAAGTGCAGCCAAAATCTACATTTTCATTTGGCAAACTGGGCAAGGTTATTCATAATCCTCATCTTGAATCAGGTTACAGATATGACTGACTAGCTTACTATGGCTCCAGCAGCTCTTTTTATAGGTGGATTGTTTTTCTTACTGCAAAATAATTTATGTGCATAATATTGCACTTCTTTCTATGTCATTTTACTGTTAAAACCAAAGACCAGAATTCATCTATGAGCGATTCAGACGTGAGTTACTTATGAGATGCTCTTCTGAAAAGTTTAGCATCACAAACCATCAATGAGAAATACTGTAGTGTCCAGGGCAAGGATATGCTCTTACGCTGCTGTGACTGCATTTGAGTCTTTCAGAATGACGAGTACAATCCTGAAACGGTTCCCACCTGCTTGATATTAAAGAGAGGATTCCTGCCAATGGTCTACAGCCAACCATCCAACATGCAGCATCACGTTTTTGTTGACCACACTGAAAGCGTTCAAAGATATGCTTGAGCAGTGAGCCCTGGTTATCCCACACTGTAGCAGTCAGCTGTGTTTCATATCACCCTGTTTTCTATCTGTATGCTAAGATGTGATCGCTCAACAGACATGTCAAGACAGAGGAAGCTGCAGCCACATTGTGTAACTCACCCTCTACTGTGGCATATCCTTTTTTTAATAACAAAATGAAATAAATATGTACATGATTTGTTCCTCATGCTGGCAGGTTTAGTAGAAAAAGGGGTTGTCTTAAAACTATTTGCCAAAACCTATATTTAAACATCTAGGGAATCGCCAATAAGGCATTACATTGACGGTGTAGTGTCCCGTACAGAAAACATTACCTATAGTACACAAGCCAAGCTATAATTGTTGTTGTAGAACTCTGCTGTAAGTATTAGAAGGTTTATACTTATGTTTGACTGACATAGTAAGCAGGTTGTGTCAGGGTATGTTCTTACAGCTAAAAGGCCATTGGTCCTTGTTCTGAAGACATGGTAACATTTTTGTCAGGGGCTGTTTTTTTTTCTTTTTTTCTTCTTGTTTACCATGGGAGAGGTCTTCACTTTCTGTAACACTTGAAACATGTTCTGTCTCATAATCTTAGTCACAGCTTTGTCAATATTTAAACTTGTCTTGACTGGGAAGCTCAAAGGAGGGTCACAGGAGGGGTAGACTTCACTTGACAAATCTCAGAGTCCTTTCTCCACTTTTATTTGAGCTAAACGATACTTGACTCTTGGCAACAATAGAACAATAAAAAGATAAATCCCAGCATAAACAAAATGGTTTGCCTGTGTAAAAAAAGAAATAACCTTTAGTTAAAAGAGGGATATATATATAGTGACATCCTGCATGGCTTAGTAAATACAGTCATTCTTTTGTGTGCAAAAAGAAATAAAACAATGTAACAGCGTAAAATAACCTCATACATTATTCATAACAATAAATGAGCAACTGCTTCATGCAACTTATTATATACGGTACAGGTAAACTTTATTGCTTTCAGGTTTGCCTTTGCCTTCACTCTGGTTTCAGAATAGGAGTATACTCATAACACTATATCTGCATTTTATTCTAAAACTAGAAACAGGTCAATTTGTAGTCCCTGCTTCTTTCTGGTCACCGCATCATAAAATAATTGTTATAATTGTTTAGTGTACCATAGAGCCTTGCCACATCATGCCATAGTGCATGTAAGGGCTCTGCATTTTTAAAAAAAACACAATTTAGGCCCTGCAAAATCTTACAAAGAGCTCATAGCTGCTGCTTTTTCAAGTGTGTTGTATTTTCTTGCAGTACTTTACTGTAGTCTCCGATTTCTCCTTCCTCCGAAGTTTAATAATGAACTCATAAGAGCAGGATCAGGTGATGTTTGCTGATCTAGCAATTAGAAGATTACTGTACTTCCTCTGCCAGTTCAAGACTGTTGCTCCAATTGAATGAGGGATATCTAACCTTGTGTAAACTGTGCTAACCCAGTCTGTGGTTCCAAACCTTTACCTACTCAGCACCTTTCATTCTTAATAGGATAAGAGTACAATACCATGCTTAAGAAATCAAAGTTAACCCAGTAAATCTCAGTTCAGTAAAACCAGAGAGGCAGTGATGTAGTCAATGGTACGGTAAATGAACAATGTAAAATGAAAAGATAAATGAATTAATCTTACAGTTGACCACAGTCCACACTACAGAATAACCAACACAATATTTACATTGGCAACAGGATTTGAGTATAAAGTAGTGATATGAAGACTTAAATAGTCCTGTCCTCAGTGTAGCTGTAGAAGTGTTCAGACCACAGTACTGATTCATGATTCAACGCCAATGTATAGTCTCATTCTATGGGTCTGATGTTTGCTGAACAGTTTTAGCTAACCCTTTTTATTACTTTATAAATGGATTACGTTGTTAACTAATAAAAACTAACGTTAACTAATAAAAACCATGGACAGTCATTGGTTGTTAACAGTCAATAAAGTTGACTACACAATCCAATTGCAAAATTCCTTTGCCAACTCATTTTGTGACAAAGACTTTATTTAAGCACACCATGCATAAAAGCACTTTGAAATGCAAGCAATATGAGTTGCATTTTGAAAGCATTGTATTTGTATTTTTTATTGCACAATAATGGTGACATTACGCAAGTTACTGCTTATGTGGCCATGCATTCCCATTCATGAAATAACAACATAAAAATAAATACAAGTCTACTCTTTAACATATGAATTCTATTGACTAGATGAACAGTACGTCTCAACATGTACCTATGAAAACAAAGTTAATAATCTGTGGATGCTGAGCAATCCTATTGAGAAGCATTAGCGTAACTGTCCATTCATCTATTCAGAGGTGGTGTACCTATCTCGTAATACCATCTGTGAATATTTGTTTAAAAAAAATAATACCGCTATTAAAAAAATAATAAGTGGCAGAGTGGATCTAACATGCATGAATAGGGCTCTCAGTTTTAAACAAAGGTATATGAAACAGGCATAGCAAGCTGAGTGTGCAGTGAGCCACTGGAGCCATGAAAGGGTGTAGTGTTGGGTGTCTGCAGCACGCATCAGGCAGTAAACTGATACGGTAGCTTTAACGCCTAATGCAATAACATTTATTTGAGGGTGGGGCAAAACTTTCAGCTTTTACAAAGATTATTTTTTTGCAAAGTTACCTACTGCCACCACTTGATCAGATCATGCTTTGCAGAACACATGTGATTCACAGTAAATATCAAATAAAACAGACTATGAATTCAATTCATTTTATTGTCATTAATGTTCATTAATTTAAATTAATGTTATTGAAGCTAAGGTTTTAAAAAATAACCTTCTTCTTCTACAATTTTTAATTATAATACATTAACATTTTTAATTATTTTTAGGGTATTTTTATTAAATAGAAAAGCAAAGTTACAATTTGACTACAATCATGTATAAACTAATACACAATGTATTATTGAATTCAGTTGTTTATGTAAAACCTTTAATCACAATTAATTGAACAGGGATTTATTTTAAAGTGTGACCTTATATACAGTATTTTTTCTCATATATAAAAATAGACTATATATAGAAATAAAATGAGAATAACTAAAACAATAAAATAATATTTTCATACTGGACTGTACACGTCTGCATGCTTGATTATTGGGACGAAACAGAAATATACAATGGCAATTTTCAGTAGCATTTTCCTTTTCCTTCGGTTCATTTACTGTTAAAATACCATACTGAGTTCAGCTAGAAAAAAAAAGAAAAGTAAAATGCATGTATTTATAAAGTTAATTCTAGCCAGGAAATACTTTATTTTAAACCGGTGAAACAGCTTAATTACTTGTGCAAGCCTGTGTTGCCGTGGCAGCACACTTCACTCGGGGAACGGGGCCTAATTCTATATGAAGTGTATTCAGCCGCGGCCCTCCTTCACCACAGGCCTATGGGATGTTTATTTGTACAGATGCAGTAAATCCCAACTGTTGGGGAGAGCTGTTGCCGGGACATGAGGCCTGCCCTGCTCCAATGATAATTTGTGGTTTTGCGAATGTTCCATGGCCACAAAGAGATCTCAGAGCTGTTTTTGCCTAGCAGTTCCATTACAAATAAGCCAGGACCCCTGTTCAGGAGAAGGACATATTTTAACCTTATTTCTGAGAATTTATCTTGGCACTCATTTGGATCCCTTTTTTATATGTATGTATATTAAACCCTTACAAAAAAAATAAACATGAGAAAATGGAGATTAAAATTTTAAATCTCATATTTATTTTCCTTTTTTTTTGGAATCGGTGGAGAAATATGTTCTAAATTTTTTGGTGATAGACATTTGTGACTGCTCCAAAATTGGCAAGTCATTAATTCTAACACAAATTGTATTTTTCTTGTCATTTAATAACAATGAATATAGCTGGCAATACTAGAATATGCAGCTGACACCAGCATGGATTTTGTGTAGTAGCTATCAATTTGAATCCACTTCTATAACACAGACCCCTTGAAACGCATTAGAACAGGGCAGTCCAACGGAAGACCCTGGAGCTAATGTAAATGGCTCACTGAGCTTCATAGTGTTTCTTTTGGTTTTGAGGTTGGACAATCCGTTGGTTTTGGTAAAAGCAAGTCAGAATGCAAAAAACTAATTATGTGTGTGTGTGTGTGTGTGTGTCTAAACATAAAATGAACATGCTCTTTCAGACACAATGGTTAGGCAGCTCTGCATTAGAAATGATTTACTGCATCATACTCTTGGAGCCACTGTAAGGAGAGGCAGGCACTGGAGGTAGAAATCTGGAAGCAGGTACTGTGCGAGTCCTTGTAAATGGTCTGGTATCTGGATACACATTAATTTCAAGTTCTCAAAACCAGATAAACTGGAGTACCAGATCTGACATTCCAGTCTGCCTATAATGAACAAATCCTTTGTCGGAAATTCAGGAGACCAAGACAATGTATGTAACAAATTAAATGAGTTTGATGAACCTGGACAGCAACCTTCCTAATGGTGGTCCTTGGTGGTGCTATGTGGCCTGTACTGTGCCTGACTGGAGACAGTAGAACTTATCTTCACTTTCTTCATACAAAAATGGTGCAAACTCCACACTGGAGCAAAAGCTAAATCAATTGCAAAGTTCCAATAAATAATACATTTCTGCAGCATATAAACTCTTAAAAATACATGGGTAGTCGCTATGTTGCTGGCGCTTGGTCTGCCTCCTTTTTAGCCAAGTGTTTAACAGAGATTACTAAAAAAAGATAGGGAAGGGAAAATCAGCTAAATGGAAGCTGGTCTGACATATATCATGATAGTTAATTTGCACGCATGAAGATACATGGAGACACTTGCTTTTACGAGTGGACAGTTTTATGACATAAAATGCTATAAATGTGACTGAAACCAGAGCAGCCAAGTGAAAGCTAATTGACTTCAAAGGGAGCTGCTTGTATTATTAATGACGCTGTTCACTGTTTCTGCTGCTTTGTTTTATTTTGGAGGCTTAACCTCCTATCTCTCTAACTAAGATCTCCTAAATTTGCTCTCCATAAAAGCAAGTTTGCAAGTTTATCAACTCTTTGTTTTACTCTCGGGAAAAAAAGTCAGCAACATCAAGCCTTTTTAACTTTTCAAGTCAATCCTGCTTCTTAAAATACAGCATTGCAGACAGGAAATTGTACAGGGTGCTATGTGATACAAGCTGTTATCTACCTTTGCCACGCGTGGGCTTTCTGACCGACCATATTTTGAGTGAGGTGAAACAATCACCTTGTGTCTTACAATGCCTAAAAGCTATACTTTAAAAATATATTCATCCATCCACCCATTACCTGTAACCGCTTTTCCTATAGTGGGTTGCGGTGAGCTGGAGCCTAACCCGGCAGACACAGGGCGCAAGGCGAGACTACACCCTGGACGGGACGCCAGTCCATTGCTGGGCAACTAAGGGGCAATTTAGAGGAGCCAATCCACCTAGCCAGCATTTCTTTGGTCTGTGGGAGAAAACCGGAGTACCCGGAGAAAACCCACGTGAACACAGGGAGAACATGCAAACGCCACACAGACAGACCCCTGAGAACAGAATCAAACCCAGGACCCTGGAGCTGTGAGGCAGCAGTGCTGCCCTTTAAAAATGTATGCCGTAGTTAAATAAGAATAATGTAACAGTATAGCTAACCTCAGTGTGAAGTCATTTCGCTCTGATACAAACTACATTATATGATAAAAGCCATCTGATAATAAGAATATAAAAAGGATATGAGATAGTTCCAAATGGGTGACACAATTGTGTGTGTGTGTGTGTGTGTGTAAGGGTTCTGCATAGAGAACTATTCAGAAATGTGTTTTTTGTTTGTTTTTTTTTTTAGTAGTGGAATGTTTTTTTTTATTTGTTTGTTTTTTTGCAATTAATTAGTTATATGAAAATGTGGTTGAGAAGATCCCCTGAGGTGGGGTATCCTTGGAAAAACAAGATGCTGCCTTTCAGAGACTGGATGTGCAAAATTAACAAATAAACAAACAAAAACAGCCAGCGCCATACAGTTTTGTGGAACAGCAACGTCAGCAACTTGGTTGGAAATTAAAATACAAATGCAGTAACAGATTAAGATAATATTTTAAGTAATGCAGAAGGTTGCTGAAGGAATTGTGTCTGGGCTGTTCAGAACATTATAAAGAGGTTGCTCCAAGGGGTTTGCCTTCTGTTTTTCCTCAGCCAACATCCTTTCCTAAACAGTAATTTTAGAAGTTGCCCCCAGCTCTCATCTGCCAGCCTTGCATGCCCTGAGGAGCCCTCTCTAACTCAGCTGACATTTCTCGCTTAATACCCTTTCAGATTCTCTTTACTTTTAGCTGTGAAATCCATAGCGCCTTATTCATAAGGCAGTAATATAAGTGTTGTGCATTTACAGGAGATGTTAATGCTTTATGAATACAGTCCACTGTCAGATATTTAGTAGATTCTTGTTGGTTACTGGCATCAGCCTTAAAACATTTCAAATCACTAGAGCTGCAGTTTTTTAAAAAGGGTACAGAAAAACACACCTGTTTTTACTTACCCTTATAATAACGCAGTCAATTAACAATTAGTGTAGCATCCATATTGTGGCCTACAGTGGTTTGTACTGTGCCCCTTGAGTCTGCTCTGCTTTGGAGTGTGGTGAATGGGTTCCCTATTAGCTTTCAACATAAAATAACCTTTGCTGGTTCCCTGGTTCAAATAATAGAACACAGGTAACTAGTACAATTTAATAAAGCTGCATCATAAAAAGAAGATGTTTAATTCTTTACCGGTTTCATTACCCTGTACCTATCTTCTCTTACAGAAGACCATCTAGAAAAAGTGGGGCCTTTCTGCTTGGCACAGATATGAGAAAACTTAGAATTGAATGAATGTGTTATCGTGACCATCTTTGTCGTTCCCTTGTATTAACCCCTTGTTATTTTATAAATCCATATAACTTCAGACTGCTGTCAAGCCCACTCCTACTCCAATCTTACTGGGAGGCACTGCTGCCGACAAGTGTGCTCTATGTACCATAATTCAGCTTCTTCTCTTCGAATTTTGGCAGGTTTCCATGGAAACTGAATGTAACAGGAAAACAAAATCATATTTTTGAGGGTTATAGAAACTCTAGTTTATTTTTGCAAATTATTTCAAATTAACACTTAAAAAAAATGACAGTCTGTAAAATTGCCACAATCTGCCTCGTTTTTTAAACTGCTGCCAGTCTGTGTAGAATCAATACAGCGAGTGTTAACTCTGATACTGAGGCTGTTGTCATTCTCTGCAGCCATTTGTGTTACATGAGTGGTGTTGTTGAGCGGACTGACTAGAGCTATTGGTACTTACTGTATATCTCTTCCAACATGTACTGTAAAATATGCTTTTCTTATTTTAACGTCTATAAAAAACTCAGGTTGTCCGGTACTAACCCTTACTGGTTATACTATGTATTTATAATAATTTCCCATGGTTTCCCATACCTCTCTGGGCTTTAGAATGCTTACCTGTGCTTTACCATGCTTTAACTATGCTTTATTACACTTTGCTATGCAAGGTTAGGGTTAGGTTTATGTGTACATACTAACTGCTGCAAACTGAGGTTGTTTTAGAGGGTTGTTCCAGTTAATGTAAAATTGATGTTGCAAATCCCAGTACAAAAGTGAAGCAGGCATTCTAGAAATGGATTCTAGAGCAGTTTCCCATAGCTGGTTTACAATGACCTCAGGCCACTGTTGGGTCATGACATTCTGACCAAAATCATCTGAAAAGTGGACATCACTCTAATGAATTTCCTAAGAAAGCCCCTCCATCCACTCAGCATGTTTACAGAACCTGGAAAAGAGGAGATAATTTAAAATCGGAACAAGGTCAGCTGGTGATCCTCAAACCCATTCTGCTCTAACAGGAACCGCCATGTCAAAGGTCAGTGGCACAACTCGGCTTTATCAAAGTCATGTTTATTTTCAGTCTGAGGCAAGCAATGTACAATAACAAAGAGTCTAAAAGAAGCACGGAAAGATTGGCTGGACCTCAGTGACACGCTGGAGATGTCAGGAGGAAACGGCACCCTTCTGGTGTCACGTTAAAAAATTACAAGGCTTGTCCTCTGAAAAAGCATACAACCTTTCACCTCTGGGACCTGCACTGAAATCTGCTTAATGCTGAGATGACTGACAGTCATGACGTGAGTCCTGGTAGTTTAGCCAAATTCAATTCTGGGCAATAATCCACCTCTCAAAACATAATCCCTAGCCTACTGTATAATCTTTGTCGTGGGGGAATATGCAGCAATATATTAACTGGATTCTATTCACACATCAGCAAAGTCAATGATGCCTTTATCAAAGACATGCCCTATGGATATATGTATGTATGTATTTTATTTGAACATAGTTATCTACATTATCCACTGAAGTGTAACACTTTATTTTCAGGGATGTCCTGACAATGTATAGAGGTTGATTTTTAGCCAGATTATGGAGATCTTAACTGTACCAGAACTGTAAGGGAATTTGTCCAGAACACCATGCTAATTCATACACCCATCATCAAACAATAAGACTTATACATTTAAAAATGATTATAATTGTATTGTACTGTATCATATTGACAGGCTCGCTCAGGATTCTGTCAGATCTACTAGCCCGGTTTAGATGATTTAAAAAGGGCTCATTGTGTACTAGGGGCATCACATAACTAAGAATACACAGGAGTCTTTTAAGCTAATGTCAGTTAATATCACTTGGATAACATGTTCATTGCTGAGTCATTTGCTGAAATAAATCCCATTTTATCACCGGCCCTGCAAACATTTATAAATTTAACTTTGATAAAAAGAAAAAAAGAGTAGAAAAAAAAGTTGTTTAAAAAGCAGGACTCCATCTGTGTCATCTTATTTATTTAAGCATTTTATAAATCGTTAAAAGTTGAAAAGAAAAGACACCGCAGCGGCAGACAGGATTCTTAGCATTCCTCTCTCCTGAAGCGATCTGTCAAATACATTCTCTTCTCCCTCACAGCCACTCGCCTTTTATCCTAGAGAGGTGATTGTATAAACATCGACTTTATTAGTAATATCAAATGAGAAGTTATAAGTGCAGCACCCTTACCAGACAGCCGAGCCAGCTTCCAGACTGTTACACTTCACCTGTACATGTCAAGCAAAGGTATTAGTCTCAGTTACCAAGGTGTTCCAGAAACAAAAACAAAGCAGTTCTATAAATTAAGGGGAAGAATATACAATTCAGGTCCTGGTTGCATTTCTACCACAAGTTCTGTTGGCTTCCCGCTAATTATTATTATTTGTTTATTTAGCAGACCCCTTTATCCAAGGCGACTTACAGAGACTAATATATATATATATATATATATATATATATATATATATATATATATATATATATATGTACTCCTCGAGACCATCACTTTCAATTCAAACACAAAATGTCTCGTTTTTTTATGACGGTCTCGTAATTTATGACGTCACAGAAACCCTAGATGAAATTATTTTCCTGTAACTCACTGAATCTATTATTCTGTACATATACTGTCTAACTGCGTATGCCTTAGCTGCAATATACATAGGCACTTAGAATTACTGTTTGTTTTATTTCATACTGCACATCACAAATAACAATATACAAAATAATTAAAAACAAAGCATTCATATCGTACTGTTATCATATACACACGTATTGCACAATAACACAAAGCAAATTAAATATCTACTTGCTGAAGCGGTTTTTATTTTAGCCAGTGAGGTGTTCAGGTGTGGCAGCAATGCACTAGCAAAGGTCACAAGGCAGTGACGTCAGCGCCCAAGCCTCCTGTTGGGAATGGATTCTTTCAATACAGCGGGTTTGTGCATTTGAGAAAGGAGAGGAAGACTCATGAAATTAATTGGAGACTGAAGCTGATGAGAAGCAATTACCCTCTGCAGTACAAATTAAAACAATGTGCTGCTTTTTATATGAAAAATGAGAAAAAGCAGGTTGCGTAAAGGACTTATATAGGACCCTGAGCGAGAGAGCAAATGACAATACTCAGGTAGGCGGGTCAAACAAGCTCTTCAATCATAGCTCTGTCTCTGTCCCCTGATTCATTTCGGTTGATCGGGCATTGTTAGGCACTCCTAGATCTGCCCGGGCAAAACCCGGAATGAAAGATCTTTGTGATTCATTTCGGATTTTGCCCGGCAATCCGCGAATTGCCCAGTTGGGGGTTTGCCCTAAACACATACCATGCTGTAAATCATAGTGTGTTCATAATGTGGATCTCGTTTCAGAGAAGACAAAAACAGCATAAGTAAGCAGTAACAAATTAGATACTCGAAGCAGAAAATGATCTAGAAGTGAAATTGGTTCCTCTCACAGGCCTGGTGTTTTATAGCTTTTTAAGTGTGGACCTGCCTGACAAGATGAGTTAGCTCTGGAAGATGGATGGGACAAGGTGGCTTAATGTGAGGAGGCCCAGCCCAGCTGCTGATTGGCAGTCTTGCTTCAGTAAGTTCCAAGAGGCTGGTGTGGACATCACTGCAGCCATGTATGAAGAACAGCAAAACCCTTGATGGGATTTTAACCCATGTTGAAAATACTTTAAGAGAAAGGGAGGTCATGAACCTGTGTTACATTCTCTAAAGCTAGTTTGAAACTGCTTGCCACGACTACAGTTTGAGAAAATGACTCTTGGTTATATGCAAGAGGTATTATTTTTGTTATACTGTTAAGATTTTACTGGGAGCATTTACAACATACGCTACCAGATTTTAATGTATTGCATCGGTAAGTTAAAACAGAATAAGAATTAGAAGTTGCTTTTGCAGGGTATTCCTCTGTCCCTGGTTCTGCTGGTGCCTCAGAGTTTCTGCTCAAGACGCTGCCCTGAGTGATGTGTTACTCGATGTGTTTTTGTTTCTGGCGTTGAAAACACTGAATGAAGCAGAAAGACAACAGACAATCTGGCCCACCTTGTCATGGTGAAGAGGTGAGCAAGGCTTAATACCCTTCAGCCTGCTGAAGAATCTACCTCCAAAGACAAGTCAAGATAACAGCATAGGATAACGCAATGCCAGAAAAAATATATCTATTCATCTATCTATCTCAGTGTTCCCAGTCTAACAGAGATTACTAATATATTTCAACCCTTTTTCTGTTATATGTTATAGAAATACATAAGTGTAGATTTTTACAGTCTCAACAGGAAATACATTGCTTAATCTGATGAATTTAACCCATCTCAATAATCCACTGCAATGGTCTGAAGCAAGTATATAAAGTGTAGCACACTATTAGGAATATTAGTGCACAGTAGCACGGACAACAATGAACACTGTAAAATATCTCAACATTAGATACTTTAAAATCTGTTACAAAATATGGGACATGACCCACATACTAGCAGTACAGCAATACTGATAATTAATTTACACAAGACCAGCTTCGTATCACTTATAAAATTAACTTTTAAACATGTTGCTATATCCACTACAGCAAAAGGCCTGGCATTTCAAAAAAAAAAAAAAAAGAAACACATGTAATCACATGTGCATATTGTAAATCAGCCACTAACTGTCTGTGAAAGAAAGCTGTATAAATAAATATAAATACAATAATAAATCTAGTTGTAAATTGTGAGGAAATGAAACAAATAAACAAGTCAGTTGACAAGCAGTGCTGGGAAAGAGGATGGGATTTGCGTTGGACGTCCATAACTCACTCAACAGAAACACAGTCTCCCAGATCCAGAACATCTTCCTCCCCACAGATCCCATCCAGTGACCGGAGGTTAGCAAGAGGAATGATAACTTGACAGGTCATTAACTAGCAGTGTTGGTGAGGACCAACACCCCCTGCAGGAGAAAGAAAAAGGGCAGGGTGCCAGTGCCAGGGAATGAGCAACCACAGAACTCTACATCGCAACACTGGAGCAAAGCTATCATTATGTAAACTCCCTTCTGCTGGTCCTTTATGAGGAGAATAGGATTCCAGCAGACCCCAAACCTGTCGTTTGTTGGCCGCATACAGTAGATCCACAGAGATGCATAATTTACATAATTTATATTATAAGGTTAAAGGGTAGCTTTAGTGAGGGTTAAAGGGTAGCTTTAGTGAGGATATTTAGCCTTACATGTTTTGAAATGTGGCCATGACTCCACGCTAATGTTCTTCATTATTATTATTATTTTTATCAAATATTATTTAATAAAGGATTGAGGGAAGAAACTAGTAACTTACACAAGTGTGAATTACTGCTGGAATAGTTTCCCTGTCCATGAACTCCACTTTGTCTGTCTTACTGGAAATACACTGGGGTCTGAGTACTTTGCATTTGCATTGACCTGGTTGGTAAATTACTGTGAGGCTGGGCAGCAAAGGATCCTTACAGAACAGTGGCAAAGCAGAATGTGAATACAGTGTTCTGAGCTCAGTTGAAGTGCTTCTGAAGATGCAGAAAAAAAACTTTCCTGAAGTGTTTTCAGTGATAGGTATGGCATAGGCCATAGCAATGCCCATCAACCCTGACCCTCTTACATTACTTTGCTATTTCACCAATCCTTATCCTCTGGATGTGAGTTGAGTGTGCAAGACTAGGAGGTACAGGGTACAGCAGTGTACAGCAAATTTGTATTAAGTTTAAGACCTTCCTTAAAAAAAACAAAGAAAAAAAACACAAACTATTGATGCTGTCTGGTCTGAACTAAATGCAGCCCTTTTTTTATACTGCAAAAGTATACAGCAGCTCTATGTAGAATAAAACCCTGATACTGTTTTCAGCTTCCATGTTGATTCAACACCCCACTTTGTTCTTCGCTTCATTATATGTATTTCTTTTGGCTTTCAAATGACTTAACCAGCATTATGTAGCTTAATGATCCAGTATAATAAAACATATCAAATCCAGTAAGTCAGAGGTTTGTTTACAGCGCCTGCAGTAGGCCGACTGATGCACTGTAACTGACAGGTTTGAGCCGATGACATATCGAGAGATAGTTACAGTCTGGTGCCCTTTTTCCAAAACCCCTAACTTATCCCGACAGGGTTCCACCGCAGGTTTCAGCACAATTTAAACGCAGTGTGATGGCTTGGGCAGCGTCAGTGAAGCCCAGCCGTGGAGAGGCCTTTGAAGTTCCCCAGGCTTCGCTTGGTTTAGCAGGCCCGCCCTCATGTTTACATGTGAACCGTGGCAGCCACTGAGAAACCGGCAGGGTAGGGCCCTCCGCAGCTGACCAAGGTGGGCTTGTGCACAGCTGGGGTCCAGCAAACGCAAGGCCCAGTGGCGTCGAGCCCACCCCTCCGCGAGAGACACTGTTTTCTTAGAGGTCTGTACTGTACGCACACGCGGCCCTAAATTGTTCTACAAATTTATTTTTCCTCCCGGCTTGCCTTCTCTGAAATGTGTGTGGGCTCCAACATCCCTGTGTTTTAAATGAGTGTTGTAGGAAATGTTACATTTTTACAGTAGTTGCTGGGTGAGTAATCCAGCACAGGTGGGTTGGAGTCAGCAGAACACATGGAACAGAATGTGAAGCAAGCATTTCAGACAAAGACCCCATCCAAAAAGAAGAAGCACTCCATGGCAACCAGAGTTCAGAACTCCTGTAGTTTTATTAATGTGTCAGCTCAGGGTTTATTGGACTCATCTGGAATAAGAGCAAAGTCAAATCATTCGTTTAGAGTATTACTTCATAACGTATAGTACTACATAAGCAATTTGTAAAGCATACACCCATTGAAATAATATGAGACGTCTAATACACATACAAATGTTCTTTAAAATGTTTCAAAACTTTGAATCGGTGTCATATTACAGTTTGGGCCAGGAATAAAGGTCTGCCTGGAGGGTTTGTGTATACTGCATACGCTTATACAATACATTACAGCTCAGGAAGGTAGGTAATGTACAAAAACTTAAACACAAGACCAGAGTAAAGGTTATAACTGCCAAATTAATGAAGTATGTAGAACAAACTGGTTGTGTGAAAACCAATGAAGGCTGTTGATTAACAATTCTTTAACAGAAAAGTGTCTTTAGACATTGGAAAGCCTATCTATGAAAATGGCTTGAAATGAAGGTGTACATTGATCGTCACTGACATACTGATACACGTGCTATAAACAGAAAGAGATGAACACAATCTATTGCATTTTGAACACTGGAAACAGATTTTTGTTGGCTTGTTGTCAGGTGATCGTCGCATATGTTTGCTACTAGATTTTTACATCAAAGTCTCAACATATGATTTCCTTGTCATTATTACTACTGACCTACCTATTGTATTTTATTTTATAGATAGATACTATAACTCCTGTGCTCTGCTTAAAAACAGACAAGTCTGGAGTTCATGGTCCTAGTTTGAAAGTACTACCAAAAGCATATGCTTATGTCCTATTTAGAAAGCTATGGTCAGCTTGCAGGGTTGGTTTATTAAGGAAGCAATCGGTGGTAGCGTGTTTTCTTAGTGGTTAGAGCATGATGTAAAAATACAGCAGTGAGTTCAAAGAGCCCCAGGTGTACTGGAACTGCTCACCTCACCTCCTACCTGCAACACCACCTCAGAACTTATGTCTTACCGTCCACCAGCGACCCCTGTGGTCTGGCCAGGTGCCTGCGGGCTTGCCTGTAAGCTGCCCAGAGCTGCGTTGTCCTCTGACGCTGTAGCTCTGAGGAGGCTGCATAGTTATTATTGAAAGTGCAGAAGATTAAGGTTTCTCAGCACCTGCAGTAGACTTTGTAACTGTGGCACACTGTATCATGAACAGCAGCAGTGCTTTGGGAATTATCAAATACAATAATATATTCAGTCAATAAGTGCGACACCTTGGTATACCCGATAATGAAACTCCCTAACTGAGTCTAAGTTAATTTAAGGTGTCCCACAATCATGTTAAATTGCATGTGGAATCCATTGGTGTCAGTTTACTATATGTTCTACAGTTCACACGTCATTATATGTTGTTAATCCAAAGAAAAGTATTAATAAGCCTAAATGCAATACAATCAATACATCTTTCCTTAGATGTTAACTGTGCTGCTACTTCTTCTGATTTGCATTCTTTGAGTTGCCTAAGGCAGGGAATACATGTCTGCAGCCAAATTACTTGGGAACCACAGAGTTGTGACAGAGGCCATTATAAGGCACAAAACATTCTGCTCTCATAAAGTGCATTTAAAAACCAATTATGCTTGTATAAAACCTTTCAAAGAAAATAATCATCTGAAATAAAACTTCAGGCAGGCTCTTTAAAGAAAAGCATAAATGTGAAAGATGTGAAGCCAATGGGGACCTGGAAAAAAGTAACACACAGGGTTTCACTAAGTTTCTGCTTGTTCAATTTAGTTGGGCTACCTCAATATCATTAAAGTGTTTATAGCTAAAGGATGACATAGTGGGTAAGCAATGCTGTACAAATATACATAAGGAGCCCCACATAGAAATAATTTTAAAAAGTTTGTGTCCTCTATAAACTTTACTTAACAGTGTTATTAAATTCTCAAGCATTTCCATGCAATTAAACCAGGTAGTGTTTTAACACTATTTTTTTTTATTTTTTATATGGAGCAAGACTACATTGTCTTCAGGAGACTCGGGTCATTTGAAGCAGAATCTGTGTAGCTGTAGTAAGGTTAAGTCTGATTTCATTCACTACATACTAGAAAAACAAAAGCCCTGCTGAAAAACAGACTTTGGTTGGTCCCCACACCACCCCGCTACAGCCTCCTTCAGAATGTCATAAAAGTCTATAACGGAGAAGGGCTTCAAAGCGATGACTTATCCTCATATCTACCAGTGTGGGTCACCCAATGAAAGCACTGTCGCTTGGGGTGCAGGAGGGGTCATGCAAGTGTGGTTGCCGACCAGGTACAGTGCTGAATTGGCTTTTGAGATCCAGCAGGACTAGGGAGGACAATCGGCTGGGTATAAATCACCTCATCACATTTCAGCACCCCATACTGTGTATGTGTTGAAAAAAGCTTGAGCCCTTCGGAAGACCTTCAAGTATGTTTTTATCTAACAGCACTGTCCAGATGTACAATATATGCTGGCAGTATGATCACTCAGCAGTTACTACCGAATTTTGTTCAGTATACGCATGTTCTCACAGTGCATTTATTTGTATTCATCGGGAAGAAGATGTAGTCTTAAGTTACATGAATGGAAAGTTTTCTATTTTGACTCCTCTTGAAGATCTATTCCCAATTTTCTGCCAGTCCTTTGACTTCTGGCCCATATCTGTAGATTTATCACACACAATGTACAACTTGTTAATAGTCATGGCTAAGACCATTCCACGTCCAAGCCACTAGGTAATATATGACGCTTGAGGGCCAAACCAATATTAAGAATATGCTGCCCCTTTTCATTCCTGTTCCAGCTGCAGCAGCCACATTAAATAGTCTTCAAAGTGGGGTTCTCAGGTTGACCCTCAGCATACAGTAACTCTGAAAAGCGTATTATTTTAAATGATGAAATGTCCTGTATGTGCACTGTTTTTATAAAAGGTCTACACCTTTACCTGAGGAATAATAAGAATAAATTATTTTGCAAGTAAGATTCCCAGCATTGGATTGTCACTTATTTTACTGTAGCCAGGAGTCCTGTGTTGTGTTTAATTGACCAGTCAGTTCATAAATCTGAGGTTCATAACTTTACTGTAGTAATCTTTTAAGCACTGTTAGATAATCACCAGAGAAGTTTTTTTTTATTCTAACTTACTTGGTATGTTAGATACATTTGTCATGTACTATAAGTATTACAGAAATCACATCAACTCCCCAATCTGTACTTTTAGGAAACTAAAAACCCTCTGAGTAAGGCCCGTGTTCAAATATAGAACTAATGTTACACCAATGGTTCACATTGCTGTTAGCTATAACTGCCAGTTATCATCGAAAGCATATGTGAAGTCGGGTTACCAAACATCTGACAAGCTGCATTACTGCAACATATACAGAGTGTGCCGTGATGCTTTTCAAGCTGTAGTACAGCTGAAACAGCTTGAAAAGCATCATTTACATTTTACGTATCAATGTATAACATTTTCTTAAAGAGATTTCACTAGTTGTCTGGTGTATTATCGATTCATCCAGAGTCAAATACTTCAGGATCATTCATGCTTCGAGGAGCATCTTAAACCTTAAAACTAATTCTAACCTTAAACAAAACTTCACCCAAATCTTAAAATTAATCCTAACCTTCTATTCAAGTCACTTTTAGATCAGAAAACTGCTATTCAGTCCCCAGTGAGATTATTTAAATAGTATTCTCTATACAGCCGAGTCTATTCAAATGTAGATATTACCTGGAACACTAATATAAAATCACCAACCAGCGTTTAAGGCAGTTGTTTCAAATGCCTTGGTTTTACCATTTTTAACTTATTTACAGGCACTGATCCAAAACTGGCCTTACAATGCTCTTCTTGGCACATCACCTAACTAACCATTCATATTACTACTCCCCCATCTAGATATTAAATACACTGAAATTCTGCTTTATTTTCAGCTGATCGCTGACTAAATCTAGTATGGTTTGTATACACTGCGGGTTTCCCATGGTGATTTCAAGAATGAAAAGTACACATTTTCCAAACACTGTCAGTTGGAAGAACTCCAGACTGTAGCTGGCTAATTTGCAGTGCAACATGAACTGTAATAAATATTTAAAGATGGGAGTGAAATTATGGAATACAAATTGAACCTCAAGAGCACCTGTCAGGTTCAAAGATTTTAACAAGCGTTTGAAGCATAATATGGAATCTGTCTTGTTTTTGCTGACTGCACACAGTCCCACTGAATAAAAGAATCATACAAACTATGTATTTGCAGTCCAAAACATATGCATGTTAATTATAAATATTGGAGTGTACCAACGGGTCCATTTAAATGAGTTTCTATCTCGATGGGTCAGAACTGGCTTGGTTAAGACTGACTCACTGTGCCACGGGTGGAACTGGGAAGTCATTACTTCTGCAAGGATTACCTGTGCATACTGTTAACTGATTGGATAGGACCCCTGCATGTTTGAGGTAGGTATAATGCAGTTACTTTGGGTAACATCACATTTGTGGAAGATTATTGATTGTGAGGGTTAGCTGGAACATTACAAATACATATCCCTAAGCCGTTATATATTCTGACCCTATTAACCTACAATTACAATATTTTATATTTGTATAGTTTCACATTGTAAAAGGTATGGTAAAGCATAGTAAATTATTGCAATCAATGGTAAATGCACAAACTGCCATTGTAAAGTTTTAGATGGGTTGTTGTATTGGTAACATTTTTATGTATATATCAGTGTGTGTCCTTTTTCTAGATTGTTGGTCAGTGATTGAAACCTTAACTAATAACCTTGCACTAGATTGAGCAGCAGTCAAGTCCTATCTGCTCTGCTTACAGTGCAGAAGTAAGAGGAAGCTATGTTTAAAGGATCATGTTTTACGGGATCACTGAGGAGCAGTCATTGCCTGGGTCGATGCAGGTACTGTGTTGAGGGTTCCATTTCAAACCACTGAGCTCTGTTTTGTTTGTTTACCTTTTTCTGTTAGGCTAATTAGTCATGTACAGTATTATGCACATTTCATTTGCCAGATTAAGACTTTCAGGCTTGGTTTATCATCTTCTGCAGGAGACTGATGCGTCTGCTACTTATCATAGCTTAAAATGTCGTGACATGTGAAGTCTGGGAGAGTAGGACCTCAGTTTTGCATCAGATTTCTTGGATATATCACTTTACAAGGCTTGGGTGGCACTTATCTTAGCCCACTGCCTGGAAACTGATCCTATAATGGCCCTTCATTTAACAACTTTCTCTCTTTATTTGTTGTTATCAGGAAAAGTAGGACAGAAGCATGATAACAAATAGTGTGATGCACATCATTGTCTATCCTGATTCAAACCACATGGTGCATTATCCAACCAGGATATACAACAGCTAATGCGTTCATGTCAAACAGGAATTAGAAATGGACCTCTGTCTTCTAGGCATAAAAGTACATATTTCTTAAACCATATTTAAATTAAATTGGCAATACACAATCGTACAATTAGATGTAATGACACAAAATTAGACTACATACTATATTTCCGGCAATATGGGCATTATCTGTGGATTTATTATGGTATATTATGTGCATTATCATGGATTAACAAAGTGGTATAATAAACCAGAGACCTCTTTTACCTCTTTAGGCCTTATTATGGGACCCCAATATCACTACAAACCCATGCATTTCAGGTCACCCTTTAAAAGGGCCAAGTACACTATTGGCAATAGCTTTTAAAATGTTTTTTAACAGGTGCAAGTTAACAGAAATATATGTATTTCCAGACTCATTTTTAAGTAACCTGTTCACTCACTGAACAGCATTTACACCATTAAACCTGATAAGAGGTCTGAAGAGAGTGACAGAGTGTTGTTGAGGTCTGTCAAACCTTTCCTTTGTCACCCTAGATCAGTCCTAATGGGCAGTGAGGTGCTTGAAATTAATTTATTTAAAGAGGGGAAACTCTTTAAATGAACTTAGCACTCCTCCAAGTAACACAATCCCACTCGGGAACTGCTTTACTACCAACTTCCTCTCATTAAAATGTCCTTTTTTTATAAGGCACTGTTAATAGGTCTGTTATGTACAGTGGATCCTAATAACAGTCATCCGCCTTGATACTGCAGATTTGATTTTAGCGTTATTTATATTTCCATTACTTTTTGACTTACAGTGGTTAAATATCGTTCTAATGCCTTCTGTCTTCCAGCTTTGGTCTGATTCCTGACCCTCATACCAATGACCCATTGGCTTTGCAATGAAAGGACTGACCTTGACGTTTCAAGGAGAAAGATTCATTATTATCCATATTTACCAATGTGTACTTAGGAAAAGATGACTTTCACTCACGAGAGCCATTTATTCAATCAAACTGGCGACTTGGTGCTTGTTAAGCTTCTTACCCATGAAAACTAAAAGAGCATATTTGGGGTTTATATTACATTACAGCTCTTCTTTAAAGAAGATTAAAATAACAAAAAACATACAGTTCTGTAATTGTGAGGATGGAATACCATACATTAACAACATGCAGTTAACAAAGTCATATTCCTGATTATATCATTGTATTGTAAGAATGTGTAGTAAATAATGTTACAAAAATATAAGTACAGTGTAGCTACAGCGTACTGTAGTTAATGTACCTCTACATTAAAGTGTCTCCCAAAAAACGGTTGCAAGTACAACAATTGCAATTACCTAATGCTAAACCTGGCAACATTTGCACAGTACTGTATAGCAATGGTCTTATTATTGGGTGTTTAAACAACAGTACTATGGTACTTGGCAACCATGCTTTTAAGAAAGCGAGAAGTTGCTGCGACATGCTGTATTTCAAGAAAATTGTACAAATCAATTAAAACAATATTGTCTTATCAATAACTGACATATGCATGAAATTATGTAATCTAATGGGTCAGGCTGTCTCCAATGAAGAATCATTTATTGGGTTTATAATATATGATTCCACTCAGCAATCTCTTTAAGGGCTACCCTCTATTAACTGCTTACATTCAGATAGCGCTGCTTGGCTTGGTCCCCTAAACTCAATAACTGATGATATCGGATATCGGATGACAACGTGAGGGAGCATAAAAATCATACCTATAAGTACATCACTGGCACAACATTAAAAAATACATATACACTGTACTTCAGACAGATTTCGTATTACTTTGGAATGGTACAGTAACTGCTTACTTGTTACAGAGTCCCTTTCTAAATGAGTTTCAGGTTGGGTCTCTCTCTCTCTCTCTCTCTCTCTCTCTCTCTTTCTCTCTCTCTCTGTCTCTCTCACTTGCTTTTTCTGATAGTTTAATACTTGGCAGCTGTTTTCTGGGAGTCAGGTTTTTATTAAGCTGTGGCTGGAGCTGGCCGCGGTTCATATTGAAGGGGAAAAAAAGAAAAGGTGGTATAAGTTACTCTTTGTGTAAACAGAGAGAGGTGAAAGGCAGCCTGTATATAGGTGCCAAGGGATCGCCCTACGGCTCCGCACGTCTTGTCGGGGGGGCTCGGAGACCGACGCGTGTGGGTGCCTTCCAGTTTCCTCCGGTAACCACAAGCTCCACGAGGAGCCCAGTCCAGTACAGCGAACAGTCGCCACATCCCCTTTCCAAAAACAGAAGGAACACCTTGTTACTGTAGGTTTACATTTTTAACATTGTAACATTATTCTTGCTTTCTTGTTTTTTTTTATTTGTTCCCATTTAAAACTATACCACTATATAATAAAAAAACAAACACAAAAAACATAAAGCATAGTGAAAGCATGGTAAAAAAAAAATAAAAAAAAAAGCTTTGTTAATCACAGACAATTATAGAATCTCTAAAAAATGTAAGTTAAATTATTATGGTAGCATTTATAAGGGTACATTGATTGCAATAATTGAACATTAATTTGACCAGTACTATAAATATTCATCAATTTTAATCCACTCATTTCAGGGTCTTATATTTATTTATACACACACAAACACACACACACACACACACACTACTCACATACACCCCACAGAAAAGGTTGAATGTTTATATAAGCTGGTAACACTAATTTAATTATTGAACTTACACATGTAGTTGTGCAGTTAGCGACATGTGCAATCAAGGTGTAATTACACTGTAATTAATGCCACTTAAAGTAAAGTACTACCCTAAACAAATTGCCCATATCGAACTGACCAGAATAACACACCAGATAGATAATATCAGGAAGGTTTATCTTGTATGATTTTGCAGTTTAAATACTTTGGGAATCAAAACGTTAATGCAAAATAGAGACCATTGTTTGCCTCTTGTGGGTTTTATGATATCTCTGGTTTGTCCCCAAGTATCAGGAATCGCTTGTTTCCGATACTGCAGACTTTGGAGCCACCATAGCATAAAAATACCAAAGCAAGGTAGATGCTGGCTTTGAAGATCAATGACACGTTATTGCTGTTATTTGGTTAGGACAACTTAAAATGACTGGAGGTTTTAGGGTTAAAACATGTAAAGAAGCTGTTGATGTCTTGCAATGGCATGTGACACAGATGGTTTGGAACATTAAAAAAAGAATAATTGCCCCAAAAAAGGAGGAAAATGTTCTTGAAGATTTGATTTTATTTTTCAATAAAAGTGTGAAACATCCACTTTTTATTCATGAGGGCATATTTAGAGCACATGTGGTATAAATTATATTGTGCAGTGTAAAAACGCTAAGGTTTTGAAAATCAATGAGGTATGAAGCTATGCCATGTCTACTTTTAGACCTAATAATTCAATTCTGCAAAATAAATAAAAAGCAGCCTTTTGAATTAAGTGTCTTAACATTTAATGCAAATGTTAACAGCTAATTACTGCTTGGGATGACTAAGTCTTGGATTTTGAGCACAATCTTGGCAAAGTAGGGATACTTTCTTTCCAGATCAGCTTTTCACATCAGTTATGACGTTTTTCTGCGCCAGGAGAGATGAATCATTCTTGCTTAACTATAGCACATAATTACTGGCTGATATCGGCAAGGGTGCCTATCCACTTTCAAACTAATGAGCCAGCAAACCACTTTCCCAGCTGAACTCTCCCTTCTTACTCATTTATACTGTAGTAGCCAGCCTCTATATCAGGCCTAGAGGGCCATTCTACACCTGGTTTAACAGCTATGTTGTGAATTTCAGTCATTAACAGCTTTAGGATCTGGATGGAGGTTTGTTTGGTTCAATTAAACAATTAAGAACATGGTTATAACAAAGTCCTTGAGTTATAACAAAGAGTTGTCCAGCTAAAATCAATCCGACAGCAGTTTGCACTCAATGCATCCCCAGGGAGTCTGCATTGACTTCAGGACCTTACTGCAGTTGCATACAATATATTTTCCACCAAATTAAAATCCTGTTTAAAAGAACAGATATCTGGGTGTAAACCAAAATGGAAATTACAGGCATTTGTATTTATTAAAATGTTACATTTTGTCCTCCACTGACAAGGGGTTCTTCCTCTGCACTGCGCAGCATCCTGGAACTCATTGGAATTCAGCTCAGCTTGGTTTCACTCATCGGCCCCTGCTGGACACCACATGCAGGCAGTGGCCAGGTGTCCGTTCTTCCTCCGAGGCTCAGCACACACAGCTCCGCACTCTCTCTCTGCGCAAAGTGAGAGCTCACCTAGCCTGTCAGCACTGCTGACACACGAGAAAGGACCTCTTTGTTTGAACAACTCGGGGGCCCTTTTAGAATGGGGTTTCGTTACAGGATGAAACATTTCAAAATAAAAGAACATGCATCTATAATTCTGGTGAATGATTCTGTACTAATGCATCAAGGCCTAAAAAACAAGACCCTTCAACAAGTGTTGAGGCACTGGGTGGACTGAATTTCTGATTTTCATATATATATGAAAACCCAACTGTACTGCTGAACCTTTAATATTAGCATCACAAGGGTATCCATGTATTATAAAAAAAATAACAGGTGGGCCTCTTCAGTGAGTTACAGGAAAACAATTCCATCTCAGGTTTCTGTGACCTTCGGTCTCATAATTGATGACGTCACAGAAACCCTAGATGGAATTATTTTCCTGTAACTCATTGAAGCCCATCTATCTATCTATCTATCTATATATATATATATATATATATATATATATATATATATATATATATATATACAGACGTGCTCAAATTTGTTGGTACCCCTCCACAAAAAACGAAGAATGCACAATTTTCTCTGAAATAACTTGAAACTGACAAAAGTAATTGGCATCCACCATTGTTTATTCCATATTTAATAGAAATCAGACTTTGCTTTTGATTTTTTATTCAACATAATATTGTAAATAAGAAGTGGAGTTCTCCTGGGTCTTCTTCCATGGAGCCCACTTTCGCTCAAAAAGCGACGGATGGTGCGATCACAAACTGACGTACCTTCACCTTGGAGTTCAGCTTGTATCTCTTTGGCAGTTATCCTTGGTTCTTTTTCTACCATTCGCACTATCCTTCTGTTCAATCTGGGGTCGATTTTCCTCTTGCGGCCGCGCCCAGGGAGGTTGGCTACAGTTCCATGGACCTTAAACTTCTTAATAATATTTGCAACTGTTGTCATAGGAACATCAAGCTGCTTGGAGATGGTCTTGTAGCCTTTACCTTTACCATGCTTGTCTATTATTTTCTTTCTGATCTCCTCAGACAACTCTCTCCTTTGCTTTCTCTGGTCCATGTTCAGTGTGGTGCATACATTGATACCAAACAGCACTCTGACTACTTTTCTCCATTTAAATAGGCTGAATGACTGATTACAAGATTGGAGACATGTGTTTTACTAATTAAAGAAACTAATTAGTTTGAAATATCACTATAATCCAATTATTTATTATCTTTTCTAAGGTGTACCAACAAATGTGTCCAGGCCATTTTAGAATATCTTTGTAGAATAAGCAATAATTCATCTCTTTTCACAGCTTCTTTGCTTTATTCTATGACATACCAAAGGCATGCAAGTATACATGATAAAATAGCTTTTAATTTCATCACTTTTCAGGAGGAATGAAGCATTATTTCAATGAGCTGTAAGGGTACCAACAAATTTGAGCACGTCTACATATATATATATATAATATATATATATATATATATATATATATATATATATATATATATATATATATATATATATATATATATATATTGTCCTTGTTTAATTATTTTTAAATAGTACATTAAAATGGAAAGTTTTTGATGTTTTATTTGTTAAGAGTATGATCAAATATACTTTTTCTATCTATATGTAATTGCTGAATTAAGGCCCAGTTACAACCGTTTTTTCTGTTGTTTGATAATATTAATGTAACCCGAAAATAGTAAATAAATAAATAAATAAATAAATAAATAAATACATAATTTTTTTAAAACACAAACCTCTAACAAGGAGCACATTAATGAAGCCTATGATGGGTGGTTTATAAATATAGCAGCCTAATGTGATGATCCAAACTAAGCAGTTTAATGTAATTTTCTCAACATGAGTAATCTGTAGGTTCCCAAATAGAGCTAGTCAATGTGAGGTTGCCAAAGAAACTATATCAATCAAATGTAATAATGTTCCTATTTAAATAGGGGCAATTTGATGTTTATAGCAATTTAGATGTGTTTTTCTGTTTAGGAACGTTCTATTATATTCAATTAGGACGAATTGCATTAATAGGCGCTTCGTAAGCTCTGCAGATCACAGTAAGGCTCCAAATCAGATTGGAAATGCAAAAATGTTAATTTGAGCCTCCCTATACATTGTGGTTTAGTCTGAGACAGGTGCAGATAGGATCACTATATTTATTTGATTCTACCTTTGATAAGAATGACAGCAACTAAATAATCACAATAGTTAATTTCTTATCTAAAACCTTTAAAAGAAAAGAATTGAGAAATGCAAAAAAGTAGAAAAATAGATCAAAAGCAACAGGTATATATAATGGTATGCAATGCAGTTAAAATTACAAATCTAATGATCTATCCTTACAGACTTGATTACACTAGCAAATCATATCAAATGTACACACATATGAATTGTGTCCAGTGAATATTTCAGTTTGTCAAATTTGATTCCTAATGCTTTTCTTTAAACTATATCGTAATGTTTCAGCTTGTACAATGATGTCCTAACACCTTTCATTAGCACGTATTAGCACGTGAGAAACGTATTTCATACAATAGGTGACATGTGTGATTCATAGATATATATATATATAAAAAAAAACATGCTTAGAATTATGGTGACAGCAGAGTCTTTACAATTGAACTACAGTAAATACTGTAATAAAATCTATTGCAACCTGAATCTATTGCAACCAGAAAAGTTAATAAACGAAGGACTGATGGCCAAGCTGTAAAACAACCCAAATCATATCAAGCCCAGCGCCACGACAGTGGTTTGGCGAGAAGCCATGGTATATACCTAGAAAAGAATCAGGGGATTCATGAACGGTCAGGCCACCAGAGCCCAAAGACAACCATACCCCTGCCCTGTCAATCTTCTAGTAATTGGCACTGGGCACAGTACAGGCAAGCCATCAAATTACCTTTTTATTTTTGCATTCCCTGGCAGTATTTAACTTGTTGCTGTATTATGAGACTTCGTAGGTAAATATGGCTTTTTCTGCGTATCAAGGACTTTTTAAAATAATATTTTAAGATATTTCATAGCTGGTTACTGTATTCTTGTATTCTTTGCCTTTCCAGGGGAACAATGGAACTTAAAGAAGTAATCAAAAACTAGGTAACGAGTTTATTTCTTATTTTGTATATATAATCATAATCTTTCATATTGGCTGTGAAATTAAAAAGGCGTTGTTTTCTAGCGAGTGTGAATCTGGCACAATGCATGTCATTCGCAGTATTCATTCACACAGGGTTTTGTTTATTTTATTTCACAATTTCTCCAGGAGTTGCCATTTTAGTTGTTTTTGCTCTATTGGAATATGGTACCTCAACATTATAGTTTAGTATTTGCTGCATTTTCAATGAAAAGTATGAAAAACTATTGGAAATCGATTGAAGTACACAAACATTTCGGCTAATGCCTTCATCTTGTGTTAAAGTCCAGTGCTATTGTAAGTAATCTGTAATACTGATGTTCAAAATAAAATGGAGGATCATGAATGCACAAATTACTGTTTTACAGTAAGAGTGTCGCATTGTGAGATGTTACAACATATAAAAGGGCATAAGCGATACTTTGCACAAAGTGGAAATGAAATGAAGCAAGGCTGTGGTTCAGGCAGGGAACTCACTTTTAATCAAATCAGGCTTATTAAGACAACCAGACAATTGTCAATCGAAATAGCAGTACCTTATTGCTAACAACGTAATTACTTGTCCAATGATCGTCAGGGAAGGGATTTAAATCTTACCTGATCCATTACGTCCCTGCTTTGAGTTAGAGTTTGCCTTCTCCTCCCCAGCTTCCACCTGTTTTTTGGTTTCGTCTAAGTGGGAGGGCAGCTATCTGACCCCTGCCCATGGCTTTCCTACAGTCAGCCTCTCCACTTATCAGCGGAAAAATGTATGGGCAGGGGTTCCCCGAGGCGAGGCCAAAGGCCAAAGATGTATTATATGTTAAATGTGTTATCCAAACCCATATAATATGCATAAGTGTTATGGTGTCTAATCTGTAATAAATATTTTATCTATCGCATGAATTCCCTGAATTAGGGTTACCATGTGGCTCCAGATTAACCGGACGCTGTGAGACAGAACGGGATTTCAAACTTGCCCCTAAATAGAAATAAATGAAGGTGTAAATGAACCATCCTTAGCTACAATTAATAATGGTGTATTATACCAAGAAGGAATTGCAGCCAGTCGCTATTTTTTTCTGTTTGTTAAAATTCAATCGCCCATATTATTCTGCAAATACAATTTCATCATCATCTCGTTGCTCTATCGATAAATTAGCTATTCGTTCATTAAGATCTGATCAGAAGCAGCTGATCAGTGTGAATTGTTTGCTGCACCCAAGCAATTCCACCACAGCAGGATTAATCTCAGCAAAGGTGGAGCTCATTTATACGTGAATTACTTTCAATTTAGGGGGAATTTTGAAATTCCGGTCTGTCTCAAAGCGTCCGGTTAATCTGGAGCCATATGGTAACCCTACCTGACTGAACTCAAGGTGTGTGAAACATGCGGATTAGGAATATTGTATTGATTCCAGGTAAGCAGGTTTAAGTGTCCCACTTTGGTGGCGCACCTGTTTTTGCTGAGCTCAATACCAAGACGTTCTATTAAATAGTGTCGTTTCTAGTCATTTTGAGTGAGATTGTAAGGTTAATGAGTGCTTTTGCTGCCAGGCTGATGTGCTACTGTTATGTATGAGCTAGCATTTCACAGCCAGCCAGCCCAGACTGCCATTGACCCCTAAACTCAGTTGCAGCCAACAGACAGCCTAATAGCCCTAAAGGAGAGGAGGGTAATGTAAAAGTTTATTGGAAGCATTCAAACCTATTTCAGCGAGACTGAAATGCGACCCACGTTTCGAGTAATTAAATCCAAACTTCAATTTCGAAAATTGTTAAGAGAAAGGCACAAAAACATATCAGACATTAATATGAACAGTTATATTTTTCCTACTGGTAGGTGTGATATTCTATATCCAGTTTTTTTTAAAAAATATAATATATGTGCAGCCTGCAACATATTTTGCTTGGATATCTTCACACTGCTGTGCTTATCATTGCTTGCTTAGAGCTAACAGGGTCACAATATAAGAATTCTTATGAAGAGCAGACCTGACTGCACACTAAGGAAATGTGTGATGGAGAGACAGATATTGTGAGCCAAGAAAAAAAAGGAATAAAATCAATACTCGAACATAACTTTTTAAATAAACATTTGTACTCTGTGGACATAGTTGGCAAACGCTATAGCAGCCTTTCTCTGCTGAAGGCAATTAATACAAGGTTCTTGTAAAGTTAGACACATTGGTATGATGGCTACTGGGAAAATGGTGTGACGTGAATAACATGGACTGTTTATTTAAACGAAGCGTTAAAAATCTTAATATATATTTTGGGAGCCAGTATTTTTCATGGATCATTAGATTTTTAAGGCATGTCAGTTTTGGAGGGATGGGAGGAAGAGGACAAAATCTTTAGGTTACAAATCCCTTTAGGTTAGATGGCTTTTTAAACATGCACACTATACCGTACATGTGCAGTATATACCAGGGACCATCTTGGATTGTACCTACCTAACGGGCAACTTGGTGTATTATGACTTCAGTGGGTTATCTTTAATTTCATATTGGGTCAGGGGTCACAAAAGTATATTTATTTGTGTTACTGGTGTATCTTCAGTCTGGACACCTTATTGGAGTAACACATAAAGCACTGAGAAGTACTGTCTGCTTGAAGCAGATTTCTCATATCAGTTTGGGATGAATAGTGGCAGTTGTAACAATTGCAGCATACAGTAGCAAAGCAGCATCTGATAGAAAGAAAGCAACTCAGTGTTTTCCAGACTATGAAGCACTGGCAAGCCTGCTTCTTCAAAGTGTTTGTGTTTTCAACCCAAGGGGAAATACTTTTAACAGTAACAAACTATATCTGTGTTATTTATTTACATGTTTTATTGGAAAAAGGCCATATGAGCTATAATTAGCTCGTTTACAAACAGCAAATTACAATCACATAACAACATGGAATCCACATTTCAAACTCTGCGTGTCATACACACACACAGGGCTTCTTCAGATAGTGAAACAACACATGTTTTAATTGACGATGGGAAGTCTCTGATCTAAGTCCCATCGGCAATGCATTCCAATCTGAAACTGCAGCAAAAACAAAAAAGTTCCTTCCAGGAGCAATTTTTACCATTGGTATTTTAAAATATTTGGTTCCACTAACATTTCATAAACTGTAATTACAGGTAAACTTCTGGAATAGATTACTCAAATAAACAGGCAGTTTGTTAAACACCCCTTTAAAAAGAATCTGATTCCAGTGAAAGTTCCTTCTATTATCAGGTGACATGTTTAACCCTAGAATACAAGGTACAGTGATGTTCTTACAAGTAACAATAATAAAATTGGAATTATTGTTTTGTATCATTTTCTCTGAACCAAATAACATGATATATATATATATATATATATATATATATATATATAATTTTTTTTTTTTCATTTAAAATCAAACCATTTTTATCAAACCAATCTTGAATTTCAAAAAAGTCATTCTGTAGTGTCTTAGTTAAATCATGGACATTGTCAGAGCTGTAGTAAACCACAGTGTCATCCACATACATATGTACAGACAGTAGGTATTTTATTAATAAAAATAGAAAATAAAAGAGGTCCAAGCATTGACCTCTGAGGGACACCTAAGGATACAGGCATAAAATCAGATTTCTTTCTGTCAAAGACAACAGCTTGGGAACATTCTGATAAATACCACAACAGTGTAGTATCCGTAACTCAAAGATTTATTAACTAATTAAAAAGTATTTTAGGATTAACTAAATCAAAGGCCTTAGAGAAGTCAATAAAGATCGCACCAGGTTTTATCCTGTGATGTCAGAGGGCACTAGTTTTCTGGACTATTGACTGCCGAGTGACGTCAGAGGACGTCCCATACAGTGACTATCAGACAGTTTTGTGGGCAATAGCACTTACTAGTTTTGGTCTTGTGACACTGTATTAGCCAAGTGCAAACTAAGGATTTAAAATGGGTTTATGGGCAAATACAGGGGTTACATCTTTGGAAACCGATTTATCAAAGGTTATAAATGACTCATAATAGGTTTGAAAAGGTCTCACCAGCTCTGGGGAAAATACTCTTCATCTGGTCTGCCATATGGCCACAGGCAACATTAAATTACAGAGGAATTTAGAACAAACAATGTGCAAACAGCCTATTCTTAATACAGCTTTTAATAGAATGGAACGTTAAACAGGGAGGGTTCTGTGGCTTTTATTCTAGCATAGGAAAACCTCTACTGAGTCCTTACTGGAACTGCACGGTGGGCATTTGGTTGAGCTATCCACAGCTGCAGCCAAGGAACACTGACAGGATTATTTGACAGATATAGGTAATACTGCCTACAAATGCTGTTAAATATAGCTTTGGGAGGGCATTGGCAAAGCATGCATCTGATGTTAGGTATACTAAGTAAAGTAAAGAAAAGAAGGATTTGACTTTAATATTAAGTTGTAATGTTAGGGTTAGGGTTCGGAAAACCTCACCTCTCCTTCCTGGTAGTGCTGGGTGGGGGAGCTGTCCACCTGCCAGTAATCACCACTACTGGTGACATAGGAGCAATAATTAACGTAAAGATACCAATTTTTATTGGAAAACACACCATTTACCTATTGCATAGGTTTTGTTATTCTTTCTGAAAAGAAAACACTGATGTTACAAATCAAACTTTAGAACTGTTTCCAGTTCATAACAAAAATGACATGCACTCCTCTTTGGTGTTTTGTAGGAGGCTGTGTGGTCCAGTGGTTAAAGAAAAGGGCTTGTAACCAGGAAGGTCCCCGGTTCAAATCCCACCTCAGCCACTGACTCATCGTGTGACCCTAAGCAAGTCACTTAACCTCCTTGTGCTCCGTCTTTCGGGTGAGACGTAACTGTAAGTGACTCTGCAGCTGATGCATAGTTCACACTCCCTAGTCTCTGTAAGTCGCCTTGGATAAAGACGTCCGCTAAATAAACAAATAATAATAATAATATATTAATTCCAATTGAGTGTGATAATTGCATAATTTGTAGTGAAATATAATCTTTAACACAACATACAACAATGTCTAAAAATATTTATTCAAGGAACCACTGAATGCCCTTGATTTATATGGAGAAGTCTATTGGTCTATAAAAGGTCTATTCACGCAATGATCATTGAATGAGAAAACCAAAGGAAAACAAGGCAGCTTTAAAGAAAACAATTGGGTGGACCCAACAAATTCCTGCTAAGCATGCAAACTAGACAAATAGAGACACAGCAGTGTGCATGTGATTTCTCTTACTGGTGCTGGAGACCTATACATGGAATAATACTTCAGTATAATGTCCGGTTTGTGTTTCCAGCATCCTCACAGCATGCGGTAGGTAGGATAGGGAACTTATAAAAGAACACACCTCTCTTCTATGAAGGTAACTAGTTAGTATGTGTTTCACTGCCATTGGATCTTACAGTACTGTACAAAGTGAAAGTGGTTAGCTCATTTCCTAATTACCTTTTAACTGATAACAACCAGCTGTAAAAAAAAAAAAAAAAAAAAAGGTGTTCAGACAAAAAAAGGATACTCTACTATTTGAATTCTTCAAGTTCCTGTGTGCAAGTATAATATTTTGGAAAACCTTTCACCTCCCTCGCCTTTTGTAATGGTGTTGTGGATAGTGTGTCCATGGCCCATTAAAAAAAAAACAAAAAAAAAACACTTTGAGAATCTCGTGGGTCTAGTTTAGTACACTGGAAATATTTCAAACAAAAAAGTGAAAAAAAAAAAAACAGTCCAGATGTTATATTGAAAACTTCTGAAAATTTCATGAGACGATTTCTCATTAGATTTCTCAATTGATTTCTCAATGCATTATCTCTTTCTTTCTTTCTTTCTTTCTTTCTTTCTTTCTTTCTTTCTTTCTTTCTATCAAGGAGTCCAAAACCTTGCAAGAGTGCCTGAAAAAAATTACAATGTGAAGTATAAAGGGCCCTATTAACACACAACATCGTATTGTTAAAGGAGTGCAGAAGATTCATACCAGTGACAGAGACATACAGGTATTGAAATTCTCACAATATGAGAGCGCTCGGCCAATAATTAAAAATGAGATCCGAATCTTAACACCTGGGTGCTTAAGTAGAAAAGCCTGGTGATATTTCTGACTTGGTAAAAAGGGGCTGCCGTGGCACACTAGTGGAACACAGGATTAAACTCAGACAGGTCAAAGACAGACGGAATGCTGTTTACCTGCAGTAAGGTTCTATAAACTGAAACCATATGGCAAATCTGGGAGTTAAAAAAAAAAGGCTGGTGTCTCTTTAACTGCAGCTCGCTGGCACACATTTAACAAAATGAGATCTCCAAGAGAGTTTTACCCATATCTGCAGGGAACCAACTGCTGTCAAACTGTTTTAGGGAACACTCCCAAAATGCAACTCACTTGAAGAAAAAGAAGCTTTTGAGTCACTGTAGGCTTGTGGTCTTGGAGTCCGATAGTCTGGCATTTTTTTTAATATGGCCCCTAGTGGTCAGAAAAGGTCTGAGATCTGAATTGCTTTATTTGTGGATGCATACCTCCACCCTGTGGTCTGTGGTCATGGCAGAAAGAAGCCTGATGATTGATCACTGAAATGACTAGGTTTGAAACCTTACAATATTCCTTTTTACCCCCTATCTCCCTACCCACATTCATCAACCCCCATCCAGACCCCCCTCCACCACACCTCCAAATTAGACAGACGATAGAGGGAGACTGGTGGTAGGAGCTTAAAGACTGACACCAGCAGAATGATGTTTTTAAAAGGGGACAGTTTCTTTCTGCCCCTTTTAAAAAGGCAGATTTAGCCAGTTCAACATTGTAACGTTGTTCATATTATTTTCATGCTTGCTGCTCTCATGCTGTGAGGCTTCAGGTTTTGTGAGACAGTGATGAATGAGATTTTGGGGAGAAAGGTGATTTTATATTATCACACAACACCGTAAGTGAAGACTTGATCTACTGAACGATACACTTGAGGGACCATACTTCATACGCCATCATTAATCATGTATGTTGTGTTTCCATTTACTGTACGTGGAGCGCCCAAGTGGATAGAGCCGTGACAAAAAGCAGGAAAAGTCTGACACCGTAACAGAAAATGTGTTTCATAATCTCACGTCTCACTAAACAGAGACCCTGCTGTGTCACACTGAGACGGGACTGAAAAGTGAAAGCACCAGAAACAGCAGGTATGATTTAAAACAAATAGGTTACTGGCATGTTCCTGCCAAACAATAATAATAATAATGATAATAACCGTGTTACAGTGTACTTCAGATTGTTCAGTTTCCAAGGATTCCCCATGTACTCAGTAGGCATTATGGGCCCTGGGCTGTAAAAGCAGTGTAAGTTAAATTTTCCTACAGAGTTTTGCCCCGGACATAAAATCTTTTGTTTGATAGACACCCAAGACTGCTATATTCAATGAGTTGGTATATTGAAATAGACCTGTAGACTGCTTGTAGAGTGGATACAGTATATACTGTGGTAAAGCATAATGTTACTACTTCAATGCGTAACGGGCAGTGCTGTGTGATGCTCTAAAACCACGAATGCAGACGAGCCCAGCTCTTTTGCATAGTGGTTTAGATGCTCGCTTGCGGTGGGGTCGCTGGTTCGTGCCCAGCCTCCAGCCTGTTACACATGCTTGCTTCTTTTCCCTACACTCTACTGCGCTATACTACACCAAACTTTCATAACTCAGTTACTTAATATGTTTGTACTATTACTATGTGTGTCCTGTATCAGTTACCAGCTGTTTTTATGAGAGCTGTAAATGAGAAGTTAATACTGCAATTATAAATTGATCTGGATTTTTTTTTTTCAGTTGGATTTGGGAAAATGATTATCTTAGTTCATGTATACCAGATTAAGTGGAGCAATATTAATACTGTGTTTGTTTAACACATCAGTGATGAGGAATATTGCTTCTGCTTCACTCCATTTATTACATAAACCTATCATTCCCCCAAGAGTTATTTCACAACTACCAATTTAATTGCATTGAGTCCTACATCTTAATCCTTCCACTAATTATTAGTTTCTAAGCCACTACTACAACATAAATATATCTCCATCCCTGGTGCATGTCCAATTCTCAATACATCTGTGATTTATTTACTGAGAAATACTTAAACAGGAAAAGCTCACTGCTTGGGAGTCTCCTGTTTACAGGAGTCAAAACAATATAGAAGCAGAACACCTAATTAGTCAGCAACATTCGTTCACAGTAATAATGTCAGCAAGTAAAATGAGACCTGGCCTGAACAGAGCTCTCAGTTCTTGCACTGTGCCAGTATCTATCACCTTGCCTGATTAATTGTTCCAATGTGCTCCTGGCATGTGTACTGTAACAGTATTTTTCACATGCAAGTGGGGTCTTCTGTAAAACGGCTATTTACTGGAAATCTCTTGCACCTCCTTCACTTCAGATGATCCAGACATGTTTGGCAGTGTCTTACAAATTAATCAAACCTGCCATAAATCAAAAAGCATAAAACTGTCAAGCAATGTAAGAAGTACATTATCTGACAAAAAAGAATTCACTTGTACAAAAAAAATAGCCAAGTTAGAATAAAGGGATCAGCCATCTGTGACATGTGACATCTACAAAAGGGGCCAAGTTACTGTATGAAATACTTTATGCCCCCTCCACTTTTATTGCAACAGGAACTACTAGGAACACAAATAAAAAAAAGGGGGGGGGGGGGTTAAATAGTAAGTCCAAATACAATATACTTATCAACATTTAGTAATTATAAAAAAGATTGTCCTAATAAAATAATTTCAGAGTGAAAAAGACACACGTGTTATACTGGCATAGTGTCTGTGTCAACGTGCACAAATTAAACTTGCAATCCTTTCCTATCTTATTCAACCAGCTCAAGACCTGACACTCTTAAATTAAGATATGAACAGCAAACCAATCCAACAAGTTGGGGTTTCTCAGGGTTCCCAGGCGTGTGTGATGGGCTGGCTAGATAGTGTTTGTGAAAGCAGGTCTGATCACAATTACGCAGTTCCTTCACTAAGATGGGAGGATGCCACAGGGTGCAGATGTGTTTTTGTTAGCTTGGGAAGACATGTTTATAAATTGTACCATAGTGAGTTTGATGGGCTAGGCATGGGTACAAGGATCTGGCGCCCGTCCCGCGTGGCTCAGTGCCCACAATCTGTCTGGAGCTCACTGAGCTAAGCCGTGTATAACACAGCTGTGTGTGTGCAGTGCAGATAGTCTCCTGGCTTGACGGTAGACTTCACTGAACATACATCTGACTAGAAGAAGATGCTTCAATGCAAAGGCTGCTTCAATGCACTGTACAGTAAATCAGAACGATGCACTTGGATCAGGGATCCCACTCTACGAAGCAGTAGCATGATGTCATTAATGCGTTTACTTCACCTGTAACACTGTTTTTTTATGCGACATCATCTATACTGTACAGTAGTAATGTATCACTGTGCACCTACATCAGTGGCACTGAGAAAGCCTTCTAGCTGAAACGTGGGTCAAAGAACCTTCTACAGGGGTCAAATAGTGACTGCTTTGTGGCTGCATTAATAAATGTTATAGTGTAATACTAGTTACAGTATAATATTTGTAACCATGGCTGAGGTTCAGGGGGCTGGAAGGGACTGTCCATTCCTTCATTCAGCTTGCTATTTAAACCCAAATTCAAGCACCTCTACCCATCTGTCTCCTCCATCCTCCCCTCCACCTCCTCTGCATTCTCATCTATCTGCAATAGATAACCAGTGCAAATCAGTCTGTTCTGCCATAGACCTTGCCAGTGAATATAGTAGCACTATAATGTTCTATTAAGATAAAGTGGCAAACGTGAAACAATGTGCTTGTTCCCAGGAATGAAAGAAGCATGCAGACCAGTCCCATGGTGCACTAGTGAAGCTGAAGCCATTACTACTTTCAAGTCTAAACTTAAAACTTGTGGTACTATGGTTTGGTCTTTGGATTTCCAGTAACATATTCACAGCATATTTAGGTCCTGCAATGACTGTGCTGTCTCCAGTCTGAACTTTGTTTAAGCTAATGATGATTGGACCTCATTTTCACTGTTTCCTCTACATGAATGCATATGTTATAGGACTAGCAATACCATTACAGGACAGCATTCTGTGGCAGACCCATTGTTGGGCAGTGATATTTGTTCCTATTGAATTAAAACTCAAGCAACTCTTCCAAGTTCGGACACCAGCAACTTACCACAAAAGAAAAACAATAAGTGAGCTATTTCCTGGTTTTGAAAGGCAAAGTGCAATTTCTAAGTAACTGCACATTAAATTACACACATTTGGTCCAGATGTATAACATGTTCACTTCTCTGCGCCATTTACCATTGAAAAATATCTATACATATATATCTATATCAACAGGATATATGTCAAAACTAATATTTTTTAAATGAAACAATACAACATGTAGTATTTCCTTGTTCTATTGTAAATTAAATCAATCTTTGTTTTTATATATAAAATAAATTGTGAATGAAAAAAAAAACTATAAAAACCTATTTACTGAATTGTATTTAATGCAACGCGTGTCCTGAGGTCCTAAATCTCCTTTATTCACAGCGTTAGGTTAAATAAGAAAAGCAAAACTGTTAACTATAACCGTATGCATTAAAGAATGGTAGTGTATTACAATAAAGAAAAAGAAAAAACACATAATAAAATTAAGCTGGGGTAGCAAATTCCAGTTCATAAATTTGATATGTTTTATATTTGATCTGCCCTTAAGCTTGAATATATTAAATAGATTTACTATATTTAATATTGAATCTATTTAAATATTTATTGAAAATCTCATCATGAATGAAATCCAACACAAGAACCTGATTATTACATTTTAAAGAGGGAAAAGCCATAGTGTATATTTAATCCCCCACTTATTATAGTGTTTGATGGTCAGGACATTCCTCTTGTTGTAATACTGTATGTTGAATGTTTGTATTTGAAAATATTAAAACCAGCTCAGGTTAAATTGCACTGTCTAATGATGTCAAGCTGGAGGCATAACTTCTAATCGACTGACCACTTTATAAAAACAATGCCCGGTTACAGTGACATGGGGGAGAGTCTGCAGCTTTGCACAGGATATATTACAAGAGTATACTGGCAGACAGTTAAGGTTTTCCTTCTCTCCAATTTAACATTATTCACGCTTGAAAGCACAGAGTAGCTTGAGAAAATATACTCATACCAAAAGACCTTTAATGCCAATGTAGAATGGGACAGTGGTAAAGTACCCATACTTTCTGACTTACTAATGGTATCACAATGTTATAAACTGATATATAGAGGATACACCATGAATTTTCATGGAGAACTGCAGTTATGCCATGAACAGTTTCCAGCCATCTCTCTATGAATGCTCATGGGTAATTCTGTTTAAATAATGTAAAAGCATGTTTAAACCTAAATTAAACAACTGAATTTGGAGAATTCCTTTCCTTAGATCAAGCTCCACAGCTGCTTAGCAATGCGACGTAATTCACAACAGTGCAATTCCCCAGTCATTCGGTCTTTGGATTTGAATGAATGAATGCAAGTTGATTTCCAAAATGACATTTTGCAAGTTTTTTTTTTTTTTTTTTTTTTCGTAAAAACCCTAATAATCCATCCCAGGACTATGGTACTATGGTATTACATATGTGCAATATTTGTTTCATATACATTGTGTAGCCATAATGATGGGGCCTGCTAATGGTTCTTCTAGGGTTTTCTTCTGGGTAATGCTTATTAGAAGAAAGTGCAAACCTGCTGTGCGAAAAAGCCTAGTTAGCATGTTGTGCTTCTACAGATTGTGGGTAAAATAACTCAATTGATCCAAATACTCCGTGGCAGACTTCTTTAGGGTTAGTTTTAGCTTTGTTACCCATTTTGTCAATACAACATACTGTATGACTAAGAACTAATTACCATACAATAAAGTTTACACATATTGTAATTACAGGAAAGCATCATGTTATTCAGGCCTGTAACTGAATGCATTTTAATGCAGTACTGGATGCCGACTGACATCTCTAGCCAACTTTCTCTAAACATGTTTCGTATTTTTTTGCCCAGGGCTGACAGAGAAATGTTTGAACAACAAAACTGCATTACAACATTTCTGTGGTGATCCATTAAAAACATTTCCATAAGTAACCTCCCTGAAACATGTTTTTGGGGGGCTGCTCTTCCAAACCAATTTTTATAGGTTGGAGGAAATGTAAAAAAAAGACCCAGTGACGCTGCTTATCGAGCTCATGGGTGGTTCATTGGCTACGGCAGACACTGCAGGAGGGGATTCTAGAGCTGCTGTGTGGTTTGTTTATTGTATATCTCAAAACCTTTAAACTACACCAATCAAATAGCTAACTCCAGGGTTCATTACTGGGTGATAGTAGAACTGATATGAAACAATAAACTGCAGCTGTCTTGTGTTTCTGTGTAATTCAGAGGGCTCCATGTACCATACTGTCAAAAAGCAGCGCAGCCGATCAATAAAGACAGGGACATTCTGAAACACTTAACCTGAAAACTACTAACCATAAAACCAATAGGAATTCTGTAATGCGGTAATGGCCGTCCATTACTACTGTGAAAATTGCCTTTGGTTATTTCAAAAGGAAAATCTAATTATTTACAAGAAAAGCCAAGCAACTGCCAATTCCTGCTGAAGAAATGGATAATTTTGTTAAGGTTCAAGTACATTAAGCCGCATTAAGGATTTGTTTAAAATGCATAGGTTTCACAACAGTAACACATTAACCCATTAGCTACTAACTTCTGACAAAGTTCCCTACTATTGTTTGAAGTACATTTAATCAAAGTAAAGAGCTTTGTTTAAAAAAAAAACATAATGTAAATAAACACACATTCTAAACAAAACCTGACTCAGAATTTAGCCTGGAAATTCAGGTTTTACCGCAGTAAAACAGTTCCTGAAATCCCAGTACCTGGAAAGAAGTAAGGTATTATCAGCAAATTAACAATTTATTGTAGGGTAACAAAGCAACAGATGCATGAATTATGGGGTAATGTACAGTATTATTTTTATAACTCATTTTCTGTTTAAGTACTTCCCACATACTGGGGGAACCTGTAGAGGGCGCTGTGTAAAAGCTAAAGTGGAGGGGTACGGGAAAGGGTATTGTCGTATTTTCACAGCAGGCTCTGTGCCCACAGTATGAAGTGTGGCCCCATGCCATGTATGGGTCAGCTGCCAATTGTATACATGTCATGTGTCACAAGTCATGAGCCAAACAACACAAAGCAACGTTACAGCTAAAACTACAGTTGTCGTGACTTGGGTTTAAAGAAATATATTTTCAAACCTACAAAAAAAAAAATGTAAAAGAATGATTTAAATGGAACAGAAATGAAATAGTCCTGTTCAATAAATCATATTCCAAAAATTGCAACTGAAATGTTAAATTCAGAGTCTGTGCCAGTATGAGTTTACATAGCTTACATGTGCCATGCTTGGAATAAGCTTCTTAATCTACCTACAGTACCTGCTTTAATAACATTGTTTTTTTAATGATTTTTAATACTGATTGTAGTGTAGTTATATTTATTAATATCAGCTTTAAAATAATTAATAACAGAATTGTGACATATGGCTAGTTCCCCTTTTTAACCCTGCTTATAACTTTGACATGATGGCACCTATGGGCCTAAGTTGATGTCTGGTCCGCTAAAACCAGAAGGTTATTGCAGCCTTGCTACAACAACCAGCAGGACGCCTAAGCATATAGTGCAGTCTGTTTCAGTGACTCAAACAATATTCCCGGTGTATGGTTCAAAATGCCAGATTGCGTCATTTGTGAAGCTAATAAACAAATTAAGACCACTGTGGTCTCTTGTTCGAGTTTACTGCAATAATTAAACTCAGGTGGACAGCAGGCACAATTAGTGAGAAATATGGGGTGCCAGGTGGCTTACTAGATTTAGGGACTGACTTCATGGGCTGGGCTAATCATTCAGCTAGATTCTCAAATCTGCATGTGGCTAACAAACAGGATGTATAGCTTTTATTTTATATTTTCCAATGCAATTGTAGAATGATGCAGTAGCACAGCACCCAGCTCTAATCACATGCTAGGTTGGCATATTGTTAAGTGGAAGAATACCCAGGACAGAGTCACCAACAGGACCACAGAAAATTCTTTTCACTGGTGGTTGCCCAAGTACTGACCAACCTACAGTATCAATCTGAGAAGCTCAGAATCTACAGTAATATGACTGTTTTCAATATTAAATATATACTCTATATAGGTGATCATCAAAGAAGAAAACATGTAGTTAGTTGTTTGTTTTTTGGTTCACTGTGTGTGCATTTGATAAATGGATGTTGTGTGTTTTGGAAAATGACAGCAGTATTAACTACCGTGCAAGACTGGTAGGGCATGTAAATACCTTGGGGAACCCTTACCTTAGGCCTGCTTTTTTACTGTCTTTTATTGCTCTGACTTTAATTGTAATAGCCAGTCACTCGGGCCTCAGTTAGGGGGGTTGGAGTGTGTGTATAACTGGTCTCAGACCTCGTAGTTTAAATATAAATATATTGTTTAAAACCCATTTCAAAAGCGCAAAACAGTTACAGAATATTTTACCTCACTTGTCACATGAGCTCCCAGTTTTCGCCTGTCTGCATGAAAATAATTGTGCCTTGGCTGTGTTTGTGTCACTTAAAATCCAAAGCAACATCTATAAAATGTTATAAAACAGATCTGTCGCTTGTCACAGGTTTGATACAGCAGACAACTGACTGGACACGCAGTAATTGTACAAAGTTGTCTGTGCCAACGACTCCAACCACATTCAGCAGAGGTCTATGGAAAAAAACAGCTTACGCCACTGCATCGGCTATTGGGATACCTCTGTGGTGGCTTGCGCTTGTTTACGGATAACATTCTGTTTATTGAATTTCCAACTGTACAAAGATACCATTGAATGGTTTTGATGAGGCCCCAGAGATTGATTTAGGGTTTGTGTCTGGAGTGGAAAATTAGGTGGTACTGAGCAGTAAAACGTCATGCTTTTTATGGGAAAAAAACAGAAGTGCTTTAACTGTTGGTGCTTTTCAGTGTTTTTAGGTGCAATATGTATGTGGCTTTACTTACAAAGCACAGTCAATGCTTCTAAAACCTGTATTAAGAAGAAAAAGATGATGATGATGATGATGATGATGATGATGATGATGATGATGATGATGATGATGATGATGATGATGCCGCTAGTGGACTTGATCATTGTTAGTTGTACAAGAGTAAGTAGTTGTAGTTGTTTTGATACTAAGTCCTTTGTTGCTATCTAATCCCGAACGCAGCCCTTCCATACTTTACATTTCATCCTGAAAGTGTGAGTGTTTGCAGGCTCTCGCTTCCATTTATGATGCAAATTGAGTTTGAGGTTCAAGCTATACAAAAACATAGCATTGTCTCATTGTATTAGCGAGGTCCGCGGCATGTTTTTGCTCTCAATTAACACACTTCTCCATTTTCTTCTGGAATCTTTTCTGTCGGTTTGTGTTGGAATGAAACCCCTCTGCTTCGGTAGGTCTGAGGGTCCCACTTTTTATACTTTTTTTATTTTTTTTTTATTTTCCATAACAGGGTCTGCTTTCAAGCACAAATTAAGAGGCCAATTAGAGTAGACAATATTAATTAAGGCCTGATTAGAACAGTAAAACAAAAGTAACATTTTTATTTTCACAGAAAGGGTGGATTTATTTAATCAGAAGTGTAAACGACAGACAGAAGCTGTGCCTCTTTGGCCCCCAAAAATGATCTAATAAACCGACACCTTTCGGCAAAAGCACAAACCTTAGGAAGTGCACCAACACACAGAAAATATTCCAGCCCTGTTCGTTTGTGTGTTTTGGACCGCTGCAGCTCGATACGATTGTTATCCCAAGATTATGCCACTGGCATTGGAATTAATAATATAAACGCAAGGGCCTATGACGTGATTGACAAGTTTGATTCTGTTAATACCCAATAGTGGGTCCTCTACCACGGTCAGGAGTTAACATTTATTTTGACAAGTTTTCTTTTGGGTATTCGAGGAGGAAGCTGCAGAATCCAGCTCCAGTGTTACAAGATGTCTGGCAAATATTTCGAAAAATACAGCAGAAACCCTACCGGAATCCGAGATGTCAAAACAGATATGAAGATGAGTGATGGAAAGAACATTTCAATCAACTGACTGTAATCTAAACTGTGAGCTCTCTGCTCCCACCAGAAACTGCATTTCTTCAGTGTACCTGGAGTGCAGCCTTTACAGTTAACAAAGATTTTTTTTTTTTTAATGTTAGTTTTTTTTTTAAAACAGGCTTTGCCAAGTAGAAGTCTGATTTAGCATGACATGGTCAGTCCACCATAATTTCAGAGAGACAGCCTTCTTTGAAGTGACACAGCTAGATTTTGGAACAGAACTGAATTGGGTCATATTATTATGTTTTTGTAATAGGCAAAAAGCAAACATACTCTAACATGCTCATATCTTATATAGTAATATATCCTGTCTAAAACAATGGTCTACTTACAGAACAATTTTTGCTTTAACGCTTTGATGTCTAATAAACTAATATCTTATTGGTCTGCTAATATGCACAATGCACTGTGGGGTACAGTAAAATAAAACAACTTCATAGTATTTGTTACAACCGCCACTGCATTGTGTTCAGTTCAGTTCACAATCAAACTAAAGATTCAGCGGTGAAACTGGAAGAGCCTCTGAGCAGTGTGGATTGCCAGCTTTCAGTGCATTCATGTTTGTTTTTATAACCACCTATCACGTTACCTAGCTGTCCCCAGCCACCCCCAGTCAGCTTACATCTACAGTCCTGCCAAACATACACAGCTGTTGCAAATTACATTGTGCATTATTCCTTTCCACCCTATCGACATCTATTGGCCCTGCAAGACCAATCAAAAAGACCTGATTCTGATGTCATTGCAGTGGACAGTGAGAAAAGGCCTCTATTTAGCGGGCAGGCAGCGTCCCCACACTCCCCCTGCCACTGTGCCTCAGCCTCTCTGGAAGGTCGTTCAGTGACCATGTCCATCCAGTCCTTGGTATCTCACAGAGAATGCCTGCAAAGGTATCCCACTCTCTGATTGGCTGAGAGGGCATACCTGTATGGTAATCATGTGTAGCAAATTAAGCATAGTGGCCAAAACATAGTAGTAGTAGTGGCAAAAACACTACTATTTGCTATAGTATTCCCTATAGGATGCTATACAGTGGCATATGTGATGTAGACCTTCCACTATGATGTCCTAAAACAAGTGTAAATGTTATTATAATGACTTAAAATGCATATTATATATTACAGGATACTGTACAGTAAGTATCAGGGATTTCATTCCCTATATGTGTACAATATATGAAAACACATTCCCTGTATGTTGTTTATTTGGGCAGCAGTGTGGAGTAGTGGTTAGGGCTCTGGACTCTTGACCGGAGGGTTGTGGGTTCAATCCCCAGTGGGGGACACTGCTGTTGTACCCTTGAGCAAGGTACTTTACCTAGATTGCTCCAGTAAAAACCCAACTGTATAAATGGGTAATTGTATGTAAAATAATGTGATATCTGTATAATGTAAAATAATGTATAATGTGATATCTTGTAACAATTGTAAGTCGCCCTGGATAAGGGCGTCTGCTAAGAAATAAATAATAATAATAATAATATTTGTTTATCACATTGGCACATGTCAAGCTTATGAATGATACGTACTTCCAAGAAGGCTTACTCTGAGCATTACTGGAAACAAAGCGATTGGCACTTTGTAGGTAGTCATTAAACTCTGCAGGATAGTTTTAGAATGTGGTTCTAGAACGGTGCTCCATATTAATTACCTTGAGGAGAAAAGTTTTTTTTTTGTTTTAATTGCATATAATTTTGGTAGTTTTTTGCAAGCCTGTTGAAAGAGTTGAATCATGCAATCTTGTATGTAAATGAAGTAATTAGTGGCCATTATCTTTGGAGCGGTGGCTTTCAACTTTATTTTAACCAGACGCCACGTTATGGCCTTCAAATATTTACAATGCATGTCACAACCTACATCTGCGTTGTATGTATTTTTACTGAACAAAAATAAATGCAGTTAAGTCACTATATACAACATGCATGCAACACCTAATGAATGGTGTGGGTTTGTTTATATTATTTGGCAAGTAGCAGGAGTAGATAATAGGGAAAGGATGGTGTGGTTGGCATCTTGCCTCATTGCAGTGCCTGGTTACAGTATAACAGGTCTACTCATGCTCATTGTAACTGCTGTTTGCTTCCACAATGGCTTGAGCCTGGAAAGACATCACACAGCAGGAACGCTAAAGTACTTCAGGGCACATCAATGCCTCTTATTTACACGTAGTTACAATGTAATAACAGTTTATTTACACATGCTTTGAAACTACAGTACATGCTTAATTACACATTTTCAGTTGTGTATTTGCAATGTAATTACAGCATGATGTAACCACAGATCCAATACAATTTACTTTTTCACAGACGATTTAATTACTTAATATCCAAAAAGTCAAAGGTTTGCCTATTTTATTTGTCACTAGTTTTTAACAGTAGCAGTTAGATTTTTTGTTCACTAACAAATAAAGGCTGTGATAAACACCATACCATCCTCCACCCATGGGTCTGCTATGGGAACCTGCCCAGTTTCATTGCTCATGAACTGGCCAAGGGATTTTTTGAACCACCCTAAATTAGTTAAATTAGTTTAAAAAGGGCAATTTTGGGTGAGAACAAAAAAACTATTGAAATTGAAAATTATTTTCTGTCTATGAATGTCTGGAAATCTACAACAAAAAGAGGTCCCTGTGCAATATTCTTAAAATATGCTTGCTGGATTATATAAAACGCAACCAAGATCAACAATTTATTAAATGAATCACCAGATTAGTACTGTTTTCTGTTCTAAAACAGTTCTCACACCTCTTCACACAAACCCCTTGTTCCTTTATTTATTCAATGAGTAACCTATATTATTAAATTTCAAAAAAAAAAAAAAAAAAAGATTCTAACGAAAAGAGCTTCACAGTATCTGTCTGTCCCCTTTGAAGTGACACAACATAGATTAAAGTCAAAGGATGTCCTCTTCTTTTTATCTTTGTCATACTGAGACATCTCAGTCCGGAGCAGATAATGACGGAAGTGGTTCGTCTGAAGGAAGCAGAGGCAGGACCCGCTGTGCTAAAAGCTGTCTAAAGTTTCGCAGGGCTATTGTCTAGAGTCGTACAGCATAGCTGCATGTACAGTTCATCAATACATTGAAAGTCATCTAAGTGCCACATCTTCTGAAACGTATTGTGCAATTGAAAAATGAAGAACTCAAGCTCAAAGCAAATATGCTACTCTAATAGATGGGCGATTTAGATATATGGGCACTGGTAACAAATATACACCAAACGATCAACCCCTATATATACATAGTATGTCGTTACAATGCAACTACATTTAATTACAAATTGAAAGTTGTATGCAGTTGCTTATAAAGTATTTTATCTTTACACTATATTTACACGTGTGGTTGTATGGTTGCAATGTAATGATCATGCAACCACATGTGCCATTACAGTGTAAAGTGTTACCAAAAACAGAAGAAGATACTGTAATGATAATTTTACATTGCAGTAGGTCTCTCTCTCTCATTTGCCACATCACAATATCTCATTACCATCCGCTATTTGAATTGAAATGCTGGGATTTTTAATAGTTCTTCTGACGCCTTTGAACCCCCCTTGCTTTTCCAAGCCCCTTTTTTTCTGTACAGCACCTGAAACAGCTTGCATACCCAAACTGGTTCTTAACAAATCTTTTATTCACAGCAACCCTCCTTTTCATTTCTAATTGTCTGGTGGTGTAACTGTATCCCAAAGGAGAAGTAAAACCCAACACTCAGTGATGGAGACAGGGATGGTTTTTAATACCTAAAACTGTTCCTTTCGCTGCATCCTAGCATGCTATTTTTAATTAACACATGGTTATAAAATTATAGCATAAATCATCTCCTGATACCTTTTTTTCGCACTGCTCGTTTGTAAAATAAACTCCTTCAGAAACTGTAAGTTTGGATCAGGATATCTGGCGCAAGCGGGGTTCTGAGGTCCCCCTTGTTATTCTTTGTGTCTGACACTAACATAATACTCCCAGGCTGTGTGGGCCTGTAAGAAGCCCTATCGCTGTGTGTCTGATCCATTCAAAATAAGCAGCTGCAAGCCTGGCCCAGCTCTGCACTTTGTCACACATTGTGCAGTAAATGAGATGAAATGCAGCCTTGGCAGGACAGAACTGCCTGCCTTCAACCTGGAGAACAGGTTTCTCTACATAGAAAACTAGCTCAGCCCAGCTAGCAGAAAAGGTCGATAAAAAACGACAGGATGCTAAAGGGTGTTGCCCTGTCTGCTTCAGAGCATTTCCAAACCTCCAGCTGGGTAATGCTCCAGGCCCAAGTCCTGCTTCCCATTCATTTGAATCTATCTATACATTACAGCCACCTGAACCAAGTGGATACCTGCTTTTGCCATCTAGTCAAGACCCCAGTAAAACCTAGAGGTTCCTTAATTCAGGTTTCAGAGTATTTAGAATACTCCACTGAGATGTGGCATCTTATTTCCTGGGATATTCTGCCCACACTTTTCAGGGGAAGGGAATTGAAAACATTCCAGACAAGGTTTAAAAATAACAGTATCTCTTTTTGGAACAAGTAATATCTTCACACTATAGGTGAAAATATCACTGTTTCCAGCATTGGTAAGCATTTATAAAACTATACCACAGTATGTGTACCATGCTTTCCCCATGGTTATACTATGCATTTACCATAGTTTACCATGGTTTGCCATATTTTATAATATGCGCTACCATACCTCCCAAGGCTATGACCCCATTTGGCTTTACAATGCTTAACTATACTTGTTTTTACTATGCTTTATCAGGACTTCATACTTTATTTCACTTCTGTCAATGAACGTTACCACATAATGCAAATGTGTCAGGTGTACTTCCCTTAGCTCTCACTAGATGGCAAAAGTTTTCCAAAGAATAAACATTTTATATAAAAAAACTATACATTATTTTGTAGTCTGCTACGCAGTCCCAGGTAGCATTTTATATGACTGCAGTTGCTACAAAACCACAGAACAGATGTAAACTTTAGTAAAAGGTCAGAAATTCACCAGACAGTGTGAATGCTTCTACAGGTCTCAGTGGGCCCTATTTTATTTCATTTAAGGTCTGCTAGACCAGATTATTAACACCACAGAATTCTAACCCTGTTTTATTAAAGCACTGTGTTACAGGAAATCAGCACGGCTATTGCTTTGAATGTTTGGCTTCACTGGATACTGTGCACCGTAGGCTTCAGTGAAACTAGGGACTGGAAGAAACAACAGGGACAGCTGTTTATGTAAGTGGATATACCACCACACAAGACTGTGTCTCTGATTGCTATTAACCAATGCCCATACACACAGTGTCCAGAAGAGTATTTAAAGTATAAGTCTAATGATTATTAGATTTATTAGTATAATTATTAGTAGTAGTAGTATTAGTAGTAGTAGGATCAGATTGAACATGCTTTTAAATAATTGATATTGACAGTAAACTGTGTATTTTAATTTTTTAGTTCATTTTTTATATCTTGTGTGAACAAATTATTATATTATGCAATAAAACTTTATTTCAATCTACATCAGCTATAAATTACATGCTTAATAAGATCACAACAGACGGATTGCCAATGGAGTAGTGAATTAATGATTTAAAGAACATTGGGAACCGTTTGCTAACGTTAACTAGAACCATCTGCAATTCAAGCCAATTTACATAAGTCAAACCGAGCCTGAATACCACTTTAAACCACACATGTACTGTTCACATTTCAAACCACTCAGGGGGTGGTCTTAAAACGCATGTCTTACTGGATATCATTTCCTAGACTCTTTCTACTTATCACAAAAAGATCCTACAGGGCCACGATTTTACTGCCAAAGGAGCATGGAAATTTGAAATACAATTCCACATGCAAAGGCTTTAATACCATGGAATTTCTACATGTTATTAAGTGTGACTGTTAATGACCTGATTATACACACACACACACACACACACACTCATACAGTAAAGGACATTCTGTACATTAGTACCTTATACCCGTATATATTAGGGCAGCAGTGTGGCGTAGTGGTTAGGGCTCTGGACTCTTGACCGGAGGGTTGTGGGTTCAATCCCCAGTGGGGGACACTGCTGTTGTACCCTTGAGCAAGGTACTTTACCTAGATTGCTCCAGTAAAAACCCAACTGTATAAATGGGGAATTGTATGTAAAAATAATGTGATATCTTGTAACAATTGTAAGTCGCCCTGGATAAGGGCGTCTGCTAAGAAATAAATAATAATAATAATAATAATATATTGTGTAGTATATCTAGGTAAATGTCAGAGCAAAGGTAAAATGTGAAGATTGCGTTATAGCCAACTACCAAAATGATTATAGGCAGACAGACAGACAGACAGACAGACAGACAGACAGACAGGCGGACACAATCAGTGCATAAGGGTCCCCATTTAAAAATAAATAAATAAAGATAGTTTTTTATGTAAAGTAGTCCTGATTTGAGCTGAAGCAGGTTAATGTAAGGTGCTCGTCAAGCCGTACCAAGTGTAGATGTGATTATCTATACATACTGGATATACTGTCTGGATTCTAGTGAATAAACTGGGCACTTCAGAGTCATCACCTATATGCTAAAAACAAACACCACACTCTGTTACAATATATAAAGAAATAGAGAAACATTTCTTCCACTAAGTACGCAGTAAAACAAGCTGGACTGAGCTATTACTTTCTATATCATGAACTCAAGTCTCTTGAGGTAAAAACTGACTGCATTTCATTGTGTCCGGTCCAAATAGATGCATGCTTTACCAGATACATTCATTTCTGAAATTGTTGGATGGAAAACAATTTTTTTTAAAGCATTAAAAAATACTAAGAATCGTTCATATCCTGTTTGATATGTCTCTAATCCTTGATGGGCTGTCTGTGTTTATTCCTAAAAAGAAAATTTAACTTGCTACCCATCTTTTCAGCTGGTCATTTCCATGGCTGATTTAATTTACACAAATCAGAACCAGATGTGTGGAGCAGGAAGAGAGGAGACAGGAACCATAGACAAAAACCACAGGACTACTGTCAGAAGAATTTAACAAAGACCCTGATGCTAAAACATGTAATTTAATCACTTTTAAACACAGACAGTGGCATGCGTCTTCTAGCTGTGTTTTCTAATTTGTCTTCAATGTGCAAAAATGCATGATTAAGAGCCACAAGAGCACCTGGCCACAAATGTAATATGAGTTTGCTGATTTATATCCCCTGTTCTAGCTAATTCTCGTGACCGTCATTGTCATAATGTGTATATATATAAAACTTTGAATTATTTGCATGAATGAAAGCTCAGCCCATTCTATCTCAATGTAGTTTCACCCTCTGGTTTATCACTTCACCGTAATATAAAACTCTATAAGTGCCGTATGGAAAAAAACAATGGTATGATTACAATGTACAAGACGTTGTTACTATACACTAATAGTATAGTATAGAAAACTAAAACACTATTACAATTGAGTTAAATCTAAACTTTTTTTATTTTGTACTGCGGAATTCATTGTATAGTGGTATTGTCGAGATATATTTGTGGATTTAAGTACAATAACATTCATGAAATATAGTGTAAAAACATTAAAAAATATATATTTTTTAATATAAGACAAAAATATTCTAAATATTTTTTGGTTATAATATGTATTTCTGCACTGGTAAGGCTAATATAAACCTTAACAAATTTAAAAAAAAAAAAAAAAAAAAAAAAAAACAGATACAAAGGTACAAAGTTAAATTATAAATAATGCAGTAGTTTATTTGAAGATTATCATATAAACAGCCTTAACAGGAGACCCACGATACATCACGTGATCCACCTGCACAGAATCATCACGTGACTGGCCTTAACAACATTTGCTGCTGGTACAGCTATGGCCAAAAGTTTTGCATCATCCTATAGAATTAACTAATTTTGCTTCATAAAATTGAATGAAACCTGCTGAATAATGTTACATTAACATATTGAATTACATTCTGCTTTGTAGTTTTGCATACTACTTAATGAAAAATTGAAGAATGTGACATTTCGAAATCTAACATGAAATACTGGACTACTATTATGACTTCCAGTAGACTTTTGCAATATGATTTTATAGTTTCTTTGATTACCTGATGTTAAATAAAATATCTAAATTATGTTCATAAAGTTTATTTTTATTTTTATTATGTCTCAAGACTAAAATTCTAGATGATGCAAAACTTTTGGCCTCAGCTGTAGATGATTCCTCATGTGACTCATCTCGACACTGTGTTTTGTGACTGTTATTAAAAGTCTACTTGTGGCACCTACTTTCCCAAGAATGACATTTTCCTTTACAAGCACATAAGACAGAACACACACTACAGTCTTTTCACTATCATTTTATTGGAGGGGTACATTATGTTACAACTTTATTTTTGTCATTGGTAATTAAGTCCCTCTGGGGCCTTCATTTTCAATTTGTGAAAATATTGACCCATTTTTAGCTTGAGTATCATGGAATACATATAACTAATGTGTCAGCCTGTTTGCCCCCTTATCACCAGCTCTAGCTGGTGGTGACAGATGTGTCCGTGGGGCTTTCGTGAGTGGAAAAAACCTCCATTAGGTCTGAACAAAGTAGCATTCTGCATTTTATCTTTCATAACTCTGTGAAGGTTTATTTTAAAAGAAATTGACACGTAGCCAAAAGACACAATTCTTATTTACACCACAGTTTTTAATGTACGAAAACTCTCATTGTGTTAATTTTTAGCAGCCGTATTTAAGTCACCATCTACCAGAACTAAACATGTACAGCGCTTACAGTTGTAAGATGCACCAGTTATAATTACACTAGTTCACTAGTTCAAATTAATAGCAGATTTGTGTGTGTGTGTGTGGGGGGGGGGAGTCTTCTGTTATTTTAATGTTATTTTCACAAACTCTGGATATGAGTAGTGTAAAGCAAACTAAGGATGCAGACTGTGTAGTTTAATTTCATCTCAAACTTTTAATTAATCAGCAGGCACAGCTGTAGCCATAATTAGACAGCGAATAAAATTCAAAAACAAAGGTTATCAAAATTACACATTTCATTTAGTTCACCTTCCCCTTACCATTTAAGAGTAGTTCCGAATTCTGTTGCTCCATTTTCAAATCCACCTGGTCTATCATAGTAGAATGAAGAAGATGGGACCAGCAGGGTTGAAAGGTCATAGCATCATGTTTGGAATAATCAGGGGGGGGGGGTTTATGTTCTTCCAGTATTATATTTTATAGTCTTGACAACAGCTTTCTGGATATATGTGGTCAAACGGTCCATGAGAAAAAAAAAAGGATTACCAGAAAGAAGGAACACTATTTGATTACAAAAACAAGGGAATGTTCAATTTTAAGGAAGATGGAGGAGGTACAAGTATTTGTTTTTGAAGAATGTTATCCAGCAGCCACACCTGTTTTGATCTGGACAGTTAGTGGACTGCTTCCCAGTCACATGTTTGATGCCAGGTGCTGTTCCCAGTCTGTTCAGAGGTGCAGAAAGAACATATTGATGCTCAAGTCTTAGAAAGGGCCCACGCAGTCCTGGTAACAAAAGATTGTTTGGTTGGGAAAGAGATATAACTCTTGAGTTAGTCTTATCTTGCCCATGCTTCTGCCTCCTGCTCTGCTTTGGGGTTGGAACAGTACACACGACCCCCTCCCCCCCTCCCCCCCTCCTTTTCTCTTATGATAAGGAGAGATGTATGAATTGCCACTTTTTTCAAAGCCATATTCCGCAAGGGGTTTCTTTATCTCAAGAAGAAGAAAGAACACAGATTTGTTTCTTAATTTTATCAGGTATTTGGATGTTGTGAAACACATCTGTAAAGTAATCAGCTGGGATACCAGGAAGCCAGAAACAGATGTGGGTAAGGGGGGGGAGGTATGGCAACAGAGAGATCAGTGAGAACACATTTCCACTCTGAAAGCTGTTATAGGCTATTAGGGGTCTTGTGTGTTATTTGGCTATCCTCTCTCTTGTAAGTAACTACGGTCCTCAATGAACATGTGTGCAGCTTCATGTGTAAGGAGTGGTGTCTCATTAACGGAATTAACTTTATGACTTGGTCTGCTGTGAAAGACTTGACTCCCTTTGGTCCAAACAGGGACCGCTAGCTCTCTTGGACAGTGTCCCTGGCAAACTCCTGACTGACCCTCCTCCCGATTACACCCTGAGCTCTTATTTTCCACATGGCAATCAGCTGCTTCAAATTTACTAATTAACTTGTTCTGACAATGACTAATCAGCTTCAGGATGGTACAGTCCTTGTGTGTTTATTTTTGTAAACAAATGTAACCCCAAATAATATAATGATCACATCCTTTCTTTCTTTCTTCTGTTTTTTTGTTTCCCTCAATTTACTCTGTTGCTTATTTTTCCCATCTATTTTGAGGCAAGTAGCCATGACAGAAATTGTCCTTTGACCTTTGAGATTCTTAGGAAGTGCCAGTCCTTTTAGAAGACTAGCCTGAAGGCGTTCATCACTAGGAAACGCAGGCCTGACTTGGTGTGGTTTTGATTTCCGTCCTTTTCTGTTTACAGAACCTGATGTAAACAGCAGAAGGATGCTCTGTTGCTTTCTGCAGAAGATTAAAAGTATGCCCCTGTTCACAATATGAGTCGATATCACAATCTAGCAGGTTCAATGAGCTTTACAAGATGTGGTTTGAGGTGAAGGGTCTCTGTTTAGGGTAGCTATATCAATCCTCACTTTTAGATGACATAGTTTATGTACTATGTAAACCCCTTGAATTAATGTGACGTTCATTTTATCTTACTTAAATTCTTACATTTAATATTTAAATTGATGCCATGTACTGTGCACTATGCAATACAACAAGTCTACTGTTTGTCCTTATATATATATATATATATATATGCTTGAAGCTATACCAGGATGCCCATTAAAAGAAAAAGATTCATATTCCCTTTAAATTGCTTCTGAAGTGAACTTCCCCTTTTAAACAATGAAGTGGCAATGGAACCGAGCTGCAGTTTATATAAAGGAGGGTTTCAGGTAAATGATGTGGACAGCGTTGTTTCCCTTAGCACCTTTAGTCCCCATTATCTTGAAGACACATTCGTTCCATATTATATAGTCCTCTACTGTGGGCTTTGATTATTTTTTTTTTTTATAGTATTGACAATTGGTAACTATTGTTGCGCTCTTTACCTGAATGTTGCATTGAGTGTATATGACACTAGCATAGTTCACACAAATGTTATATAGTTTACATCCCCATGGAAAGATAAGGTATACTCAGTAAAAAAAAGACTCCAAAGACCAACATCAAAGTAGTCGCTGTTGATTGGAATTATGTGTTGGCTTTAGGGCTTCTTCTAGTTCGGTTAAAAACCAGGTTAATGGCACAAAGCTGGCAAGACATAAAACATACTGATTACATTCCTCTACTCCAGGGCTTCCCAAATAGCATTACACACTTGAAATGCCATGCTGTAAGACTGTTTACATGAGAGGCCCACTGATATATGCTATAGTGCCTAAGTACTATACAGTAAAACCTGTCCACAACAATCGTGGTCCAGATTTGTAAAATGGCCTATTCTAGACTAGTGGAGTAGCCCCAGGACCTCAGTTGTTCAGTTTTGTGTTACCCATTTTAGTTAACATGTAAAAACAGGTGTTTCTCATAGAATAAATATACCAGAAATCCAATCATATATATATATATATATATATATATATATATATATATATATATATATATATATATATAGCCTGTCTGCTGTGTCCCTCATCCACGTTGCTCCGGCGTGTTTCTTAATTTCATCTTGTCATCTTCCTGGAGGTCTTCTTCTTGGTCGCTTTATATCTCTTGGGATCCAGTCTAATATCTCCTTGGTCCAGCGATGGTCAGTTCTTCTTGATATATCTATACACACAAGCACACACTACCTGTACATTTCATTTGAACCTGTGCCTAATAACAGGTTGGACCAGTCACTGTTTGCCCTGTTCACAGCCTTGACCAGACATGGCCTTGACCACAAGGTCCTGGAAGGGACAGCCTTGACCAGACGTGGCCTTGACCACAAGGTGCTGGAATGGACAGCCTTGACCAGACGTGGCCTTGACCACAAGGTGTTGGAAGGTGTCTCCAGGGATGTTAATCCATTTGGTCAATTAATATGTTACACAATAACACAAGAGAAGTAGGCAGAGGATCGTGATGATGAATACGTTGTTCGTGATCATTCCAAACATGCTCAATTAGATTAAGATCCAGGGATCTTGGTGGCCAAGGAAGACGTATGAAGTCTCTGTCAAACCATTCGTGTACAATTCTGGCGTTGTGGATAGGTGCATCTGTCACCAGGGTACAAGGGCAGCATTGTTCAGTTGACATTGACATGATCAACCTAGAATCATTTCATCTTAAATTCAGGGCAGTGCCAACTCAATATCCTAATAATGTGGCCAGGCAGTGTACTGTATATATGTCAACCTCTATAATGGCCCATTAAATAAAAGGTGTCCCCTTCAACATTGTTTTCTTTATGACAATTCAGATCTGAGCTTCGCCATAGCTATTAGTTTAAAAAAAACCAGGAAAACAAGTATGACATACTGTATTCAAATAACAAAACCGATTCAGCTCAGCGCCACAGAATTATGTATTCAACCAACCCCAAATACAGTAATCTTCTCCTCCTGTTGTCAATGTATAAGAAATCAAAACATATTTTGTTTTTCCACTGCATTGTTTTTCTTCTTGGCATTGGTATAAAGTGTGCCTGTCTGCGACTACGATTAATGGCAGATGTCAGATGAATATTACACAGCAACACGTTTATGATATGAGATAACTCGTCTGTAAGCTGTTACCAGAACCTCCTTACCTGTTACATTAAAACTGCCAGGATATCTTTCCAGTCCTAAATCCTATCAGGCTGTCAAGTGTTAATGTCAGTGTGCCGTTGTGGCAATGCACCCCGCCCCTGTGTGCATTTGTGTGTTTTGTGTTGTATGTTGCGTGTATTAATGTTGGTGTATAGATTGGTACACAGGATATAAACGGGTCTGTGTTTCACGTGTATTTAAAAAGTGTAGATTTGTATTTAGGCACGAGGAGAGCACAAATCACTTCACGTGCTGGTTAAATGTAATATGTGAGCACGGGGTTGCACAGAATTAATTCACGTGCTGGGATTCAAGTGAATAATTAATTAGTAATTGAATCCCAGCACAATAGTATATATAGACGCACATTTCTTGCACTCAGGGTTAGGTGTTCAGAGAGTGGAGAACGGGAGAGAGAGAGAGGAGAGTTAAATCGTTAAGTATAAATATAATAAGTGTATTCTCACCGTGTTTGTTCGTCTCCGTGCACCGTTTGTTAAGTGTTTAGTCGTTTTGTCTGTCTGTTTATTTTGGCGTCAAGTGCCGTGTCCCGTGTTTTTGTCTGTTCAAACCTTTTATTTTCTGTGCTGTTTTATTAAATGGTGAGCGAAACCATTCGCTCAGCTCCACCAAAACCCCAAGTCTCTGTCTGTTTACTCCCTGCTTCTGGTCTGACGCCACCCACTCTGGCCGTCTTTGTGACACGTGGTGTCATCGTGGGATAGCCGCGCCTCCAAGCGTCAGACCAGGAGGGGTCTGGATTAAAAAAAAAAAAAAAAAAAAAAAAAAAAAGTCAATGGCAGAAGACGCCACAAAATGGCGGGACTGGTTCCTGGAGAATGCTGGGCTGGAGGCCCAGGCTCTGCCCATAGTCGTTCGGGCCCTGTGGATGATGGACAGTGAGAGATGGGAGGCCTATCAGCAGGAACACACCCCAAACACCTTGGAGGAAGGTGTGGAGTTTCTCCTCAGCTACCTGGAGGCAACGATAAACGGAACAGCAGCCCAGGTAGCAGGACCACCAGCAGAGGAGTACCTGCTGTCCCCATCTCCACCAGCAGAGGGTGAATGCCTGCTGGTTTTGCCTCCACAGCCCAAGCGGGAGACAGATGAAGAGGTGAAGGACAGGGAGGAGGAGTGCCGCCTAAGGGCCAGGCATCCACGGCGATGTAACAAGCCATCGTCAGGGTGCCTCCTCTGTGACCAGGATCACCTGTTCGCCCACTGTCCCTTCCGCAGTTATGGGGAGGAGCCTGAGCGTCCACAGCCCAAGCGGGAGGAGCCTGAGCGTCCACAGCCCAAGCGGGAGGAGCCTGAGCGTCCACAGCCCAAGCGGGAGGAGCCTGAGCGTCCACAGCCCAAATGGGAGGAGCCTGAGCGTCCACAGCCCAAATGGGAGGAGCCTGAGCGTCCACAGCCCAAGCGGGAGGAGCCCGAACGTCCTACGCCTGAGTGGGAGGAGCCCGAACGTCCTACGCCTGAGTGGGAGGAGCCCGAACGTCCTACGCCTGAGTGGGAGGAGCCCGAACGTCCTACGCCTGAGTGGGAGGAGCCCGAACGTCCTACGCCTGAGTGGGGGGAGCCCGAACGTCCACAGCCCAAAAGGGAGGAGTCGGTGCGTCCACAGCCCAAAAGGGAGGAGTCGGTGCGTCCACAGCCCAAAAGGGAGGAGTCGGTGCGTCCACAGCCCAAAAGGGAGGAGTCGGTGCGTCCACAGCCCAAAAGGGAGGAGTCGGTGCGTCCACAGCCCAAAAGGGAGGAGTCGGTGCGTCCACAGCCCAAAAAGAGGGAAGTCGGGGCTTCCACAGCCGTAGGACCCAAGCTGCCAGCAGAGGGAGAATGCCTGCTGGTCCCACCTCCACCAGCAGAGGGTGAATACCTGCTGGTGCCGTCCCAAGAGCCAGAAGGGGAGGAGTTACAGGCTCAACCCCCTGAAAATTTTTGGGGGGGAGAAGGGCAGGATGCTGGTGTCCCCCAGCAGCCTCGAGCTATGCTGCTGAAGGCAGCACGGCGCGCACATGCCCAGCCGCCACAGCAGAGGGAGCCAGCACCGCCACAGCCTCCCTCTGAGTGGCCAGCATCAGCCCCATCGCCTCTACCTCCGCCACCTCCACCGCAGTGGGAGGACTGCTTGCCCCTCCCACCTCCACCAGCAGAGGGTGAATACCTGCTGGTTCCACCTCCACCGCAGTGGGAGGACTGCTTGCCCCTCCCACCTCCACCAGCAGAGGGTGAATACCTGCTGGTCCCACCTCCACCAGCAGAGGGTGAATGCCTGCTGGTTCCACCTCCACCAGCAGAGGGTGAATGCCTGCTGGTTCCACCACCAGCAGGAGCAGAGGAGCTGGAGCTGCCTCTGCCTCCACCACCGACAGGAGCAGAGGAGCTGGAGCTGCCTCTGCCTCCGCCACCGCCCGGAGCAGAGGAGCAGGAGCTGCCTCTGCTGCCCGTACCTCCGCAGGGAGTACGGTGGCCGGAGCCCCAGAAAGGGGAGCTGCCGGCCACGAAGGGGGAGGAGGTCTGGAGACCACCAACCCCAGCAGCAGTTTCGCTGCCGGAGATCGTGGGGGAGGTCCGGAGACCTGCTCCCACTGCAGCTTCTTCGCTGCCGGCAGTACTGTGGTCGGAGCCCCACCAAAGGGAGCTACCGGCTACAAAGAAGGGGGACGAGGTCTGGAGACCACTTTCCCCAGCAGCAGTTTCGCTGCAGGAGTTCTTGTGGCCGGAGCCCCACAGGAGGGAGCTGCCGGCTACGAAGAAGGGGGAGGTCGGGGGACCACCTGCCCCCGCAGCTTTTTCGCTGCAGGACGGGACCAACAGGCTGTCAGCCGTGCCACTACCGGCAGGGGTGCTGACAGCATGGCCAGCCATGGGCCCACTGAAGCCTCCCTTCCCAGCCCGAGACTTTGTCCTGGACTGCTGGGTTTTTAAGGGGGGAGGTGGCCGTTGAGGCCATGTGTGCTGCGCACAAGGGGGGGTATATGTGGCAATGCACCCCGCCCTTGTGTGCATTTGTGTGTTTTGTGTTGTATGTTGCGTGTATTAATGTTGGTGTATAGATTGGTACACAGGATATAAACGGGTCTGTGTTTCACGTGTATTTAAAAAGTGTAGATTTGTATTTAGGCACGAGGAGAGCACAAATCACTTCACGTGCTGGTTAAATGTAATATGTGAGCACGGGGTTGCACAGAATTAATTCACGTGCTGGGATTCAAGTGAATAATTAATTAGTAATTGAATCCCAGCACAATAGTATATATAGACGCACATTTCTTGCACTCAGGGTTAGGTGTTCAGAGAGTGGAGAACGGGAGAGAGAGAGAGGAGAGTTAAATCGTTAAGTATAAATATAATAAGTGTATTCTCACCGTGTTTGTTCGTCTCCGTGCACCGTTTGTTAAGTGTTTAGTCGTTTTGTCTGTCTGTTTATTTTGGCGTCAAGTGCCGTGTCCCGTGTTTTTGTCTGTTCAAACCTTTTATTTTCTGTGCTGTTTTATTAAATGGTGAGCGAAACCATTCGCTCAGCTCCACCAAAACCCCAAGTCTCTGTCTGTTTACTCCCTGCTTCTGGTCTGACGCCACCCACTCTGGCCGTCTTTGTGACAGCCGTACAACAACAACAACAAAACTTACCAATACTCTTACCAGACATACTTAATCTAAGATTTTTACCAGTATTGTGTAACAGAACCAATGCCGTGTCTTGCATTTCTGTTATGGATAAAGTACACCTATAACCTGTTGAATTCATCTTGGCACAATCTTTGTATAATGTTCGACTGACTGTTGTTTTGTTAAGGACTACACAGTTAATGTATTGGTTTGTGTAAGTGTTATCTGTTCATGTGTATGAGGAAATAAGGTGTGATATCTTTAATGATTAAGCGTACCTGGGAAGGGGGAGGAGTTTGGCACCTGAAGTTTTCCCAAATCCTCCCGAATCAGTTCTCCTGCAGAGTGACCCGCTTGTGATATTTCTGTAACCAGTACCTCAATTGTAAATTGATATTAAGTAACTGGTAGTGTGGCATTCCAAATATTTTGGACGCTTGAAATACACATTTGCCAGTGGAAAATAAAGAGTGCTTATTTTCTTAAAACAGAATCCTGTTGTTTGCCTGATTATTGGCCGGATCCAGTATATTCCTTTCGAGGGGTTACGTGACAGGATATTTTACATGCCAGAATTAAGACAAGAAGTGAAGAAGGCTGATGACAAGGCAGCAGTTTTCAAGAACACACAAGCCTTCGAAGCACACTGCCCTTGTTTCCTGTTCCAGAGGAAAAACATGGCACACTGTATCTCAAGACACTGTGTATCACCTAGCCAGCCCCACATAGCACACATCCCCCGTCCCTTTGATAGCATGCCAAGGAAAACACAGTCCAGGCGGCAGCAGTTCTGCTTCCATAGTGACCAAGAAGGGCATGGTGCTGGCCCTGAAGATTTGGATCAGCAAGACTAACAAAGAACCTGATTCAGAAGTGCAGCATTTTGGATACAGTTTGGACTTCAGCAGGACACTGTGTTCAAATGCACAACATACCTAAACCACTAAACGTATCTTAGCCAATCAGCGAGTGATATTAACACGTCCTGTCACTTGGGGAAGCCAGGAGAACAAAGAAAGTGTTTGTGAATACAGGAGTAACCCATTAATTGGGGTGTAATGAGAAAGGATATTGGTTTAGTTGCTGAAATTACCTCAGAATAATTTTTTTAGGACCCTGGCGCCTCTAATAAAAATAAGTTTCACACAAAATGGCTCTGTCTTTCAGAAACGTCAACAGGGACCAAAAATAATAGCAGAATGTGTGTACTTGGGTGTTGTTTTAATTTATTTTTTGTGTTCTTCTCTCAAAACCCTCCACCTCGTACATATGCAAAGGTTTGGCTATAACACAATTTGTATCTAAAATATAATATTTAAGTTAATATATGCAACCAAGTTGTTTTCTTCTAAAACAAACAGCAACTGCTGTAGCAGCACTCTAAGTGGCACACTGTGTTTATCAAGTGCTACATATTATACATTTTTGGATATTAAATTCTAATTCATTTCGAAATTCTGAAAGCAGAAATCTGGTCATGTTTGAACGCTTGTGGCAGCCATCTCGAGGTCTTGAGCAGGTCTTGTACTGTATACTGCGTAATAGACTACCAACTACAACTGCTGTATTGTCCCTAATCTACAAAGACTGGTACTCTGGTATTTCATTCTGGCCCCTTAAAAGGAATAGGGCATTTTGTTTTTTAAATGAGGAATGGGACTTTCTCGATGTTTTTTCTTGTTTGTTTGTTTGTTTGTTTTGTTTCATTTTATTTTTTTTATTTTTTTTAGCAATAATGTCTACTCATGCCAACTCCTCTTGGGAATCTGGTGGAAATATAATTTTGAAAAATATTACAGTGTATTGCATCTTCCAAATGACCTAACTTTCTATTTTTACTATGAGAACATTTGTTTTATTTACTCACTTTATCTAAGTGACACGATACTATAGACAATAAATCCCATTATGCATTATTTCCTGAACATGCAACTCCACTTCCCTGAAGTGTTCTGTGAACCTATGTATTGCCAAGCCTGTGACATCATAGCTGGAAGCAAGCTATGGCTGGATTAAAAAAGAGCTAGTGATGTCATATTTTTTTGCTTCTATCTAACAGATGGTTTCTGTATTAATCTGTCATTGTATGTCATAAAATTTGAAGCAGTTTTGATCACTATTTTTGTAGAAGCCAATGATAAGTCAAAAAATAAGATGTCTTTATAGACAGTACATTAATTAACAATAATGCATCTGTAGCATTAATTCACAATAATGCATCTGTAGCTATGTTATACAAATTTATAATTATAATTATAATATAGGCTGTCGAGGATCTTTGAGCCATTCACAGCACCAGTTTTGCCTGCCTCATGCCATGACACATCACAAACAAACCCCACCCATGACCTCAATCGTTCCATATTGAGTTTCTATGCTTTATTCTCAGCTGGTATGGTTGATGTCACCTGCTCATACCTTTTGGCACCTTGTCAACTGCAAAGTAAAACAGTGAAATCACAATCAGGCAGTACCTAAGCCAGTGGGCAGAATTCCTTTCTTCAACATTTTTGCCTCTTTGGAAGTACCAATAAACAAAATATAGGTTAGAAACACTGCTGCTTGGATTGTGTGATTTCTACTGTGTATTAACAGTAATAGGAGTTATAGGACAGCATTTTACAGTTTTATGGCACACTCTTTCTGTGAACATTTCCAAGTGATCTATGATGATAATGATATAAAAAAAAAAAAAACTTTTTTTTCCCTTTTTTTCCTGAATGGCATTGGCTCCTGATCTCATCTGTTGATGCCTCCTCACAATCATAAATTCTGAGCTCAGCTAATGCCACATCACCAATGAAGTATTTCAATTTGTTATAATAACAAGTAGAAAAACAATTACATTTGTGTCAGCACTGAACTGCTTTGCATTCACTAAAGCAAAGTCTGTGATAGATCAATTAAGAATGTATATGTTCACCTATCGATTAACAAGGAGGTGCTGTAGACGGAAGTTGCACTTAAATGTGCATCTTTTCTTCAAATAGATCAGTACCACAGACGTGCATACTGTTGCTAATACCCTTATACTGGATTAATAATTGTGCATGCTATTGTATCAGGAAGATTTCTGGTGGTGCTGTATGTGGAAAGATTATGTGCACACCCTAAAATGAAGGTATGGTAAGAGGTGCAAAGGGCAAAGTTTCATTCCCATGAAATCTAAAACTCTCCTGCTACCCCGCTCCTTCATAACACTTCTCCTGTGACATTATTTAAAGGAAGGTGCTCAAATTGAGGTAAGAGTTCCCAGGCCATTAGCTTCATGATATAGATTCCTGATTCCTTCAAACGAATGCTGTATAAAGTTGCTACAGCTCCAGGCTCAATATTAATATACATTATAAAAAGGGGGTACGTAAAGTATAGTACATTATATTTCTGCCAAATAAAAGCTCTATAAATCTGAAAAAAATGTCACCATTGCTTAGAAAACATATAAATCACTAGAATACAATTGCATGGTCTCTTATTTGAAAGTAAAACTAATTTATTTGGGGACTGAAAGTACAGTGTTATTGTTAATTAAAAATAATTTCTACTGAGGATTAAGGTTTGGGTTAGGGTTACAATTTCCCCTCATGGGTGTTTTTAGGTATACTCTAACAAGCCAGCACGAACCTCGCTGTGTCCACCGTGAATATAAATATTTTGTAACTTCTTTATAAATTAAGCACTTTTTAATTGACTCCCCAAAGTTTTTCTTTTTTTTAGGAGAACATGTGTTTATAAAATTAAAAAGGGAAGTGCATGATTACATTCTTCCACAATGAATATGAAATCAAACAAAAATAGTTTTCACTTTTTGGGATTATAATACCCCACCTTTAAATCTATCGTATGGTTTTCTTTGTTTATTTCTTGAAATTATATCTGAAAACAATTCAAATATGAAGCCAGTCCTCTATATTATATGTTTTATATTTAAACATTTACACAGGGTAACACTTTTAACAAACAAACAGTAATCCCCAACCATGTGTGACACACTGTTGCGTCTACCCAGATATTCACAACTGTAGTTGTGACTAGCATACAGTATCAAACACAGATGATGCCTGAAGCAGGAGATATCATTAGCTCCCCTAATAAAAGTACTAGAGTGCAGAGTGAGACATGCAAGTGTGGTTAAAATCCCACTCGCCCCACTTGGCTTGGGATCCACAGCAGGGCTTCACTGGCCTTTGCACTACCATAAGGTTAGGGAGGAATGGCTGAGGATAGTTTGCCTCACCACACTTCAGTGACCCCTGACTTCCCCTGACTTCCCAAGCTGGTCCCTTGCCTCCGGGGTTCAGTAGCTCATTAACATTCATTGTTGAGGGTTGGCAGGCGAAAAGGAGATTGGTTCATCAGTCCTCCTTATTGGTTGCAAAGATGAGGCAAAATTCGGATTGTTGGGAGTGGACCTTTTGGTGAAAAACATCCAACACATTGTCGTCAACAATGCACACAGCACCTTAGCTGAAAGTGTTACCCATAGCATAGCACCACTGACAGTAGAATGCCCCCATGCGTCATACCAAGATGTTGAAGGAAACACTAATTATAAGTCATCCTAAGTAGGGTTAGAACTTCTAGCCCAAGGGCACATGTGTGACACATCGATAGAGGCATTTGTTTCCTGTTTGTAGCGCATTCTAGCTGGTTAATAGCCCTAGTAATTCAAAAAGCATACTCAAAAAATACAATAACAGTTTAATAGCCAAGCAGCCTGCACCTATGTTCCTTTCGTATATGTGCATTGCGAAAGCCAAATGTTTACATGTTCCTGTGATATTGTGATCATAAGTCAGTGTTTAGTTGGCAGAGAGGTCTGATTTTCCATAGTGCTTTTTTGAAAAATGATTTTATCTCCATTGACAAGCTTTTCTCTGCAAGGAATTCTAAGGCCAAACCGTCTTGTCAGCAGCACGTATAATGGTATAAATTAAGGCCTGTTACCACTACCTTTGGAGTATAAGCCAGAGGAGATTTACAGGCCGAAGTTTATCTCTGCTGCTCTCAGATTATCGTCAGGCCCAGTTATTGGAAGGAAGAGAGATGTGCAGAAGAGGAGGAATGTGAGGGGCAGCGTGCGGGCTGAATCGAAGTGTCAGCCTTTCAGAGACTAGGCTACTCCCCCTCCGGCTAAACAACTCCTTATCTGCACTCATGGGATTCCTCTTACCATATTACTTAACTGGCCCTGTAAATAACTAGAGGCAAGAAAATTCTCCAAATGTATGATCACTCATAGTAAATCGTACTTCGTGACACCACTTCACCGGAGATTGTTTTTCCCCCCATATGTAAACCTCATTTAAAAAAGGAAAGCTAATTGCTGTTATATACAGCAGCGCTGCTGGAACAGAGAGATATGATAAACTCCCAAATGAGTGGTTGTGGGGCAGTGACATGAAATCCCTTGTCCAAGGATTGAGTGATCCAATGGAAATGACCTGTCTAGGCCATTTTCCATCATAAGAGTCATAAAGGGTCCCCAGTGGCTCACCTTGGAAAAGCATGCAAGGTGAGTCATGCTATATATATATATAGATTTCCTTTTTCCTGAAATGCATTGGCTTTCCATCTCATCTGTTGTTTAATAGTATATTAAGCACTATCCCCAACATTAATCGATGTGATGTAGCACTTAATATAACATTACCAGACATGATTTAGCAAGGAAAATAGAAAAAGTTAGCTTTTTCCTGAATGCAATGCTGTTATATTATTTGGCGGTTTAAGCATACAGTAGTCATTTTGTAATTTGTGTATGCTTTATTAGAAACTAATAAGGGAACGTTCTTACTTTCACCATCCTCTCCCCCCAATCCCCAGACACCAAGGCAGGAAACACAAGTTTCCAGTTTGGTCCAAGCCCCCCCAGAGTGTTGCCACGCTTTCTGGTTGAGGTTGACCATCTTGGATGCATTTGAATTTAATACGTTTTCTGCAAACAGCCCCTGTTTATATATACAGTATATACACACACAAGGTTCTACAGTATATATGCAATATATATAGATTTCACTTACAGCTACCCCCCTGAGATGCTTTTATGCTTTAAAATAGCTCGAAGGGGGTTATGGTATAACAACCATTAAAGCAATCTACGATTACAGAGCTACTTCAGGCCTTTACAAACTACAGAATAATTAACCGGAACATCTGAAAGGCAAATTGCTTTCAGATTGGAAAACATCAGTTTTGGGATCAGCTATCTATGCTGGGCTTTCTGCTATCGCTGGGCAGGTTTTATTGTCTGACAAAAAAATTGTAATATATATCTTTCTTTTTTTTTTACTTTAACCACGCCATCTAAGAGACTACCCAGATATTGGGGTTGTTAGGGGAGTTGTCAGATAAGGCCCTTTCCCTCACTTGTGTTTTGAGACAGTAAGTCTGCTAAATGAATTCTTCTTTTATCTTCTGTGCGCTGTTAATCATGTCTAATGTGAGGTAAAGATGAGTGAAATTCTTACATTGTCATACATGGAGGTGAGCTTGTTGCCATGGTGAATTGAGGAGTACCAAAACAAATACAATACTGTGGTCTATGGGTTGCTTCCCACACTTTTTGGAACCTACATTATTCTTCAGTGGTTTATACTGCATGCATAGTCTTTGTAATACTGCATTTAAAAAAAAAAAAAAAAAACTTGATACATTAGAGAACAGATGTTTAATACATTACATTATCAATTAGTTACAGACAGCACCAACAGATACTGTCAGACATTATTATTAATTGAAGACATCAGTGCACTATGGTACTTTATGAGTCCACCTTTTTGAATAATAAAAAATAAATCTTTTGAATGTTTTTGCTAAGACTAGATAACACAGAGACTGATCAGTGGAAACTGGACAGCTGTACTTGCACTGAAGCATTCCATTGTGGCTAGCCATTCTAGGCTATTGCTAAGCAAATTGCTTTAATTAAACTCATGTCAGTTTTATTGTGCATGCTCATTTACACAGAGTGCTTGCTCAGTTCATTAAATAAAAGGCCATGTCAACATTAAATTGTACAGTGTATTTTTTAGATTATAACACTATTTTATAAATATTGGAAACATTTATGTGTGTTATATAGGGTGATTGTGCATTATATATAAGTATATTTTGGTAATAGATTGATTATATATGTGTGTGTGTGAGAGAGAGAGAGTGTGTGTGTGTGTGTGTGTGTGTCTTTGTGCAGCTGTAATATATTTCCCCTCTGGTTTTGTATATTGATTGTCCATTTGATAACTCACTATTGCCATAGTTGTAGAGGGGGCAGGAATTAAAGTTGCACACAGCTAGTGGTCATTTCTAACGTCATGTGTTGAAAACTTTTTTTTTTTTTCTGGAATAGTTAGTAAATGTGATATGATCAAAACACAACAACAATTGATAATGTTGTAGAACACACATGATAGGAAATTAAAAATGATATTACATATTATTAAAATCTAGATGGAACGTATATCCCTTTAAATCTTGGCTAGATTTGCCCTGGAAATACTCCCTTCCTTTTTCAGGAAGCATGCATATTTAAAAGGGTAATGTGTACTAATATTGGTACACTATTAAGCAATCTATTTATAAATTAGTATTAAAGCAATAATAGTACCTCCATTATTATGTCATTAAAATACTACGCACACATGCCTGGAATATTCAGTCTAATGGTTATTCATGAATGTACAATCACGTATACAAATATGGTGCAAATCACACAGTAAGTCTGTGTTTGAGTGTCTCAACAAGAAATCCAGCAGCTCTAGAAGCTTTGTGTTTAATGTATGACCTATTAGGGGCAAGAAAGGGTATTTATGAGGGTATTTATTTAGTTTATTAACAGATAACAACAAGCTTACTACCACATTACCAGATGTACATTTTTTGGCAATGGTTAGTTAATATGTAGTATAGAAAGGCCAGCTTTAACTATTCAGCAAACATCAAACTCCTTTTTTTGTCAACTCCAAGTCAAAGGCACTTTTAAAGATGCTATTGTAACATTGTTTAAGAGCTGAGGTTTCGATCCATTATACCTTTTGTATTGGTTTATAAATAGATGAATGTATTTAAAAAAAAATAAAGATACACGTGTTAATATGTTAGTAAGCTAGTTGTTACTAAAAATGTGCCCCATAAAATAAAGCGTAAGCAACATTTATTTAAGTTTTATCAGCCGTCAATAAACAAACGCATTTCTATTACAATCGTGAATGCCTTATTGTCTATGCATTCCTGCGTTAACTTGTTAGCAATATTGTGAATGAATTGGACAGTTGTTAAGGTCGAAAAGCCAACTTATATAATGATATTACAAAGCATAAAAGGCAGATACTCCTTAGTGAGGCTCTTTTTCAAGCACCTTTTCTGTGAAGTGTCTAGCTCTTTCCCTACTCTTACAGTACACCATGTATATGTTACACATCCTTTGTCTTGATTCTCTTCTTCCAAAGCAGGCTCGATCAGACCCGAGAAAACGTTGTTGTCTCTTGTAAACTTTGGGTGGCCGGATCATCTCGTGGTGAGTAAAGAAAATAAAAGTGAAAGATTACTGGTACCCGAACTGCCCTGTTTTTCGGGACCTTAGTGCTGTAAGAATGAAAATCTGCAGAGTTCAGACCAGAGTTTTTTAAATAATCAACTTAGTGGTGTAGTTAAAGTGGTATTTTGTTCTGTTTTTAATTAAGCTAAATGATTTCCATCTGTGTAAAAGTTATCGTTGCGCTCATTACCTATAAAGAGCTTGGTGGCGGGGTGATTAATTGGACATGGTTTTCAGATCCTGGTGCAGCACTGTTGATGAAGCAATTATCTGAATCTACTTTTGTTTGTTTTCCCTCTTTTTGCAACAATAGCCAGGGTAACTAGCGTAGTTAAAACATCACATTTTCAGTCTGAAATTATTAGCCGAATGTGGGTTTCATTTGTACAAGCTACCACATCTGATTCAAGTTTTTATAAGGTTTGCTGTTTTGTTTTTTAAAGGGTCCAATTAAAGAGTTAACTGAAATACTAAAATAGAAATTACATATTTTATGTGCCATGTTTTTTGGGGGTAGGGAGTCATTTGTCATCAGCACATTCTTATAAGTATCTCATTCTGCCTTAGGTTGCTGTTTTAGTGTAAAAAATAAAATTTAAAAAAACAGATGGGTTGGACACAACTGAAGTGGCTTCATAGTGGTGTATCTGTTATACGTTTTCACTGTTTTGAAATGGCTAGCTAGGAGTAATGATACATCAAGGTGTCTTCAACCTCAATTAAATCATACCATTGCCCCGCGTTTTTTTTAACCAATGCTTTGTGGAAACGTAGCTTTAGACAACAAGTACCATCTGAACAGCCATTTGCCCTGAAGAGATTCCGTGGCCTTCTTTTATTACATTTTCACATTCTATTTTTGTTTCTGACAAAAAGTACTAAACACCTGCTGTATGATTGGAAAAGAGCAACCTTCAGGAATAATTCAAGGTTATTTGAAAGGAAAAAGATTAAACTCCAAGAACAACTACTTTACATGCTTGTCTATCTATCTGCCCAATTTCACTCTGTCTAGACTGTTGTTCAGCGTGCAAGCCTAGTTTCTTGTTAGCTTTGCAGGCTTAGAGAAAAGCCAAAATGCCCCCTCTGGATTTCAAGTGCTGAAGGCAAAATGATATTTCTGGGAAAGGAAAACTGCGTCAACGGGTTTATTCATCGGAAACACAATACTGGTTTCTTGTATTCTTTTAGTATTTGTAATATGTTGTAAATAGCTATTTTTGACATGTTCTGTATGAATTTTTTCTAGTATTTGAGCTTGAGTGTCTCTGAATGTTTCAGCAGAAAGACTAATAAAAAACGACACACAGGAGTCCTTCCAGGCAGCGGTGCTGTCTGAGTGCTACAATTAAACTATTGGCTTCCTAATGATCATGATGGATGCAGCCCACGAGTGTGGTGTGGTTCACATGAAGTGTAATTTGGCAGTGTGGCGCGGTAGCCTCCCAGCCCACAAGGCAATGCAGGGACAGAGACCCAGACACAGAAAGCTGCACGGTTAAATTGCGCTAATGCACTTTTTAATCAACAAATAAACAAAAACAAAATGGTACAAACACTAACAAAACCACACTGGTCAGAATAAAAGGCACAAGGGCCAAAACAAAAGGTTTAACAAAAACTCACAAAAATGTAAACAAAACAGACAGCACGGAACACGGAGCACGGAACACGGAACACAGAACACGGAACACTATCACCACCAACACCAACAACACTAACTAAGCTAACACCCGTGGTTTTAACTCCCTCCCTGCCACCCAATAATCCACACACACACATACACACACACACATACACAAACACACACACACATGCTTTGGCAGGGCTTTCATCCTGCCACACTGCCACAGGCAGTTTCACAGGCTTTCGCATGCTGTAAAACATTGACTTTCTCTATTCCTGGTCTTGCTAATTGCACCATTGAGATACTGTATTCTATTCAATTACCTTACAAGGAAAGATGTTAAGATACAAAATAAAGTGGTCCCACTGCTTGGAATTTCCTATTATAATGTCTAAAATGTGTTCTTCTCCACCGCATAATTAGCAGCAGCTGAAATCTTAAAAGTAAGCCCTCCTTTTATCTACTCACATACTTAAATTAAGAATATGACAATATTAGGTGATAACTGGTCACATTATAGCAGGGGTGGTGTATTGTGAGTTGCTCTAATATAGTAATACAATTGTCTTTTTTAATATGTTTACCAGTGTTAGCAGAACTTTCTAATTAGCAGTTTCTAATAGAAATGATACAAAGTGAAGAATGTAGAAATCTGATTCCCCGCCCCCATTACTGACAGAAGCAGAGTCCGCTTGTAAGAAACACCTGCTAATGGGTTAATTATGTCTGAGCACCAGTAGTACAACCCTTTGTATGATGTTGTAACCTACTGTTAAGTACTGTACACATTCACTGGGGTTTTGTTCCCTCTGTTCTCTAAAACAATGGGAATTGTACACTAACGGTAAGAAATAGTTAAAGATTTTGAGAAAATTGAAATAGTGAGATCTAGATTGGGATGGGATGATAAAACTTTTTTTGTTTTTTTATGACACATTTTAATACAAAAAATAGATTTATTATGGGTTATCCTATTTACAGGCATTATATAAAACATGTTAATGTAATTTTTAGAATTCTTTTAAGCTGTTACACAAACTCTATAAGGTACAAAACGTTGCCCTGCCAAGACGTATACCGGTTTGCATAGCATAGCTTATACAGTATAGAAAACTTATACGTGCAGTGGCCAAGGGGTTATAAAAGAAAACATGTATGCATATCCCTAGTGTGTGTGTTTTAAAATAACTTTTTTTAATGTATTTTATGTTTTGTACATGGCACAAACATGACCTGCGAGGTTGTAATTCACAGCAGCAGCAGAGTTGCGGGCTCCGGATGCTGTATTTTCACAACACAGATGAATCTGACTAACACACTAGTAGACTAAACAAAGACTCTGCAGTCGAGCGTACACTTTGTAGTCAGCAAAAATCTGACATCCCAGCGGAATGATGGACACCCAGGAATGCCTGTGCAGCCTCATCCCAGGTCCAGAATAGCAGATATCCAAAGCGAGACACCGCAGACAGTGAAGTGCTCAAAACTGATTCCACTGGGCACTGACGGCAGCTTTTCATATCATAGGAGGCTGTGTGGTCCAGTGGTTAAAGAAACGGGCATGTAACCAGGAGGTTCAATTCCCGACTCAGCCACTGACTCATTGTGTGACCCTGAGCAAGTCACTTAACCTCCTTTTGCTCCGTCTTTCGGGTGAGACGTTGTTGTAAGTGACTCTGCAGCTGATGCATAGTTCACACACCCTTGTCTCTGTAAATCGCCTTGGATAAAGGCGTCTGCTAAATAGACAAATAATAATATCACCTCACACACACACACACACACACACACACACATACGCCTGTATAATGTACTGGAAACTCATAGGGAAGTTGTTAAAGCAATCTATAGTAATTTCCTGATCTACCAATAACCTACACAGAGATGATACAGTAAGTACTGTTAACATCAAATCAAATCAAATCAAATCAGACTATTATAACACACCTTTTCTATAATTTACTATATATATGCATATACTCTAGATATGTATAACCACTTATAATTTAACTATAAATTACAGTAAGTCTTAATGATATTATTATTATTATTATTATTATTATTATTATTATTATTATTATTATTATTATTATTATTAACATGTATAAATGCCTATTAAAATTGCTACAGTAGAGTATTATCTGTTATTGGAGTACCAAGGTAAATATTAAACATTCAATAGAAAGTTACATACAGTTGTAAGAGGATTACAGAAAAAAAAAGGTAGAAAGGTTTTAATGTAATGACATTTTTTAGATAAATTGTTTAGAAAAAGCCAGGCACTTGTTTGTTGCATTAAGAAGAATGTGTTGGTTTTGAAGGTGTAAAGTTTGTGGTTCTCTTCTCTTGACCCCCACCAATAAAAAAAAAAAGTCCCGCACGGAAGCATTCCAGTTCCAGAGGAGGAAATCAGCGAGACAAAGGCCCACCATGGACACATGATCGCGAGGGCTTCTGAAAACACACAGCTTCCTATGAGCGCCACACTCCATCTCGGCCTTTGTTTTTCAAAGGAAATAATTAAAAAGTGGACAAAAATGTTCCAACAAAAGCCCATTCCCCCAGAGGAAATCATTGAGATATTTCTCCACTGACAGAGTCTTCAGGCTTTGTTTTATGTGCCTTTAAGGCTCTGTGTTAAAGGAAGCATTTGGCAGCAATATCCATCTCTCTGAAAGCTGGGCTTTATGATGAAGGGCTGAGGCAGCAATTGCTCAAACAAACTTTTTTGTTTTTGTTTGACTTTTTCTGTTTGACATGATCGATGGCTAATGTGCAAAACCATCACATTCCTGAGTAGGCCTAAACTAATCTTTCTAGCAATCCTAAACACCCTCCATTATTATTATTATTATTATTATTATTATTATTATTATTATTATTATTATTATTATTATTATTATTATTATTTATTTTTTTATTATTTAATTTTTTTTAAAAGTACCATAACAGAATGTATAAAAGAAGAGGACATTATACTGTATTACTGGGTCTTCATTAAATTCTGGATCGGAACTTGAACTTGTCAGGGAGAAGAAAAAACAATTCTAGTTATCTGTGGAGAAAGGCACAATGTTTTAGAAGATGTAATAAAGACTTCAGCTAGCCTATTTGTTTCTCGCATTAAACCCCCTTAGCAGGAAATCCCAGGCTTGAACAATAACCTCTAACCCCTGTGTGTGAATTCTCCATTGTGTGCATTATTAGTATAGGGCCAGGAACCTGTAGAAAACAATGTCATGTCCTTGTTGATACCATTATGGAACCTTCAATCAATTTGCATTTGTCTACTTTCTAAGTCTACCTCAGAATACAGCTATTTTCAGCATTACACATTGGTGTGTTATACTACGTGTAAAGGATGTATTTCGATCTACTCAAAATTGTGATGGTTTTGCACATTAGTTGTTCAGGAAAAGTTAAATATATAAATATGACTTTGGTAACTTTCTAAATGGAGGGAACAGTTTTGTTATGAGTTTGTGCAATAAAGGTAAATAATGAATGTTGAGCCGTATTTATTTGGATTTAAAAAAACATCACTTGGGATTTGTCTGTTTTTCCATCTTTTTCAGTCTTCATTTACAGTATGTTTTTGCTCAGTAAGTGTTGATCGTTTTTACTCAATTTCATCCCACTGAGCAGTGAATAACATCTCTCTTAGAATCCTACTGGGCTCTGATCTGTCGATAGAGGAAATTCAAATCAAATGCATCAGCGACACTTGGGTTTTGCACTACAGAGAGCCATAAAACAATATTGCTTGTTTTTAAAATGATTGTCATCTTTATGATGCCCTACAGCTCCTTTTAAGGAAGTGGATGCAGATTTTTGGAAAGTCATAATCATAACCTAACCGTTTGAGAAACGCTAGCAACCACAAGGCTTTGAAAAAGTGCAAACAGTGAGCTGCTAGAGTTGTTAAAATGAAATACAGTTTCATTGTAACCCTTTACTTCTCAAGAAGTGCTAAGTACATTTCCTGAGTCGGTCTTTTATGATTTAAAACTTTCTCATAGGGGTAGGCAAGAGCAAAGCACAACACCAGGTGTATCATAAAATACATGCAAGGAGATGCTTTACTATAAAAGAGAGGGTCGATGGTCGAGTTATCTCGTGTGAGAAGTACGATGTGACTGTCTTTGCATATTTGACAATAGATCCTTGCTCTTGCAGAAGACATTGGTGATTAGTACATACTAATAGTAATAGTGAAACTAATACTAATAGTGCAACAGCATTGAATTAAGTAAACCATTACATGGAAATGGTTCTAAATTGTAACATGCACACAATGCATCTTTAATTAGCTCCAAAAACATACAGTAAATATTGGGAAATTCTGTGATATTGCTGCATCATTAAAATATGCAACCAGGGCTAATAAAAGGAGTGGATAAGTATCATAAAAATGATTTCTCTGAAATCTTAATTATACCCGTATATCACCATAGTGAGTGCCCTGTTTCCATCATTAGACTCCTGTTTTCTCCATGCAGAAATGAATGAATGGGACTTCACTGTCACACACAGCTCTGACAGTCTTGAGAAAGCTGCTGACAGAAAAATGGTTGCACAAATATTTAAACAAATCTCCCTCAAAAACCCTGTAAAAGTGTTCACCAAAACACCAACCGGCTCCCACTTTCTACAAATATCCAACCTAGAATGTCAGAAAAAAAGACTATGCTGTGCCAAAAAAATGCCAACACTATAAAACTTAGGGTGACTGACATCAGTCTACTCAGGAGCTGTCACTCTTCAGTTTGGGAGTCACAGTAACAGTAAGAAAATGATTTAGAAGAGCCTGATGGAGGAGTTGCTAGAATGGTGTAATACTTAAAAAAAAAAAAGACCTATAAAAAATAAGCAACCTAAATTCAAAAAACAAGTTTGTCACCAAAATAAGGAACATGTTATTTGCTTATGCATATCCACTTCAGTCACATGAGTATATAATTACATCAAGTTTTGGCGGGGCAACTTCTCGAACTCCAGAGAGTTCGAGAAGTTTCTAAACTTTAAAATAAGAAATTGTGACCAAAGGGGATATACTTAAAATACATACTTGATTTATGTAAAAAAAAAAAAAAAAAATACAAATAACATAAAAAGGTTTAAAATTCTTCTTTTTTAATTAAACAATTCTTTAACATACTGGTAATTTAAAAGAATAGTAGAATGCATACTAAGTGGTTTTTTTTATTTGTTTGTTTTGCTGGGTCCCCTCTAAACATGTAAAACTGGTCAAATAAATGTAACATGCTGTACATAGTCTGTAATAAATACATTTCTCCTGCATGGTTTACATGTACTTTAATAAATTGTCAAGATCATTATGACTATTGTGAAACCAGCTGACCCATGCTGAACTCAGATGACCCCCAGATCACTCCACATCACTGCCAGCCTCCGTCCATGTTTTCAGGTCAAGTCGTAAATACTTTGGCCTTACTGTGGCTGTACAAACCACCGTCTCCCAGAAAAACAAACACATTATATGTGTCTCATTCCTGACTCAAAGTCTCACAATAGAAGTGTAGTGTTTATCTTGGCTTTTTTTTTTTCTTTTCTACCCAGCTACAAGTTTCAGAAACTTCAATTTTCCAATCAAGGGGTAGATTTAATCAGTTAGCAAATAATTGTTAACAGTAGGTACATTTTTTATTTTTATACAGAACTCTGAAAAACTTAAATTGTTTTTGTGTGTGTATATATATATATATATATATATATATATATATATAGATTCTATTTGTCAAACTAAGCCACTTAACGATAGTGACTCCTGATTAGCTCTGATAGGGTCTTACTATCATGCAGTGTCCTGCTGTGTAATGAATGTTGACAGGCACACACATGCAGGACGTTTTATTCCCTGAGGACAGACAACTGAGTGTCTTAATTACAAACCAACTCACTGCTTGGGCCAAAAGACAAAAAATTAAAAAAAACCCAAGGACAGATATTAACATTTAACTACACCATAATTCATCATAGAGACCATGCAGCCTCACCCCCTAGCTTATACAATTGTTCTTGCAAAGAAGCTGTTTCTTTTTATCTTTCACTAAACTGTAAAGACTTATCACACCAGCTGTAAGGAAAATAATTTAAGATTATTATTTCTACCTATGTTGTGACTAGGACGATAATAAGAGTATTAAGTATTGTTTTGTGTTGTGCTTTTAGAGTATTTGTTTGTTTTACATGGTGTGACAGGATGTAACTCATTTTCAGTAAAATCTAATTGTAAGAGGTCATAAATTATCACAATATACTGTACAAACCTAGTAACAAACATCTTATTGTCATATACCATGGATCTTCAGATAACTTCACAATTGACAATTGGATTCATTATTTTTTTTAAAAAAGTAAAAAGTGGCGATACACGATTTTGGAAGACCAGTTACTGAAAACAATCCAGAACTGCCGTACATTGTGAGGAGCAATAAATCATAAAAAAAACCTGTAAGTAATATTGACACAATGCACAAATATTCCAAAAGAATTACGAGCATTCATATACAATACATTATTTTTCTGAGTTCTGTGTTTTAGTAGCTTTCTAAGCAAGTACTAAAAACAATATAACATGTTGTTAAAAAAAAAAACACTTTACGAGTCCCCAGGATATGATTGGTGAATATGCTCATTAAACTTTATAGCTCAATAAGTCCTGACTGGGTTTTAATGATCAGAATTACTCTGACAATCGTGGATAAATATTAAATAACCATGGAGCTAACACATGATGCATGTTTAACATCTTTCAAATCACTAGAAATGGACAAGCATTGTCATGGGTGATAACTTGTACATGTCTTTTAAGGTTAGAAAGTTTCTAAATACCGGTATCATATTTTTACCAGAAGTACTTCCATTTCAAGGTTATTTCTTGAAGCACAGCACTAATAAAAACAGTTTTTAAGATTTAAAACAGAAGTCCTTTTTATGAATACGGTGGGGTTATAAAATAGCTACTATGATCCATAAATGTAAATCAGATTGACTTTTGAGAGGAAAAAATAAATTATGATGAAGCTTTAGGAAGGCCTCTGGGTCTGAGCTTCTGGTTAAAAAGCTCTCTAAGGGATAATCTCACTTGTGCAGTTTCAGAACACATCCCAAACTTCTGATAAATTGTATCAGTGCAGGTTACTTGTGTGGTAAAATCAGCTTTACTTTTTGAAAAAGAAAACTACTTCTAACAACAAATGACTTAGTTATTATTAATCTTTTATTTGTATTAAGAGTACATTATTTCTCTATAAAAAAAGAAAAGAGCTGGATTTATTTAAATAATCTAAACCGCAGTGAATTTGGTAGCGCTTTACATTGTCTCTCTTATTACTCTGTAAATATAATATGTAATAACATAGTTATTGCAGATATTGTTGTGTAGTAGTTACAATGCAACAACATGTTAATAATGTATAGTTTTCAGTGTTTTTTTATTATACTGTAGTTAAACATGAGGTTGTGTATTTACAATGTAATTACTATACAACCACATATTCAATTTTTGTACACTGTAATTACATACTTGCCAAACTTTTGGAAACAAAAAGCTGTAGGCTGTCGCATGGCCGGGCAAAGAATTACACATAGTGCTTTTCTGGAATATTTTTAAAGCCAAAGGTGGCTTTTTCTTTCCAGGTGTGAAGCAAGCTAGAGCAAAAGGTAATACATTGGCAATCATGAAAATGGCGGGGCCACCTCCCTCACTGATGCCTTGAAAAACTGTTTTCTGCTATTTGATTGGTCAATGAAATTCTAGTATCCAATCAGAATTTAGATAACATAAGGCTGTATTTCCGCCCCCCAAAAAATGTCAATACTTGTATAAAGTGGTATGTTTAGCTTTGAAAATCGGTATGCAACCGCTTAAATCAGTAGACTTGTATGTATGTAATTACAATGCAATTAGAGGCACGTGACTACACCTTTAAAGGGTAAGGCAAATATTATTTCATCATGCAGGTTTTCAACCAGTCCACAGTAGCATGTGGGCTTTACACTGTTTTTAAGCAAAAGGATAAATGTAGATGGTTTACAGTATAAATTCATATGAATATGTCTATTTCTCTTCATTCAAAGTATGAGGTCTTAAGGTGTGTCCTGCTTTCATTTGTTTATCTGTCGCGAGGACGGCTGTCACCATGGTGATATCAAAACAAAACAATCATGCCTAAAGGTGTCTGGAAAGGGCCAAGCAATGCTGGTCAAAACTTCCCATTCTGAAGTAGATTTTTACTGAAGTCAAAGTGACCTCATAAATGTACCAATCAAGGCAGCCAACAAAACTAATGTAATTATATATTTGGTCTCTTGATTAAAAAAAAATGTGATGCTTTGCAGGCCTCTGCATTGACAAGATGATCCCTGCTTGACTTTTGTTTCTTTCCAAATTGTATATTACCAGTGAAAAAAAAGGTGTTTGGTTTAAGTGTAAACATGAGTATAATCATATCTCAACTCCTGAACTGACTGCATGTAGGATACAGATCCACTGACCACAGTAGACAAAACACTGGGATAAAAAATGTTTTAGCCTCATGGGTTCCAATTACTGTTACTGGAATTGCTTAAAACATAATAAATAGTGGGAATTGTGTTCCGACCTATTTATGGCTGAGAACTGTAACTAGAACAGCTGTCAGATACTAATGCTGTTGAGTTGTTTCTCCTTAGGTCAGTCAAATGAGGCACGCAAACTGACCCCCGCCCCCACCCTGTTTTAATGTAATCTCCATAGCATAATGGGCCCCCTGTATGTAACACACATGAGATTCCCATGTATAAAGCACTTTCATACTACCCTAGCAAGAGCCCCCGATATAATATAAAAACTACTCAAACCCAAGTATTCTGTGCACCTCAGTGTATAGCATCCAGAAATCCCCCTTTTCATTTGTAAAATCCTGTGAGTTATACTCTAGAGATTATAGTACTGATATATCTAGCCTCTGTTTCTGTAATTAAAATAGGACCCACAGAGTGCTTCATTCACTAGCAGCATAAGCGCTTGTCTTATTTCACATGGTCACCAGATAGTGATCAACAACCAAAAGTAACATAGAAATGAAGAGAGTGCAGCTGGCTGCGCCCAGTCTGTGGGATGTTGCTCTAGTGGTTTCCACAGTTTCTGATAAATATCTCAGAATGCCTGGTCCAGATGTGACCCTCCTTCTCAGCTGGTCGAAGCCGCAGACAGACAGAGAACTTCCTCGTCAAACAAGGGTGTTAATGTTGGCTTTTCCAGCCTTCGCTTTGTTCAGACTCATCTTCCTGGGCAAAACCAAACAACCACTGTGATGTATAGCAGAAGAATGAGGTTTCTTTTAGGACGCTGACTTTCAAGAAAAATTTCTCTTCTTCGGAGTGAAAGCAGAATAATATCACTTTTTAGATGGGGTTTTTAGCCTTCTTAAATTGCTCTTGTGATCGAACAGCAGTGCATACAAAATAACACGACATGGCAACTCTTCCTAACAAACAATGTGAATCAGACACTCTAGTACCTTGTTTTTTATTATATTTTGTTTTCCCTGCAGGTGCCATAAACTAAAAGAGGTTGTTTACGTTATTTTGACAAAAGGTATTTAGGGTGTGTCGCGTTACAGGAAGTGTCAGGACACTGGGACCTTTGAAGGAAAACTGGGATGTCTGGTCACCCTATCCCTATAGTGTATGAATTGTTTGATAGTAGGGCCCTTTTCCCACTTGAATGTGACCCTGATATTATGCCTGTCCATATTGTATTGGTGATTTGAATTAACATTGATTCACTTTGCTTGATTTACTTGATGTTTTTGATGGGTTTTCTTTTATTTCTTACCTTGATGCTAGCTGTTATGCTCCCCTTTACTATTTTCTGGTGCCTGCAATCATTCTGAGTGGCTCTGGGTCCTGTTTCTCCGAGAGTATAATCTTTCTCTAAATCAGCCTGTTTCTTTGAGCTGATTTGTCTACATAATCTTAAGAGCTGGGACTGAACAACCTTCCTCATTCCATTCAAATCATGTGATAATGTGACCTTTCAACTATGCTAGTTCCACCTATTCTACATTTAAATAGACAGAGAGTAGGTGGGGCTGGAACAGAGGCGGGTCAGCTTCGTGTCACTCAAACAAGTCATGGTGGTAATGGTTTCTGGAGAGTGGTTGAAGGAGCCCCTTTAGACATAATCTAATAAACCATGGATGCTGCAATAGGCTTCCAGCCAACATTTCAAACCAGTCAGTCAACTATTACTGTAAACTTATAAAGGCTGTATCCAAACCTGTTATTTGTTGAACATCTCATGAGAGCAATTGTTTAATAAAGAAATCCATAACTAGGCATTTGAGTATTAGTAAGTGATACTGTAAATTACTTGAAATCTATATTATTATCGCCTCTCTACGGGTCACAGAGGCACTTTAAAAGCATCTCTCAGGAATGTTGTGCCCCATTGCATTTGGAAAGATCTCAACCTCTTGAAAGCACCCAGTTCTACAAAAGAGTAGGAGGTTGTGTGGTCCAGTGGTTAAAGAAAAGGGCTTGTAATCAGGAGGTCCCTGGTTCAAATACCACCTCAGCCACTGACTCATTGTGTGACCCAGAGCAAGTAACTTAACCTCCGTCTTTCGGGTGAGACGTAATTGTAAGTGACTGCAGCTGATGCATAGTTCACACACCCTAGTCTCTGTAAGTCACCTTGGATAAAGGCATCTGCTATATAAACAAATAATAATAAAAGATTATACATTTCACCCATGTCCCTAGATACGGAGCGATACATCTGTTATAAAATACTCAGCATTTCCTGCTCATGAAACACAAACTGTGCTCAGACCATTATAACCACGGACATAAATTTGTTATTTGTTTGCTGTGGGTTTTTTTTTTTTTTTTTTTTTTCACTAAATACCAAATATAAAAGTAAAATAATTTAGTGGTAATTTTGTGGACATTTTTTTTCTGTGTAATTTTATAATCATTATGTAAAAGTCTGCAAATAAATGCCTGTTCATATTGATCTGGGGTAAGTGTGGGGTGTCTCATTAATTGATTCTTATCTTACATATGAACTTACAGTTAGTTTATACAGTGAAATCCTTCAATTACTAAAAGAGCTGATTAAATGGTCTTAATACAGGTATTTATAGTGAGTTGACAGAAGGAGAGAAGTTACTGTATTTAACACATGTACATCAGAACAAGCCAAGCAACAGTAGAACACAGGTTGTGATGTAAGCAGAATGCACTAGATGATACTATTATATATATATATATATATATATATATATATATATATATATATATATATATATATATACAAGTACATTTACATGGCACTTTGGCATGATTTCCCATTGTTATACCATGCATTTACAGTGCTTTATGATGGATGACTTTGGTTGTTGGTCAAGTTAACGACAGAAAGCCTTTACTTTGTGTACCGACACCATGAGGGTCTAAATTCCTGCACAGCAATCCTGTAATTAGGGCAGATACCGAAGGAAGTTTACCCAGGTGATGCCGGCTGTATAGGCCTGCTTACACGAGAGCACACACTACAAAGAGGTTTCCACAGGCAGACTAGCAATCAAGGGGAAGGAAAGCAGGTCTGAGCCAGGTCAGACACGGGGTTACTCTGCCAAAGCCCAAGGCATGGGTCGTGACTTTGCAAGGTCAATGAGCTAGAGAAAACCTGCATAAAAGGTCACTGTGCGCCCTATACCTTTTATGGGTGCAACTTGCTTTAGCTCTACGTAATCGCTAGATGGCTACATTTAAACAGCCAGAATCTAGAGGACCAAGGAAGGTTCTTACTGCTTACATATCATTATCCATATTTCCAGCTCTTTCTACCTTTTGCCTGTCAGTCTTTCTTTCTAGTAGCCTGTTTACCTTGGTTATACGCTAATAGTTATAGGACGGAGCGTGTCTGTGTGCGGGTTATATCAACACTTGTAGTGTGTAAACAGTTCCCTTTTATTTTACATTTAAAACATAGAGTGGACGGTATAAAAGGATCTGCTTCCTCATGAGTTTATATGTTATTATAAATACACCTCATACTTAAACCAGTATGCATCAAGCTACTGTTTAGAGCTACAGTTTTTACTCTTTCAGACGTTTGAATTTTGTAAGACAACAGGATAATGTTGAAATCATTTAGCTGTGGATGTAAATTGCTAGTAACACTGAGAAAACACCATTGAACCATGCGGTTTTTAAACTACTTTTACTGCACCATGTTTTGGAATCATTTCCAGCTGCTCCCAAGCCACTAATAGCACCTTCGGCCCACACTGCTTTAACACTGGCAAAGTTTCACATGTCATTCATAATTAATCGTGCTCTTTTTATGCATATCAGATATTCTCCCTTTATCGGAGCAGGGATCAGAAATTCCCTCAGTCCCTCAGCATGAATCACTGACAGTGGGATGAGGCGGTTTATAGCTGAGTGTTGTGCATGGAGCCAGCACTGTAGGTTCTTCTTAGAAACTATAAATAGGAAAGATAAGTGTCTGCATGAAACTTAGTCTATCTTAGACTCTGAACATATGGCAATTTGAATATGTAGGCTCCAGTGCAAAATTGTTATGTACTGAAAATACATTCAAGGATTCCTGGGTGTCATTCGTAATTGCCATACGTACTTCCATTAGATTTGTAACCTCAATAGTTTTCTTTTTGCAAAAGATTTTGTGGGGGGAAAAAAAAGCCTGTTGATATAGCTATATCTGTTTTAGTTTGTTTTGTTTTGCAGACTTATGCCAGATGTTGTTGAAGTCCTGTTCATTAGCCTATAACTGGACACCCAGGATTCAAAGGCTATGAGCATGACGTATTATCTTGGATATTGCACATTCTGCAAGGAAACCACTGCTGTGGACAGTCTGATGGAGCAGTTCATCCATAATCTGTGTTATATGATAACAAACAAGGATGGGGCCATCCACATATGATGTGCATTTAATGCATTCTTTTTTGGAAGCCAGAAAAAAAATATCATTATAGTAGTTATCTGTATTTTTGCGGCATGTTCCTTTTTTCCAGCATTTCTGATGATGGGTCTGGAATAGATTAATTACTCTGTAATTCCTGATAATTATTACCTGGTTGTAGGTAAAGTGATTTAAAAAAAAAAAAAAAAAAAAAAAAAACCTATCATTATCAATGAATTTCTTTTAAATAATTATTTATGTACTACTTTGACTGAACCTTGAACCAAACTTAACATTTTGAGGTGCGATAATTATCAGGCACTTTTTGGGACTCCCTTTACTTTCTGTTTGGGGTCCTCGTCTTGTTTTACGTTTCACTCCTGCTGATTGTGTGAACTGTCTCAGCAAGTCTCTACCAAATAATATTGAAAAAAGAACAAATGCAAGTTCATAAAAAGCGATATAATATAGTCTAAGAACATAAATTGATTACGAAAATAGCAATGTTAAGACGGTTTGTCAAACGAGAATTAATTTTATTTGTGTATATTTTTTATAACTACTGCAACTCAGAAACCTGTGTGTAATTTGAAAAGGATATTTTCATAATATGTTTTATGTTGTTTCAGGGTATTAGGGATTACAATAATCTAATACTGGGAAAAAAAAAATAATTTCAAAAAAATGTTTAGGATTTTGACTTTTAAGAAATGTTTGAATTTATAACGTGAACCTAATAACTTTTGCAAAATTGACATTTTATGCATGTGTACTGTTTTGTTTTGCATTTAAGATGCATGATGTTAAATAATATTTATTTTGAATGTTTAGCTTTAATTAGAAGAGAGTTTTGAGTTGTGGCAGTTAATATAAAGCTTAAACTTGTCTGTGAGCTGGAGCGGAAGTCACAGGTGCAGCAATTAGCAATGTAGCAACTACATACAGTGCTGCAGCAGTATCAGATGCCTGCACTGTGGTCTGCAAAGATAACTGACCAGATTCGTTTCTTTCCTGATACTTGTTTTTCTGGTCATACTACATAATCATACTACTAAATCTAATTAACAGATGTATAATTGTGAATGTTGTAATTTTGTAATATCTCTCAATTGCAAAGAGGGTGGAGAGCTGTGTAGACGTGCATGGGATGTATCTGGAGAAATGTGGCTTAACTAGCGAGGAAAACAAGATCCTGTCGTCTCTCTGACATGTTTGTTATAGAGTGGAACTATGGTGTGTCTGGTCTGAAACATTTGACTACTAAAGTAGTGTTCTGTGCTTGTACCCACAATCCCTGTCTGGAGACTGTGTCTACACAGGGCTGGAATAACATCAAACCAGCCTGCCCATCACTACAATTAAGTTATTATTATTATTATTATTATTATTATTATTATTTATTTCTTAGCTGATGCCCTTATCCAGGGCGACTTACAATTGTTACAATTTTTTTACATACAATTACCCATTTATACAGTTGGGTTTTTACTGGAGCAATCTAGGTAAAGTACCTTGCTCAAGGGTACAGCAGCAGTGTCCCCACTTGGGATTGAACCCACGACCTTCCAGTAAAGAGTCCAGAGCCCTAACCACTACTCCACACTGCTGCCCTAGTTCCTTGAATGAATTTGCCAGTACCTAAATCCTAGCTAGCATATTGACTGCCTCAGGTTGTTGTTCCAGTGGACTGCACCTGCACCTGCACAGCACCACACACCTGCAGCCAGTGTTAGTAAGAGTCCAGTCATTCCTACACACCTGTGACAAGAAACAGAGAGCACTGTTAATAACAGGGCGCTCTGCTTGTAAATCCAAATTAAAGAGGTCTTCGCAGCACGCTACTTAAACTTGAACACAGGCTGGCTATCGCTGTTTGAGATGTATCATGTTGTAGAAGACCTGGACCAGTAATTAAACACACTTCTTTGAACGGGCTGGAGAAGAAAAGTGAATCCCCCAAAGGAGAATGGGTGGGGGGGGGTTACAGTCATTTCTGTGCAGGGCACCAGAGACTGAAACAGCTGTCTTGGCAGCCGCAAGGCTTGAAGCTGTCCAAGCTTTAAAATAACAATGAGAAGGTAGCTGTTTGATGCATACCGTCTTGCCTGGTTTGCAAAAAGGTAATGACTAAGGCAAACATCTTAAGGTTCAGGTTAATATAATATGTTTTGATTTTCTAATTGGCAAAATGACCAGAGCTTTGAACTGTAAGGTTGGTTTTCAAATCTCAAGTGCCTATGTTTTTTTTTTGTCTTTTTATAAGACAACTTACTGTAGATGTGTTTAAATAGACCGCCTTTCCATCGTTTTCTGTACTTCAATATGTGAATTGTTAGAAAGGTGTCCTCAAAGGAGTCTTCAAAGGTGAACAGTACAAACTTAAAGTGTGAGCTAATTCAGACACACTGGGGTCTATGCAGTGGATCTTAACAGTAATAGATCTAAATACTTTAAATCGTTAAATTATGAACCTTCACAAGTTTTTTTCTTTTTTGTACTGTATTTTTACGTACCGAAACAAACTAACTTGTGTGTTTTTTATTTTTAAAATCTCCGGCCTGTTCTTAAATAGTTAAACAGCACCAGCATTTAGTTGTGCCACTTCAGATCCGATGGCAACCATCCAGAAGAACATTCTGCTAGTTAGCGTGTCGCCAGTATACCAGTGGCTACTTTGTCTATTCCAAATAATTGTGTCTAGTAGAACCAAACTCAATCTCCAGCCTCTGGCTGTTGCAACTGCTTGCAATTATGCCCCTCGTTTAACATTCATACATACACAAAGTTTCGAGGCATGATTTCAAACTGTATGGTTTATATCCATGCCACACACAATTAACAGGCTGCAAGTTGGCCTTAACATTACAAACTGTTGGGCATGTGTGCGGTTTGTTATTCTCCAGTAAAGACTGAATGACAGTCCAGTAAGACATTCTGAAAGCTGCTCATAAACTCTGAAGCAGACAACAGCATATTAACCCTCCAACCCTCTGAGGTAGATCTGCAGGAGGTGGCCTTGTCTGTTTGTTGTTGTTGTTGTTGTTGTTGCTACTCTGTGAATGTTTTGAATGCTGTTATTATTTTTGAAATCTGATAACTATATTCAGAGGTCAATGGGAAGTGACTAAACTCTTGGGTAGTGAACAAATGGGGGGGGGGAATTAAGCAGCTTCTGTGTACCAAGCTGAAAACTGAGAAACTCCCCCAGCAACGCACCATTGGACCCATTCATGGAGCTTATTGTTATATAAACTGCACAGTTCAGGTATGATGTTTCACCCTCTGCAAGCAGCTGAACATTGAGGGGATGGAATGTACTGTACGTATGTAGGGGCATGGTTTCATCATGAAGCTTGCTGCAAAAATACTGTTTTGGGAGAAGCAGCATATGATAAGAAAAGCCCAAAGGGTTAAACAAACAAACAAATTGCCACATTTATTATTTACTCTCCAAGCCATTATACTGTATCTGTACATGCTGAATAGCAGTCTCGCTGTGGTCGTGAAATATCTATAGAAATGCAAGCTTACTGCAAATGAAAATAAGTCAAATGTATCCTTGCCGAGCTCTGCCTTGAGTGCGGTAGGAACACAGTAACAGAATCAAATAGAAGAAAGTACTTAAGAAAAATTAGAAAAACACAATCATGTAGAGTATGCACAGTATGAGATAATATCGAGCAAAAAGGAGTTTCCGATTTGGAGTTTCTGTTAGTTTGGCAAGGGTTTCCTTGTTTAACATCCAGGCCAAAGAAATTGTGTTTATTATTATTATTATTATTATTTATTTATTTATTTCTTAGCAGACGCCCTTATCCAGGGCGACTTACAATTGTTACAAGATATCACATTATTTCACATTATACAGATATCACATTATTTTTACATACAGTTACCCATTTATATAGTTGGGTTTTTACTGGAGCAATCTAGGTAAAGTACCTTGCTCAAGGGTACAGCAGCAGTGTCCCCACTGGGGATTGAACCCACAACCCTCCGGTCAAGAGTCCAGAGCCCTAACCACTACTCCACACTGCTGTTTATTATATTGCATTGACTGTTTTAGTTAATGGACACAGGTAGTTGAATTAAAAATACATATTTCCTTATCCTAAACTTATTAAAAAACAGAAGGTATTTCAGGAACATCCTGTACATATGTGTTAATTATTTTGCTTATAGGGAAAATGTTTAATTTGGATTTAGATACTTGAATAGATAACCTACACCTACGACTCATACATGTATTTGAAGTGGTGTTCAAATCCATCTGGCTGGGATGTGTGTTTATATATGTGTGTCATATAATCCTTAGTGGAGATGTGTTTATATCAAAATGATCATGAATTATGCAACAGAGAGACATTTAGAAGTTAAAACAGAAAGTTATTTTGTTTTGACGATTTCCTACCCATCTGGTCCCCCGTGATCCTCTCTCAAGCAAAACACAGAACCACATAAGTTTGGCTTCTCCTAAACAATTTAATCATCCCTCTGTAGATTTCGGTAATTATGTGACATTCTTATTTATTTTAAAGGTCTCTTATCAACCTCAGCAACCCACTTAATGACCTCATTTTCCCAAAGGGTGGCGGTGACATCACCAGCCAAGCGCTGAACTTCCTGATAACCCTTGACCTCATGTCACAGCCAATTACAGAAGAAACAAGTCTCTGGTACATGTCTTGCAATTGGAGGCTCGTGTTTGTGCCAAATAAATAGGCACAGGCCTGCAAGAGAGGGACATCTTCACTGGGCTGCAGTGTCTCTAAGATGCAGAGCCTTATACAGTTTAAGGATGATTTACACCTTTTTTAAAATAAAATGTGTATTCGGTCTGCATAATCATGTTGTGATACCACATGTGTACTTTCTACTTTTTTGCCTGCAGTAATACTAGATGTACCATTTAAGTGGGGGTCTGTAGTTTGAAAACACATGTTGACACACATTAATTCAAGTGAGCCATTTAAAATATGTCTTAAATGGTAATAACACTTAAATGGTTTCAGCAGTGTTTGCTTGTAAGACAATGGCGTTGTGTGCAGATATTTAATGTAAAATATTATCAACGCCATTTCCGAAGGTGGAAGTTTTTTCATTTGTTTGCATTTTACGTTCTGGAAGGAAGGTATTACCTGTATATTTAAAAAAAAAACAAAAAAAACATTATTATATATTATTGCAGTTTTGCTTTATAAACACATGTAGTAAATGGAATGTGGTTTGTTTTCATCGCTGCACTCTGCAAAAGCGTGACTTGTATCAGTGGGAGTGTGGATTTTCAGGAGTGCAAGTAGTATATCAGTGTTCAGTTTTCAACCAGAATATGGGGGGTTGGCAACATTCTGTGTAGGTCTAATATATGGAGCAATGTTTAAAGTTCTAAATACTGTATATCCCAATAGTGTTACACTGTACACGGTTGAGGGCTATCGCTTCTCTGATACCCAAACTGGGACTGTGTGTGTGTGGGTGTCTTGAGTCTGGGGGGTCCCTAGGTTTGACCCCTGGCTGTGGTTGATTGGCTCCACAGATGTGAGCTGAAAAAAGAGTATTTGGGGGCAGTCTGGCAGGTCGTCAGGGGGTGGAGGGCTGCAGCCTTCATGGACCTGGTTAGTTTAGCTTCTGCAGCTTTTCTCCAGCTGAAGAAGGGATGGGTGCCACCAGATATCCAGGACCTTCCAAAACGCAGTTGCTAGAAATGTCTAGCACTGCATGTAGCTACGTCAAACACATAGTGTTAGTTATACTGGCTACCAATCTGTGTAAGCAGTCTGCAAACATGATACATATGTTTATGTAAGAGGTGGCTGTAAAACAAATCACAAGCACAGTGACGTATACTGTATATTGCATCACACAAACCTACACACACAAAATAAGGAGAAGCTATCTGCATGATAATACACAGCTTTATTTGAAACAGCTGTTGAGTGAGTATATGCAGTAGCTCTTGTGTATATGAACTACTGTGGATATGATTTAACTGTTTATGAAATATATTCTTTTCCATTGAGAAAGCTTTCTCTGTTAAATATGCCAGACAGTTGTACAGTACTCCATTCTATTCCCTTTCTTATAGTGTGTGTTTTTAATTTATCGCCTTTCACTATGCTTTCTTGTGGGCTTCGTGCCTTATTGTTGGTGTTGGTAGTCAAGTCATTTTCTTACTTATAGATGTTGCATCGTTCACTTTTGTCATTCAGTTATTGGAACAGGAAAGCATCTTTAGAATTCTCGCCGGTCAGAGAAAAGTGTTCCTGATCTGGTGCAGTCTGGCATAAATTAACCCCTGCTTTTTCTGCAGTATTCCACCCACAGTGCACAGTAGCATGCATCATTGTGTAGAGCATTTGTGAGATAGATAGTTAGTTATGTTTTGATAGGGGCCGAGGGCTATGAGCACAACACTGGTTCTAATAAAATACTGTTTTACTAAAATGTAATTTTATCATCCCTCTACCTTTATGCTGTGATTGTCACGTTATATAATAACTACTGCAAGCCAAGAAGTCATTTAAAAGGAAACACCTTCCCTTAAACCAAAACTATGAGGCGGAGTACATCTGGTGTCAATACGTTTTAATTACTTGTTATAATTCCCTTTTTCCTGAGTTGGACGTGCTAAGACAGATTTCCCTGCAGAGATTTATAACCCTGGTAAACGCCCACACCTCCCCACCAAACACTGCCACAAGCAGCAAGCAAGGCTCCATCTGTGAAGCTACAGTGCCCTCTGTTGGGAGCAATTGAAACTGCAACTGGAGTCCACATGTCTGCTGTTAGGAACTGAGGCCTACTGTGTACTTTTTGGGGTGGGAGCAGGGAGGGGGTGTCTGAAGCATGTATAGAACTATTGGGAGTTGTATTTAATACCTGTTTCTGCAGTAGTCGGTAAGTTATTTTTAGGTTTGTAAACATGAATGTTGCTAAAACTTATAAAAGCTTCGCTTCACAGTCCTGTTGCTCAAACTGCTGTGAGATGACATCTCTTATACAATAGAAGACACCATACACCCAACATATAACCAGTATAAACCTGTAAACTGCAAAATTGCTGCAGAAAGTATACTGTACTGTACATGCTGGATATGTTTGTGTAAACTTACACAATGGTATTAAACCAAGGTATTCTAAGCACATGTTTGCCTCCTGCTGGCTTTGGAATGAAAATAGTCTTTTGGATTAAAGCATTGTGATTGTGTGGAGGTATGGAAATGGAACACACACTGATTTTAAAATAGTCAGGAAAGTTAAACTATTGTTTTTTTTTTTTTTGTTTTGTTTCATGATACTCTCTTAGTAAGTACAGCAATTGAATGGGTATACATTCAGTTTCCATCAGAAATGGCCAAAAAAAAAAGCCTAGCAGCAAATAAATATCTTGGGTTACAGTATATAAAGTATATTGTACCGAGAGGACTCATGTTCAAAAATCACTTTGGCAGTCCGGCAGGATATAATGTTCATGAAAAGAGAGACTGTTATAACAGACAGGCCTGCACTGTATTGAGTGTGGAGAGTCCTGCAAAACAGTCACATTGTATATCTGGAAGAAGTTTGTGGATTGTACACTGTACAGTAGGTAAAGCCATTCTTTTAAACAATCATAGAATATGGTAACGCTTTATTTGAATTTGGACACTGTAGCATTCATAACACACATTGGCTACATAACATTATACAGTGTAAATAAATGGATAATCCTTCAGAATAACTTTGGAAAATGTTATACTGTGTTTATACTATACTGTAAGTATTCATAACATGTGTTACTATAAAATTGCCAAAAATCTGTAATTTACCAGATCTTAAGAATTATTCTAATAAAATGTTAATGCACTTGAAATGTTGAATTTTCAATTTGAGTACATTTTATAAAAACTTATACAGCATGAGTTTGGTTTTCAAACTTATAATTAAAGGATTATGCACATACTGTAGTTATGCAGTGTTATGTGGACTTCATGAAGTTGTCATGAATGCTGCTGTAAAGTGTCCAATTCAATTATAGCATTACCTAGAATATTCATGTTTATTTCACGTATGTAAAGGTGTGTGGTGCCCCGAAAGTTTTGTACATATTGAAGGTTACATTAAATTATAAGCTCACGTTAAAAAATATGAGCTGTGTCCTGTAACTTTTAACCAGGATAATAAAACACCAGATCCTTTATTACTTTGCGGATTATATTAATAACCTCCTTTTGCTGCAGGTAGCTGAAGAAACGTTCCTGTCTAAATTACACAGTGGCAGAATGGCAAGAACAGGAAATTTACTGCTGAAACTATCTTTAGGGAATGTAAACAAACTGGAAAGCCACAAGTGTTGGATTTCAAGGAAGCACAGTGAACACGAAGGGTAAATCGCATAGGACTGCATTAAAGGTATAGTATCTTAGTTTTAGTTTAACATTGAACATGACTGTGGGACACTGTTTATAGTTCCCTTTTAATGAGTAGGCTACAGTATGTTATACAACTAGTGTGCTGTTTTTAAAACTTTTCTGAGACACATTTTAAAATCTACCTTGCATTCATTCAAATCCAGTGACAGAATGACAGGGCAAATTGCACTGTTCCAAATGACTCTACGTTGCTGAGCAGATGCTTGGTTTAAGGAAAGTGATCGTCTGAATCAGCTGTTTTATTTAGGTTTCATCATGCTTGCTGTATTTATTTCACTCACGAGAATGACCTTAACCAACCTCTTCTGTGCTGTGCTCTTAATAGGTGAGGAGCTTCACAGACTTGTCTATTCAAAGTGAAATTTACTTGTCACGATAACAGGTTCTGCATGGTATTTACTTTATTGTAAGAAATATGGAAACTCGTGTCAGTGCCCCCTAGTATAAAATATTTGCAACCACTCATAATATACACCCTGGACATAACACAGCTTCATTTCAGATAGCATTTTTCTTTTCTCACATAACCTGCAATATAATGTAATATTATTTATATATGTGTGTCTGTGTTAAAGTCCCAAGTAATACCCTGAAAAAGAAGGAAGACACTTACTACCAGCAAGGCACTGGCGGCACATGTGGTATTATTTTTACAGTCATTTCACGGTGTTGTTATAAAGTATTACTTTTGAGTCAACCCTCATCTGGGTGAGTAGTTAAACTGAAAGGTGATCCCTCTTCGCACTGTGGCTCAAATGGCTGTCCAATTAGCGGGATGATTAGGGCCAGCTAATATCAACACAGGCACTCTTGTGTCAATTTGACAGTTACATCAGTGGGCAAGTACTGGCTGGCTTCCTGAGGGCTGCTGGAGAAGGAGGAGGGCCGGTAGTGTACTAGGCCTCGAACCATCCTCTATCCTTCCTCACTATCAGGAAGAAAACACTCACAACTTTATTAATTCATTTCCTTGCTAACCTCATTCTAATCAAACCCCAAAGTTGTCCAAGGGGTTCAGTGAACACAGTAGTCGATGAAAAGACATCTAGTGGGTCAATCCATTTCTTTGCCCTGTAAAGTAGAGCTGGTATCCTCATGATTACGCTCAGTGTTCGGCACTGTCTACAGCTAATCCAATGGGCTTAAAAAACATTGGCCACCTTGTTGGGAATTGAGAAACCCTTGCAAGGTTTTATTTTAATAGTTTATATTAACAAAATTCTCTGCTGTGATAGATTTCTAGTTTTGCTTTTTACCATTCAAACTTAAAAGATGTTTTGTAATGGTGCGTCCCACTGCTCTCCTTAACATTTTCATGCCCTGAAGATAACGGAAGTGGATTCTTGCTGTTTAAAACCGAGAATTGATTCCTAATGCCCCACAATGACTTGCAAATGTTTGTTTTTCATCGTTTTCTTGGAGATATTTTTTACACACACTGTGAGACGGCTTTTGCCCTTCTGCTGGGCAGACGGTGTCTGTAAGATCTTTATTTTCTCTTCAAAGAGCTGAACAAAGAAATAACAATGGTGGAATGTCCAGGAAGCAGTTTGCTAAAATAAACTATAGCAGATGTTTGAGAAAGAATTTAACGTATTCTGTTATGCTCTTGGGAATTGAAGAAGCAAGGAAATTGCAGATTCAAAAAAAAAAAAAAAAAAAAATGCTGTGCAATGACATGTGTTAAAGTTTGTCTGAGGCAGACAGGTTGCAGACAACTTTTTTGCCCAACAGGATCAATTTTTAATGGACATGAAATGTCATTTTACGCACCAGAAAACCGCCCATAGGAGACGCGGCTGCAGTAATCTGAGGATGTTTGCCCCCGTTGTGTTGTCAATGCATCTACCAAGGCTTGACATACATCACGCATTCAGTACTGAGGCACAGCAACTGCTCCCCATGCTATTCGTCCTGGGAGCTGTTAGAGCTCAGATTAAGGCATTTCTAGCATCTACACTCGTAACTCTTGAGCTTTGACTGAAGCAGCCTGACATTCCACTCAGTCATGTTAATGGGGTTTTGAGGACTGACACCTTATCTTTCTCTTAACTTTGCACATATAATGGGTGTTCATGGATGCCACAGCCCTGTTTACGGAGATTGATGAAAACTGGAGACTTTTTTTTAAAATTATGAAAGTGTTTTTATGAACCCATGAGTTCTGTTGCTCCAATGTTGTGTTTTACTTCCTAACTTCACCACCTGTAGCTGTGGACTGATAAGCTGACTGCCCAGTCTTTCGATTCCTCAGTCCAGTCATGTGCTGCTTTGACTTCTCAAACCCAGTTGGGTATATTCAATATGGAGCAAACCGTGAGATCCAGTCACAAAATAGTGTGTCATTTTGGAATAGGTCATTTGACAGTCCAGAACAAACTAGTCAGACCAACAATATTGCTTTTTGCTGTACTTCACTACCTTTTTTGTACTACTCGCTATCAGCAAATGCAGTAGATATTTTACTTTACAGAATCATAGGTGCCTGTACCTATACCAATTTAAACAAACAAAACAAGGCTCACACTAGGGTAAAGCTAGACATGCCAGTCCATAAACACAATCCAGACACACTGAGATTTATCCAGGGCTGCCGCTCTAGAAATTTATTTTCTCTACACCCTCGAGAAATGGGCTGTCCATATGGAAAAGATGAATACCCTGAATATACACTACCGGTCAAAAGTTTTAGAACACCTCAATTTTTCCAGTTTTTATTGAAATTTACGCAGTTTAATGTCTCAATGTACTCTGAAATTAAAGCATAGAACAAATAAACAATTGGAGATGAAAAAGAAATCATGGAATTGAATCTAAATTTTTGACTCATCAAAGTAGCCACCTTTTGCAGATATAACAGCCGAACACACTTGTGGCATTCTTTCTACAATGGAAATCAAATATTGTTCAGAAAGTTCTTCCCAACACTGTTGCAGAAGTTCCCACAAATGTGTTGCACTTGTAGGTTGCTTTGCTTTCACCCTTCTGTCCAGTTCATCCCAAACCAGCTCGATGGGGTTTAAGTCTGGAGACTGTGCTGGCCATTTCATGATTTGAAGCCTACCGTCTTGTTCTTTTCTTCTAAGGTAGTTCTGACATAGCCTGGAGGTATGTTTTGGGTCATTATCTTGCTGTAGGATGAACCCCTGACCAACTAGGCGTATACCAGAGGGTATTGCATGGCGCTGCAAAATGCTGTGGTAGCAGTTTTGGTTCAGGGTGCCACTCACTCTGTGCAAGTCGCCGACTCTGGATCCAGCAAAAGAGCCCCAGACCATCACGCTTCCTCCTCCATGTTTGACAGTTGGTGTCACACACCGAGGAACCATCCTTTCGCCTACTCGACGGCGTACAAAAACCCTGTGTGATGAACCGAAGATTTCAAATTTTGATTCATCGGTCCATAAGACCTTCTTCCAGTCTTCAGTAGTCCACTGGCGGTGCTTCATGGCCCAGGCAAGCCTGTAAGTAACCAACAAAAGTTGGGACACCTGTAGGAATTGTTAGCATCAACTTTCAAGGCTTAATTTACTTCCATTGCTGCAGAACAGCTGTAAGTTGTTAACCCATTACTTGTTCCCTGAAAAAGGCCTTTGTGTATAACTCTGAAATGCACATTATTTTTCAGTTTTTGGTAACCTAAACTTTTTTTTTTCACCTCTGGCAGTTTACCGCTTACCTTTGTACCATTTCAGGTTATTCACTGGACTTGAACTGCTTAAATTTCAGTAAAAACTGGAAAAATGGGGGTGTTCTAAAACTTTTGACCGGTATTGTAGTTTTAATAATTGTGTCAGATACACATTTCAGTTATAGCTAGATCTCCGTTTCAAGAATGTATAAACTAGACAAATTCATTTTTCTGCTGAAGAATATTTTTATAATATTTGTTTGGAAAATAACCACCATTAAGGAACTATGCCGCCTTAGTACCTATTAAATAAACAGTCTGGTTGTATATTCACAATATATTTTTCAATAAAAGGCAAGTTTTGGATTTCATCTCTAGTTCTTTGTTGTCCAGTAAATAGGCCTGTGTTATTGTTATCGACCAATAAAAACGAGTGAAAAGGTATTGACCTTTGACCTGATTAAGATATTGCTGCTGTCCCCCCCCCCAGGGGAGAGACACTTATTAACAGTACTACATACAATACAAATACTATGAAAATGCTTTGTAAGTGAATGGTTTAAAAATGTGAATAGTGGTATTATGATCTACCACTGCTTAGATCATTAAAATAGACACTGAAGCGTTGATTACTTTTTATATCAACTTCAGCAATGACTAATAAAAAAAAAAAAAGTTTTTACAAAAATATACTTTTACCTGTGCAAGTTAAGCCCTGTCTCGTGTCTAGACTACCCCCCAAAACGAAATATTTTCAGTGTCCTTAAGTCTCTTGTTTTCCCTTCATGGTACATTTGCTATACAGAGTGGCTTCTTCCTGGCAAGTGGCATTGACTAAGGTCGCTCCTTTCAGAATGTTTATAAGATGCTAATTCTGAAGTCTCTTTTCCTGTTACCATCCCACAATCCCCTTGGATTTTGTTCTGAATAAATAAACTGCCTGTAAGATTGCAGGCTACTGGTAGTCTTTAAAAATGTGTCAGATTCTTTCTCAAGATCATTGGTATGACATGAAGAAAGCTAGGGCAGGTCTATCAGGTGCTTGCAAAGCTTTCGCAATAACAATGACAAGATTACACAAATTAATCTGTAAGTACTGTATTTACTATGTATGATATTTTTGCAGATGTGGCACAATGTTGAAATGTCATAATCTCTTGACATTTTGGAATGAGGAAATTTAATTAAAGATTGGGAATTAGCAGCCCACAGCCAACAGGGAAGGTAGCTCAATAGCTTGTCACCTGTTATAGTGGAAAATGGTTAAATCCCAGTATTGGAACAGCAGAACTCAGGTTCAGAATGATTGCAAACAACATAACAAGGAAAGATAACTTTTCTGAAATGTCTTTGCCATTAAGCAAATTGAACTGGGTCTCCAGTGACACAGAGCAGTCAAATCTGCTCTCCTCGAGTCAGCAAGGCTTATGTATCCAGGTTTTAAATGCAGCTTCAGCCCTCAGCATACTGCATCATTGTGGGTTGAGAAGGTTTGCTTTTCAGGTAATCACAGCTGGTAAACAGGACACAAACAGTAAGTGTTATCTCAGTTGTGCTATCTTGGGTAAATTTAATATACAGTGCAAACCACGCCAGGCGTTTCACAGCGATCCGAACGATTGAGAAGGAGAGCACGCCCAACTTAGCTCATGATACCCCATGCTGCTAGTTTAAATAGTTAGTCATCATGGTTCAATTCCTATTCTACAGCAGATGCTTTATTGCTAAACATCAAATCAGGAGCTAAAGTCATACCTTGCTTCCAGTCAACATACTGCCTCATTCAGCCTCTTCCCTGAGCTACCCTCTTTCCCAATGTCAATAGAGGTTTTCAAAGCATTAAACACATCCTAAAAGCATTAGAATGAGATCCAGGACGCCCGCTGCTAAATGGAATAACTAATAGTTCTAACTCGCTCTGTAAAAAGAAACAAAAAAAAAAAAAACCTCTGAACTGAGTGTGCAGGTAGCTGCTGGTTGCCCTGAGATTTGTATTAGTTTTACCCATGCACATTTCCTGGTGCCAACTTTTCTTCTTTAAAAAAAAAAAAAAAAAAAAAAGTGTGTTTATCGTCATGGTATTCAGGTCCCATGCTGAGTCTTAGGACTGAAAATGTCTGCGGTTTGCGTTAGCTGGCTTGGAAAGAGCTCACTGGGGCTTGTGGCAGTTTTTAAGGTACCGTCTTGCTTTGGCCACCGATATATATCGTTTGCTTAGAAAGAGTTTAAATTTAATTTGCCACATTAACTGCCCAGTTCTGTGAAAGGTCAAGATCGAATCCTCGCTGGCAGACAATGTGTCTGGCACTCCCCCCAAGCTTTCTGTTTTCTGCGAATTTAACAAGCTTGTAATTATTGCCTGATCATTAATGTAGATAAGAAACAACAGAGCACAAAGCACCACTTAATACATGGCCATAATGAGAAACTTCTCCCATTACCAGTACTGCTTCCAGTGTTAGCCATCTTTTAAAGGACCTTTCTCATGAAACTGAGAGGGAGAAAATATGTTTGTTAGATTTTCATAAAACAGTGCTAACAAAACTAACTTCCAATCTTGACTTGAAGATCACCCAATCTTACCAGAGGCTGAAAGAATTTAGTTTGGTTGCTCTGTTTATTCAGAAGTCTTCATTATGAAGAGCTTGTGAGATTAAAAGATGTCGCATGGAAAGAAAAAAAAAACTTCCGTAAAACGGACAATGTATTAACCCTCAAAAGAGCTATTAGACACTTAAGCAGGTCTGTAAATACAGCTGGCAAAATCTGTTAGTCAGGGGTTAACATAATTTGCTGTTACAGAATACTAAACATAGAATTTACTGCACTTGTACAGGTTTGCAGGCATTTAAAAAAAAAAAAAAATAGTAACATACATTTTTCCTCAAGTGAATGTCAAAATAACAACCTCTAAGACCCAGTGCATCATCTACCCCAAATGTAATCCCTGCTTGGCTGATGTTCTTGGACGCCTTCAAATGCTGAAAATAATGTACGACCCTGTGAACTAACGCAACACCGTAAGAGCCTAAAACAAGCTTAACGATACAGAGAGGACAATATATAAATACCATGACGGAGGGCGAGGTGGCCAGTGACATGCCTTACTAACTTTAATAGCTCGCTTTATTGGGGCACATGGTAAGGGTCTGAACTCTAAACTGCAATACAATATCCGTCTCAAACTAAAAGGACACTATAAAGTCACTGGGCCTCTATGAGCTGTTTTAGAATCGTAATGTTCAACACAGCCCTACAGATACACTGGATGATGAGCAATAACGTTTTAGGACTACATCGGTTATAGGGTTGTAGCTGCCATCTATACTGTATAATCTAGCAAGTACATAGGTGCATTATCTTATACTTGTAGACCCTGTTTGCTGTGAAATGCAGATTTGTTTTCATATATTAGCCAGTGCCCCCATGCACGACGACAAGTACAAGAGGTGAGGGATAATATGTTTGCAATATAATATTGTCAGGATTCATTGAATGGTTTTAGCATTAACTCAGAATGTGTGTGGCATGTATATGTAAGCACACATGAGTGTATGTGGATGCATATGCATCAGTTTAGGGACTTAAAACAAGCATGTATGAATTAATAGAACTAAGATTTCACAATAATATAACATTACTTTTGTTTTTAGTGTTGTTCTATTATTTTAATATTGTATTTGTTATTAAGGCTTTGGGTGAGCAGTTAAAAATAGCTTTGTAAGAATGCAATTGGTTTAAACAAGACATTAAAAAATAAATATAATTAATTGTAATAATTTCCCAGTGTAAAATATATTATACCAAAACAATTTCAACTTCTCGACAGAATAGTAATACAAGCAAAACCTCAATCTGAGAGGAGCAGGATCATTTCCCCTGACGGACAGCCCAGGGGCCTGTATTACTGTTCACTCGCTGAAAGGTGTGAGCAGAACTGTGCACAACGGTTAGCAAGGCTCACCTCCAGGAGTTACAGCGCTGATGGATGCAGAGAAAGTTTATTTAATACGTCATCACCTTCTATCTCTTCTATTGGCCTATGTAAGATAAAATAGGCTATATTATGTTACCTTGAAAATAATACTATTTTAAGGTGAAATGTCCCTAATGTTAACAAAACTAGTATTCATAAATATGTGTAAACGGATGATTACATTGTGTATATACTGAAAATGCACTAGAGACATCGATTAGCATGTATCTTTATCAATTTACAAGTAGTGCTAGTGTCTTATATTTTACAAAAGGGGCAACACGCCATATTCACAAGACTGAATTCTTATATATATTTTTTTTTATTAAAAGAACAGTTCTTTTTTTGTGTATAGGGCCCCACGTTTCCCTAGGGGTTATACATTAAGCATGATTCATTATATATGATTCTATTTACAAAGTAAAAGCACATTACGCAGTAAATGCACTTTGCATGTTATACGTGGGTGCCTGTTATTTGTGTAACATTACGGTTCACACCTTTCAGAGTCTGACACCTTGGCAGATTCACTGCAGATCCACTTCCTCCCTCCCTATCTGACACTGTGATAGATTCAGTACTCCTCTGTCACTTTAGTACACATCCCCCTCCACAGCCCATACAAAACGAGACCTCTGTGCTTTGGGATTCAATAAATCTGTTACCACATCTCTCCGATAATATTTTTCCAGGATGTTTAGTAGAACAGAACAGCAAAAGGAATTGCAGTAGCACGATAGGCTTAAGCAAATATTCATCTTAGTTGATTTTCCAGAAACGTAAGGACTGTATCAAACATTAACCCTACAAAGAGCACTGTTTTCTCGGATAACAAAGAGGTTAAGATGTTGTGGAAATTAAAACAAATACAATCAAGAATTTAAACACCCAAAACAGAGCTATGGGCTTCCTAGAAATGTTTGAATAATTTGAGTTGGGCCGTTGGAGGACATGCTATGTTGTAGTTTATCTGGGTCGCTTCACGACTTGTCTGACAAATATATCCGTAAATAGAAATGTATGCTTTATTTTATTGGATGCTATTTTAAATTTTCGTTCTGTGAGACCTGTAAAGACAGATTATTAACCTAGCTATGACAAATCTTGACAGCTTATTTAAACCAGGGTACCTCATTATAAATATGTTTACATTTTATCCAGTTAATTATGACAAATGGACCGGAAAGGTTCAGTACAAGCTACAAAATGAACATTTACCTATCTTTAAAACACAGGAATAGGTTGGAAGATTACAGTACAAAACAATGCAAGGAAGATTGAAGGCATTGAGGACGACTTCTAGTATTTTACTATGTTTCTTTTAGCATTACTAAATAGCCTTCCATTGAGTGCTTTGTAGTTACAGATGAATGCTAGAATCTTGATAACATACCCTTTGCAATCACAACACGGTTACACCTTCATTAATCACTATGGCCAGACTCTTGTGTAAGTAAACCTAATTCTATGTGTGCGTTTTTCCTGACACACACAATAAATCTAACCCTGAACAGAAAAGGTATGGAATGACAGTGACAGATGGATGGGGCTTTATTATTATTATTATTATTATTATTATTATTATTATTATTTATTTCTTAGCAGATGCCCTTATCCAGGGCGACTTACAATTGTTACAAGATATCACATTATTTTTACATACAATTATCTATTTATACAGATGGGTTTTTACTGGAGCAATCTAGGTAAAGTACCTTGCTCAATGGTACAGCAGCAGTGTCCCCCACCTGGGATTGAACCCACGACCCTCCCGTCAAGAGTCCAGAGCCCTAACCTCTACTCCACACTGCTGCTTTAGGAGGAACGAGCCTTCATGTTCAACAGCAATTCAGCAGTAGCGATTTTTCATGGGGGATATATGGTGTAAATGAAGATAGATCCCCATTCTCCAGGTTTAGTAAACAAAAACACTGTCTGACAACTTGTTCAAGTATATACTCATTGCTGTAAATTTGAATACAAATCTCAAGCCCCACACAGATCCGCACACTGAAGAGAAGAAAGTGCTGCAATGCCAAAGTTGAGTGAAAACCAACAGGTCACTTTTATTTACATAACAGGCTAAGACAGTTGACGAACTGTGCAGAAAGAACAAAGTTCAAATGTTTCTGTCAGTGTTTGACCATCATCAGTGCTACCAGAATAAAAAAAACATTCACATATTTAAGCAATTAGCTTAATCAGTTAACACTGGAACCGCCGGATTTTCGAACTACCTAGAACTGCCACATGGGTCACTTTGACCAATACATTTTTAAACTGCTTCGTTATGAAAATTAAAGACATACTATCGGATACAACTGAAAAGTTTTATTCATGAGCATCATATCTAACATTTGCATCGCAGAAATACTGCGTTTAAATGGAAAATTAAACATAAAAGGCTTTATTTTCAAAATGAGTGCGTATACAGCACAACTACAAACTGAAAAAATATAATAAAATAAACATTTCAAAAGAAATGGATATGTACGTATACGTATACCTGTTTACAGGTGTAAACGGGTACATGTACATACAAAACTGTAAAAATAATTTTCTAATACTACATAAAAAGAAAATATAACACTACTTCCTGTATGACGGCTGCATTGTACTCTATGGAGCATATGCGTCTGCCTCCTGGCTCTGTGACTGCATCCAGGAGCTGTGTTGTAAACACAGACGCAGTTCCTTTGAACGCTATTGTGTAAACTGGTACATACAAACCTGTAAAACCAAAATATTTTTTTCTAACAGTAACATAAAAAAAAAATGTATAAAATATGTTTCATATTAGGCACATAAGTTGTTATCCTACCTGTCATTTCAGTTTTCTGTGTGCAGCTTGCTGTATTCCAATCAAAATGACTACTTTCAAGATTAAATATTTCCTTCTGATCTATTCCCAGTTGCATTTCTGGAACAAAACGAAGGATTGATGTCTCCCAGGTACATTGAGAAACAAAGCAACTAGGCTTTCACTGAGTTGGCATCTTGGTGCAATTGTACAAATCCACAATCATAGTAATCTCTGTCTCGTAGTCAGTCTACAAACAAAGAAAGGCTTGAAATAAAAAAAATAAAAACGTGTGCTAGAGGAGGAGGGGCCTTGTCAGTTTGCTGCAATTACAAAAAAAAATAGACTCTTACGTTAAATTAAAAAAAAAAAAAGAAACATGTAATGCATGAGTCAAATTGACCCACATGGCGGTTCTAGGTAGAACTGTTTATAACTTTATCATTTTGGCAATTGTGACGATCAAACGCTGTCATATTTAATTCATATATTTAGGAAAAGTCAAAAACGGACGTACACATACGATTTACAACAGAAGAGCAAGTAACATTTAAAGTCCAAAATGGGTCAAATTGACCCGCATGGCAGTTCTAGTGTTAATGTGGCGTAAACCATGTGCAAATTAAATTAGAATAAAAATAAAATATTCCTGAAAAAATCCAAGGAAATATCCTCAAAAGTGGCAGCAATTGACCCGATGTGTAAATTAATAAGTACTTTATTGTCACTTTCATAGATGCTTATTAATGCAGTATCAATAATGTATTGATACTGCATTTTAGTGCAAATTATTAAATGTAGTAAGATAATTTACAAATGCTTAACAAACTTAAAAACAAAAAAAAAAAACTTAAAATTTTTGTGGAGTCACAACTCAGCAAAATTACGGTGCTGTGCTGTCTGGACATAAAGAGGTCCAAAGTTTGAGGGGCCAGAGAAGTCATACAATTGTTAGATACAGTAGCGTAGAGTCTAAATTAATGTACTGTTGTATTAAATTGCTTTGACATTCTAAGAACTTTAAGAATTGTGTGATTTTTAAATTATCCCATAACCACCCAGTGTGAAACATAGCCTATATTGCTATATGCTGTAATTGCTTAGTTTCTGTGTTTCTTGAACACATTTAAATGTCACGTCAGGCTGATAATAATCTACAAGGTTAAAGTTTAGATTTGCCTCTGTTAACTGTACGACTTGCCATTTCCTTTTGCTGAAGTACAACATTACCCTACTTGGTGGCTAATTCTGGCTATAAATCAACACCTTCAATGTCTTGGAGAAATCTGGAAATTTCTCTGTGTACATATGAAGATGGGACAGGGGAACACCTTGCTGATCACTAAAAGCAGTACATTTTTAGTGATCACCAAGCCCACCTAAATAAGCCATTTGCAGTGTCCCTATAGCGAGAAGCGAAACTCCCCCTGTTCCAGTTTGGAGTTTGTTAAATATCTTCCTGGCAAGTAGATCCTGGCAAACTGTCTAGTTATCTGTGATTTGTACCTGCAAACAAAGGTAAATTAACTTGACTGGGGAATTGGAGCTGTGTGCTAAAGCCATCAGCACATGATGTCATACCTAAATGCGCTCGCTTTTAGGAGTTCAAGAGGAAACAAAGTGGTTATTTTTATAAAAAGCTATTTCCAGTTTTTATAATGTAAATAAAATGAGATGTAGGTTAGCAGCGGGTCAGGCCATATGAAAGTCACAGAGAATATTCAACCTGGGCAGAGTGCAGGAGCTCTTTAAACTCTAGCAGCACAGGATTAAACAGGGTGGGGATGCGCTAAACATCTGATTTTAAGACAATAATGTGGAACATGCAAGGATAATAGACAGTGGTGTAGTCGAGCTGGAATGTGCCGGAATGCTGTTCCGGTTCTATTTTCTATATAATAGGCAGCTGTGATGCAGTTGAGCCGGGACTCGCATAATAGGCAAGCTAAATCACATGATTCATGTCAGACTCGATCAGCAGTCCTCTTGATGCAATGAAAAGAGCATTAGGAACTACTTCTACATACAAAATATAAACGAATGCTTTATTTCATATTTTCATAGTCGTCATCATCACGTGACATATTCTATTCAGATCCATATGAAGATCCCTTATTCCAGCCTTAATTCGGATGAACTGCCGTTTTGACTTGTTGATTGAAGTGTTTTAGTGGTTGTTGCATTACGGCAATTCGTCTGCTTTGTGTTGACTTTGACTAGCACTGACCCATCTACTGTGACCTTACTCGGTGACTGACCTAGTGATACTCTCTAGGTTCCCTTTGTTTACACATAGTTTGTTTGGACGGTCTGATTTACATATGTCTGTTGACAGGTTCACATTGATTAGGACTGAGCTGGGCTCTAAATCCATCAGTCCTTCCTTATCAGCACCCTGCATTGTTTGTTATTGTATCCATTTGCAGCGCTGGCAGTGACCCTAAGAGTGGGTTGACCACTTGATCTGAGATGGCTGAAGCTAGCTAGAATGTACAGCAATATATAAAAAAAAAAAAGTCTGTGTCCAATTTAAGAATAAAACTCAATCCAGTATCGACAAAACCAAGCACTTTGGTGACCTGTTGCTCACAATGATTGATGACTTTTTAAACTGCCTTTGACCTCATGGCAGCTGATTTGAATTCAGCAAAGACAGCTAGTAGTGATAACAAGTGAAGCATTTTGATATGGCGGCTGTTGGGTGACCACGGTAGGTGAAATGAGTTCTGGAGGTCTATTGTCATTTCCTAGTGCCCATATCAAAAAGAAAAACACCACCATAATTGACAGCGATGGAAACATTGGCTGTTTTGGCCTCTAGAACAGCCAAGAACTGCACAGACATGGAGAGTGAACTTCCATCCAGGAGAGTGGTCCTTCCATAGATGGGTTGAGGCACACTGATGAAGCTTTTCCACCCCACATGGATAAATGCATTGAAAATACATATATAAAATTGGGTAAAACAAAAAGTTTGTTTAGAAAGCAGCAACAATACACTTTGCAAAACCCTCACTGTTGAGAAACATTTACTCTATGAGACAGTGTTGGATTTGATCCCAGTGATTCGTCAGCTCGGAATGAAACAGTTAAATCCCTCCGTGATCTACCAGTTTCACAGTCCCGGATACCGCCTGTCTGCCTGAATGACTGATAAGCCGAAGGAATTAGCAAGTATGTAAAATTGTTCTTGCCTTGAATCCTGGTCTGTTTGTTCATGATGCTGACCTAGGCTGTGTGGTCCAGTGGTTAAAGAAAAGGGCTTGTAACCAGGAGGTCCCCGGTTCAAATCCCACCTCAGCCACTGACTCATTGTGTGACCCTGAGCAAGTCACTTAACCTCCTTGTGCTCCGTGTTTCGGGTGAGACGTAGTTGTAAGTGACTCACACACCCTAGTCTCTGAGTCGCCTTGGATAAAGGCGTCTGCTAAATAGACAAATAATAATATCACCTCACACACACACACATACGCCTGTATAATGTACTGGAAACTCATAGGGAAGTTGTAAAGCAATCTATATAGTAATTTCCTGATCTACCAATAACCTACACAGAGATGATACAGTATGTACTGTTAACATCAAATCAAATCATACTATTATAATACATCTTTTCTATAATTTACTATATATATGCATATATATGCATGTACTGTAGATATGTATAACCAAAATAATAATAATTAAACAGGTGGAGACCCTATTTGCAGCACTCGATAGGCTGTTTGTTAGAAGCATTAAACATGGAGAAGCTGGCTTTCCTTTTGGTATGAGACGATGACCTTTTAGCCACAAGTGAACTGGAGAAAGAAAGAAGGTCTGGGTCTCTGACAGTCTGGTCCAAAACTGCACACATGGGAAACCTTACTGCTCATTAAGTAACAGTCCATTGGTGAATAATAGGAACTGATGAAAACACTAAACACAGTTTCTGAACAATAGATGTGTATCAACTGTATGGATCTTTAATAATTTACCCTGATTTATTAACTAAACCGAAACATGCTGATAAACACTTTGAGAAATGCTTGTCAGGCTCATTTTGATTTGGTGTACAAATATACTTGTAAAAAACATTAGTGTTTCATTGTGCTCCCAATGCAGTCATGAATACCATTAGTTAGGTTCAGCTCCTTTCTATATTTACATATATGCAAGCTTACTGCAATATATCGTGGCAAAAACTTACAAAGACACAGGCAAGCTTAGTAAAGATCAGAGAAGTTCAGTAAGGGTGAATTAAAAAAATAACAGTAGTAGGCGATGGCAGATGCACATAATGAGCATGGGAAGCTACAACATTACCATGCAAATTTGCGATGCTAAACTTTTTTTGATACCTTGGATCTTTGAGCTGGACTGAGTTTGACCTTTTAACACTCCTCCCCTCCCCCTGCCCAGTTGTGAAAAAGAAGTAAGCCACTAAACTGGCTACATCTCCCCTTTACAGTTCAGGTCTGTACTCGTTCCTTTTATGCGTTTAATCTGTATTTCCTGTTTATTATTGAATGCCCCTAGAATGAATGAAAGAATGTTCCAAATTATCTGTAGCACTAGCTGATCTACCCAGCTGCCTGTAGCTCTCATAATTCAGCCATTAGCCATGGCCTGGCCCAGCGCCCAAAGTACCAGCTGTGCCGATTGAGAGGCCAGATATCTGATGGCTCCTGAATACTAATTGTCAGCTGTGTTTCACTCCCCTTGTCTCTTCTTCTTGAATATTTTTTGTTAGAGGGTGCTTCTTATACTACAGAAAGTCAACACTGTTACTATTATTTCTACGATCAATATTGCTGATCTAAACAAAAGTGTATTTAAATACAGCCCGGGGAAATAATTACAATGCTGTATATTTCTTTGTATATCTCTCAATAATCTCTTGATTTGTATACAAACATTTTTAACCCATGTGCCTATCTGTTATGTGTGTGTGTGTGTGTGTGTGTGTGTATATATATATATATATATATATATATATATATATATATATATATATATATATATATATATATATATATATATTGGAACTGTAAAATGTATGCTTTAATTGACAACATTTTAGAGATTACTCATAGTTCATTGGATGTTTTTAAGAATGCCAGCAACAGTTTTCAGCAGTAAATTCAAGGTTCATTCTGCATACATCTTCCGAAGAGAAAATCGCACAAACCTTTTCTTGGTGACACACCGTTACGGGTAGCACGTGATTATTACGCGATTATGAGGTCTCTTTGTATGTGCATGGGCTGGTGCAACACCCTGTAGTATTGTGTGCTGTATAAATATGCTAATTCATCTTTCAAATTCCTATTGTGGCTCTCCTTTAGACTTCATTTTAAATGGTGGTAGCAGTTTTAACAGTAGTTGCCAGTCTGGGCCCAAAAGTTCTTCCTGCTGTATTTTGGGATGACATTTATACACTGCACTGTACTGTATGCAGTAACATCTGGTGCAAGTGTTGGAACATTTATTTTGTGTAGTAACGATTTGATCATGTATTAGGCATGTATTTTGTTGTTGGGTTATACTGTGTAAACAAATGCATTGTTTTCCCGGTCTTGAGGAACAGTCAGTACATCTCATTGGTGCAGCTTTTTTTGTTTGTTTGTTTAGGATATAAAACATATTCTGAGTGTCATGTGTGTTGAATACAACTAAACAGAGGAAACTGCTTTGAGAAACTCCATTGAAACAGGTGACAAAAGTCTTAACATGAAACAGTCAGCCCACGCTTCACATTCACGTAAACATCCCTGATGAGTCATGGTTTGGCTCTAACTGATTGTAAAATAAATAAAGAAATGATTAATTTGGCCCACGGCGTCAATGGTTTTCAAGTGAGTAAACAACTCAAAATTCAGAAATCCATCTTGTTACTTTGGTAGATATTACATGGTATTTTTTTTTTTTATTTACTAACTGCAGTGCAGTTGATGGTAATTTTCATTAATCATTTTTAGCATTGACTGTGTTTAGAGGCAGCCAACTTAACAGTTGCAGAGTTCATGCTAAACCAACCAAGGATGTGTGTCCGTCTTGCTGCCCAATCCATTTGCTCCTAAAAAGGTACTAAGAAAAACAAAGGCAGAAAAGAGTTGCCAGCTTTTTATTATGCTTTCTGCATCGCTGTTATAATCAAAAACCTGGAGGACATTTGAGAGCTCTGTACCCTTTTTGGTCTGGCACTATTTAGAGTTGTAGCCACCATGACAGTGCCCTCACTCCCATCTGCAGTACAGCATTCTCCTGGATTGTTTTGCTGTCGATCTTGTTGTTTTAAAGAAAGTATTTTCACTTTCACCCAAAGTTTGGTTTTTTCCCATTTTAATTTTTTTTGCATTAATCCAGAATTTTCCCCAACCAAAACAAACCGATATAAACTATAGGTAACTTGATGATTATGTTGTCTGCATTACCTTAACACACAGCTCATTATGCAGTCACTGTGTGCATAATTATGCCATGTTAAGTTTCCTATCTATGTATCTATTTTATAATGCATATATCTTTTTCTTTCCAAATGATGGCAAGGCATCTTCTCGAGCTCCATAGTGTTCAATACAAACCATTTTAAAATGTCTAAAAATCTAAATAATTATTGTGACTGGAGGGGATATATATTGCACTGTAAATAATATATATTTGCTGTTGTGGGAGTATAGGATGTGAATGTAAGCTTATTTATAAAGGGGCTTTTCAGATGTTTTATACAGTATTATAAACCAAACAGCCAGTATTTTGATAGATTTTTTTGATTTGCTTTAAATTATTGCCTTTGTCTGAAAAGAAAAATATACGTTTTATTTTAGATATAAGAGACAGAACATCTAAAGCCTGCCAACAAAAGGCAGTAATAAAGAAATTATTGGTACTGGCAGGAAATTACAAATCTAGCCTTCAGACATGCGTGGCGTACCTGTACATCATGAAATTCTGCTGACTGCTCTGAAATACCTTTGCCAGTAACAATAATTTGTTACAATTTAAAGGGCCAGAAACCTGTTTAAAATCGTTTATAAATTATTATATACTCCGTCTTATTTAATGGGAGGTGGGGTGGAGGGGTGAATTCAGTACTGTACTAACTCTTTGCTTTGTATTGTATTTTTACCTGTTTTGTGTAGTAAGAGGTCTCCTTTGAGATACTGTACTTGGTCTTAACATTGATCATGTTTTGGGTGTGTGTAAAAATGTATACTGATCAAAGTAAAACAATTGTTTATTAGCACTGCAGGACTAAGAATGAAATCAGGTGAGATGCCCCACCCGTTGGCCCCACATTACGTTTTTGTCCTATCATTCATAACTTCAAAAATACTAGATGCTAAGGTTGAACTAATAAGTCAAGTAGGCAAACGTTCCAGCTAGTTCCTTCATCGTTACAACGGTTATTGGCCAAGAACAGTCGTAAACCTCTGGCTTAGTGTCCCCTCGACAGAGCTGAAGACTAAATCGGGCTTTACGGATACCGCCACTGGTTTCTTTCTCGATCTCTACTCTCTGTCAAAACACTGGCAAACCGATTAGGATGCAAGCCCACAGAGTGCTGACAATTGGACCCTGAAGCAGTTTAATTTCTGTGGCAGCAAGTTGCTGCAGCTTTGGTTGGATATCATTTACTATCTATGTTGCCCTTTATTTGAGTTTAGTAAGCTTCCAAGGAAAAGAGAACACTCCATATTAAATGGTGTTTTATCAACATGGGGGCCATTAGAATATCACCACTACATTTTAAAAAGAAGAAAAATGAAGGGCTCTGCCGTATGTGTCTTCCATATGGACATCTCGGCAAGAATGCTGGCTGGAGCGTGATAAATGTCTATAGCTGTGCTCCTGGTGGATCGTGGGATACATCCCTGTCCACCTTGAGTCATTGGTGCACAGCTGTTGATGCAATTACTGCTACAGAGCACCCATGGAGAGCTGAAAGGAAGGAAGTGGTCCATTCGCAGAGCACTGTTTGTGACTTGCCTGCTGTGCAGCGATGTGATTGCCTTTTAATTAGAATCTCCTTGTCTGCAGCACCAATATGCAAAACCTGCAGCTATTCCTCCATGTTTCTGCTGTTTTTTTTTTCACTTGAAGGGGTAAACTCCAACCCCTCTTGACGTCAATTCATGAAAACAGTCTTAAAATAAACCTGTATTCAATGACTACAAAAGAGTTAATCAAATCTAGAACTCTCAGCGCTAGCAGTATAAAATGATATAATCTAAAGAGCAAATTATTTAATAGTGTTTAAAAAGTGAGACTGATTCTCAGATAAATCAATGGGGCATCGTAACTAAAAGCCCTGTGTGTGTAATGAGATCCTTGGCACCCGTAAAAGCCCAGCAGCCAAAGAGCGAAGAGCACGGAATGGTGGAGTCTAAGAAGGAACAGGAACAATAAGAGATATTTCTGTTTCATCGTTTAGGTTCTTCCAACCAAAGAGGCATGGCTGTGAGCAATAAAGACCCTCTTTTTAGTGTATTTATGAATTCCTTTGAAATCTTCTGCACCACAACTTTAAAGTCCAATATCCCATTTGTGGATGTTGGCATGTCACAGAGGCATGATCCATTATGTACAGTACTAGTTTGCCTTGCATGCATTAAACCCAGTTATATGGTTTGTTCCAGAGAGATTGGCAAAAGCCACTGTCAGTTTTCAGAGTATTTGCATGAATTTTAAACCACTCTGCTTTCATTGTTCCATCTGGCAAATCCAGCGTTAGTTCTACAGAATAATTACCAACATAATTAGAAACAGGAGAATGTAATAAATCTCCAGATATTAAAAAAAAAAAAAAAAAACCACGTTTCAGTGATCTTAAACCGCAACAATTTCCCAGATGAAGTAGCGTCTAGCCTTCTAAATGGTAAAGAGGTGAAGTGGCTACTAGAGAAAAAATAATGGTCCCTTACTCATCTCACACATCACTCAGTGTTTGACTATCTTAACAGCGAAGTGTTGAAAAGAGGCAAATCGGTTTTTCTTAACAGCGAAGTGTTGAAAAGAGGCAAATCGGTTTTTAAATGTTTTTAATTTATCTTGTACATAACTAAAGACGCCCAGGCATGCTTTATAACTAAATCAGTTTTTTTTGGAGGGGGGTTATTGTTAGTTATTATTTGTGTAATTTTAAATGTTTAATAGCTTGTATAAATATCAAAGAATCAAGATAATGAGATATACATGATTCTTAGCAAATCCTATACTAGTCTACCAAGTAAAACTAAAAACACAACCGCAAGTGCATATATAAGGTCATTACAGTACATACATGTTTTATTTAATGCATTATTATTATTATTATTATTATTATTATTATTATTATTATTACTACTTATTTCTTAGCAGACACCCTTACCCAGGACAACTTACAGTTGTAAGTACCCAGTCATTTGTGAAATGATTTTGTGTTATTGTGGTGTATTGTAGTAAGAGTAATTAAATGAAAAAAGACACTTAATATACACTTAACCTTTCACCTCTGAACGTTTATTAAATTGAGCATGTGTTACCAATCAAGATATGAGAAGGATATTAGGAAGTATGACATTCTAGAAAGAGTGTTTTTCACTGATATGGTTAACTCACCCGCACTTTGAAATGGAAGCATTTACAATATGCAAACACCCCATCATTCTAATCCTAGTACACTGCCTAACCTAAACCAAATATCTTCACATTATATTAGGAAAGAGGCAAACTGATTCAGAATCATAATACCCCCTAGCATTTCCTGAGAAGGAAAACTATCAACTATAATTATGTGCATACTATTTATCTCTTAACGTTTAACATACTGTATTTGATCATAATATTATTTTTAACAAAGCCCTTTCATCATCATTATCTGGATTACAAAACGCCTCATTACAATATTAGCTGAAATGAAACCTGTCAACCATGATTATTATAGATTTAAAAAAATTCCCTTTATACAATTTCCATTTCCCCACTGCTCTGCCAGTGTGCTTCAGTCCAGTCCATATTTATGCAATTATAATTAAGCAAAAATATTATTATGTGCAATTCAAGATGGTTTTGTGTATTTATGTAGGTGCACTGGGATGAAGGCTGAAAGCTGAGATCATCTGAGCAGTTGCACATGGGACTTTGCAAGCAGCTAGACCCGCAACGTTAAGTGTTGTCTGCCTGGGGTCAAAGGTGAAAGGTCAGCAAATTGCCAGTGTATTAACCCACCTCTGCACCTTGCCTCTGAGTGACAGCTCAGCAAACATTCCAGGAGGCTAGTTGGCACAATGGGTTAATGCAATAGCCTTTTAACTTTGGAGTTTGAATCGAGCATGGGCCACATTGAATTAGTTTGGTGGTCCACACAGTTTGGTACAATTTGATACCTGCTAGAGCCCAGGTCTGAACTGCAGGTTTCAGCCAATCGTAGCACAATTGTGTTTATATACACTGCCCTCAACCTTGCAGTTGAGCTGCTAAACACGTAATTCCAGCCACGCAGGTACAGTACAGCCCTGTACTGTAATGCGTTTACATCTACTAACCAACTAGTCCCTCGATAACCAGTTGCTTCTATTTGATTACTCCATTTGTAGCCAGTGCCATCGCTGCACAAAAAATACAAACGAAAAAAGTTCCATCAAACCTTATAAATAATCATGCGATTGGAAGTGATCGGATTTCACATCGGTTAGAGCAAGAGGCTCCAGTGACAATTATTGCTAATTCTCTTGTTCAGCTCTTGTTTATACGAGGATAACTGCAGCCGACCCTTCTCTGGGCTATCTCAATGCTGTTTTCAACAAACTTGTAAATGATCCTGTTTCCTGCTAGCCCCTCTGAAAGGGCTGAGACGGTAGGAGTGTTTACGTGCTCAGGAATAATTTGATAGCAGGCTTTTAAGAATACCCTTCTGATATAATTCATAATAAATAATGTTGGTGACAAATAAAAATGCAGACACATATAAACACTGGAAGAATCAGTCCCCCAACTCTCTTTAAACAGGTGTCTAACAGCAAAAACAGAGAGGTACTCTTGTGGGGTTGTGGCATCCTAGACGTATAAACACGATTTGTCTTGAATTATCTCATTCAGGTATCTTAGAACCCATCAGTGTAATTTTGGATGCTGGGTATAAAAGTAGGTGTTTTATTATAATAATACATGTCAATTGTCATTTATGTCTTGGGCCCTATTCAGAAATATTTAATGTATTTAGTCTGTTTTGAGAAAAAAGTTTAAGTTTGGTATTCATAAAGCTAATAAAGAAACCAACAACAGTAAAAAAAATAATGTCTTCAAATGCATATGCATGGTGTCGTGATTTACTGCGGTCAACCCTGCAAAGCAATCTGTGTGTGAAAGCAACACTAGACACCCTCAACATTCACATCTGACTAGCAATTCCCAAATAGGAAAACAGACTTCAAACCTCACAAACAATATTTTATTAACCCGGGGCGACCAATCTCTATGAAAACAACCAATATTTTATTCAAGTTTGTATGAGAATTAGTCTGAGTAAAAGCACTATATCCCAGGTCCAAGGGAGCCTGCCCAGTAAACCACTAATGGCCTCTGACATTTTAAGTACATATAAGTGGGAGTGCGCTTGATGTCGTGAGTGGCAGTTCAAGCTGAGCGGAGGGCCACACATCGAAAAATCTAAACAAAATGTTACAAAATGATTAATGGGCCTGGCTGATGCCACAGTGCAGTGTGGAGGGGGGCACCAAGCAAACCTATTCATCATAGTTCACTTGAAATAATAGAACAGGCACTGTCACTGAATGGACAAGGAGGGATGACTCATTTTAATTTAACTGCTTCTAGTTATTTTTCTTTAATCGAACCTGACACAGCTATGACCCACTTTTCCCCACTGCTGCTCTAATTTCCAGGTGAGGGAGAAGGCTTGGGTCTAAGCACGGGTTACCCGAGTGGCTACGAATACTCGAACTGGTGCAGTTTAAACTGCTTTCACGCTGCACTGCAAGTGCCCTTGAAGCGGGTTATGAGCATTTTAGACAACATTGAATGGCTTTAACATTGACATGAATGGATGTTGAAAGTCGGGTCATTCACCTGTAAGAAAGTATATCCAGGAAATAAGAAATGAATAGACAGACATTTTCATTAGTGCCTTTAGGAAGGTGAGGAAGGCATTAGCTGAAACCATCAGTCTGAAAAATAATAGCATACTTGCCAAACACCCTATAAGCAATGACAAGCATTATTTACAATACAGATGTATCATATTTTTGTATTAAAGGGAAGTGCAATTAAAATGTTTCTAATGTTTTATTTGTTGAGTATAAAATAAATATGAAAATGAAAGCATGGAATAGCATGAAATGATGATGAGACATTTATCTAGCTGAACTTTTTGATGAATGGATACTATAAGGAGATATATAGGTACAGTACACTATATCAGTACATTCATGATACAAATCTAAACAATTGTTCTGTAATATTGGTTTTACACACTGCCCCTCCTGCTGCTTTTTCGGTCTTTAGTATAATACTTCCCCTAAAGTTTCAGAGTGAAAGATCTGATTTCAGAGAAACCTATACAAGCCCATCTTAATTTCAGCTGCGCAGTTCTTTCCAAACTACAGTTTATTTTTAGGGAGATTTATAATGGGGTTGTATTAATTAGGCCTGTGTCCGAAGGTTTGACGGTTCGTTCGCTAGCCAGGGATTCGAAGATTGTTTTAAACCTTCATAGGTCCTTCAGACGGGTTCACGCACTGTACGTTTTTTTATTTTTATTTTTTTCTTCCTATTAACAGAAACTGTTTTGTGAATGTGTGAATACTATAAATCACACATTACATGTTACTCGCATGCAAAATTCGATCTTTTGATTTGTATAATGCATATTACGTAAGTAAAAGTTGTTACCACATCGTTATACATTACGTACAACTGGAGCAGGGTATAGTATCCAAAGAGTGGGTTCGTACCTCTAGTGGCTGTATTGCTTCAGTAAAATGTGTACTGAATACCTAGTGTACAAGACAGTGTAAGAGAAGTGCTATGGTAGAATATGTTTGAAACATACAAAATATACGATAACAAAAATAATTTTAATTTCGAAAACTGAACACTGTCCGTCCCTCCCAACTCCAGCTCATGTTTAGAGCCAAACCTTTAATTTCTTCATTCGCCATCTCGGCAGAAAAGCATTGTATAGTGTAAGCTGTATTTAAAGAAATGTTACGAAACCCCTCTGCTGTTTGGGATTTTTTGTTAAATACCTAGACAACCAAAAAAAGAAAAGTTGAATGCAAACTGTGCAAGCGACTCGTATCATGGAGGCATAACCAATCTCTGGGGTCACCTGACAAGTGTAAGTTCATACTATTATTAGTACTGTATTATTAATATTTTTAGTAGTAGTAAAATGTAACTGATAACCTGCTGGAATGGTGACTGTTAAATAAAGCTTCTACCAAAATGTAGTAACACCTCTCAGTACATTTTTTTGCTGACAGAGAGGAGGAACGTTGGAGCTGTTTTTGCTTCCTTGTAGACACATTACAAGGTAATTTACAGCATTAACGCAGGTGATTTTCAGATGCGCTCTGCTGTTTGCAGGAGCTGCTAGACGGAGCTGCTCAGGGAGTCTCATCTTCAGCAGTTGGCAGGGATGCCCATGGAGCTTAGCGGAGGTCTCCTGCCTGGCAGCACTGAAACCCGATAATGACAACACAGTGAAATGTGGGACTGGCCAGCGCTGGTATGCAAACGCTGTTTATAATTTATCTAAATGAATGAAAATTGAGTGGCACTCTGGTAATACTGGGAAGGAAAATTATATATATTTTTTTAAATCTGCTAAAAATCAAGGAGTACTGGTAGCAGCACAGTTCAAACTCATCAATTACAGGTGCTGTATGCCCAGAGAGGGGGTTTGGAGCATGTTGAATGTTTCTTATGAAAACAATATTTAATAAATACCATACTATAAATATACATTATATGCCCAATGCAAACTAGTGCAATGCAATGCTAAAATGTTTAAAAAATAGTTCTAAAGATTTTTCTTCCTAAGGCACTGTAAAGTTTCTATATATGATTTGTAACACCCTACTGCTGCACTAGCATTTGGCAGACAGAGTGACCTAGGGGAAGGCAGGTATGATCTTGCAGTTGAAACTACTGTTGGAACATGTAAACAAACTGGAAATTGCACGCGATTGTGTGGCACCGCAGCTTTAATGAAATTCAGCTCTAAGTTCAAATTGCCCTGCTTGTGAGCTGTTTAAGACGGCCATCTATCTGTCAGCACTATTCCTGAATGCTTGTTTATTGTGGCAGTGTATCTTTCAGTACCCTGACAAGCAGTCAGAGATGTTGAACTGGGAGCGATGTCTGTTTGTGTGTTTTCCTCGGTCCCTGGTGAACAGCAGGAACAGGTGCAAGACAGATTGGTCTTCCAAAGGCTTTCCGCAGTCGGAAATTCACGGGCCCTGTGCAGGCTGTGAAGACAGAGCGCTGAAATGTTTAATTGCTGAGCAGTAGGGTGGGGGGGTCCATTTATCTCCTACCTTGCATCATAACAGCAGATGCCAAGTCAGGTTGCAGTAAGTGCACCTTATTCCTGATCTTAACACCCCTTACCATTCAAACCTTCTCTCACGCGAATGATGTGGACAAGATGAGACCACCAAACTCCTTTCACTTAGTGTGAATGGTTTGCACTGCATAGCCTCACAAATAAACCCAGCTTTGGTCCCTATCCTAAATATTAAACATATTGTACCTACAGACAGTAAAGATTCTCTGATGGTCACAGCAGCCGTTGTCTGGAGAGTACAACGCATTTTTGTTTCAATGCCTCCTAAAATAGTATCTGTTTTTTTTTGGGGGGGGGGGGGGTTTCTCCATGTGCCCAGCAAAATTATGCCGGAGCATTCCCCTAAAAGAAGATAATCAAGATCAATGTGTGGAGGTTTGGAACACAGAACTGGATCAGATGTACCGTCCTTGCATGAGGCCTGCTGAATAAATGAAATATAATTTTCTCACTCTGCTAGTGTAATACATTACCTGATAATGGAGCCCCACAGTACAGTATGAATGACCTTGCTAGCCTTTCCATAACCCTGGTAACTGACACCTGCCATTGATAGCACTGGTACCTTATGGCTTCCATAGACACATCGGCTATTATTGTAGGCCTCATATGTAACTTGGAGAGGTGGAGTTCCAATTGAAACTGAGTGGCAGGTGGAGAAGTAAACTGAATCCAGAACTTAAATTATACAATATAATACAGACCATTTATAAAACATCTTTGAAAGATGGGTATAACTGTAGTCCTGATGTTTCAAAACATCTAAAAAATACTTGGTTTATGCTTGACTATTGCATGAGGCTTGATATCCCACATTCATAAAATACTGCTATATTTCTGTAAATATACATGAACAAAAAATGGAACTGGTGTCTTAACAATGTAGTTTGTATACGCCACTGAAAAAATCAAGTCACTTTAAAAACATGAAACATCATGCTTCAAATAATCCCTTGTGGTATGTTTCCACTTTAGCAATAATTGTATTTTCTCTCCACATATCTAATAGAACAACACTGCTGTGCTCTCTTTTAATTTCTTCCATGTGTTTGGAGGGCAAGTGAAACATTGAACTAGGGAGAAAAACAGCAGCGTTGGCTCAATATACTTCACAGATGTAGAGAGTCGCCCCAATGTTTTTCTTAATAGAAAACTAAGAGCTGGTGACCTAGGCTTTCAGGCCTAGCTGTAGGCCCCTAGTAACTGCACCTTGACCTAGTTACGCACAGACTTTTCTATGATGTTCTAATTAAAATACACTAATTTGATAATAAAGCAAAAGCAGCAGCACCTTAGCAGGTTAATCGGGGAAATCACTTACTCCACTACCTCCAAAGCAAGCTGCGGTCCCAGGAGAGTTACAGTAGCCTGTTTTGTGTGTATCTTCCCATAACTAGGGTAAACGGTTTTAATTTAATGATTTCACACGGTAATTATTAACATCTTTACTTGCTTTTCCTTAGAACTTGAGTGGCGTTGAGATGCAAAGGCCCAAGATATTGGATCCCAAGGTGCAAACACAAGATAATCTGCTTTTTTGTTTTTACAAGCTTTACGAGAGAAGGATTTCCTGGATTTACGGGCAAGGATGCTTCACGGGTGAAGTATTTAATTTCGTCTGATTAAATTGAGAGTGTATGAGAGAAATGTACAGGTCAGGTTCGCCATCTCCATATTGTGACAGGGTTTGTCAATGGTGAAACTGGTCCTGAATGGAGAAGTGGTCTTTTCCTCATACCCGTTCAAGGGACGTCTGCAAGTGACTGTTTAAAGAGTAAATTAAGGTTCCTTGCTGTAGGAATAATATTTCACTGAGTAACGAGGCCAGACATGTGGTTTTCTGAAGAGGCCTTGGTTTATTTACGTCACACATTCCATTACTCAGTCCGCACAATCGGTTACACAAGCCACAGATAGTCAGATATACAACACACTGTATAGAACAGTATATTTACAGAGTTCACTGTCTGATATTTAGTACCAGCTCCAAAATACACTCATTCAGATTGCATTCACGTTTTATAAGTTTCCAATATCACTGCACAAACCGTTAACTGCAATGCGCTTGACTTACATTTTAATAATTATTATTATTTGTTTATTTAGCAGACACCTTTATCCAAGGCGACTTACAGAGACTAGGGTGTGTGAACTATGCATCAGCTGCAGAGTCACTTACAACTACGTCTCACACGAAAGACGGAGCACAAGGAGGTTAAGTGACTTGCTCAGGGTCACACAATGAGTCAGTGGCTGAGGTGGGATTTGAATCGGGGACCTCCTGGATACAAGCCCTTTTTCTTTAACCACTGGACCACACAGCCTAATGTTCGATGATGTGCTATTACGGTGATATATTCTGTTTGTTATGTAAATTGTGTTTCAGTTGCCGTAGATGTACTGTATATTTTAGTACCAAAACACTATGCATTATCCACAACATTCTCCACTCCAATTACTGTGAAAATGCTGGAGTGTATTCTTGAAGTACTGGCTTCCTAGTCCAACGTACATTTTGGCAATGCAAATTATGCTGAAGTGTGGTGCCATCTACTGGGTAGTCAGTATTATAACATTCAAAATCAGGATTGACCTTCGCAAATAAGAAGGAAAGAAAGAATGAAAGGAAAATCCACACATCATCTATAATACATATTTAAGTTACCTAATAAGTCCATGTTTTAAATATCAACTTATTAGGTGGTTTCACAACCCCCCCCCGATTTACTATCAGCCTTGAAATCCCTAATATTACCTTAGGTAAGGTAGTCGGAGATCAGTGCTAATCAGGGTCTTTGAAATCAGCTGTCTCTTTTAAGTACTTTCATTATAACACAAACACTGTTTGATCTACATGTAAAATATCTTGAGTATGTCATGTATATACTAGCACTGCTGCTAGGAGTGGCAGATCATGCTTATTTAGTCCTGACAGCTTGAACTGCCTTAGAAACTGGATAGCACAAAAGGTTAAAACTACAGAAGAATGCTGTAAACAGCTGTAAAGAATGGAATAAACAGATGACAAGCAATGGCAATAATAATATTGAGAAGAAGAGGGGTATTCTTAACAAACAACTTGCTAAACTAAAAAGTGTCCAAAGAAAAACATTAATTAAAAAAAAAAAAAAAAAGTTACATGCTCCTTTTAAACTGCTATTAGAAATCTATTTCATGTTGCATTTTGCACCCAATTTATTTCCCTCAAAGACATGGGGACAATGCGAGGCAGGGCATTAATTTTTCTTTTGTGCAGTTTTAATTTCCCCCCCCCTCTTTGTGTGGTTGCCTGGAAGCCCAACAAAGTGGAAAACAAGCGATTGAGCTTGCTCACTGAAGCTTGATTTGAGGGTCCGAGCGTCCTAAATCACGCCTGACACCCCATTGTCGACTGTTTTATCCCATGTGCATTTCTGCCGGGCGTGCTAATGAATACGGGGGCACTGGGGGCGCACCAGAGAATAGGTATTGGCCGCTGACAGACAGGCACAGAATGTGCCAGCCTAGTGCCAGCACATACCACGGGCCCACTTGTACTGCAGCACTGAGGATAGAGCTGGTAACCAGAGCTATTTCTCAGGCTCCGCTGTAGTATATTTGGGTCATTCAACAGCAAAAGGCCAATGTTAATGCACTGTGTGACTAAGAATAAGATCAGTCACTAACACAAGCAAGGGAAGATATAATGATGCTGTTTATTACAGTGTAGCACAATCTGTGTTTTACCCTGATCTCCTGCGCTTATCCAGATAGGGGATACTCACCAAAAACAAATAGCAAACAGTCCTGCTGATTCCCTTCAGTAGCAATATTATCACTTCCATTGGAGATCGGTTGGTTTCTTGCTTGTATTTTATGTTTCAGTTTGATACATACTTATTTAGCAGTGATATGTGTTTGAAGTTTGAAGTATTGGCACCCCCTGTCTTAACTCAAATAATTTACCTGCAGTCTTTACAGTACTCGCTAGCATGAATGAGTGTTCAAGAAACTTCAAAGACAGCATTGCTAAATAAGAAGAGTTTAATACACAATATTTATTAAACTAAATCCATCGGAGGATAACATTGTTTCCAATGCTCATTTTGCTCATTTTATTCTGCCAGGGCACTTTATATATTATAATGATTATTTTTACATTATTGTTTTTACGTTACATATATAAATAGCTTGGTCTCTCGCATAATTGGTCTTTCTGCCTTGACACACTTTTTCTGCGTTTGTGTCATTACTATACAATCATATTGAGACGAGAAAGGCTGATAAACAGGGATTGATAGGGACTGCTTACAAAGGCTGACAAAAATTGAAAAAATAAAGCGTTCCTCCTCTTTTTTGAAAACGTCTCCTCCTTGCACATTATGCAGCACGAAAACGTCGCTGTTGCTCAACAATATTTATTATCCAGCTTTCATGCTGACATTCTACCAGCAGATGTTGAATAAACAAAATGTACGTACATGGTACTAATATCGCAAGCCTTGCACGCGCGGAACCCTCCATGTTTAGTAATGAACATTCGTCTGGACATTAACAGGAAGATATCATTTTGGTCACGTGCACAAATCCAGACTCAGATTCACTTAAAAAATTGCAGTGTGAAAACAAACGCATTCTGGTGCGATTACAGTCGAGAACTTGAGCTAGCTTGGAGGAAAAATGCAGTTCATTTGAGATCTTCTGGTGTGAAACCAACCAAAGCAAAATTGCAACATTTTGGTTCGTTTGCAAGTGAATTCTAAATCGGATCTTCATAAACGAACTAGGTATGAAAGGGCCCTAAAAGAAACTGATGTTCGCTTGCATTTTTCTGGTCTGAAACAAACCAGAGAAAATCTGAAAAGTTATGTTTGTTTGCAAGTGAACCAGGTGTGAAAGTGCCCTCAGTGGCTATATGGTTTTTGCAAGGGCAGAGAAATGATAAAATCTTTAGTCTAAAACCAGATTAAATTAAATACCTTTTAAACATTATATTTTGGAAGGATTCTAAATCCATCTAATCCACAGACATCCCTTTGGAATTTGGGAACATTCCTCTGTGAAGCTTTGTTACAGGAGATCATTTACTCCCAGTGTTAAACTGCAACTTCCAGGAGCAACACTGCTCTACATATCAAAAAAGACATCTACCGATTTGACATTGTTATGCTAAACAGAACTTCAGTCAGGACAATTTTAATTATAAAACTTCTAAACTATAGCTGTGAGGTTGTTACATCTTGACTGACATCTGATCTTTATAATAATTCTGAGAAACTAAAATATATATTCTGGGACAAGAGCCAGTTGTAGGAGTGAAAAGAAATGTGTGATCAAGTATTCTGAGTTAATGGAGAAGTTTTTATTATTATTATTATTTATTTCTTAGCAGACGCCCTTATCCAGGGCGACTTACAATCGTAGGCAAAAACATTTCAAGCGTTACAATACAAGTAATACAATAAGAGCAAGAAATACAATAACTTTTGTTCAAGTAAAGTACAAGTTTGACAAACCACAATTCAATAATACAGCAGGTAATAGTGATAGTTACATCAGGATATGATTAAATAGTGATAGTTACATCAGGATGTGATTAAATACAAAGTACTACAGGTTAAAAACTTGGCAGATTACAGTATTCTGAAGTACAGGATTAAATGCAGTAAAATAGGGGCTGATAAGAGCAAAATAAAGCACATTTACATGAAGGGTGATAGTGTCCCAGGATACAAACAGAGGAGTTCTACAGGTGCTCTTTGAAGAGGTGAGTCTTAAGGAGGCGCCGGGCAGTCCTGACATCTGTAGGAAGGTCATTCCACCACTGCGGAGCAAGGGTGGAGAAGGAGCGGGCTTTGGAGGCAGGGGAGCGTAGCGGTGGTAGAGCTAGTCTTCTAGTGCAGGCGGAGCGGAGAGGTCGAGGGGGTGTAGGGAGAGATGAGGGTCTGGAGGTAGCTGGGTGCAGACTGGTCAAGGCATCTGTAGGCTAGTACAAGAGTCTTGAACTGGATGCGAGCGGTGATCGGGAGCCAGTGTTTCTTAAGTACTACTAAAGATATCAAAAGAGTGTCTTCAGACTTAATTTCCCAAGAAGCAGCAGTTCAGTTATTGAAAAGTTTCTTGCTAGTTATAAACTTTTTAAATAACTATATTGCGCTCTATAAAAAAATCCCTTGCTACAGCACTTGCTGCCAAGATCTTAATGTAAGGAAAATGTGTGTCCTGGTCTCTATACCAGTGTGAAGTTAGACTGCCTCATTGTTTTAGGCAGTCATCGCCATTCAAAGGCTGGGTTCAATGCCAACGTCGGCGATGCATTCTGAGTTTTACAATGTGTGGCCCATTGTGAATACTGGGTTTGGAGTCAATTTCAAAGCAGGATCAAATTGGAGGAGGAAACAACATCTGCCCCACCCCCATGCCTCTAGTGTCTTAGAATCCTGGGGTGTTTACTGGACACTGCCATAGCCACACACACACACACACACACCAGTGCAGATGTGTGCTGTTGTTATTCAAATGACCTCCTGCTGGCTTCTCTCTAAATCTCGTCCAACTCTTCAATGCAGCTCTGATCTATCGCAGCCAGCCTCCACTACAAAGAGAGGAGCAGGGCTCGCTGCACTTTAATGAGGATCCCATGCAAACCGACGCAACACAATTCACATCTTCCTTGCTGTCATATACTGGTAGAAAAAAAAAATCAAAAAAGTTAGGCTCGGGTAATATGAGAGATCGGGCACAGATGCGGGCTCAGTATCATGATGGTGCTGCAGAGGCCAGCTCACATCGATTACATTAAACAATGCACATTTTCTATTAGTTCAACAACAAAATGATTAGGTGTTTGCTGCTACTGGAAAATACCTGGATTGCATCAACCACCTATTTTTAGGGGCAATCCCAGGATACCCATGGAAGGTGGTTTTTGCAAATCAGGGCAATTTTCCAGTGCTGTAAAGCATATACAATCATGGTGTATCACAAGTAGTTAGACAGATAGATGCAGAAATATAAAGGTTCCCAAGTCTCATGGAGATGAAGTGAAAACGTTTTAAATAAAGATATAAATACATACGTAAATAAATGCAAACTTGTGGCGATGCTAGAAAGTTAGACCACGGTACAATAAAACACTGCGTATTATCGCTGTTGATTAATTTTCTCAGTCTCACCCCCAGTGGAGAGGTCAAATGTTTTTTCACCCCAATTCAGTATAAAACAGATTATAATATTGTGTGCCTGGGATACCGGAAACATTCCTTCAAAGATTCGCTGGCTGCGGACACAGGGGGGCAGGGTAATTTATTGCCTCATAAAGTCTGGGGTGGGGGGGCCGGTTCCTAGTTGCCATGCTGAGAGGTTAATGGCCTTTTTTTCTTTTCTTTTTTTTTTTTTTTTTTTTTTTTTTTAAACATGACAGCATTGGGAATGGGAGCCAAACACCTGCGACACACAGCAACAGGAAGTAGCAGCAGGATCATCTTTTGTGTGAACCAGCCTTCAATTCTGGGTCCTATTTATATCCAAACTATATACTGTTGTATAGTCTTATCCTTCTGAAACGAGACCCTGACAGGATAATAAGAGAAAACATGCTGTGTGTTCCTTTGGGGTTGTTTTCACACACACACACACACACACAACACAGTAGAAACCAGACAGTACGAAAGCAGACAGAAATATACAGCATTTGGTAAAAGCACGTGAATTATTTCTAGAGGCCTCAGCGTTGGGTGGTCATGGTACACAATGGACAGTGGTAGCACTAAAAGATATTCGTACATATATTTTAACATATATTGGAGCGGTCTGTGCTAGAAAGAAACAACCAAGAAAAAACATTCTTTTTAGTTTAAAAAATGAAAGAAAGTATACCAGGTGTTTAATATTTACAATTTCTTACAGTCTTCAAATGGGTTGCTCCCATTGAAACAGTAAAAACTAAAATTGGTAAGTAAGTTAATAGTACGTCTGCATCTTTTTACTAAAAAAAATATTTAGAATATGTTCCCATTTATCTGTTATGGCAGAACCTCAGAAGAAATAAGAATAATTCTTATACCATAATGCTGTATGTAGGTTAAATTGGACATACTGTACCAGTAGTCGCTTTGCATACAACACACAAATATTTATTTTAAAGAAATTGTTACGTAATGTTTGTTTCTCTAATGAAAATGTTGAGTTTTGTATTGGTTTTGCAACAACAACAACAAAAACTATTATTTCCTGTTTTGAGTTCATGGCAACCGGCATTGAGTTAAAAGACTCTCACCTATTTAAAAACAGAAGAAACTGAAAAAGAAGCGCTGTGCCTTGTGTATGTATATGACAAAGAACATCCTGCTTTTCTTAATGATCTGAAATGTATTGTGACCCAGAAGCTGTCAGGAATGAAATACTGCTGTTACTTTTGGGAGTTTTAATGATGCGGGAGAGAGTGGGAAGTTGTGGTCTTGTTTCCTATGGAGGCATGCTGTAAACAGTGCATGTACTGGCTGTGACCCTGTGGCATTAGCTGCGTGGGTGACGTTGGAACACAAAAGTCCGTAAAAAAAAAAGATTAAAGCTGAAATACTTTGCTATTTAAAGATATGCATCTGGGCATGTATTTATTTTTGTGTTACAATTTTTGTAGGTACCTGTGAACAGGTACCTACAAGTCCATTTGCCATCGATTCATTGAAAGACACAACATTACAAAAGCTATCGTCACGTGCGATTGGTTGTGTAAGTTTCTGCCATTGCTGTACAGTACTTCAGGAATCTGGGGTGGCTCAATCTATATGCAACCAGATTCTTTGCTTTCCACACCTCTCCTCCCCATTCCCAGGACCAAGAGGACAGTGCAAGGCTGTGCCTCTCCCAGCTTTGTTTTATGAGGTAGTGATCAGGTGCCCTGAACACCAAGTGAACCAGAACCCCCCACATCTGGCTGCAGCTCCACGCTTGTTTGCATTTGTCTTGCTTGCTGTCGACCACCCTGCCTTCGTAGAGACACTGGGCTTCTCCACGCTTAGGTGGCAACGTCCATAGGCCTCCTCTTTTAAAAAGGTATGACTGCTAATGTACTAATTACTCATTTGATATTGATAACACCGGTATCACAATGCTAACCTAAGTGGGTTATTTAATATTATGGTACTTCATGATCTTATTCTGGCTCTTTCAGATATAGATAGGTATCTTCTAATGACCTTTGACAGTGTTCTAAAACCGGCATCCTAAAATGTATAAACCTGATTTTGAGGACTTCAAACACACTTTGTATTGTAGTGTATGTTGTAATGTTAATAAGCAGGGTCGGTCCATAAATCAGGAGGAAAACCCAGTACCCCCAAACTTATTTTGTAACAATCTAACTTTTGTCATGTTGAGCTCCATTTTTGTGTGTTCGTTTTTATATAGCTCTTTCTGTTATTAGATTATTGTTAGATTTGCTGTTTTTATTTGTTCAACGCACACAAACAAAACTGATGGAAATGGTATGGTGTTGTACAGTATTTCTCTAAACCTCTGCATGTTCTACCCAAGGCTGTGTAACTGTCTAAAGCTAAGCAGTAAATTATTACTTTATACATGGAAGCAGCCCCCTCAAAACACATCCATATTCTAAGATAATTGGTTATTACTAATACTGTTTTACTATTTTTGAAGTGTGTCTCTTACAATAACCTACGGACTGAAAAAGAGTTTAATGATAACATCTCATGGAAGCTTAGCACCCTCTAGTGGTTTTAATGGATTTTAAATCTTGACACGACAGCTGTAAAATGATGGGCTAATTTACAGCTGTTATTTAGGAGTTGATTTAAAAGAATTTTAGTTTTTAATTAATAACGTTTTATGTTCATAACTGTGCTAGACTGTTTAATTACAATATTCAACTATTTTGTTCCAAAAAAAAACTATATTCAGAAAAAAAAACATTTAATAACTCACAAAGCAAGTCTACAAAATGTGTAAATATTTAATTCTACCAACCTTTCTAAATAATCTTCACAAGCAAAAAACACAACTAAAATCAATTATTAAGATTTGAATTTTTTAATAGCAAGATTTAAAGTAAACAATTTAAATGAAAATCACAAAAATAAAAAAATAAATGATGCAGCAGACCCTCAAAATGTTGATTCAATAACTTAAAAGTTCAGAAACAAACAAAGGCACCTTTATCAATGAAACACAATGTATTTTTGCAAAGGAATGTACCAGTGTTCTAAATTGTAAACTGTGTCTCTGTCACAAACATGAGCAGACCTGAATGCAAGCCTTTTATATTCAGATATTTTAGGGTTTGTCACTTTGATGTGATCCTTATGGCACCAAGTAAACTATTGATACACTGATTAATCAATTTATCACAATGCTCAAAATATCTAGATCCTCAAGCTATTCCTGCAATCACTGCAAATCACGATTATGTATGCATTGTAAAACAGGTCTTTCACATTTGTGGTCAAACTTAATTTTACTACTAATCTACCAAAAAAAAAAAAAAAAACACCACAATAAAAAAAATATTTGTAATGGAAGCAGCATTAGAGGGATTATTCTGTGACTACAGTCCTCTTTACAATCATTTAAAAAAAAAAAAAAAAAAAAATGTTGCTAAACAGTACAATTTTGGATTGTCAAACTTACAAATCGCTTAATACAACAGGCAGGGATCCAGGCAACAGTACTGGGATGTTTAATATTATATCAAATAGTTACTATTATTTAACCAACATAAACATCTTCCACGTTTAAAAAGAACTAAGGGCTACATGATTTACGTGGCTAGCAGCAACTGTAACATGGGGCTGTGTCTGTGTATTCCTCCTGCCCCATGTTACAGTTGCCTAGATCCGTTTGCCTAGATCATGTTGGCTAATGCAAAGCAACACATGGTTTATAACAGTGCAAAGTTCAAGTAATTGTTATAATACATGTTCAGGTTTAGAAGCAGAGAACTATATATCGTTTTAAGCTAGTTTTTAAAGAATCCTACTACAGGCTAGAACAGAATATTGGAAAAGAAAACATAAAACATTTTGAACAATTACTGTAAAGAGTTCACACTTTTTTTTTTTTTTTTTTACCAATATAGGAATAGACTGGAGTCTGTCCTCTCATTAACATGCTGCTGCATTTATTGGGAGGCTGTGTGGTCCAGTGGTTAAAGAAAAGGAGGTCCCCGGTTCAAATCCCACCTCAGCCACTGACTCGTTGTGTGACGTAATTGTAAGTGACTCTGCAGCTGATGCATAGTTCACACACCCTAGTCTCAGTAAGTCTCCTTGGATAAAGGCTTCTGCTAAATAAACAAATAATAATTGTCTAAAGCTATTTTACTGTTAAAGGATAAGTAGCTTCAAATGTAATAAAGCATTCTGTGGACGTTTAAGGGGCAGTGCTGCAAATGTACAATAAGGTAACTGTGTAGGGAGTGTGGGTGTATGTCATTGGGAGGCAGTAGTTTAACCCCTAGGGTAGATCTACACCTTAGCAGACCTTGCAAAATGAGGCTCTGTCAGGAGTCTGGGCCCTTACCCTGCAGCATGCGAAATCAGACTGATTTCTAAATACCAGAGATCAGTTTGGTTTTACAATGTAAACATAGTGAAGGAATGCATAAAATTAAAGAGATCATGGTTTCATCTTCATTATCTACATACACTATAGTATGTGCATAATACAAACCAGCAGATCTAAACCAAACAAAAGCCCACAGAAAGCAGGGACATACATAGTGACAGTAGGGGTGTAAGGCACAGTAAGTATACCCTTTCTGTCCAACAAATCTCTTCAAAAACTTATTTATAGACTTAGAAGCACTTTCTAATTTGCACTTTATAGTTTTCTATATTAACTTTGTGAAACATGCATTTATTACTGTACACTTTATGTATAGCTTCCTTTGAAACATTTTGCAATTACTTTATTGCATTGAGTAACTCACTACATGTGCTGTGCATTGAGATACTTTTTCTAATACAATGGAATATATGCACCACTATAAACCATTTTATTTTTGTGCAGTTTTTTTGCAGCTGACAGAAGGCTGTCCCTGAAATATCAAATGCTTATCAATAATTTAAATTTACAGATGTGCATCTGTCTAATTTTTCACAGCATGAATGGATTTCGTGATTAGATTTAAAGGTTTAATTTATGGTTTAATATAATTTCTCCAGAGTTTGCCTTTTCAAGCAGTAACAAGTTGAGCTAAAACAAAGTTAGAAGTGCCTTGCTGTAAAGAGTTATCTTTGCATGCGGTCTTGTTTATAGGTGACTGCAAATTTCCAGGCCTCAACACACTGCGACAGTAAGATTTCTTCAGGAAAAAACTCTTCCAGCTCTGGTGGGATATCAAGGTCTTTTCTTTCTATGTATGAGATCAGCGTGTCTTTCAGGCTGCAAAAGAAAAGAAACAGCAATTTTGGGATGAGAACACTATTCTTAACCAATGCATACTGAAATTAGATAATATTTTGTGGTTTACTGGTCACTATAAAAGGCTTGTAGTATGCGCAAGCTCAGATAAGCAGCAGGATTACTATTTGGGACGACTGGGAAATGATTTGCTTCACTTGTGTTACCTCCAGGTAGGTTTGTAGACATCAGCAGCTTCGACATTCTTCAGGTTCAGAAGCAGAAATTCGTGCATCTCCAGAACGAAGGTGTCCACGTTCCCTTGCGCAAAGAACCCAGTCAGGAGTCTCTGCTTATCGGCATCAAGGTTTTTTTTATACTCTTTGCAGATCCCTGTAAATGGGTCCTAACAAGTGGCAGAAAATAATGTATTTTTATATTTTTGAAAAAAAAGGACATCTTCAGGATGCATATCATGTTCTCATGCATTTTAGTGTGCATATTTACCTCCAATATGAGGAGGGTTTACGCACAAATTTGAATTGTTTCCCTACCCGCTTGAGGTGAATCATGCACTCCGATTTCCTTGCAGTTAGATACTGCCACAGCGCTATGATGTGCTTCAGGTTACATCTGCTTAATGCCTGCAAAATCAAAAGGAGATCAACAGAATTAAAATAAATTTTAAAGCTTACTGTATTAACGTATCTTTTAGATTTATCAGAAAATTTGGTTTTGGACATTTTTTACTTAATTATACCCCCCCTGACTCTGTGTGTTAGTAGCTTCTATCCCCCTACAACACCTCCCTGTAAGGTGCAGTAGAATGGTTCACCCCACAGCAGAATGCTTACTGTACCTTTAGTATGTGTTCAGAAGTCTGATCTCCCATCTGCAGGATGTCTTGCACGTACTTCACCAGCTGCATCTCAGCCTCCACCCCAGTCTTTGCAAGGAATCCCAGCGTCACTTCAACCACTGACAGGGCCTCACACACGTCACTGTATGACTGAAACTCCCCGCTCAGGGCATTCATTACTGCATTCGGGAGTGAATCCTAAAAGAATGTAAAACAGTCTAATTGAAAAGGGCAGTTCTTTACCGTTACCCCTCCTTTCTGGGAGTTACAGATAGATCTCCACTTACCTGCACAAGTTTTGCTTTCACGTCCTTAAATATGTTTTCATAATTTCGGTCTTGTCTGTTGAGCAATGTCGGTATTCCCTGAAATGGTTACAGGTCTTATTTAAACTTTTAGAAACAATAGAACATTAAATCTAATACAATAAAACAGAAATACACAATGTAGGACTAAGAAGACCTGTGTAAATGCCCCTCTTAAATCTATTGCCAAGATTTTTAAATGGAAATATAAATCAAAGTTATTTGATTTCCTCAGCGTCTAAATACAAAACAAGCATACTAAAAGCTTGTTTTTATTTATTTTTTTTAAAAGTGTTTTTCAAATGGTTCAGCCATACATAGTTCGACAAACACAAATGAACCAAATTCCAATAAAATCTTCCCAAGAGATTTACTTACCAGACAAAACACATGCAACACCTGGGGTGTACACCTGCGTTAATGACTTTAAGACTGGTCTGTTACTAATTAACTAAAGCCTGGAAAGGACCTAACTGCTCTGCAGTGGAAGTCGGATTTCCATCCCGGCTCCACTGTGCCACAGTATTAGAAAGCCAGCTAGAGCGTGCACAATAATAATAGAAGCATACTGCACACCACGCTGCTAGACTCACAATGAAGGTAATCAGAGGTTTGCCTCGCAGGAACCGGTTTGTTACTTGCTGCTGGATTTTCTGCAGATCGAACTCTTGCAGGGTCTCCCGTCCTCGCTCCATGCTGTACTGGCAGTTTGATAGAACCAGGGGCATCAGGTCTCTCTCCACCTCGTACTTTATCACGTGAAGGTCGCTCAGATCCGCTGGGCTCACAGTGTATCTGTTGGGAGAAGGACTTCTGTGAATGTTCCACATTTTGTCTACATGCACGTGGATGCAATGCATATTATGGTTCTGCTATCTGCTATATGGCTGCTTTTAAAAAATAACAACCGACAAAACAAATGACTGATTAAAATAACAATGTTTTTTTGGGGGGGGGGGGGTTGCATTTTACGCAGTGTTGCATTTAATGCAGTTATCATTTATGTTGTTTGGCACTTTATTTTTATTTTATTATTATTATTATTATTATTATTATTATTATTATTTATTATTATTAATTTTATATTATTATTATTATTATTATTATATTACAATTCAGTAGACAATAAAATAAATCCAATGTTGTAAACTAAAGTTAGCCTGCTAAATATTAAATAAACAAAATAAATGAAAAGAACAAAATTAAAACCAACCCCTGTGTTTCTTGAGTGAATTTCTCCACAGTGTAGACCAGGTCATTGTGGAGCGCAATGAGGTAGCTCACCAGGGCAGTGGAGCACAGCCCGAGGCCCTGGCGTCTCGGGAGAAGCACAGTGAAATCACTGTCCAGCTTTAGATCTCTGCTGCAGTATTCTTCAGGGATCTTAATTTCACCTGCAGGAGAGAGAGAGAGGGAAGAAAACAGCATTTTTTATTACATGTAATATCAACCAGATGGATATTAACACCATTCCACTAGTTCACAGTGCCACTAAATCTCATTGCAAGGCATGTCTTAAATCAGATATATTCTCACTTTTATGGTGTCAATAACGCATGAAAAAAATAGTTATTTTTACCATTAGTAGCCAGTGAAGTTCTGAGCTGATTCCATAATGCCAAAAAGATCTGAATCCTCTTTTCATACCATTCTCTTAATGATGCTAAATGAACACAAAAAGGACAGGTTGAGAAAAAATACTTTGCAGATAAAGCTTGTTAAGCAATGCATATTAAAATTAGATGATATTTGCTGGTTTAAAAAATCATACATGGTTAATTTATTTTTCATTAGTGCTAGGACATCAAATGAGTGATGTGTCCATTAAAAATGCATTCTAGGTGCTAGCGCAAAAAAAACCAATCCCACAATCTTTTTAATGGGATATAAGGACTAAGGAATAAAATATAAATTACATAAAATATGTAGGAATGTTTCTTTACTGTATGGCACAAATGTTTCTTTCAGAGGGAATGTCATATTGGTGTAGAGAATTTCAGCATCATGCATATTTTGCAAAATAATTACCTGCTTGTTGACTTTGAATAAAGTCCCTAATTGAGCCATGCATCACATCAGTCACATTCTGGAATTTCTTAACCAGATCTCTTTGCAGATCAAGCAGATCTGGTAAAAACTTGACAAGCTTCAGCTCAGCATCCTACAAGCAAAAAGTGCAAACAAACAATGTAATGCTATTTATATGTGACTAGCGCTAAGAGAATCATAATAGGGTCAGGTTCCGAAAGTGCAAAACTAGTTCTATTAGTCCTAGAATAACATGCATAACCAATAAAGGGTCACTGATGCATGAATGGATAGATTATTTAAGTCAGTGGTCGTGGCAGAGTCAAGGTCCTATCCAGCACTTTGTTCTAACCAGGTGCTTAATTCAAATAAACAACTAGAAACATGGTTAGAATGAGGCTCAGGACTGCTTACATTATATAATGAATTACCTGGAATGGAGTGAAACACATGTTGACCACTGCTTTAGGTTATACCATTACATGCTGTATGTACCTTCCCCTGATACAAACAGTTTCAAATGGCACATAACACAGGCTATGTTACAAAGGGCTACAGAGGTCAGCCTAAAATACCTTTTGCAGAAACTTCCATAAAACAGGCAGAGTGTCTTTGCCATCATTCTGCTCAACAATGTGAGCCAAGTGCTGGACAGAAATCCTGTCCCTGCAGCTCCAGATGGTGGAGCAGTAGACATCACTGTGCTGGGGCAGACTGGCCAGGAACGTCTTGGGGTTTCCATACAGGATCTTCACAACCGGGCTGGAGGAGATCCGCTTGTCGTTCCGGATCTGTTCGTTTACTTCTTTCAGCTGGCGTTCTAATTTCTGGTTTCATTTAAAAAAAAGAGGGAGAGGGATGGAGGGGGGGAATAAAGTTTGAAGCTACAACAGAAATAGAACATCATGCATAAATGAAGGGCGGTGCTTGGGAACTGCCTTTCAAACCAGCCTACCAAACTCTTGTTAATATTAAAACGCAGTTGAAACCCATTCTTACCTTGAGTTCAGGTGTGATAACGCTGGAAACAATAGCTGTCTCCCAACCGTTTCTTTTCTCTTTAGTTGACAGTGTAGCATCATAACGCACAGGCCCTGAAAAACAAGGATGCTGTTAGATCCCATCACAAGGAAAGGAAAAGAGGCCTCTTTCCACTGAAAACAAAACGTGTCCACTTACACTGATGCTGGTGCTGTTCCATAAGGTTGCAGAGCAGCAGATGGACAGTGTTGGCTGTGTCGTCCATTCCTTTCCCCAGGGACCCTGTTAGCTGGTCCAGGTCCTTCATCAAATGGGCCAAGAGGAACTGCGCTGGGTTTGGGACCACTGGCTTTATTATTTGTGCTATTGACTTTATATAAAACAAAAAAAAAAACAAGAGTTTATTCCAGTAAACTTGATGAATCTAAATAGTTCTGCTTAAAATGGGATAATCCTTGCATATGTTTTACTTCCAGAAATACAAAAGGACCATGGACCATTAGACCTTTGTCTTACATAGCTTTGGTACACAAAGAACACACATTATCACCAATTATCAAAACATTGGCAGCATGTAGACTTTAGTTATTTGAAAACATGCCCCACTCTCTCTGTCAAAAGTAAGCCAAAAAAAATCCAAAATGTTGCCAAATGTGTTTTTAAAAAAAAAAAAAAAAAAAAAAAAAGACAGAGCGTATACAAGTTATATTGTGTTCATGCATTTATTTCAGATGAACTACTGGTATGCAGAGCTGTACCTGTGGATCCTGTGCAGCTCCCAGTAGCATAGCCATGTGAGTGAGGAATCGAATCAGTATGAAGGGCACAGAGGAAATCTCCCTGGTATCCAGCATCGCTGCACTGTCTCTCTTCTGCGGGTCTCCCAGAACGTGGCCACGTTGGGTTCGATCACCTCTGTGGAGACAAGACCTCTTTATTCAAGTCGAACATGAATTAACACATGATGAGTGATATAGTTATGTGCACGTACAGTAGTACCGATCATTACAGAAAGATAAAGCATTTAAAACCTTAACCACACCATATCCAATAAATATATGAATGAGAATACATGGCCCTTAGTCTTTTTACTTACGTTATTCCAATTCGTTGAAATCCTTGAACAGGCCTATGGTTTTCTCCTCCCATTTCAGCACCACAGTCAATGCACTTTCTTCTCTCCATTGGTTGTCCACACTGCAAACATGGTACAAATCAACAGCAACAGTGTGAATAAAAACATAAGAAAGCAGTCCAGTTTGATTATTTACATTATTAGTATTAGTTTATAATTTACCTCGCCAACAGCACATGGATGACCATTTGGACACACTGTGGGAATATAAACAAACATGTTATAATGGAATACATCAGTATTACAAAAAGGTCATCTAGTTCACTTCATTTAGGACACAGTACATCGTATTTTTTAAAAAAATCACTTTTCAGTTAAGGAACTGGACTATACTTACTATACCAATGCACTGGCCCTAATACTTGCTGGGCTACTGCCATCATATCCTCAGGCATTGTAGGTAAGAAGGCATTCTGTGAAGAAACAGTAGTAATTTAACAGAATATTAAATACTATGTTGTACAATTTTTTTTTTTTTCTACAATACCTCGAGTCATCAAATAGAACAGTACTAATTATTCCAATTATTTGTAAATATATAGTATAGGTCATTCCTGGGTGATCGGTATACCCACCAAATGGCTGTATGGGGTACCATTACATAGGAAATTGTAGTATAAAATATGTTAATTGGACAAACATTTCAACAATCTATTGTGAAGAGTAGTAGTTGAAAGAAACCAAACAAACACTGTAACATGGTAAATGTTGACTGAAAAAGAATATTTATACAGTATGTTCACAAATACCGAAGGCTTCAAACTAGGACACCAGTTCGCATTGACATGAGATGTATTCCAGACTGTATAGTTTAAGAAAAAGAGCTCCAACCTGCATGTTTGCTGGAACAAAGGCCAGCTGTTTCAATGGGGCCAAAATCCCATCTTTTCCACACAAGAGTACAGCAGCAGTGTGAACGGTCAGTTCTATTATCGTCTGCAATGTGCTGGGATAACCAGGGCGGACAGCAAGGGTTTCAAGACTATTTCTGACCAAGGAGTCTGCCAAGTGCTTTAGCTCTTGAGTGCCGAGTATATTCGAATTCTTGATAAATTCAATTAGTGCCTCATATTGCTGGAAAATAAATAAATAAATAAATAAATAAAATGCAAACGAAAAGATACATCAAAGATCATTCAACTTATAAAAATGTCAATCGACAGCTTAATTACACTCACCGCAGGTTTTGGGTGGACGAGTTGGTTTGCTGATCCGTAAAGTGTGGTCACCTCTCGGAAGAGAGCCAGGACCAGGTACACCGCTTGATTATCTGCTGGACGGTTGCAATTCTGGAGAACAGCAGAAACAGAGCTACAGCTTACAGTAGTGATAACTCACACTATCTGATGGAATATTTACTGGAACTCCCTGAACATTGATTTTAATCTTAGAGAACGTGCTGCTTGAGTCAGTAGATTACAGTATGTAAGAAATGCATAAATTCTGTTACCGTGCATGCCTCTGCTAAGCCCTCTGTTTTGCATTCGATCATTGCCTTGCCAACTGCATCACGGAATGTTCTGTAAACATCACCACATACTAGGTACCGATCCATCTGGCCTGGCTGGTCATGCTACAGGAGAGGGACGAATAGATGAAATGCATTTTTGTTTGCATGGTTTATTTTTACATTAAGAACATAAGAGTTTACAAAACGAGAGGAGGCCACTCAGCCCATCTTGCTCGTTTGGTTGTTAGTAGCTTATTGATACCAGAATCTCATCAAGGAGCTTCTTGAAGGATCCCAGGGTGTCAGCTTCCATTACTGGGGAGTTGGTTCCAGACCCTCACAATTCTCTGTGTTAAAAAGTGCCTCCTATTTTCTGTTCTGAATGCCGCTTTATCTAATCTCCATTTGTGACGCCTGGTCCTTGTTTCTTTTTTCAGGACTGAATAGATTCAATTATTTTTGCCTGTCTGCATATGACATACCTTTTAAACCCAGGATAATTCTGGTCACTCTTCTTTGCACTAGAGCAGCAATATCCTTTTTGTAGCGAGGTGACCAGAGCTAAACACGATATTCTAGATGAGGTCTTACAAATGCATGGTAAAGTTTTAACATTACTTCCCTTGATTTAAATTCAACACTTTTCACAATATATCTGAGCATTTTGTTGGCTTCCCCACATTGTCTAAATGAAGACATTTCTGAGTCAACATAAACTCTTAGATCTTTTTCATAGATTCCTTCTTCAATTTCAGTATCTCCCACATGGTATTTGTAATGCACATTTGTATTGCCTGTGAGCAGTATCTTACACTTTTCTATATTAAATGTAATTTGCCATCTGTCTGCCCACATTATTGAGAGCAAGCACTAAGCCTGGGCGCTTAACTTGTGTTTATCTTAGGGCTTCCATCACACGTTAAAATGATAAAGGAGAGTTCAAAAGCATTACCAACTCTAGCTGGAACTTCAATCTTTTAAATGCTGGTTCTGGCAGTTCAAAACAAGCTTCAGACTACTTTTTTGAAGAAAAAAGGTACAATTATCTGGCAATTGCAACTTCAACTTCAATTGCATGCATTAATAAGCAAATCCCTCAACAGTGCAAGACAATTTGAAGCAAAGGGGTGGACTGTGTTGAATCGTTACCTGCTGCTGAACAATTTCATCAGGGAACATCCATCTGAAGTGCATATTATTTAACAGCTGCTGTACGAACTCCATGCCTTGCTGATGGCAGATTTTCCGAGCCAGGTAAATCCGATACCAGTCATTCCCGCTTCCCTCACACAACTGTTTAATGCTTTTCAGGAATTCTGACTTTTGCTGGCCTCCAGGTATTTGCAGTTGTGACCCTAAAGAAAAGGTTCAGACACAAACTGTGTCACACCAACAAGCCCACTTGTCTGAACCCCAAACCTAAGCTAGTCTAAGTAATGACGAAAAAGTTATCTCTATACCGTTTTTGAAAGCTTATAAAAAGAGGATTGAATTCATATGACAGTTACTTTTTTTAAAATTCAAATATTTTCATAGAGCGTAGTGAATCAAAAAGATTATCATTAAACTTGATCGAAATTTTATTTTGAAACTAAATCACAGTACCTGAATTGCCAGGCTCAACCAGAAAGTTTGCAGCCATGTCAAGAGAGAGCCGAATCCTGGCTATCTCCTGAAGGTATTCCACTGAGACACTGGAGCCTTTATTTCCAATGGCGTGTCTTAAGAAATTACTTTCCTGTTCCAACAGTGATTGCTGTTCTGCGACTGTAAAGCACTGAGCATTCTCATACATGGAGTCCTATGTAAAAATAAACAAGTAATGAAGTCACCAAGCTTAATAATGGATGTTTCAAGTATTCTGCTATTATTTACAATATATACTTTAAATATAACAAAGCAAGACATGATTACAATTAATCATATGTATATATGGATGTCCCAGACTTGCATACAGTAATTATTATTGTACAAAAACCGAAACAATAATAATTACATTTTTTGGTAATGGTAAAAACCCAGATAGACAGTCAAGCAGACTAACTAAAACATTTTGATTAATATTTTTTACATTTGTAAGTTAACATGCTGTCAGGTGTTGGAAGGATACATTAAAATTTGGTTTTCTTTGTGACACTAGTTGTACACAAAGCAGTACAAACAACAGCCTACCTCCAAACAGTTTATGAAGAGGGCATAGAGTTCAGTCTTATCCTCGTCTCCTAGAAGTACACTTCTTTCAACAGAGGAAAGGTGTTTTTGCAGATACTTTTTAACTTTCTCAAAGCTAAAACAACAAAAGAAAACAGCAAAGCAAATAATTTACCAACAAATCCCTGTTTAAAACTCAATGCTAGTCTATGAATCAATATGGTAATACTTAGCTGGAAACGCCCTGAGAGTCCACACGATTAATAGGAGACGCAGGGAGTGTAAGACTTTCGGGATTCTCTTGTCAGTTTTTGGATCACTAAGCAGGTGAATTACTGTTTTAAAGCCGTCTGTCCCTTACCTGTATTTCAACAGCAGTTTGAGCACAACTGACCGAACAACTGGAGTTTTATCTACAGAGTCATCAAATGGAGAAAGAGCTTTGGTGTGGAACTTGCGATCTTTAAAAAGAAAAGCAAAAAGGCTAGTTTCAATATTTTCAGTCAATTTGTATACATACACACACACACAACCCGAACAATTATTACATATTTTCAAAATGTATTTTAAAACAGTAAATTCACCTTTGTTAACAAACGGAATTGCATCATTGTTAACCAGCAAGAGAGAGAGAAGGCGATAGATGATGCTCTCTGTAGGAGGAGAATTGTCCTTAAAGCACACAGTGGACACCACATCGATGAAAAAAGCATTGCATCTGTTTCGGAAATGAGCATTCGACTGCACTGCATCCCTGAAAAGCATCAAGAATAGCATGTGTCAGTAGCACGCAAACTTCTAAAATTAAATAAAATATTTAGTTTTTTATGCTGTTTTCAAAATCAAATGGCAACATTTTTAAATACAGGGTTCATTCATATTATGGGATGGCTTGGTAGTCCAGTGATTAAAGAAAAGGGCCCGATACCAAGAGGTTCCCGGTTTAAATCCTGGCTCAGCCACTGACTCCATGTGTGTGACCCTGCGCAAGTCACTTAACCTCCTTGTGCTCCATCCTTTGGATGAGACGTAAAATCAAAGTCCTTATTGTAAGTGACTCTGCAGCAGCAGTTGCTGGTGCATAGTTCACCCCCTAGTTTCTAAGTCACTTTGGATAAATGACTAATAATAATCAGGTAGGCAGAGTTCTCCACTTGCTGTTAAAGACTAAACAGATCAGAACTGTACAGTATGCTTTGATTCAGGTGTCTAGATTGCAGTGTTTTGCTCGTAGATGGGAAACAGTAAAAGCCTGTTCATACCGGATTTCTTCTGAAACTTTCACTTCGAAGTCATCTTGGATGGCTGTTTTACAAACCGGACAATACATCTGTGCAGGACTAAACCACTGCTTAATACAGGCATGGCAAAAGATGTGCTCGCATGGCAGGAGCACTGGATCACGTGCATCCCCCAGACATACAGGGCATGGCTGCTGACCATACCTGTGCCACAAGAAAAAAAAAAAAAAAAAAAAAGATAAAAAATGCTTTTTCACTAGTACACAAATAATTTTCCATCTTTGTACATGCATTGCATCGTTTCCATCCGACTCGCAGCAGGTGACTATTCCAAGTCACATAACAGTTCATCACTAAATCTATTAACTTAATGCAACATCATTTTTATCATCTTGCTTCAGAATGTTCCCAAAACAGTGCAGCTTAGGTGATTAATTCTTAACCCAAAAGGTTACTTCTTCAAAACCATGAGAAATAATTACCTGAAAAACTTTCTACTTGCTTCTTCTTTGCAACACTTAAGTATGTTAATCACAGCTACAAAAGGTTTGTCGGATTTTAAATCAGAGTTTTCCTGGAGACACTATAGAAAGAGAAAATGTCACAGTACATATGGTACAAGCACAGGCACTCTGAACCCAAACACCACAATTAATGATATAGCAATAAGGTATGTATTATTCAATACAATGTGATGCACATATTCATTATAATATGCTACTTCTGCATTTTAATAACAAACATCTGGAGTCTCAGAATCAGGAGAAATATACCCATATTGCTACTCAATAAAATAATGCAACAGTGCATTTTATATACTACAAATGTGTATTTTTTTCTAAAGCTAGCTCTGCTGGATACAGTCAAGGCAGATTAGCATGGCAAAGACAGAAGTTACCTTTCCTAACTTGAGAGTGTGTTCCTCTACCAGCTCCAGCAGTCCCTTGCTTACAGTCTCGATTCCCAGCAACACATGTTCCACAAACAAGGACAGTGAATAGATACGATTCCACCCAGATCTAAAATGTACCAAATTAAAAATATCATACCAATAAGGAGCAGGCAGACGACAAATTTAAAAACTTGAATGCATGTTATGTCAGTTGCAAAAACATAAATGCACATCTTTTTTAATTTCAAATACATTTCAATTTGATTTCAATTGTATTTTCATGGGTGCGCTGGCAAAACACCATTTCAAGGTGTATTCTCCGATCCTTTGTACCTGCCAAGCTTGTTCGGTATGTCATACATTATTAAGACCTCTCGTACTCACCTGACAAAACTGACCAGAGTGTGGCATCGGTCCCCATACAGCTGGGCATACTCCTCAGAGCAGACCAGCTCAACTGGAATCTGAAGACTCTTAACCTGCCGCAGCCAAGCTTGACAGGACTCATCTGTCTTCAAATTATGGGGCTCCAGCAACTCAATGCAGGCAGTAGCGGCATAGACGTCTATATCCTAGGTAAAAAAAACTAAATACATGTATTCTGTTTTTTCGTATTACATTCTTCTGTAAAAAAAAAAAAAAAAAAAAAGATGTGCAGACGTGCTCAAATTTGTTGGTACCCTTACAGCTTATTGAAATAACGCTTCATTCCTCCTGAAAAGTGATGAAATTAAAAGCTATTTTATCATGTATACTTGCATGCCTTTGGTATGTCATAGAATAAAGCAAAGAAGCTGTGAAAAGAGATGAATTATTGCTTATTCTACAAAGATATTCTAAAATGGCCTGGACACATTTGTTGGTACCCCTTAGAAAAGATAATAAATAATTGGGTTATAGTGATATTTCAAACTAATTAGTTTCTTTAATTAGTATCACACATGTCTCCAATCTTGTAATCAGTCATTCAGCCTATTTAAATGGAGAAAAGTAGTCACTGTGCTGTTTGGTATCATTGTGTGCACCACACTGAACATGGACCAGAGAAAGCAAAGGAGAGAGTTGTCTGAGGAGATCAGAAAGAAAATAATAGACAAGCATGGTAAAGGTAAAGGCTACAAGACCATCTCCAAGCAGCTTGATGTTCCTGTGACAACAGTTGCAAATATTATTAAGAAGTTTAAGGTCCGTGGAACTGTAGCCAACCTCCCTGGGCGCGGCTGCAAGAGGAAAATCGACCCCAGATTGAACAGAAGGATAGTGCGAAAGGTAGAAAAAGAACCAAGGATAATTGCCAGAGAGATACAAGCTGAACTCCAAGGTGAAGGTACGTCAGTTTCTGATCGCACCATCCGTCGCTTTTTGAGCGAAAGTGGGCTCCATGGAAGAAGACCCAGGAGGACTCCACTTTTGAAAGAAAAACATAAAAAAGCCTGACTGGAATTTGCTAAAATGCATATTGACAAGCCACAATCCTTCTGGGAGAATGTCCTTTGGACAGATGAGTCAAAACTGGAGCTTTTTGGCAAGTCACATCAGCTCTATGTTCACAGACGAAAAAATTAAGCTTTCAAAGAAAAGAACACCATACCTACAGTGAAACATGGAGGAGGCTCGGTTATGTTTTGGGGCTGCTTTGCTGCGCCTGGCACAGGGTGCCTTGAATCTGTGCAGGGCACAATGAAATCTCAAGACTATCAAGGCATTCTGGAGCGAAACGTAATGCCCAGTGTCAGAAAGCTCTGTCTCAGTCGCAGGTCATGGGTCCTCCAAACAGGATAATGACCCAAAACACACAGCTAAAACCACCCAAGAATGGATAAGACCAAAACATTGGACTATTCTGAAGTGGCCTTCTATGAGTCCTGATCTGAATCCTATCGAACATCTATGGAAAGAGCTGAAACTTGCAGTCTGGAGAAGGCACCCATCAAACCTGAGACAGCTGGAGCAGTTTGCTCAGGAAGAGTGGGCCAAACTACCTGTTAACAGGTGCAGAAGTCTCATTGAGAGCTACAGAAAACATTTGATTGCAGTGATTGCCTCTAAAGGTTGTGCAACAAAATACTAGGTTAGCGGTCCCATCATTTTTGTCCATGCCATTTTCATTTGTTTTCTTATTTACAATATTATGTTGAATAAAAAATCAAAAGCAAAGTCTGATTTCTATTAAATATGGAATAAACAATGGTGGATGCCAATTACTTTTGTAAGTTTCAAGTTATTTCAGAGAAAATTGTGCATTCTTCGTTTTTTGTGGAGGGGTACCAACAAAGTTGAGCACGTCTGTATATAAAGATGGCAAGATGAAATTAGGAAATACACCAGAGCAATATGCATGAGAGATGCAGTAGACATGCTTTTGTGGATGAATCTTGAAAAAGGTTGAAGATGATGATGATGATGATGATGATGCTATTACATATACATATATATATATATATACATATATATATATATATATATATATATATATATATATATATATATATATATATATATATATATATATGCAGGAACTGAAGAGTCAAAGAGAGACTGAATGCCTTGATTGGGTTTACCTAGGATTGACCCAATATAGTGACAAGCATTATGTGACACTAGTTAAAAGGTAGACACGAAAATAGCTAATGATGCTTCAGTTGCCATGACTTGAAGCCGACACCCTGGGATCCTTCAAGAAGCTGCTTGATGAGATTCTGGAATCAATAAGCTACTAACAACCAAACAAGCAAGATGGGCTGAATGGCCTCCTCTCGTTTGTAAACTTTCTTATGTTCTTATGTTCTTAATAAAAAACATGCATGCAAGTGTTGTGGCTTTCCGGTACAATATCGTACAGAGATGATATGCTTACCATTTCGAATCCTTCCCCTATGTTCCTTTGTTGGAGCAATTCTGCCACTTCTGGATAAATAGTGATCATTCTTGAAAAGTTCTGCAGACGCTTCTTGAATTGATGGTAAGCTGAATGGACCCAGGGTAGCGAGGGCACCTCCTCCTTAATGCCTAAGCGGATTCTTAGCTCATGTAAACAGGATGTCAGTGCTTTGTGTAGAAACTATGGAGAAGGTGAACAAAAACAGGATGCAGAGTTCCCAACATGTTTTCCTATTCCAGTCCATAATATACAAATTAACAGGGAGCGTCAGGCAGCTCTTCTGTCTTCCAAAAGCACTAATTAAAAATAGTTTTATAGATGTTTTTTCCCCAAACCTTGATCATCTAAAATAAATAAATAAATAAATAAAAGCAGACAAAATGAAAATTCACCTCTAACTCTACTTGGGAGGACACGTTCATGGTCATCAAGAGAAAGTCTTGCAGATACCGGTGGCAAAACTCGTTCTTCATTTCTTCATTTGCTTGCGATATATAACGTCCGAGCGGAGTTTTACTGAAAAACTCTTCAAACTGCTTGTGGGTGTGTCCTAGAGTGAAAAGACAGATTTCCTGATCAAACCACGAAGGAAGATACTTCAATTCCTGGCTAGCTGCAGTATGTACCCTTCCTTTGCATTGTATGAGCTTTGAAACAAATACACTAGAGACTCAAATGCACAACTAAATCCTGCAACATTTATATCAGCAAAGCCAAAAGACACTAAATGAATCAGATTGTACCTTCTTGTTGCAGAGCATGAACCCAGAGGTCTTCCAGGTAATCCTTCATCCTCCAGCTGAAAGGCATGGTGCTACAAACCCCCATATCTAATTTCATGTAGTTTTGGACAAGAATTGTCTTGGACTCAGAACTGCAAATCAAAAATGACAAGCATTTTTAAAACAATGCAATACATCGCAACCTCACAAAAAAAAAAAAAAGTGTCATTGTATAGATGAATGTGGGCATCATACTATTATTACGTTTTAATACAGAAACTGTCCCTGGTATTACATTTTAAGTACGGTGCAGTTACATTTATTATATATATCAAAATATACCAAAACTATGATAACAGTTTGGGACTGTTTAATGTGAACTTGTTAAGAACTCAACAGAACACATTTGCTTCACATTGCATTAGTATGTGTAATTCTTACTAATAACAGGCAAGAGAATTTCATCTGAGTCTGTATTTCTATATCAACAGTGTATCGGTGGTAAAGATTATACAAATAGTAAATGCTTACTTCTTGTCAACTCCTGTATAGGGTATATCTAGCAGCTTTACATCACCAAAAATGTCCATCCAGAGTTTTTTCACCAGTCGATCTGAATTGCTATCCATCAGAAGATCCAGGTTACAGTCCCGGTCTATGAGGGAGATCACCTGGGCCAGGAAGGGAATGACCATAGCCTGGACTCGCTTCCACAGGGTGTGTCTGCAGAGGAGGACAGCATGATCAACACAATCAACACCCTTGAAACAGTACATCACAGTGTGCGATTGACTGATCAGTTAAATCACATACAAGTCACATTACAAGGTGGTCCTATTCACAGAACCTCATCCCAGGAGTATTTTTTTCAAAATGTAATTTTTATAATTAGAATGTTTGCTATCCATGACACTTTCCTACACTACTGTTATTGAAATGTCTAGGACATTCATAAAACATTCCCTAAGTGCTATATTTATATTAGTAGTACATTTACACTGGGTCTAAAATGCTGTACTTCTATTTTGGTAAATGCCTTAGTAGTTGATTATAGGGGTTTGCTTAACATCACATAACTGTGCATATCACTTGTCTTATAATTTCGAGGGCTTACCTGAACGTCCCTCCTTCCTGCAGGGCATCAATGTTTGTTGCTTCCTTGAAAACCCAGTTCTTGGCTGACGGAGAGTTCTCATCATGTCTAGCCAGCAGGGTATACAGTCTTCTCTTCATGGTTTTCAAAAAGGAAGCTGTAGAAGTTTATAAAAAAAAAAAAAAACCTAAATAAACGATTACCTAACTTGTACCAATAAAAAGAAAATGCTACAAAAGACAGTGGGTTCCATTCTACTGATGTATTATTACTTGTACTGTAACACTTGAAATGTATTTGCTTACGATTGTAAGTCACCCTGGATAAGGGTGTCTGCTAAGAAATAAATAATAATAATAGTGAAATAAACAGCGGGAGATCTCAATACTGCCACCCTTTAACTCTATACTATTAATCTTGCTGGTGTTTTTCCCCCAGGGGTTATTTGTTCACCGACATTCATTATGAATTTGAATCTCAGCAACATACCGTTCAGTTCCTTGTCTTCTGCTAGCAGTGTCAGCAGTATCTGCACTCTCTTGGTGCTACGATTGGTCCCTTCGTATTGGTCCCTCAGCATCCCAACAGCGCTCTGCACACAGCTTCTAACCAGGGAGGTTGTGTCTAGTATGTTTTCAGAGTCCTGAAAGTTAGACGAAATGTACATATATCATCCGACCCAGAAGGGTGTAATAGCCACAGCAGTTATATCAATTTGTACTTTGAATGCACAAACTTACTAGAGGAAACTAACCTTGTGGACCTATATTATGATGCTAATCATGTCAAGCTAAGAAGAAAATAATATATTCAATATGCTTGTGTAAAACATGTAGTAAGTCAAATCAACCAATTATGAAAACTGTCCAGAACTAGAATTAATTACTTTCTTATCTTAAAAGGGACAAATCAGGGGTCCCGAGTGGCTCATCCTGTTAATACACTGCCATTGGGAGTGCTTGACGAGTCACACAGCTCAGACGGCGCCAGTTCACGTCCAGGCTGTGCAAAGAGGCCTAACATTGCTGGGGACCCGAGGGGGGGTCACATTAGCTTTGACACTCCCGGGGTGGAGGATGGGAAACCAGCAGAGATTGCTTCGCCTCATCGTGCAACAGCGAACCCTACTGGCCAGACACCGAGCACATTCAGAGTGGATAAGAGGCAGGGCTGATCTCTGGTCTCCGAGATCAGTAGCCTGCCCACCTCTGCTCTGGATTGCTCGGTGTAAAAGCAATTCTGGATTTAGGCTTGTGAGATCGGAGGATGCTCACACGCTCTCAGAACATCTGTGCTGTGTGGGGACTCACTGCGGTGAGGAGAAAAAACATAATTGGACATTGCCAATTGGGGGAAAATAAATCAAAATAATAATTAGTCACTCAATTTAAGTGAATCTGTCTAACTATAGACACGGTAAAATACAGCATCCTTGTAATGTACATACACAGTGCCTCAGCTACAAAAGTCATGCCCAATGGAAAAACTTACAGCATTTTCATCATTTTCTGAGGGCTCTGTCATTTCAGAAGTCTCAACGTCTATCTCCATTGCTGCAACAAAAACAAATACTTAAATTAACATGTGTTTCAAACCAAACAGAATTATCTTACTATTTAAATTCACAGCAACTTAATTCCCAGGAGTAAATATATCAACATTTAGAAATGCAATAGAATTGAATATATTATTCAGTATTCAGCATGCTAAACCACACTAGCAAAATACCATACTGGGACACCTCTTTCTTCTTACCTTCAGGTTGCTCTGCTTTTTCTTCGAACAGTTGGCTGATGGTTAGGTTCCTTAAAGCAGTGATATCAGAAATGATGTCCTTCGATCTCCTGAGATCGTCAATATGGACAGACTTCCAAGGACCTAAGCATAGAAAGGGAAATCAGATTAAATCAGCTTTTCAGTTTACATCGACTTGAGTTGAAGAAGAATATATCCCACGATTTACAAAATTGAATATCACCTTACCTCCATGAAAACCTATATAGGAGGTACCTCCTTCCATTCGAGGAAGCTTAGTTATGAAATAGACAAAAACTCTCCCCCCTTCCTTGGTTTTATTAATTTCGTTGATAGCAGAATATCTATAAAAGAAAAAGAAAATCTCAAAATATACAAGTGATCTTTTAAAGAATGTATCGTCTTGCACAACAACAATGAATAAAGCTGAATAAAATAAAATACATTCTTCTTCATGTCATGTGGCCCTTACAGTATAGTCAATGTTACAAGGCATCACCCCAAATAAGGACTTACTTTGCTGATGCAATCAGGTTTGCACTTTCAGAATCTTCTTCAAAATCAGTCTGAATTATAAGGATTTTGTTTCCAACGCTGGCATCAAGAAAATGTCTGAAAAAAAATAAAATGTAAAAATCATTAGTATTTTTGTCTTAACTTGCTGAAAAGGTGCACATATTGCAATTGCAATTTGCAAATTAAGTGTGTTTAAAGCTTCAAGAAACTAAAGCTGGTTGGGAATAAACTGGGTTTTGAGTGGTCACCACCTGCAGTGTACTATACTTTACAAACCTGATCTTTTTGAGGAAAGAGTGTTCAGTATCAAATTGTTGCAGGGACAGAAGTACAATGTTCCGAATATCATGAATTTCACTGGACAGTTTTTGAATATCAGAAGCTGTGAGGAGCCGGGAGAAAGTTGTAACCTAAAATAAAAACCACAAGATCAAGTAAACATGGTTACAAAACTAACCGAAATAAATAATAAAGTTACAATAGCATTTTAAATGACATATTACTAGTGTAAAGCTTCATGCTATATTACAATTATAAGGTTGCTTATAAATGCCCTAGTTACATGCTCTTATAACAAAAGTTATAACATTTAAAGTCATCACTGATCAATGAATAAAAACACTTGAGGAGAGATAAATTACCTCTGTGAATGCAGCCAGGCCCCGATCTTCCAGCTCTGTGTGTGAAATGACAAAGTCTGCCAGTGAGCTGTGTCTTTGATTCTCAAAGTACTCCTTTACCAGCTGGTCAGACTCCACTTTTGACAATCGAGAGTTGCTTAGCCTCACCACTGAATCCGGAGTGGCACAGCTGAGTAGAATGTGTTTGGCCTCATCCAGCAATTTTCTCTTTGTTTCTGTGATGTCTGCATCTCCCCTCAGTTTCTCTGCCACTTGCAGGACCACTGATGCACACGTGTCAGAATGGTAGCCAATAAAGACATCAGATGGAACATACACCTGGGTCTCTTGGGCAAAAGATTGCTGATTGTCGACTGCAATGAAGTCATCCACCCACTTCCTCAGCTCTTCGACAATTTGTTTCTGATCACTCTTGAGGATTGTGTTAATGTCAAGATAATGCTTTTCAAGTCTGTTAATGAGAGGGATAGGGAACTGCTTATAGACCACTTCTTTCTCCTCAATGACTATGAGCCTGAAATCCTTATGAACCCTACACTTGACACGGTGTGTCCCCAATCCCAAGTCCACATACTTCTGTCCACCAAGGCAAACGTAGTACTGGTTAAGGGCATCATACAGACTTTCATAAAGGTTCTGTAAGTTGAGAAGAACAATGGTTTGTCCCGTTTCCATACAGATCTTTACGCGGTTGATATTGCGGCAAATCTGGGTATACTCTTGATCCTTTGGGAAGCTTGAGCCAAAGATTATTTCTGGCTGACTTCGGTCTGAGAAGAATGTTTGTTGAAGTATCTGGAGAGCAGCATAGTTTTTTGTCAAAACCAGCAGGTATCGACATTCGCTGTCCTGACTGTCTGCACAAATGTTTTGTCTGACCAGTTCAATGGGGTTGATATTATCCATGTCCGTGCTCATCGTAACCTTTGAAGTGAAAGCAGCCACAGCATCAACGTCATCTCTACCACTGAAATTCCTGAGCACCGCCTCCACGATCTGCTGAGTAGTGGGCTCTTGGTTAGTGGACTTTGTCACTGCAAACACCATCTTTATAAGACTGTAATAATCCCGGAGACCAAAGAACTCCTTGCCTTGTTTTTTACAGATGTCTAAGTAAGCTTTGGCAAACCCTGGAAAGAATCCCTGGACTTTCGTAAGTATCATAGGCTCTGAGGAACATATCCCCTTCGCACTTGCGAGTAACTCTTTTTCATCCGGATCTCCACGGGACACAAAAATACCTCTGTTCATTTTGGCAGGGTCCAAAGCCCAGTTGGAAATTCCTACAAAGCCAACTTTTTTATGCGGAAGAGGCTCGTCATCAATGCAGCCTTCCTCCAGGAGTGGGTGAAGGGTCTTCAGGGGCATTTTAGCAGAATCTTCGGCTAAGCCAATTTCATCGAGGACTACAACCGATACATACTCCTTCAAATTCTTTCCTTCTTGAAAGCGAGCACACTGTTTGAAAGTGTTGATGATGCCTTCAGGGGTAGAGTGAGGGCTGCACTGGAATGAAACAAGATGGATCTGCTTCAGTTCTTTATACAAATCTGAGTGCGCTGCTTGGCCTTGCATAGCATCTGCCACTAAAGTTTTAGCCAGTGATTTAGAACTTCCCGGTTTTCCAACCAAAAACAGTGGGATCCTGAGTTCTATGCAGATGACCATCATGAAGACATTTTCTTTCAAAGCTTTGTTTCGTGCTATTGTCTTTCCCAAAGGCACACCACTCAATAGAAGATCTTGCATAAGTGAGATTTCTTGCAGGACCTTGGAAGGACAGTAAAGTTTGGGAAGGTGAGCACAGATTTTTTTTCTGTATTTATCCTTCTTTTCCAAGCAGGCATGATAACAAACACCGACTGCCATTACCAGGGACCAGACAATTTCATTTCTTTCATCTAAGCGTCTCTCATATTTTTTTTCTTTCTTCATGAACTCTTTCAACTCTTGGAGCAACCTTTCATGATTATTGTAAAACCATACGAAAACTTGCATACAGCGTTCCACATCTCTCAGGCTGACAAAGCTACATTCATCTTTTCTCTGCCTCATGTAACACTGTGAGGTGGACAACACATCTGTGATGAGAGGAATGTATTCAACATGAATGTCGATTGTCTTAACCACTCTCTGCACAATTTGCTGGATGTACATCTTTTCAGTATGATCATTAAGCTGTCCAAAGTCCCACACTAAAGGAATCATGCTTGGAGGCAATGCCTGCACTCTGTAAACAAGCTGCCGCAGAGGAATGGATCCCAGTTTGTCTTCAGTCTCTTCTGCTCCAACCTTGTAACCAAGACCTGCCGATTCTAAGCGTCCAATCATTTCATCTGTATGCTTTCTGTAAGGGTTGCATGCAGCTACAATCTGCAGACCTGTGGAGGCAGCCAAAGGTTCTCCTTCTACAGTTTTGTCACAAAGGACTTCTTTGATACTGCTTACAGCTTCGGTCGTGTTGGCTTCGTCAAAGAACAGGACAGAGTCAAAGCCATATTCTTGCTTACCGGTGCGCGAGATGGATTCTGCTTCCCTTACTTTCAAGTAAATCATTTCTGCAGTTGTACCTCCATGAACCTTTACAAGTTTCATGTTTTCCATGGGGGCACCACACTTCCGCAGTTCACAAAGGAACTTGATAAGTCTGGTCTTGCCACAGCCAGTTTCTCCCATGATTATGACAGGGATGCCACACCTGAACCTCATGTGGATGGCAAGCATCTTCAGCATATTGTCTGTGGTGAGTTCATAGGTCTCATCAGGGTCCATGGGCCACATAACTCCAAGCACATGGCAAAGATACTCTATCTTCTTCTCTCTCGGTAGTTCATCAAAATTGATATTAAACGGCACTCTCTGAAGCCTAAGACCTTCATAGAGCTGTGGAGTCATGATGTTTTTCTTAATAACTCTGCCAGTCGAAGGGTCAATTGCATCAACTGCATTGCCATTCACCTGGAGATGGAAGCCGATGAAGGTCATGGATTCGTGATCGTCATTGAAAAAGATGTATGGGTGTGGTTCCGTCTCCCACTTCTTTCTGATACGGAAAGGAGCAAGATCCTCTTCCGTGACCATATCGAAGTTAAATTGTTGTCTCCCAGGGCTTTGGTCAGAGATACTGAGAGAAGGTGTTGCGAAATCTTTCGCCATAAGAATCATGAAGTCAACTACAAAGTTTTTAAAACCTTGTAAAGTGTCACCAGTGAAATTGAAGTTACAAAAAACAGACCTCTCACAGTCTTGTAGCTGCAAATTCAAAAACCAGGCAAAGTTCCTCAGCTCTGACCACGAAGGATCTACTATACCACAGTAGATAAAGAACAACTGCAGACACTCAACATGGGTTCCTTCAGTGCCACTGTAAGTAAAAGTGTCAATGTTTTCGCGTGTGTGGAACCGCTTAAGGTACTGAAAGGGTCTTTGAAAGGCTTCACTTCTGAATTCTTGGTCATCCATTAGTGGGTCTGTCATGACCTGGTATGGACTGTCATGCATGCCCATTTCTAGCTCCAGAACTTCTTTGGGAGGTCTGCAGAATACTTTAGGGAAGATATCCAGGAAAGAGTAATGTGGAATGTTTGATCCCTAAGAAAAATAAATAAGATATTTTATTAAATAATTAAAAACTGATCAAATGAAAATCTGTTGTTGGCTAATATTTGTGCGTGTAGTTCATTTTTACATTTTCTGCTAGAGCCGTTGAATATTTAACTTGCACATGATTTTCACAACCATTTCCTGTATATTTCCAGTGTTGCTTTACAAAAACTTAGTAGCTAATAAAATGATTCCAACAATCCTGTTTTGCAGCTACACTCAATTTGAGACCTTTTGAGACCTAGGTAACAAATGGAAGTGCACAACTGGTAATGAATTAATGTTGTTAGTTGCAATCACTTTAACAGTGTATAGTGGGAAAAAAAACTATATAAAACACTTACAGGTCTTGTCTGTTTCTTCACTTCTCCTGATGTTTCAAGGATCTCAATGACATACAGATGTCTATTGCTGCATTTCCACATTTTACCTTCAGCATCCATCAAGTAATGCAAGACCAGCAGTTTAAAGAGAAATTCAGAGAGACCTTTCTGAACCTAAAAACAAAGATGAAAGATTCTAATTAAGGACCAAGAACTTCTCTATTGAGAAGCACTATTAACCCTTTGCGGTCCATTGTCGGTCCAGGTCCGACATTGCAATTATTCCTACCCGGTCCATTGTCGGACCCTGTCCGAGTGATCAGGAGATGATCGATCGGTATGTACGACTATTATTATTATTATTATTTATTTATTAGCATATGTGAAAGCGATAGCGAACGAAAGGGTGGGGGGGGGCTGGAGATGCCTAGCGAGTGCTTTGTTGATATGTAGGGCCTTTTAAACCTGTTTGACTGTGAAAAAAAAATAGTTTTAAACAGTGCGTCTAAAATTAACTGCGCATGTGAAAATAAATTGGACCTGACGCGCCTGACGCGCGACTAATAAATGGACTGCAAAGGGTTAAAACATTCCAGTTAACAAATGGTGATGAAGATCAAAAGGCAGCAGTGTGGAGTAGTGGTTAGGGCTCTGGACTCTTGACCGGAGGGTTGTGGGTTCAATCCCCAGTGGGGAACACTGCTGTTGTACCCTTAAGCAAGGTACTTTACCTAGATTGCTCCAGTAAAAACCCAACTGTATAAATGGGTAATTGTATGTAAAAAAATAATGTGATATCTGTATAATGTGAAATAATGTATAATGTAATATGTTGTAATTGTAAGTCGCCCTGGATAAGGGCGTCTGCTAAGAAATAAATAATAATAATAATAATAATAATAATAATAATAATAATAATAATAATAATAATCAAAAGAGCTCTCAGAAACAGGCAGACAATTGTAATGGAAACTACTTACTGAAGATGTGATATCAAAATGAAAGACTGTTAGCTTGTTCTGCGTGGAGCTGTTTAACAAGGGCAATATAGACTGAAGGACTTTGTTTTCATCAACCTTTGGTTCGATCAGTCTTATTATGCATTTCAGCACACTGTCCTTGTTATGAGTTTTTTCAAGATCTTCATATCGCCTTCGGACATATAGTGATTTACCTTAAAATACATTGAATATGTAAAGATTAACTTTGGATAGCATTTAAGATAAAACTTGTAACTTTTATATTTTAAATGGTTTTATTGATTTTGCTTTTAAAACAAGTAACTATCAACATACAAAGACATAAAAGTCTTGTTAAGTTTAAACATACCCCCCCCCCCCCCCCCACAATTTCAGATGCTTACCAACTCCAGCTCTTTTGGAAGACACAACTCCAACAAACATTCTGTCTCTGAAGATGGAAGCTGCTGTAGCAACTTCAGGTGGAACTCTATAGTGGCTTGATAGGTACGTCTGAATATTTGTCAGTGGTTCTTGGGGTATCACATGGACCTTGTACTGACTGAAAGCTGATGGGATGTAGTAGTGTTCCCGGTCACAGTTGCAGATTATAACCAGCTGGTAGTCATCCCTGCTTTGCTTGCTGAGCCTATTAAAAAGTTGCTCAAATTTAAAGCTGACTTCGTAAGTTAGCTCGTCTGCGTAAAGCATGGAGTAGACCTTCTTCCCCTTGTAGCCTTGGATGAGGCATCTTCTCAAGAACAGCTCCACTTGCTCGTAAGTAGTCTCCGCTGTACACAAGAGCACCTCGTCGTATGTGGGCAGCTGCTCTTCCTTGCTCGACATGAAAATGCAAATAGAAGATGTAAGCACCTGGGAGTGTGGGCAGGCGATAAGGTTTGGACGTCCATCTTGCAAGCCTGGTGGAAGACTTCTGAGGACAGGTTTCGACATGGAAGCCAGAATAGCTAAAAGTTCACCAAGGGTGCCAATATCTAAACAATGTGGCAGAAAATACTTCATATCTCTCATGTAAAAGTTCCAAACCAAATCTAACTTGTCTGCTGCCTTGGCACTGGACAATACAACTGGCAGATTGTGGATGCTGTATGTCTCTTTTCTGCTGGTCTCAGAGGTGTCAACTTCCATGCGAATGTCATCAATGTAAGACTGGAGGTCCACCTCTTGTTTTTTCCTTGGTTGCTTTTCCAGTTTATCATAATTCCACTGGTGCCATGCTTTCCGGACATCTGTTGTGGTACAGTTGGGTTTAATGAATGAAAGCATCATCATAACTTGTTGGTCCTCTAGCTGGTCCACATCTGCAGCAGACAGCTTGTTACACAAGAATACAATCTGCTCTGCAGTGTAGTAGTTCAAGTAATAATGCTGTGATCTCTTCTCGTTCATGAAATCCCACCAAGACTCCAAACATTTTTCCATTTTTCTGCATATCTCTGGGAGCTGCTCCACTATGGGACCATCAACGATGATCTCCTCAATTGTTTTGTCGAGGTGGAAATCCATGATAACACCTGCTTGGTTATTCTCAGAGCAGTATACATTAGCTTCCCATTTCCTGAAGAGCATGTTTCCAGCAGAGTACAGGTCAATGAAAGACACAGCAAGCCTGTGGACATTTGAGAAAACCTGCAGCAAGAAAGGAAGATTTCAAACTATAAAGGGAATCCCACAACCAAATCTATGAAAACATTGTTAATGTGATTAGGTGCAATAGATTTAGCTATGTTCTCTCTGTATTTACCTCTGCAAAATGATCCACTTCAGATTGTCCCTGATCACCTTTCCCAGACATCAGCATCAGTTTGTTCTGCAGCTCTTTGAGGTCCTCCAGAGAATAGGAGCGCATTTCCTGCCCGCCCTCATGCTCCTCAGGTATCTTCAGCTCTAGGGCAGTGTCCAGGGACAGCTAACATTTACAGAAAGAGAAGGATGGAGATATTGGAATGAGCACATAATAAACCAAGTTTCTTAGCATTTTATTAGCAGAATTTAATTTAATTTGAGATTGTGAAGTGGGACATATTATTCTAAGTTACTTCAACAGATTTACCATGTATATCAAGGCACATTTACATGCTTATATTACACCGTGATTTTAACATGCTTATACGATGCACTATAAAAAGTAGCATGCTTTACAATGGTCAACCATGTTTACTATACATTACTACACCTAAAAGGGTGTTATGCTAGACTTATTTATTTAACTGAACACAGAATTCTTTAAACATGACAAAGGTCACTAAATGAATTTATAGAGTTACTAACCTTTTTCAGATTTTTTGAACTGATTATATAGATGCCTTTCTCATTAATTGCTGAAGCCAGAGACAGAGATGACAATTCCACAGATCCATGACTTTCCTTAACAGTTTTCAACCACTCCAGATGTCTTGCAGTGTCACACTGAAACCAGAAGACAACAACGGGATTAACTAGTCCATTGTTCGTGGTAATCAAATCAGCAAAAACCAAACCATATATATATATATATATATGAAAATATCAGCATCAATCTGCATAATTTTCTACAAAAATGACCCTAAAAAGAAATAAAGTGTTTTTACCAGTTTCTTTGGAAGATCTTTATCACTCTCCAGTGCCTTCCAAAGTTTCTTCAGTGACTCCATAAAGGCAGGGAAATCAGCTTCTGGTTTCAAATCATACAGCATGGAGGAGTAACCGAGCACAGCATCATGGAAGCAGGCCACACGATCCACATCCAGGTCATTCTCACCAGCAGAGATGGAGGCCAGGTCAACAAACACTTTCAGCTCATTGATATCTGCGGTTAACAAAAAAATATATATACATACACGTTTGTTTTCAATAATACCATTTTACCATGCACCCAGTAAAAAGTAAACATCCTTCTGAAATGTGGAGAGCTAAACATGAGGACTGTTGCTACCGTTAGTGCTGGCTACAAATCCATTCCCAGTCACACATAATGTTACTGCATGCAGTGATTGCTATACTTTAAAATATCTTACCTTCTAAAGCTTCTTTTACCCAATTGACAAAGTTTTTCCTCTGTCCTAGCTCCACCAAGCATCGTCTACGAGTTTCTGTGATACCAACTAGATTTGCTTTTGCCTGTATTATATCCTTATCAATGCAGTCCAGTTTCTCCTCCTTAAAATCCTCATGTGTCTAAGAAGGAAAAACAAATAAGGTCAATAGTAATGCCAAGGTCGACCAGGGTGTCCTCGGCTCACTGCTCACCAGCGACCCCTGTAGTCTGGCCAGGCGCCTGCGGGCTTGCCTGTAAACTGCCCGAGAGCTGCGTTGTCCTCCGACGCTGTAGCTCTTAGGTGGCTGCATGGTGAGTCCGCAGTGTGAAAAAAAGCGGTCGGCTGACGGCACACTTCGGAGGACAGTGTGTGTTCGTCTTCGCCCTCCCGAGTCAGCGCAGGGGTGGTTGCGGTGAGCTGAGCTTAAATAATAATTGGCCATTTCAAATTGGGGAGAAAATAATAAAAAATAATTGGCAACAACTAAATTTATTAAAAAAAAAAATCAGGCATGAGGACTTACCACATCCAATAAAGTCTCTAGTATTGTGAAATCTCCATTAAGACCCAGTGCCTGTTTCACTTCCATGATGACCTGGGCAGATTCCACAGCAAGATAGAGTTCATGGTACTGCTGAATCTGTTGGATCCTCCTTCCAATCCACCTCTTGTCTTCTGAATGCTGTAGTTTGCTCATGATGACAAGGTCCTGCCTCAGAGCTTCATAGCGACTCTTATAGGTTTCAAAGACTGCATCCACCTCCCCTAAAGTAAGACTACCTTCCTTTGTGTTTTTATAAATATTTTTGTATCTTTCAAAGCAAGGCTCAAATATCTCCTTGTTTATGTTGTCAGCTGTTAATTCTATATCAGGAGCAGGTGTAAGCTCTTCTGTATTGGAGTCAGTTATGGCTTTACTTTTTGCTTCATTCTGCCAACAAATCTGAAGAATGTAGCTGTCTTTAAAGGTATGTATTTTTCCAGCCATAGCTCTTATTTCTTCGTTTAGCTGAAAATATGTAACTACCCCAGCTTCTTCATTATCAATGTCATCGACCAGGTGTACAACAACAGCTTTATTTAGTTTCATCGACTCAATGTCAGAATGATGCCTTCTTTGTAGTTCCTCGACGTCCACTGAAATTAGGAAGAAAGCAAACAAAACCTTAGGTTTGTGAAAGTCGTATTTCTTATCCGTAAACAGAACATCAGAAATGTTATTGCATGACCAATTTAAACACAAATGTATGTGGATGACATGTACACCAAAATATGCTGTTTATCAATTAATTTAACTGGCACTAGAGCAATGCATTATTCCTCATCGTTATCACATTCCTACACTTGGAGATTATCAAGGAAACACCCATCAACACTGGCTGGTTTAAAGTATAGCACATCTCAATGTTTTTTCTTGGTCTTACATGCTTCAAGTTTCTAATGCGGTCAACACTGGATTAGACTTCATGAACGCACCTCTCACATATTCTGTGATTTTCATGCACATTTTCAGGAGGCTGTCTACCCAGCTCTTTTCACTCATGACTGCTTCAAGTTCTTCTTCCCGCCACCCTAGAACTGTCTTCATGGATTTATCATCAATGCATTTTTCATCGTCAGGAAATCCCTCTGCAAATAGAAAACCGATACGAACTATTAATTCCTGGTATGGTAGCATGTTCCGTATCTCTGCGAGTCAACCTGCCTTTATGTTTGTTTGTATTAAAACCATCACAAGCATATACTTTTAAAACAAATATATGTATTTAATTATAAATCATTATTACCATTACATTATAATATATGATATTATTACTGTAACTTCCACATTCTCCAACAGTATCTCCTAGTTTTACTTCAAAATCTATGATTGATTGTTTGAATTCATGGATGAATGTCCTTAGAAGACATGAAGAATCATTTTCAGTTTCTGAATATTCAGAATATAAACATACTTATTTTCAGCAACATCAGGAAGTCCTCCTTCTTCTGCAAGATGCTTTTGAGATGTTTGATCTGAATATCCCCACATACAAGCTGCTCGGAGATGTTCATTAAAACAGAATCCGATACAGCAATTAATTGTCTGGCATCATCGGTAAGTTGGTCGATGATCTTTGGATCTGAAAATAATGTTTTATTATTATTAAATGAATACATTTCACTAAAGCAAGAAATGTTAACCTAAGTCATGGAATTTATAATTGTTAGCAATTGGGTAACATGTCCGGTAAACCGCATACCTGCCAGCAATTTGGTTATATTGCACATGGACAGTGTTAAAGGGCACACTGTAAAACAAATCAGATAAATGCAACATGAAGTAATATAAAATAAACACCTTGTAACTGGAAGATGTTCTTTGCTACAGACCAGTTTAGCAAATGATTTATCACCACGTCGTACCCATCCAGTAGCTCGTCCTTTACATTTCTGGGCCAGGATTTCTCAATGATCTTTGATACCAGTTTACCAAACTTGCCCATGTCATGTCTTTGAAGGCTTTCAAACAGTCTAACTTCTCTCTTGTCCTGTAATTGTTGAGGTTATTACATCATTACTCAAAATTGAAAGAACACATTCTACTATCAACCAAACATAATATGTTTTGTTAGCAAACATTTTTCTTTTGTTAGTCCAAGATATTTGTTATTTTAAAAAATAGCATAAGAAAAGCATGAGATGTGTTGAATTGCCCTACACAGATGTATTTAGTTGGTTTCACAGAGACCGCCAGTTGGTGAGTAGTGTTGATAATTAATTTCCTCTGTGCCATGTCACTATCAAATCTTCAATTTGTAACATGATTCTTCAATCCCATCTCTATTTTGGTTCAAACTCCATATCTCATTGCATTTGAACCTGCTTCATTTGAAACCAGAATGAATTCAAAGCAGGTATGTGACATTTGTGTTTTTTTTTTTTTTTAACTCATCAACCCTCTGGTCCCCAAATATGATCCAAGTAAAGATCTTACCTGGCATATTGATTGAACAGCCTCAAGAGCGCAGTTCTCAAAACAGGAGGCAAGCAGAGGGTTTAACTGTGCCAGACTGTCATTTTTACTGCAGTAGATTTCAATCTGACTAAGTGGAGGTTCCTTAAAAATGAAAGATAGATAGCCACACGTTACACAAGATGCATTTATGATACACATTAAAAGTGCACTGTATAAAGCATAAAATAAAAGCAAAATCAAGTTATCAGAAGACAAAGTATGAATAAAAGACAATTAAAGAAGTGTTTAGAAAATTCAGATAACAGTAAGAAGTGATGCGACAATGCTATAAAAAGTGTGTTTTTATAAAAAAAAAATGTATATATATATATATATATATATATATATATATATATATATATATATATATATATATATATATATATATAATAAATTACTGTGCAGTTAGTATACAGTAGACCCCGAGGCCTCCACTGTCAGTCGTATTTGGTAAACCCCAAGCCAAACTATTAGAGCTGCCGTGTGACTTTAAATGGCCAAGTGAACACCAGATTTTTTTCAGCTCCGCAAACATTTTAAGTGACCCTGAAATGACTGCTGCTACTGGTTGCTACGGCGCCCGCCTCTTCTCAGCTTATGCTAACAGTCCATTGGTTTACCTTTTGTTGTGGGCAACTGTACCTTGACTTTGCACCTAAAGAAGATTTTCCTATAAGTTAAAACGTTGTGTGTCGTGTGTCTCTTACTGTTTAAGAGATGTCATCCCGTGCAGTTCGGGCGAGAGGTTGTGACTGGTTAAACTGTGTGAAATCACATCTCTCATTTATCCAGAATCTTTATGAGTATCAAGGAGAACATGGGCATGCTGATTACCTGTTTCAATCTCCCTTCAAAATCTTTCAGGTGAGTGGTTCTCCATTTTGAGGTGAATGTTTCACTTCCAAAACTGGCTGAAATTACACTGTTCCACATCTGTAACACATAAGCATGTATTATTTATTAGTTATTTAGCTTTCAGTCATTACCCTAAAGAAAAAGACATCAAGATAAGCATTTAATCTACATGTAGAAACGTCACAAATTCTCAAGGTATAATCACCATTTTGACAAAGATATGACAATCAAACTAGTCTGTGCCTTATTCAGAACTAATTTTAATTTTGCTGTTATTCACATAAAAGAAAAAGGTCAAATATATTTTGAAAACAGTTATGAAGAATACATATCCTACCTTTATTTCATCTTCATGTGTAAAATCAACAAACCAGCTGCCAGTCAAGAAATGTTTTTTAAATGTGTTTCTTATCCAGTTCCTCATGGTTTCTAAAGTCTCTGATAACACTTCATTCACATGTAATGTATTTGCACCATCCATGTCCTGTACAGGACAAAAAAAAAAAAGATAGATCAACCAGTTATGATAATCAGAAAACTGATACTAAATTAAACTTAATTTCTTCAAACCTAATCCACAATAGTTGGCGTTCATTCTACTGGAGTCTCTAGCTAGTCATAATCGTCGGAAAAAACAAAAGCATACATTAACATCTAAAGACACTTGGACTTTCTACCATTTTAATGGGAATGATGTGGAAAAGTCTACCACAGAAGTCCCACCGCATCTGAGTATTGTGACTCATCTTTCTCAAACACACACCGATCTTCTGGTTTCATTGGGTCTTGCCCATTAAATCCGTAATATAATTACAACTTGAATATTTACCTCTTGAAGAAGATTTTGCTTAGGTGCTGAGAGTTTGATGACAAGTTCCATACTGTTCATCGCTGCAAGGTAATGCCAGTAGTTTTTTGCCAAATCGCAGATTCTTTTGAGTACTTTTAATCCGTAATTCAAGCAAGCCATTTGGTAACTAGCGTCCAAAAAACTAGAATACATAAAGTATGAAAAAGAAATACGTAAATCATTACTAGAAAGGAAAAACTTACAAAAATTGTGTCATTGTGTTTTTCCTTACAGCCACCTCTCATCAGCTAAATTCACTGGCTTATCCTGTGTGACATTTTGTATCTATTGTTTTAATTGCAGTAGAACCGCAGCTAATGTGTCCTCACCTGAATTCTGAATCATCCAGTTTGTTCAAAACATGCCTTAGAATCTGTACACATATCTGTGAATGACAAAAATAAATACATACATACATAAATAAATAAATAAATTCATATGATACCAGCAACATCAACTACCAAAATCAAACTAACTGCTATAAATGCATGCATCTACTGGACAGGGAAATTAGGATTAGGAAGTTTACAGTTTTTTGTCCTAAAAACCCAGGATAGTGGCCAATGTATTACATTTTTGTCACTTACTATGTTTACCTCACAGAAGTTGTATGGAGGTGTGTACAGTTTATACAGCAATGCCCGCAGAATGTCCAACAGATCAACATCTATGAGGGCCAGGTAGCCTTGTAAATCTTCCAATCTTAAGAAGCAGAGCCAAGATCGAGCTAACATTCTGTCAACTTCAACCAAGTGCTTCTTCTCCGACATCAGCGCTAGCAAAGCCCTGAAAGTCAAGAAATACCTCCGCAAATCATACTTCTAACAGGGACAAAACAGTACATTAAATTCAATTTGCACGACAGAACAAAAACAAGGTTGGTAATTAGAAGTGTGATGTATGTTAAACTTTTATACACATTTATCATGATAAATTTGCTCTATGGTTTGCACATGCTTATATAATGCATGCCAATGCAATGCTTTACAATGGTTATCCAGAATTGTGCCTACAATCTGTTACTGTGATACTTTACTACTGTGTGATACCGTGTCATGCTTTTAACGCAATATACCACATACTCTTTGAGAGTGCATTTATTTATACATTTGCATTCCCTTGTTAGACACTTCTTCAGTGGATTGCAATGTGCAAAAGATTTGATTGTGACCTCTATTCACAAAGCTTTAAGTCACATGTTATTTAAAAGAATTTAAATTCCAGTTTTATGAACACAGTTTGATATTCATGAAACTATTCTAGATGGTGTTCTTTAAGCCTGGAACAGTTTTATGACTACTACACTTTTTAGGCTCAGTGTTACACGGCAGATTCTAGATTCTGAAAAGGTAAGATTGTTTCGTTCCATTGAAACAGCACAGGTGGCATGCACACTATCAATGGCCAGTGTAAACAGATTTTTTAATTTATTTTTGTACCTATTGTTGGTGGTGGTGCAATAACTATTCCTGAAAGAATTATAGGAGAGTCCTTCAAGTCCTGCCCAGATTTCTTCACGTAAAGGACTTCCATTCCATTCAATGGGCTCAAAGGGCTGACACACATCATTCAGCAAGTGTAGAAGAGGAATCAGCAAGACCCACGGAAACATTCCTTTATACATAAGAACTTCGCAAAACTGCATCAGAGCACATTTCAGACTATAAAAAGAACACAAAACATTGAGACAACAAAAATATGTTTTTAAAGCTGGTAAAGGAATTTAATAGGTAATTTTGTCAGTCTATCTATCTGTCTGTCTCTAGCATTGACAATAACTGCCATGAGCTTGAACTGTACTACCTCCTACAGACTCTACAGCTGGCATTTGGGTATAACACAATAAACTGTTGATTTTATAAGGATAAAAGGTGCAAGTTACAACCCTTTGTAAATTAAAATGGTGTACAGTAACACATCGATTCACTTCCTGGTTAAACAGTATGTACAATACCAGATGACCGTTTAAGGCCAATATATTTACCCTATTCAACTTTTATGAGTATATTTACACCATCAGTGTGAGGGTTAATTTAATGAAGGTCTTCAGAAGTTGAGGATTAGATTACTATCAAAGTGTGGCTTCTTTTGTATTTCCTGCCCTATCTTTAGTCAAAAATCATCATTGAAGGCCCAGGATTTGTATAAATACTTAACAGTACTATTTGGGTATAAACAAATACTTACATTTTTATGCCTGAAAAGGTTTCTTTAAAGTCTCTGCAGAATTCGATAAGCTTTTCCTTTGGCAGCGGTGGCAGGCACAAAAGAGTACACAATGCATACATCTCTTCTTCATTCATGGCTATGCCGTACAGTTGACAGAGTACCACAACAAGAGCTGCTGCCTTTAAGGGATTCTCCATCAAAACTTTACCAGATTGATTCTCTTTCTTCAAGTGAGGTGCAACCAATTCAACCATTGCCTCTTTCAGTAAACTCTTAACCTGGATCCAACAAATAAAAAACTGTTACCTGCAGTTTCTTGAGACTATCTGTTTAAAAAAAAAAAAACATTCTAAAAATAGACATATTGACTAGAAATGTATACATGTTAAGGGCAGGTCAGCCCTCATAGTCCCAAAGGATGCAGGTTCATATCCCCTGTCTCTTACAAGTTTTATTTATTTATTTGAATTTATTTTTATTAAGATTGGAATTGTTCTTTATTCGTATGGTTGTGTTTAAAAATAGTGTTTTTTTCATGCTTTTCGTATAAACTGACCCCAGATCAGCCATATATAAAATATACAAGTGCCTGTGCAACACTGATATTTGTTTATCATTTTAACAAAAAAATAGAAATATCAGAAACTCTGTTTGGTGAAATATAGAAGACTATTTAACAGTATGACATCTGAACACTACTTTGGGACAGACACCGTATCCTCTTTCAATTTAATTTCCAACCCACCAGACAAGGAGTAAAAAACAGAAAAATAAATAAATCCTTGATTAAGCATTATCAAATCAAAAATTCTGTAACCTGAATGACATCTTTTAGCATACCTCAGCCTCACCAAACTGCAGGGATGTCCATCGTTTCCCTGTATTTTCATGAACCCACGGCTCTTGGTAAGTTTTGTAAAAGATGTCGAGCTGGTAGAAGAAATTCTTAACGTTCGCGTCATTCCATTGCGAGAGAAGATCAAATATGGATTGCAGGATGAACCTTCCTGCTATTTCTCTCCCCTTTTTAACATTCCTCTTTCTCTCGTCTGTCCAGTACGAGAGGGTGAAAAAACGAGTAAAGCCCTCAGAGGGCTTTGCACAGATGATATCATCATACTGGTGCCATTCACCTTTAAATGCAATGTGAAAAGGAATTAGATAATGTATTAAACAGAAACACAAAAAAGAAAACTGTTTAATAAAAAATTTAAAAAACACTTGGTATGTATTGTATTTCAATATACAATAGAAAATAACAAATGGGGCTTCTAGGAATTAAGAATGGGTGCAGTGTGACAACTGGTGTGATTTTATGCAGCTGCCACCCCATAAAGTTGCAATGGTGCTAATGTTTTTCATCCTATCCCCTCCGCACTTACATTTTCATTTATTGCCACTATGATTTCCTTTGTTTAAAAATGCAGAGCTTGGCAACCCTTTAATAATGGCTTTCCATGAATAATCTATTTCTGAGGTTTTGGATGTCTGGGTGGGTGCAAGACACAAGTATGCCAACTAAAACTATGAACACTTACCTAAAAAAAAAAATCGGACTTCGTAAAACTAATCTAAATAATAATTTCCTTGCACTGTTTAACAGACAAAGTATGTTGTAGCTTACCTTGTTCATTTATCAGGTTAGGCTTGATAAACAGACATCGATTAACAACAACATCTTTAGAAGTATCCCATTTATAGACAGTTTCATATTCTAATTTCTTAGAAGACACAGCATATTTGTAAGGTATGGACTTGGAAATAGCAGTTTTAGATGTTTTGAGATGTCCTCCAATAAGGTAACCATGCTTGTCCAATTTCCTAAAGGTAACAGAGAAGTTATCAGTACACTATTCCTAAAATGACCAATATTGAGCGCTTTATAGCTATGGATTCATGTCAGCGGTTTCTTCTTGTTACTAATCATTCAAACAAGATATAGCTGTGTAACATATCCATTTGGGGGGAGTAGGGTCATTTTAGCACAGCAGTCTTTACTAGTTGTGCTTAGTGATTTTGAAACAGCATTCAGGTATTTTTTCCACGTTTTGCCTTATTCACAAACCACAGTGTCAACAGATTCAAGAATAAACTCAACCCCACTGTGGCAACTGCATGAATAACATACCTTTATCAAAACAGGCTTAAAAATGTCAATAAAATGTGAGAAAAGGCTGACTATGGCACATGTGCCACTGAAGAATCTAAGCCAGGCTGAATCTGGTCAGTATTGTATTTAATAAGGTCACAGTAGAATATAAATTGCTAAGCCACACGCCACATCTTCTGGATCAGCAAAGTTTTCAATTAGGGAAACAAATGGATTTTGGCATATGGATGAGCTAAATCTCTATGAAATGCCCTATTACTTTGTGCTTTTCATATACTGTATAGCAATGCATAACAATTGTTAATGCCTGTTCATATCTGTACAGTAGTTACAACATCAGTTAAACAATGCCCATCATCTACTGGAATAAAATACTTACTTAATAACATGGAGTTCAGTTGCAGCTATTTTCCAGTTTCCTAAAGGTTCTCCACACATAAGGTAAATACGGTCATGCTCTGGATCATAATTAAAATCCTTTGACAGAATGGCATGAAAATAAATTGTAAGATGGTCTCCAGGCATAATCTGCTGTTGCTCTTGCATCCTGTTCAAAAACACATTAAATAAAAAAAAATTAAGAAATGAATAAATAAATACATACATGCATAGTTCAGCAACCAGCAATGATGTTACTTTTTTCTCATTCTGACAAACTGCATTGATATACAGTACCTTTTTGGAGCCTCTGCCTTCATTCTTTCTTGTTCTTTATTTTTTTTGTTTTTGTTTTTTCCCTGCACTTGCTGAAAACCATCGCCATCTTTTTTCTCTTTATTCGTTTCCTGGGATCCAAATACAGGTTTCGCCTGGTTAGGTGTGTATTGATGGCTTTGGTTACTAGCAGTCTGCTGTACCTCCATGTTTTCTACTCCAGTTGTTGAACTTTCCTTTTGATTTTTACTTAATTTATTTTCCTCCGATTTATTTTTTGACTGATTATTATTGTTGCTCGAGCCACTTTTCTATAAAGAGAATTATAAAAATGTAGAAGTTAGTTCTAAACAGCAGAACTCAAACCATAACTGTACTGCAGATCCTTCAAACTGCAGTACAATGATTAACCACTACATACTCTAATGTTTCACATTTCTACTTGGATAGCAATAAAACCGCTTGGATAAATTTCCCCAACTATTTAAAAATAACATACCAACTTTATCCAAATCAAAAATGTAACTCTTATTTATTTCTAATTAGAGAGTCTGCTTACAAATATTGCTTTTATATATACTGTACTACTGCTTAAAAGTTGTACATCTTCTGTTATTGTTGTTTTACAGAAGTAAGATTTTACCTTGGACTGGCCCTGCAAATCTTTGCTGTCCCTTGCAGGAGTATTTGCTTTTTCTTTTGTTGGGCTTTGAAGCAGATCTGTTGTTGAAGGTTTTGCAGGTTGATTGTTATCCACTGCCACATTTGAATTGTGATCTTTGTTTCCCTGGTTTGAATTTGTAGAATTCTTCTGAGATTTGGTACCATCATTAAACTTCCCCTTCTTAGGATTGCTGTTTTCTGAAGAGTTTACACCCTGGTTCTCCTTGCTCTCTGCATGGCCAGTTTCATGATCCGAACCTGTGGATGTTGAGGCAGATGTTTTCCCAAGGGAGCTCTGGGAATCTTGGGCAGGCACACTTCCTTCTACACTCCGTTTAGCAACATTAACTGGGTCCTGGGGCAGCAAGGAGCTTCCTAGGACATCTTCTCTCTGATTTGTACCTGACATTGGGTCTCCTTTTTCCTCACTGTTCCTCTGACACTGAGGATCAGCTGAACTAGATCCCTGGGAAGCAACACTCTCTTTCTGAGGCTTGATCGGATCCCTTCTTAACGGCACTGTTTTACCATCTGTTTGTTTGGAGGCAATTTCCTTGTTTGGTGTCTGATCTGAAACTGGCTCCCCTGTGATTTTTGTGGGCTGATTCAGTTCATTTTTTGCAGCTCCAGGATCAGTGTCTGTCATTGCATCATCCTTTCCCTGTGCCTCAGAACTAAACCCTTGCCGGTTTGCCGTATTTTCATTTAGTGAAACGACTGAGAAGTCAGAAGAGAGCTGTTCAGATTCCAATGAAGCAGGCCCTTCACTTTCTTCATCTTGTTCTTGTTCTTTTTTCTTCTTATTTTTCTTCCTTTTTTTCCTCTGCATAAAGATAATATTATTATCATTAAAGGACAATTGCCATTTCATTTTTTTTTTAACACCTCCCTTAGCTTTTTCTAATGTAATCAATCCAAGTGGTTCTGTTGCTCCGATTTCTCTACTGATCCATCTAACTGATCACCTTCTTTCTTGCAGGCCAGTGCTTTGTTTACTGGTTATTCATGTTATATTGTAACATTATCACAGGGTCACTATCACAAACTAATATCACCTACTCACATAATAAAGTAAAACGAACATTCAGAAATTGATCAAATAAACCACATACTAAAACAGTCCCCCATACAGAATGTACTGTACTGTTATCTGTTGAGTTTATTTGAGCATTCTGAGAATGACTAAGCATTTACACATTAAAACTGGTACCGCAGTCATGATAAACTTGTCAACGTTTTTAAACTGCCCCTACCTTCTTCCGTGGATTATCTTTTTGTTCCTCACTCGGCTTTTCATTAGCTTGTTCTGAATTTGAAGCAGACAAGCTGTCTGAAGGAGACGTTCCCGATGGATCACTGAGCACCTTCAGTTCAGCGCCGCTCTCCATTACAACGTCAGGACCAGAGGAAGGCTCTGCAGCCCCACTATCTGCTGCAAAGAGCAAAAAACACTCTATTAGGGAATTCAATCACAGTTGATATCAGGAAAGTCATCACTCATTTAGGTCTAGATTAAAAACGTATTTGTTTGAGTGTGCTCTGTTGTAGTGATTAAAATCACAAGCTCATTAGTGATTTGCCTGAGCATTATAGGCGTAAACTTATAAGGTAATATGCAGCAAATATTCAAAAACATATAAACTCAAATTAATCTGGTGCCCCAAATGAGCAGTAGATTTCAGCCACCATTCATGCATGACATCTTTACATTAATTTAGAAATTAGGTTATATAAATAAATATAATTCTTTTTGTGCTACTGTATATCGGTAAGAAATAAATAACTACATTTTTGTACAACTCGCAAGAATCTTTAAGACAGGTGTGGTACAGAAGAAACACTTATTTTCTAATGTATAACAGCAAGATTCTTCCACACCCACATCATAAAAAAGCACTTCCTGACCAATATTAACCCCATAGAGGGAGTGAGCTACAACATAAACATCACAGTCTTACATGTTAAAGTACCACAGTATAATCTAGCAAGTTAAAAATGAAGTGCCCTTGATAGAGAAGTATATGACATGTTTACCAGGCCTACTTGGTTGAGCTTGTTGCTGCAGTTTGCTGCCACATTCACTGCAGAACTTCGCTTTCTCTTCCACCACAACATGTCCACAACTCAGACACTTCATCGCCCCACGTCACCCAGTAACCTTAAACTGTAGTTCTCAATCTTGTGCAGCTGAAGAAAGAAAGGGAATTGTTTACTAAGTTATGATTTAGTCACAGGAACAAGCGTACGTGAGTCATGGAGTCACGGGGTAAAGTATAATGCAAGTTTCACTTTCCATTCTTATTATTAGTGTAGTGAAAGCTAAGGAACTGTCATTCTCTCCCAGCAACACATTTTCCACTCTGACATGCAAAGGTCTAACAAGGGCAGATTTCTGGTGTTCTGTTTTTTCAAATCTGCAACTAATGCATGTAAACATAGTAATCAATGGTGTTCATTTTCTACTGTTTTATTAAATAAAGAAATAAAGAAATAAAGAAACTACAGCAGTGGTCACCCATATTGCATCACCTTACTTTAACAAATTTTACTATCAGGTTTGATCAGACTATTGAGTGTTACTTTCAAAGTAAAAAACCTACAGTAAGACTATTATTTATTAATAAAATGCTGTTTGTAATGTACTGTGTCGTTAAATGTAACACTGAGCATTTTCTCTTTTTAAAATGCACAGGGAGGCGTCCTTAAGTATGCTACTGATTGTTTGAACCCTGCCTTGGTTTTAACTATTGCCTTGAGCTCAGGCAATATGGCTTTATTTATTAGCTATTAAGCAGGACTTGGTATTAAGCACTATCCACCGGCCCCAAACAGGTCAGTACTGCCCTGTTTGTTGGTTGGTTTTTTTTAAACATGTCTATGCATTTAGAAATATTTAAATTGAGACTCATAAAATGCAGCTGAGATTCTGTTTTTGTTGCCCAGAAGCTGGTTTTGGAAGTGGAAATGTAATTAAAATTAAATTAAAAATTAAAAAACCTGCAGTAGTTTTTTTTTTTTTTTTTTAAGGATAGCATTCTATATGGTCTATTAAAGAATCTGTTCTACTGCATGAAGTTTCTTCGGATCGTTCCCTTTTGCATGTTGACTGTATAACATCCGAAAGCGGCCTCAAATCACCCAGCAAACAAAACAAACGCCTGTCCATGTACCTCATTGTCAACGTAATACCCGGAGACCCTACCCGAATTGAAAATTGCCCAATGGGAAGTCGACCTACCCAGTGAAGCAACCAATCAGGAAACGCAACTGTCAAGTATTTACATGACCAATGCAGGAAGTGTTATAAACCCGAGCTAAATCGTTCATATATATATATTTCTCGTTTTCCAACACACTGTTACATTATGAGTAAAACATAGGTACAGTATTATAGAATAATACTAAAAAAACACAAAGCAGATAGTCTACTGTGCATCGTTACAGACATAAGTGGCGGTGCTAATTCTTCTGCTGTGTATAGGTACGCACATAAACAGGGGCCACAGCGTTTTATTCACACACACAAAAAAAAAACGTTTCTTGTCATAATTTATTTTAACTCCTGCCCATATAATTTTATTTGTTCATAATACGTTCCAAATGTCTTCATAATACGTTTCAAATGTACAGGACTTGAGCGTACCGTTCAATTAATATTATATGTCGATTAAGTTACAAAATATTCTTAATGTCGAAAACATAAAACAGTTCTAATTAATGTCAACTCACGATTATTATGCGTGTACTGTTACGGTAAACTTTGTATTGGTTTAATATTAGATGCAAAAATCTACAGCGAATACGTTGATTTTAGCTTACCTGTGTGTCTCCCACAGAATATGTGTTGATATTAAAATTGTCCAAAGTCAAAAATTGCTTACTGGCAAGCAGTGTTATAGCACGCTAATGTGAAGTATGAAGACGTGGTGTATCATTCAGGTATGTTTAGCGGCTTCTGTGAAAAGTTTCGTTTTCTGGAAAAATGGGCGTCTGTGACTAAGTCTAGTATTTCGCTTTCTGTTTCTGAACGTCATTTGGCCTCGCTGTGAATTGTGTTATCGGCAGTGCGGTAATTGCATCTGAGTGGTTCTAAAGTGGCGGGTTTTGCATTGTGACTTCTTGTTTTCAGGTAAAGCTGCTTAGCGTGTTTTTTTAAAAACAATACTTTAAAAGATCAGATTTGAAATGTACTTTTAGCTGGTAGTTTTTTCTTGTTTTCCGAGAAACCGTGCCAGGGTACGTTCTGTTGTATTTTTGCTTGTTAATGTTGTGTTCCTTATTAATACGCAATTGTGACTGTTTAAAAGTGAAAATACCAACTTGCTTTAGACCGCGTAATGCACGTTTAAAAAACAAACACAAACTAAATGTAAACATGCAAGTGACCTACGCGCCAAATTCTCAACAAACACGTGTTATGAAACTACCTGGTTACATTGTACTACAGAAGTTTAGTAGTTTTAAAATTGTGAATACGACTAGTACTGTAGAATAATGTTGTGGCTTTATAGCACTCGTTACTTCTGTGCATAACAGATTAACTATTGTGTCGTTAACTGTAGGGTTGTAGTCACTGAAGGGGTTAGACAAAACGCACATTTTGTATCCCTTTCACCATGCACCCTGTCAGCTGCATCCCCCTGCTGCAAGTCAATTTCAGTCACGATGGACAAGAGAGTCATTAATAGCTTTCTTGCTTCCAACAAGTATTCATACAGCCCATCATTATTTATCATAAAACATATTTGTGTTAGAATGCAGCAACACATTTTTCTTCCTTGAGAATCTGCATGTTTTGGCAATTTAAACAAAATGAATTAATCTTTTTTTCTACAGTCAGATATACTGTGTTTGTAATGCAGTTTAAAATGTAAGATCTATGTAGTGCCAACGTATCTGGTGTTTTACAGCATCAACATAACTCTGAAAGTTTCATTTCAGAATGCAGTTCTATTTGGGAATCCCCTGGCACAGGCAGAGAGATTATCTAATGTGTTACTCACTGTTGTGTGACTCAGCACCTTTAAGGCAGTCATTTTAATGTTTTCTATCATCTTATTTCTCTGCAGTATTCCTGTGCATGCTAGTTTAGCCCTTTCAGTCCTGTATTATTTTGCTGAAGAATAAACTCCTTTATTGAGTATACATTCGAACAGGACAGAATATTTTTTTAACATATATTTATACACTACCTCGGACTGGGACGTGACTTACGACGGCATATGTTAACGTACAGCTCTAAAATAAGGTGGGACCTTGAGGTCCTGCCAGGGCTGAAAGGGGTAAGAAAGAAAATATTTTATGTTTGCTGTTTGCCATTTTAAAGACGGCAAGCATAACTTTTGTTCGAAAATAAAAGGTACAGACAGGTCTTATTTAATTGTTAACAAACTTTTTAAATTCCATTTTCTGAACTCTTCATAGCACTAGAAATATTATGACTGCTGAAGAGATTTTGCTTGGATTATATACATCTGTTTGGATTATGCAGATATTGCAAAGACGGGGCTGTTACTGTTGCTTCCTGGTATCTAATCACTTTATGTGTTGTACCGGTAGTTTAAACTCACCCCAATGGTATCAGGATATAAGAAACAATGAAGAACCAAAAGAATCCAAGCATGATAAAAGAGGGGCCGGTAACAGTTTCGTTTACTGTGCATAGCTACTATATGCAGGATTTGTTTCATGCATGTCTGTTTCTAGGATGGCTGCTGCTGTCTCTCCCATTGCAATGATCGTGCCTGAAGATGAACTCAAGTGTCCCATCTGCCTGGACCTGATTGACAACCCGGTGACAATCCCCTGTGGACACAACTTCTGCATGAAGTGCATTGTCAAGTACTGGCCGAGGACACTCTCCTCGTCTTACTCGTGTCCTCACTGCAGGAAATCGTTCTCCAGGCTCCCCTCCCTGCACCCGAACACCATGCTGCGCTCCATGATAAAGCATGCAGTGAAAAGCAAAGGGCTGAAGCCAAACTCTGCAGTGGCACGGGACGGGGACGTGCACTGCGACGTCTGCACAGGTACGAAGCTCAGGGCCGTGAAGACATGCGTGAACTGCCTGGCTTCTTTCTGTGATGTTCATCTCAGGCCTCACCTGGAGAGCAGTGTGCTGAGGCTGCACGGGCTGAGGGACCCCGTCTCAGACATGCAGGAGATCTTGTGCAAGCACCACAAGAGGCTGCTGGAGTACTTCTGCAAGAAGCACTGGGAGTGCCTCTGCAGTCTGTGCCTGGTGAAGCACCGGAAGTGTCCGACTCAGACAGTGGAAGAGCGGCGAGGGGTGAAAGAGGTGAGTGGACTGAGTATCAAAAGCAAGCTTGCACATAGTGCAAGCAAGCACATAATGCACGGAGCAAATTTGACAGGATTTAGGTTTTTTGCCATTGTTCAATTTTCTATGAAACTAATCCATTAATCCATAAATACAGAAAGAGTGATGAAGTACATGCATGATAGATTTTTGTATGTATTCTATATAAATACAAAAAAATTTTTCAAGGTTTCAATTACCTTGTTTCTTTCCACTTTCAAGATCGGGACGATATCATCATCATCAAGCAGACACAAGACTTGAGAATCTCATAGAATGAGTGAAAACTGCAAATACTCAACTGATGTGTAAATAGATAACAGATCCTTTGCTGTTCTGAGAATCTTGTTAATGTTTGCAGATGGGTGGGTCTTTATAATAAGGTGTTCATTGCTACAAAATAACCTGAATGTGTATGTGTGCTGTTGTTGTTTTCAGGCCGATTACAAAAGAAAACTAATAGCTATTAAAACCCAGAAAGATAACATCCAGGAAGCAATTAATATTGTGGAGGACACAGAGGTTGAGATAAGTGTAAGTACATGTGCGTTTTGTTTGGCAAAGCTATTGGGGCACTGGCTGTAAAATTCCCAATAATTGATTTGATGCAGTTTGTATTTTAATTGTGTAATTGCATGTGTTTGACACTTTCATATATTGGTGGCTCAGTAAAGCCTATGTCGTTAAAGGAATTAGAATTTAAAGGGAATTAGAAATGGAATTTGAATTGAAACAAAAGGAATTGACCCCAACCCCGAGCATTATCTTTCCTAGATCAGCTCAACCACAGCTTAACTAGCGGGACAGTTATGTTAATACATTATTGTACCATGACATATAGGTTATGAAAGCATCTTATCCATAACTGTTACACACTCAACAGAGCTGAGTTTAGAACTACTAAAAGAAACTTAAAAAATGACAAACGTTTTTGTCAATTTCCTCAAAATTAAAAAAGCACCAAGCAATAATAAATGAGGCAGCAGAGTTAATAAGGGAAAGGAAATAGATCCTACTCCTTTCATTTTTTTTTTTTTTTTTTTTTTTTTACATCAGGTCTTTAAAAAGTTGACTGTTTTTATACACCTGATCCGGTAATACCCTTTTTAAAATGTGTTTTATACAAGTATAGAAACTAGAACAGAAAAATACTGTATTTTGGAAACCGAGTAACTTTTTCTTTTTTGCTTTTAAAAAGTGGTTACGTTTTGCTTAGTAAATCTGGTGTGTGGTGTTTTGTTTTTGAATGCTTTAGGTAACTGCTAGTCAGTTTAAGGCTGATGTAACCAAGCACTTTGTTGATCTCGGAGAGATCATTGCTGGCACACAGAAGAAGGCTATTGCCCTGATTGAAGCTGAAGAGCTGGAGGCCTTGGGGCAAACAGAAAGCGTCTTGGAGTTGCTGAACTTGAAAACCCAGAAGCTGGAGGAATGTGAAGATGAAATTAACGAACAAATCAATGAGACTGACCTTTTTGATTTTCTAAAGGTAGGCATGTGATAAAAGGCAGGGTACAGGAATGCTTTGAGAAGCAGAGAGGTACCTGCAGTTAGAACCTGGCCCTTTAAGATAGTATGTTAAGTTTTTTGCACTTTTATAGCACAGAGAGACATAACTCTGTATGACATACAGGGATGGAAATAAGACTCCTATTGCATAGCAGTTTCCCACATTCCCCATTCCAATGAGCCTGATTAGCGATCGTATATAGGTAACAAGCGCAGGTGTGGCTTTTTATAGTAAAACCAGGAATGGATCAAACCTCTGTGCAATGGGAGTCTTATTTCCATCCCTGAGATATTAGAACCTATTCACAAATCTCTAACCTCAAGAGTGATATGAAGATCGCCAACAAGTCTAAGAAATTGTATTTAATTTTTTAACAGCACAAACTGGTGTTGCCTCCTCTGTATGAGACTGAACAGTTACCCTCACCTGAAATAAAGCTGAATGGATGGGTGGTTGAGAAAATAACCAGCGCTTTAATTGCCCTGAAAAGCATCCTAAATACCCAGCTGGAATCAGTCCTGGATCTACAAGAAACAGGTCGGTTGTGTTTGGTAATGTATGGTTTAAAACAGGAGGAATAACAACGATTTAATATTCTCACTTTGTTTCACATGTGTGGCAAAAAGAAAATAATGTTCAAGTAGACAAAGGTGACGTAATCTGACCGTATTTTTTTGATGGCGGCAGTTATGGACAAAAATGAATGAATAATAAATCTGTTTACTCCACAGACCCAGATTCAGGGGACTTTGATTTGGTCAGTGGACGTCGGAAGCCAAGGAGCAAACTAATGCAATGTAAATATAATTTTCAATACAAATGCTTCTAAAACCGCTAGCTGTTTTGTTTATAAGTCAATACTTTCATGAAATGATCCTTTCACAACAATGTGAATACAAATGATGGATTTGATTTAAAAAAAAAAAAATACAAGGTTATAGTTTGCCTATTTCCTTCATCAGTGTATATTTGAGTGCATAAATAATAAAGCCTTTTTGAACCACAAAATAAATAAATAAGTTTTTTGAAAACTCGAATGCTGAAGTATTAATGTTTGACCACTAGGCGGCACCAGTGATTCACATAGAAGGGCTGTATTGTTCCAGAGCAGGGCTTCTAAAACTCGGTCCTAGGGACCCCCTGTGGCTGCTGGTTTTCATTCCAACCGAGCTTTTACTTACTTAATCAATGAAAACGGGGGTCCCCAGGACCGAGTTTGAGAAGTTCTGCCATAGAGGGTTGCATGTGCATACATAGTGATCACAGAATATACAATCATTCATATAAATGTGAACAATGCATTGTAGTCTTTCATCTTTAGTGTAAACTTATGCAACATAATACCCTCTCAAGGAGGCGTTTATGGTTAAAGAGCAGTTGGAAATATATTTTGTATAATTCACTTAGCTGTTTTTGATGGTTGCATCACTTTTATTTAATACTACAAACTAATTGGGCCATGCTTGTTTCATTAAAAATTGTAGACAACTAGTCCTTAATACACAGCTTCCAGTAGCCCAACTAAGCACAATCCATAACAGGTGCATAAATAATCATCTAGATGTATCGAACATACACTTAATAATGATATAGTTCCTGACTGAAACAAACACCTTGACTGATAATAATCTGTGTGGATTTGGGTTTGATCCTAACATTCTTCTCCCCAGATGCCTGTGGGTTAAGCTTTGACTCCAGCACTTCCAGTGCATCTGTTCTGCTGTCTGAAGACAGCTGTGCCGTGTCTGTCGAAGAGGCTGACCTACAGGCCTGGAAGGACTACGTAGTCAACGTTGACATGGGCTTCAGAATTCTGTGCACTCAAGGCTTCCAAAGCAGGCAGCACTACTGGGAAGTGCACCCCCCGGTGGACAGAAACAGCAACTGGGCAATCGGAGTGTCTTACAGGACTGCATCCGATCGCTACCGCACTTTGGGTGAGGACAAGACATCGTGGTGCATAAAATCACGTGTGCACATGAAGGAGGCTGCAGGATCTGAACTGCCTTCCCAGGGTCTTTTTGCTTATCATGACGGTGTAGCCCATGAAGTCCCTCAGCAGTATCCCAGGAACGTGGGAGTCTATCTAGACTGCGATAGGGGATTCGTGTCTTTCTTTTCTGTGTCCGACACCAAGGCCACTTTCTGGTATAAATACAAGGTTCTGTTCACCGACCCTGTGCACCCTGCTGTCTGGCTGAGAGAGCCCAAAAGTAAAATGAAAATCAGTGAACAGAGCTCTAGTAAGAGTCAGGTCTCTGAGGTAATGGATTAGTCTTTGAGTTCTAGATTCCTGCTGAGATAAGCAGGTTTAAATAAGAGGCTAAGAATTGGTTCAGTATTGGTGATGGGGTCTACGGTTCAGCAAATGGTTTACAAGGCTTCCTGGTTGCAGTAAGTCCAAATCCTTTGGTATTTTAAGTGAAGTGGCTGATTTAAACTGCTATAGGAATCACTGCAAAGCATTGCTTGGATAAAGAGTTGCAGACCACGAGAAGCAGTTTACTTTATCATTGCTGCATCCTATGTTGTATGTGTCGACGCAATATATTTTGTCAACATTATCCTGATTGTTTGGTATAAAGTCAGCTGGGGAAAAAGAACAAAAACTTTTTTTTTTTTCATTCGAGAGTGCTGAATCTCAGAAAAAGGATTTGTCTGATGAGAGCCATGGTGTATCCAGATCATACCGCCATCCTGCAACTCTGAAAAATATATTGCTGCAATACATACATACATACATACATACATACATACATACATACATAAGGTGTACAACAGGTAAAGAGTTTCTTTAAATCCAGTAGGGTGTTCTGTAACCCATTAAGGTGCATGTACTTTTTAAACTAGCTTCCTGTTTTTGTAGGTTTGGTTGTTGTTTTTCTTTTAATCCCAGTGTTTTTCAACGTATGCAATTCCTTGTATCCCCGAATCATGAACACATTACTTTATACCAAATTCGTACAGCACTTTCTTTATATAGCTCTTATTACACCGTGTAACAATTTTTTTTTTTTTTTTTTTGGTTCCTGGGTAGTGTTTTTCCTAATTGCTTATGCCTCAAAAGTATAGAAAATGGCTATTATTCCCCACAAACTTTGCTTTTGTGACCAGGACAGTGATATTTTGAAATTTACGTATTTCCAATGAGAAAACGGGCGAATTTGTGTCTTTTCGTTCACATAAAGTCAGAAAAAAACAACATATGAATCCAAATTAACATGTATTTATACTAAAGTAATACAAAAATGACTACAAAAGATTTAGAAGTGAGTGGTTTTTCGAGATTTACGATTATACTGTAAATCACTTTCACGAATCAGCCCATCATGTTCTCGTTATACTGTCCTTCATTGACAGCTCATCCAGGAGCCTCAAAGCCGTGCTGCTCCATAATGGTAACAAGTACCCGTCTCTTCCCCTGGCTCACTCAGTGCACCTCAAAGAGGATTACAACAGCATCAAGACCTTGCTGGACGCCTTGAAGTATGATGAGTACGGCTGGGACACCCAGAAGGTGCTGATGCCACCACTGCACATCAAATTGGGCCTTATGAAACAATTTGTCAGAGCTCTAGATAAGGAGTCTGCAGCCTTCAAGTACCTTCAAGACTTCTTCCCTAAGCTGTCTGAGGCAAAGGTCAAAGCCGGTGTCTTCGTCGGACCACAGATAAAGAAGATCCTGGAGTGCAATGGATTCCCCAAGAAGCTCACTAGTAAGGAGAAAGCGGCTTGGAACAGCTTTGTCGCAGTGGTTCGGAGCTTCCTGGGCAATCACAAGGCCGAAAACTATGTGGAGCTGGTTGAGACTCTGGTGAAGAACTACGGCACAATGGGCTGTAGGATGTCCCTCAAAGTCCATATCCTTGATGCTCATCTTGATAAATTCAAGGAGAACATGGGAGCGTACTGGTCACAAAAGCAAAGTTTGTGGGGAATAATAGCCATTTTCTATACTTTTGAGGCATAAGCAATTAGGAAATAACACTTACTACCCAGGAACAAAAATTGTGTTACATAGTGTTATCACAGTAGCATTTGCACAATCTTACATTTACACTGAAACTGTGATATATAACTATCCTTTTAAGTTGATTTAAACAGCAGAATCAAATTTCTAGCAAACCCAAAGCCGTCAGGTTTAGGCTACGCGGAGCTACTTCAAGTGGTACTAAATAATATGGATCCCATGGTGATAAAAATATACACATGCACACCACATGGTCATTGTATGTATTGTATTACTGTACCTTACAGCAGTACAAAAATATACATTTTGCTTGTTTAATTGTACATTTGAATCAGCTGTTTACAGTTGGATTAAATAAATGTATAAATCATGATACAAATGTATTTAACTGTCAGCAATTATTAAAAAATGAAGTGCACTTGCATACTGTAGTATCCCAAACATTGTCTGATTTGTGTCACATTGCACTTTTAATAACAGACAAGCGTTTTCAGTTTGATGTTAGATGTAGTCTCCAATCATTCTGAAGGTACTCCAAAGGTCAAAGCCAGGTCTGGAGTTAGCCTTGAACTCACGCTGGGTGCTTCTCTCCAGCAGTGATGGTCAATCTTTTAGTTATTGCATTAGACATGCCCTATATTTGTGGAACTTAATTTAATTAAACCCATCTGTTTAAATGTTCTCTGCTAATAGAATACTAAAATAAATTACTTGTACATACATCAATTTACATACATTACAATAGGGTATAAAAAAACTCATTGGGGGTACGCTACCGCTAATGGAGAAACTTGAACAGCAAATAAGTCAAATGTAAACACATCTTTAGTGTTGGAAAAAGGCAACAGAAAAGCTCTGTTTTTTTCTGTCAGTATTATGCCATAGTGCAACAATACCGTGTCCTTAGGCAAATTACGTTTTAGAAAAAAGCCCAGGCTTTTAAATAAATGTTTTGTAAACAATGTAAAGTAAATCACTAGACATTTCCTTCTGCTTATTGCATACACTACTACCCTCACCAAGCATCGGGGACACTGTGTACTTGATAAAGTTGTACCAGCTGTGGATTGTTTTGGTCCATAACAGTTTACAGTGCCACCTAGTACTTGTAGAAGAGTCCACACAAACTGGTGGGGATTGTCCGAAGAAGGGGGAACACTGAGATAAGCTACATCTCCCTTGGATTCCTCAGCATAGACTCTGATCATGCTCCTGTACAATGTGGTGTTCTGTAAAAATTCAAAAAACATAAGGAAGAATGCCATTAGGACAAAAAAAAGAAAACTCCTTTTGAGCATTATATTGTAAAATCTCTGAGGACGTGTTCATTGTTAAATTCACATCACATGAACACGATTGGTTGCAAAGAATGAATGGGGTACCAGAAGTCAAGCTGAAACCTGGAGCCTTAAATCTCCACAGGGTACAGCCATGACTAGATCACAGAGGTAACCCAATATCCAATCACCCAGCCCGTAGCAGCTGATTACTGTGCGCTGATGTTGCTGTACTTTACAAGTTGTTCTTTTGTTACCAGAGAGAGACTGAAGTGCTTCCTCCACGCTTTCTGTGTGCTCCAGCCCCTTCAGATCTGCTGCCAACAGCACCTCAAGAATCACAATCTACAAAGGAAAGCAATATATTACAGTAGAAGTTTTTTTGTTGTTGGCTTACACTGCTCAAAATGTGGCAAGCGGGCCAATTTTTTTAAATCTATAAACTCAACATGTCCACGCCACATCTTCTACAGGTGGCCCATGGAGAAACCTCATGCCCCATCACTGGTTCACATCTTACCCGTAAGCCAGAGAAGATCAGAGAGACTTTGTTGAGGCGGAACTGCTGGAGCAGGTCCTGGATTTCGTTCACCACGGTGTAGTCGATGCTGCTGACATGACGGCAGTCAAGGATAACTGATCGAGGACGAGACACTGCCAAGAACAGAGGCAACACGTGAGCAGTGTACCTAACCCTCCTACACTGAAACAGCACCCCTCAAAATCACTGACTTTATTAACAAAGTACTGAGTTGTTTTAATTTCATATAGCTTTAACATTAAGGTTCAGGTTCAGGTTTTGTAAGGTAGTCTCACCTAGAAGAGCCTGTCTGTACAACGTGTCGCTGAGATACTCGGCAGAAGGAAAGTTTAACCCGCTGTCTAGAACTATGACCAGCACGCCATGATCAGAAACCTGCAAAGAAATAGGGAATAAAAAGGACACAAAAACAAAGTGACAAGAAACATGAATAATGGAGTCTGAAAGAAGAGAGTGAAAATGCACTTAGTCAGGTTCATTCAAGCACAATTTTGGACCGTCATGCTTGGACCAAAATAAAAATTACTACACAATACTAAACAATGGACTAAAATAAAAAAAAAATACTATGTTATCCCCTTGTGGGTCAAATAGTTCCCTGGTCTTTTCCATTTGCCACCAGTCACTGAAGATGCATTACCAGAAAGAGGAATCGAAGTTGTTCTTTTAAGCATCATTTTGTTAAGGTCACATGCTATACAGATCTGGAAGTATTTGATCCGATTGTTTTTTTACCTCTAATTTGGGTCTGGCAACCTTATAGAGCAGCATGAAGCCAGACAGGATGATCCCAGCAACAATCCCATACTGGATTTCCCAGAAGCACATGAAGAACGTCAGCAGGAAGGGCAGCAGATCCAACTCTAAACAGAGGAAACCGGCATTGTTTAAAAGCACAATTAACCTATTCGTAAGGTTTCACAGACCCAGATAACCACGAATGCTGGATGACCTAATGTAACAATACTAAAGGTAGTCCAAGACTAGTGTTAATTAGGGGATGTGAAATGAACCCTTTAAATGTGTTTTAACAAATCAATTCGGGAGGGAGGCAGTCGTATTTTGTATGGAAAGGATTAGCAGGAAAAGGAATACGACTCCGAGGGCAGTCGGAGAAACCTCTGTATCCCAGCTACTGACCTAGATCTGCTAAGAGTTGAGAGTCATGTTTCAACACATCCGACAGCAATGTCAATAATAGACTGCAAGTGAAGCTGACTGCTGCATCTCACATACAGAAAAGCTTGTAGAAGTCATTAATTACTGTTTTATTCAATTTCAACCTACTGATTGCAAAAGCACTTTCTCATTAAAAGCACAATAGAACTGCATTGTAATCATCATCATAATAATTACTACTAATTATTATTACTTATTATTGCGATTTTTACATAGCACACAGTGCCACTAGTGGCCAAGTGCTGTAACATTCACTTACTCTTGACTTTCCAAAGTGTTTTCACGACCTTGTAGTCAAACATGGGAGCCACGGCGCAGATGATCACAGCTGCCAGAGCAGCCTTGGGGATGTAGTAGAAAAGAGGCATCAGGAAAGCAAGTGACAGCAGCACGATCACCCCTGCCAGTCAAGAAACAAAAACAAGACTCACAGGCTGGGCTCCGATACACTGAAAATATTGCGCATGCACCACAATGGTTCAAATCCACTAGGCATTTACACTAGTAGTTGCAATCGCTTTTGCAAAATCAAATACAAATGTATACTACTCTGTATTCATTTCAGAGGTCCTGCATGCACAGTTCTGTAAACACGTGTGTGTTCAGCGTGTGAATCTGGCCCAATGTCTGGTTGTACCAAATTAAGTTTTGCTCCAAGTCAATGATTTACTCTCTCTAATGGCTGTAAATGTAGAATTACCGCCTTGATTAACAGTGAACTATTTCTTCAAGATTGTAAAATTCGATACATGTCATATACACTTTTAAATAATCAAATTGCTATAGGTGTGATTTAAAGCAGTCCAGTCCACCATAGCCCTGAGTGCAAGTCCTGCATTAAAAGATGCTTGTACAGGTAATGAAGACGAAGATCCTTCCTTACCTGTGACTATTCCACCAGCTGGAGTACAGACCCCTGTCTGGGAATTCACTGCTGTCCTGTAATCACACACCACACAACAAAAACGATGTACTCAGCAATGTCCTCAAAACAAACCGAGGTCAGGGACCCAATAGGTAAAACTGGCAAAGTACAGGGATGAAAATAACACTCGTATTGCATAGCAGTTTCACCCATTCCAGGTTTTATTATCAGCTTGATAAGCCATGGTGTATAGGTAACAAGCTCAGGTGTGTCTTATTAAACTGATAGTAAAACAAGGAATGGATCAAACTGCTATGCAATGGGAGTCTTAGTTCCTTCCCGGAAGTATGTTGGTATATTGTATTTCTTTTATAGGTGCCTCTGATCAAAAAGGGGCAGTGATCTTAATTAGAAAGATGAATGCTCTTGCAGGATGTAAACATTCCTCAATATAAACAGGAGAATCTGAATAAAAAGGTTAATCCTACCTTCCAAAACTCCCAGTTACAGGATAGGCAGAAAAAAAAGATCCCAGCAGATTTGTAACACCTGCATAGAAAAACAAAAAGGAGAAGATGAGACAATTACACACAGCAGCAGTCGGGCTTGGTAATGTGGAGAATCTCTTAACTTACACCTGGACTGTACTGCAGGGTACTTACCGATAGCCAAGAGCTCCTGGTTGGAGTCGATGCGATACTCATTCTGACTAGCTGTAAATAAAGAAGTATTTTACAGAATCAAATACAGAATCTCAGAAAGCACTCTCACAATATGTGCAAGCAAAAGTTTCAAAGTAAACACACACACACTTACCAAACGCCTTTGCTATGGCTAAGCTCTCCAGTAAACCCATGAGTGGAATCACCGCCAGACCACCTCCTAAATCCTTGAGGACAGCACACAACATGGGTATTAAAAACACAAAGCACTGTACTGCATTACAAATACCACAACAGTAAACAATTGCAATGCAACACCGCAGTGGGAGGTCAGACTGGAATACCAGTGAGCCATTCTGTAATAGGAACTAGTGAAGCCCTTGAAGAAAGGTCAGACTTGCACCCACCTTCACCATTTCGCTAAAGGGCAGACTTTCATTCCCAGTATCTTCGTAGAACTGGGGTGGCTTGAATGGCGGGAGGCCCTGGGTGGTTTTCCCGGTTAGTGTGAACACTTTAGTGCCGCTTAGCTCGCAGGCGTACGCCACCAGAGCTGCTGCAACCACGACAAATGCATTGCGGGCTGCAACGAAACACAGGAGACACCAGTGCGGTCAAAAAATCTCAACTCGAAGCAAGACTACCTTCTGGAGAAAGATTTCAGTTTGTGGTGTACAGTAACAAATATGACTTACAATGAATGTATCATTCAAGTTCAGTAAATAATAACAACAACAACATCAGAAATGATTGCCATACAAACCTGTTGCAAAGAACCAAACCACCATGCGGCACACTTTGACAACCACAGCAGTGTCTTCATCAGTCGGAGCCAAGCTGTCTTTCATGACCTTCAGCACCACCAGAAGGGCAATGGAGGTTAACCCAAGGATGAGATCGCCCACTCTGTAGGTATAGGAGTGGGGTTCAAGACGCATGCTGTACTGGGTCCACTTCAGATATTACAGCTTACTGTCTAATGTCTAGTGAAGACATACAGCTTACAGTATTCACCCTTTCCACTCCACAAATACTGAATAAATATAGCAAAACTGATTTGGATCAATTACGTATGGCTTTTTATTAAACTAGGAGTCAGAAACAGTGCCATTGGGACAAGCCACATGCTACTAGATATCGTCTTTCTGTTCAGGTTTCCGGACAAAAATGTGTTCCTTTTATTCTGACAAAGTTGGAGAAAAAAATATATATATATTTTTTCATAAAATAAATCAATTCAGACCTGGTTTCATAGATGTCCCGGAACGTGTAGTAAAACTGCAGGAAAAACTGCGGAGGAATGTCATGAAGTCCCAGAATGTTCTGTGGAAAGGGGGGTGATGTACTCAAATGTTTGAAGCGTGGTTAGAAGTGTGCTTGAATTTTGTTTTGGGTTTTTTTTGTTTGTTTTTTCAAATTTTCTTGTTTTACCAATTTGTTTATGTTATGCTACATGAACAATATCATCATTAATATTTCAACTTGACACCCAGGTGAAAGAACCTGCACATTATGTTTGATCTGTTTGGTAACTATGATTCTCGTTGATTTGTTACTTCTCAATTCATTCACTTTTACTGAAATATAAGCAATACTGTAAAATGCTTTGGGTGTGGAAGGTGGGGTTAGTATCTACTGTGGTAGCCTCCAGCAGTATCTTCTCCATTGCTTTTGGTATCCATTGGGAAATTGGAAAAACACACCAAGCACATGTGTTTCTTGTTTTTTGTTTTTCCAGTAAACCTCTACAGGGATTCAAAAGCTATCTGTAATCACAAACAAGCTCTGTAATACCCTTTTACTGAATCACTACTCTGTGGGGAGCAGACAACAATATTACAGAACAAGACTGTTTTGTGCTCCTGCTTTTTGAATATGCGACTCATATCTGCGAATATGAATACTAGTGTATTTTATTCTGTAGCTAAAACTCCTCACAATGGAAGGGGGTTCTGGTAAAAGAAATACCATGACAACTCTCACCTTGACTTGTCCAAATCCAATGGTTAAAGCTGCAGATGAGGTGAACCCTTTAATCACGGGATAGGAGATGAAATCCAACAGGAAGCCTACAAAAATAAAACAAACAGAGGAGGGTAGTAAAAGGACAACAAGAAGTATGCCCCACTGAAGAAAACCCACTGTTGCCAGCTTATTTTGCCTTTAAACATTAAAGATGTTTAATAAAAATATTGGGCTGTATTCATAAATCACGTTTATTGGGTGTTTATTTCTAGATGTGTGACAAACAGCCAAAGATTTAAACAAGCCCCACCCTTGAGTATCACATTCTAGTGCATTTTTGTTAGCTTGCCTACACTTTAATATAGAGGAGAATGATTATAAACTTGCGAAAGTCAATTGCACAAGACCCCAACCCAATAGGTATACTATAAGACAATACAGGAAACAATAATGGTGTCTTGTGTTGTGCAAGACTTTCTTCACTGAAACCACTTCCTATGGCTATGACGTGCTTTTTCCATTTCAAGGTAACATTGCCCCTGTCAGACAGAATGTATTGATGAAGTGTAGTTTGCTTTTTAGGCAAAAATAAGATGGATTATAAGACAGAGACTGTGATCCCAAATAAAAAAAAACAGCAAGGTTTGAGTTTCCTGCCTGCTACAGAAAACCAGGAGCACACATGTAAAAGGATTGCACGTTTATACAGACTCATTGTGCAGCCCATTTTCTCATAAAGTTAGAAAACAATATTTGAACTGTCCCAACCTGCAACTAAGTTGTTTCTTGCTTGTTTTATAGTAATTATTAAGTGTTATTCCTAGCAGAAAATGTGCTCACCCACTTAACTGGGAAGGTTTCTAAGTGGAATGGAGCATTGCTTTCAAGCAAGTTAGAAACCCTCTCCAGCCTGTTTCATTGTGTTCTCTTACCGAGGTGCATGATGGCCATCACTAACTGGATGAAGCCGCAGAGGAACGTCAACAGAATCGCTTGCACGGGGTCATGACCTATGTAGGAAGCACACAGGAGGGACATAATCGCCGTTGGACCCAGCGTCACATCCTTAGAGGTCCCCAGGAGACAGTAAATAAAGCAGCCAATAAACGAGGAGTAGAGGCCATACTGTAAAGAAAAAGGAAGACTTTCTCAATATAACCCACCTGCTACCCTCCAAAAAGCTAGTATCATTTTAGTATCATTATATATGTAAAAAAATTGCTTTTTTTGGAAATAAGAATCCTTTTGCAAAGCAGTTTCACACATTCCAGGTTTTAATACAAGCTTGATTAGTCCCAGTGTATGGGCAACAAGCTCAGGTGTGTCTTATTAATCTCATAGTGAAACCAGGAATGGATCAAACTGCTATGCAATGGGATTCTTATTTCCATCCTTGCATTTACACCTAAGTTCTAAGGTCACGCACCTGCACAGGTAACCCAGCGACTTCTGCATATGCAAGCGCCTGAGGAACGACTGTCAGTCCCACCGTCATCCCAGCGATCAGGTCCATCTGCAGCCACTTCACAGAGTACCTGGGCAGCCACACCAAAATAGGCAGCTTCTTTTTCAAAGCTTCATACCAAAAGCTTGCCTTCATTCTCTCCCAGACAGATCTGCCACGGGCAGACAGAAGCTCCATTGTGACCCTAAGCTGGAACCCTGGAACACTGGAACACTTTGATATTTGTGGTATTTTGATCTAGAACACTAGTCTGCCAATTGGTGGCTTCAAATCTTGGCGACCATGAACAGAGATGGTATTAGAAATGGTTGCACCTTAATTTTTTTTATTTTTTTTAATCCTGCTAGTTTTCTACCAGCAGCATATGTGTCAAAGATCTGGTCTTCTTAACAAAGGTCATACCACCGTCACCTGAAAATAAAAATGTGGTACGTTTTAGAGGGGTGTTTCTAATAGACGGTAGTACTAACATGACACTGCCAATGACTTGCTAGAGATCTAGGCAGTAGTCTTAAGAAAATATCCTGTGAATGTCTCTGTAAGACTGAACTGTGCACTACCATACAGATTAATGTTCACCTTCAACACAGCTTCGAATATTCAACATAGTTAATTTAGCACGTCGACCTGGCAAAGTTCATGCTAAAGTGTTCAATATTTCCCTTGATTATGTTGTATGCCGGCACATTTTCATACAGTATAAATTATTTTAATGAAAGAACCCCCACATATGTTCATATTTTTGTAATTTTTTATTTTTATTTTTGGTGGATTGGAGCCACGATGTATTAAATTCAACAATAAAATCAACATAGCTATCGCAATTTTTTTTTTTTTTTTTTAGCAACATCCCCTATCAACTAATTTTCCTTAGAAAGTAAGCAGGTATTGCATTGCAGCACGATACAGTTCTTGTAAAAGGTCGTAGGACTAACTTTTACTGTATACCAGGTTAGTGAAAATGCGTTACTACTTGGTCGAGACATTTTTTTGTAACTTTACAGAAATCTATTTCCTTCGGTCACAATTTTAATGTAATAGTTAGACATTTTAAAACAGTTTGTGTGGACTCTATGGCGTTCCAGAAGTTGCCCTGACAAAACTTTGAAAAAAAAAAAAAAAACATTATTCATTATAAAATAGATATGAAACTTAACATAATACAATTATGCACTATTATAACTAATGAAGTAGTTGCTGGTGGTGTTTTTCTTAAGAATAAGTGTAACTAAGTATACAAAACATTGTCTCACTTTCCTGTATCTAGGCAGGTCAGCAGTATTAAGGAGGAAACAAATTCTCAGAAAATTATACAAGCTAATGTCATACTGACAGGAAAAGCATTTGGACAACGAAAAATAAAATTGTCCAACACGTAGGTCAATAAAGAATACAACATGTTTTCTATTCCAGTATAAATTACTACAGGGTATGTTTACATTGTTAGGGCTGACTGTTTCAAGACAAGCGTGTAACATGACTAAACTAGAAACAAACAGATCCAACGTGAAAACAATCCGTGTTCAGAGGGACAGTTTGGGATAGTTAAGGCTTTTCAACTCGCAACCATATGGTCACCTTAATTATTCATTATAAAATAGATAATGAATGAAACGTCACATAGTACAATTGTGCACACAGTGACTGATTAAACTACAAACAGATCCAACGTGAAAACACTTTCTAAAACAATACTGTTTTGTTTCAAGAACACAGGTTAGATAAATAATAAACAGCACATATACAAAATATATACAATTAAGATCGTTACCTTAATTATGTGCAGATGTTTCCATTTATTTATTTTCCAGATAAAGAACACGTGCACCACTTAATTACGTGAGCGAACACACCAAAGTGATAAGCAAACCAGACCACTTCCTTCGATTGCTCTGCAGTTTTGACGCCCAGTAGAACTCACTTCAATGATTTCGGCTTTTTTTTTTTTTTTGCCGTGCTTGTTTCTCCCTCACCACAGAATGTGGTTCATGTGACTTGACTTGAGTCATGTGATTAAAACACAGGCGGATCTGTTGTTTTGCACTTTCAGGAAGAGGGCATGAAGTTAAGAATAAGGGACGGTACATGAAGTAAAATCGTATACAAACTTAATTTCATGCATTCGTTTTTGCTTTTGTAGTGATAATCTGGCATTGATTATCAATTATTATTTCAGAATAAAACAACATTATATAAATGTTACTGTGTAAAAATGCACATTTTGAGCTGTTGTTTGTATACGTTTTTGCTCCTGTTCATAACATCTGGTACCGGCGAGGAAGCAAATAAACGCAATGCACTTCTTATAATTGGTTAATTGTTTCTATTGTTTAATGCAATTAAGTAATTTAGTAGCCAGGGCACGGGTGACGAAACCCATTCCACAGATTATGATAGGCTCGCTATCTGGACCAATCAGACGCAGCATTTGTAAATACGATGCACATCCCACAGTCGACTCGGGACATAAAGGTACCATGGTAAAAAAAAATCTGAAAAAAAAAAAGAAAATTGGTTAGTGATCACTATTACGTTCATGTTTTATAATACCATATTTTAAAGGACCTTCGGTTTTACAAATGTTCACGTGTCACCAGGGTGGATCATCTGATACATCTGTGTAAAGGCAGCAATGTACTATAGGCACATTCACCTATATGAAGTGTCTCACTGGTGTTTTATTAGCTTTGTAAAAGATTTCTGATAAAGACATGGCAACCTTAATCTTAGATGCCTGGGTGGTGCAGTTAGGGTTACACTAGGGACAGTTCAGACACACATCGCAATGCATTCTGGTACCTGTTACCTGTCTCATGTGCCTTTCACAGCAGGACTACACTTACCAGAAAGCACTGGGGGTGAGTTGAAAATCCTGAACTCTACCCAAACCGTCCTAGTGTACAAGGAGTCACATGGTAACCCTAGGTGCACTGGTCCTTGCATGGACACGACACTGGTCCTGACCCGTGTCTTGGTTCAGAAGCGGTCTGGTCCTGAGAGGACACATAACAGACTGGAAAACACGTAAAGCCGTTGGATCCGATTTATCTTATTACAGCCGACGATGCTGGGTTCGAGAGCGAGGTGTATAACAACACAGCGATCCAGACCCCTCACCTCAACGCTCTGGCCAAGCGCAATTCACATTGAGAACACGGTTCAAAGTAATCGCTTCCATCTCTTAGTACATGTCAAGCCCCTGTCACTCCACCTTCCATTATGAGGTAACACTATAGGGAATTTAAACTAAAACATTTAACTAATGTCACCGTGTCCTTGATATGACTGTTGTTCTGTAAAAAAGAGGAACCATGATAATGACATTGTGAAATTCTTTTTTTTTTTTATGATTTCAACATTCCTGCACTGTGATCTAGTGAGATCCTGTGATTGTTTGGGTTAACTTTTTAATAAAAGCTTTTTATTTTTTTGTTGTAGCACCAGAACAGCCTCCATCAGGATGTGTCCTTCAAACAATTTCTTATTCACAATCAAATCTGCTTTGTATCATCTGTCCAACCAATGCACTAAAGAGGCTACAGAATGTTACTACAGTGAAACCTGAATTACCCAGTCGCCTAAGCGATGGTACATGTCTGGTTACTTGTGTTGATTAAAATGGAGCCGGTATGCTGCTTAGCTCATGGCACCGTGCCAGCAAGTTTTACTGTAATTAATTTACCGTTACTTCCTTGTCTAATATTTGTAGTAATGTAGTTTGTTGTTTGGATCAGAAAAGCACATTGTTTTATAAGACCCAGAACACTTGATGGTTAGGAGCCTATGTGGGCGGGAAGCATGTTTTCCCCTTGACTTCAGGATTGTTTTAAAGAAATATGTGGCTGGATCGCAGCAAAACATGTTAAATATGTTGAATTGTTTGCATTTACAGGTTTTATAGGGAAGAAACATGCTGGTCCAGAAACGGTTGACCCTTTCGCGCACGGAGGAGAACATCTCTGTCCTGCAAGTGGGGAGGAACATCACCAAAATCAAGCTCCTGGTCAGGCAGTTTCTGCATGTCAAGGATGACAGGTACTTCACGGAAGTGTCAGCTGTTTGGATGCTCTGTGCAGAGATAAGCTGTTCAAAGTCCTGTTTGCCAAGTCTGAATTGGGAAGCTTTTATCAATAAAAACTCGACCTAGAACAGTGTTGACAGCTGAAAAGCAACAACAGCAGGAATACTTTTCACTTATAACTTTTCAGATTGACAGTTAAATTGGGGCGATAAATACTCTTTATTTTATTGACAATCTCTTATCGCCTGATTACATACTGTAACAAATATATCTTGGGCATACAGAGTGGAAGATAATATATTACCACAGGAGTGTGTACACAATTATATTTTCTATAGTTAAAAGCAGCTTCTTCTTTTCTTAGTCAGCAGCTTCAGATGTATTTTAACTTTGTCACATGATTTGAATGGAACAAGGAAGTCAATGCCCAGTATTTAGGAATCCCCAGTCAAGCGCAAATCCAGGTTTAGAGAAAATGAGGAGAACTCAGTATGGGAGTAACACAACAGAGGGAAATGTAAAAAATCTAAACAAATACTTACTATTTTAAATGGCATTGAGAAGGTCTTTTTGTGGCTGTCTGTCTCAGGCCCATCTTCCTGTACGTGGCCTTCTACGACCCTCACCGCTGCGGTCACTCCCAGCCCCAGTACAGAACATTCAGTGAGAAGAGTGGCATGGGCTGGAAACCCCAGCATTACACCCCAGAGCAGGTCCAGGTAAACCTCATTGGAAAACAAGGCTTCTGAGTTTCAGTGTTTCTTATTTCTTTTTTTCTGTTTATTTTTTACAGGCTCTGTAATTCTTTTGTAATCAAGCTGACTTCAAGCAAGGGAAATGTACCAGTTATTGATATGCTTTGGTGTTCTCATAAGGAAAGGCTCAAATAAGGGAGCACAATTCCTCAAGGTGTCTGCGTTAAACCCTGACAGGTCCCCTATTTCATTCTGCTCTGGCAGACCTTGTCGCTCAATACACCACTGTCAGCAGACTGGATCAAGGTGAGTTTATCTGCTTATTGCAGCTGTTTGCTAGGTACACTTACCTGCATGGGGTCAGCAGCGTGTTTAATGCTTGCCTGTCCTTGAGTGTCATTCTCTAGACAAAAAACATTCCAGTTTCACAAACGTACGCGTATAATAAAACAGGGCAATGGAAAACCATTTACTTTATTGGATCATAACATTTGCAGTTTATTCTTGTGTCAGTTAGATCTTTCTAACCTTTATCACCCAATCATAACATAAACTGAATTGTTTTGCTGTCTGTCAACAACTTTATCCAATTGTTTTTTTTTATGTCCGACTCTAGGAATCGGTCTGGTTCTGAAGGAGCTCCAGGACTCTGGCTTCGGAACGACATTCAGGTGATCTACAGCTCTGACAATGGGATTCCCTTACCCAACGGCAGGACCAATCTGTACTGGTCTGGAACAGCCGAGCCCCTGCTGGTCTCCTCACCCGAGCACCCCCAGCGCTGGGGGCAGGTCAGCCAATCCTACGTCAGCTTGTTATGTATGGAGCCTTAGTCTGGGATTGCATTTAATATATTATTGTCAGAAAAACTGAGTTTTCTTTAGAATCCAGTTTACTACAGTCTAGTAGGGAACCAGTGTGTCATCCCTCTGACTAGCCACAAGGTGGTACTGCTGGACAAAATTTTTTTTTATAATTTATTAATTGTGCAAGAAATATATAGTATTCTGCTTCGACTTTTAAAAATGGATTGCACTTTCTTGACTGTGTGTGGTTTATCTAAACCAATTGCTTTATGTTGAAAGAAAATCATTGATGTCACTGGCAGACTTCTAGTCGAAACATTTGCCACTGAATTTATTTAGTTCCTTTTAGCATTTATAAATGTTAAAAGAAAAGCAATACACCTGTACCTCTTCTCTGTTCAGACATTACTCCCACCATTCCAGACTTGTTCTCCATCCCTTTGGTTTTACTATGCGTTTAATGTGACGCACCTGAGCTTGTTACCTGTACACTGGAGCTAATGAAGAACATATTAAAACCTGGAATGGGTGAAACTGCTATGCAATAAGAGTCTTATTTACATCCCACTTTCTAGTAGGTGTAGGTGATATTTCAAATGTAGCTTTAGGCGGTATCTTGATTTCATTTTAAGTTAACTATATACTGTACGTGCACTGAAAAGAGGCTACTGTACTTATTTTTGCAGCGAACAAGTTAAACCTGCGTATAACGACCACCGAAAGAACCACACAAGGCATGCGAAAAGCAGTTAGCACATCATTTATCATGGAAAATATCAGGATGCACGGTCCTATAGGGGTCTTTTAAAATGCTTGACTATTTCATGCGTTAACAATTCTGTATAGAGGGGTGTGCTGCAGGGTTGGCATCCGATTTGTACGAGGTAGATAACTATTTTAATAGGCTATTTGAGAACAGGAGTTAAAATACAGACAATCAATAATGTAACGGGTCGCAGAAATATATACACAAAAAATCCTTATCTAAACCTCTAATGTTTTTGGAACGATTTGGGGAAAACTAATAATATAATTAACGTTACCCTTTACCTTTTTCTAAAATAATGACTAGTAATTAGATAGTTGCTGGGGATTCTGAATGTCATGGGACGTGGGACGCAGAAAATATCTCGCACCGTTTGTGTGGGCGGAAACACGCATTTTTGGAGCATATGTGTACGATAATTGGGTATGTTTTCATAAGACACAAACAGGTACACTTGGAGACTTACTTGACCGCCCCGCTTTTTTGTTAAAATTGTTCCACCGCAGGGAATGTAAAAGCACTCATAGTAAATGGCATACATATAGCTTGAGACAGTAGGGATGAGTAGCAATGACATACATCAATTGTAGCCTGCCCCAGGTTAATAAAGTTATTGTACGTATTTCAAGAAACCAACCGAGAGATATTATGATCTTCTACTGTGTCATAAGCAATTCAAACACGCAGGGTAAGTTAGAGATGAGATAATGAGGGGGGATGTATGCCGCATTAAACTGACTGCAGTAAAGGGCAGAAGAAAGCACCGTTAAGTTCTGACGTGGGTAGTTATTTCACAGCTTGATGCCTATCTGCTTTTAAATTGGGGTTTTTGATCGAATGACAAATTGGGGTTGTTCGTTTCCTTTTAACCAAACAAACATAAAAATCTGTAGAAATAAACAGATCAGAAACCGAGCGTCGTGCATCTACACCAGCAATATGTGCGCACATTCAGAGAACCGCCCGAATCAAGTAATTGAAGTACTTGCCGATCATTAGCATTACCATTGGCAAAGGTCTGTAAATTAACAGCTCGTTTTATTAATTTTAAACGCTAATTCTAAATGATATAGAGTAAATAAATTCGTTTTTAAAATCATAGTTAGGGCCTATTGTATGGATTTCATCAACTATGTAAACTAAATTGCTAAATTATAGATTTGATTAAGTTGGAAAACGTCATTATTTTTTCAGAATTTCTTCATTTAACATTTAGGGTCATAATTTCCCATTGATGTACACATTCAAATCGCGTTTCACCGACTTCAACTTACCCCTGAAGCTATCCTTAATGTAATGCGCAATTTTTTAAAAATAATTTTGTACTGGTTCCTAATGTGTGAATTTACAACCCCAGAATAGCACATTTGCTCAATACTTAACTTTGGTTAGTTTTAGTTCCCTTAGTATTATAAGTATTAAGTATTATATTAAGTATTATATGCCTTGCCAATAGCCAATACTGCTTGAACGCTATGGGCTGTCAATTGAGAGAGGTTAGAAAACGGGGTGATGTTTAGGAATTATGAAAAGCTTATTTAAAATAAAATATAAAACAACAACAATATGCTTTCTAAAGAAATATAAATGCTAACACCCACCCCATCCCCCAAATAAAAATAAAATAATACCCCTGTGCTTATTTCTTTATTTTAGGAAACTAAAGTTTTGCATTTATGGAGCCACAGACCGCAAAGACTGCTGCAGGCCATTTGATTCTTCTTTGCTAACCTTTTTCACGTAAGAAACATGTATAACAAAGCTACAGGCATTCTACAAGTTACTAGACGTCTATCGCGTTTAATATCATGAGAATTCTGTTTACATTTCCTTAGAGCACAGTAGGTAAATCCATGGCAAAACCTTCACTTCATTCGCTTCGCTTGTTGTTCACATTTTAATAGTCACGATGCATAAATACATGCCGATGAACAACAAAGATACCCCATCGTTCTCTAAAATACATCCAGTAGATCTGGTTATAAATAATTCTCCAGGGGATCGATTAAGCACCTTCAAAAACATTCACAATCTGAATACACCCCTCCCTCCTTCTTTAACGCAACCCAGAGATCAATTCAAATTAGAAACCACCCCGGTGAAAATATAATGAATCATCTCCTCAGATGAATTGACGAATGTGATTACAGCCATGAAGGGTCCTATATAAGGACCAACTTGCCAGTTACAACCTCAGAGCATAACAAAGTAACCAAGAGAACAGAAGCGCGTTCAAAACGCACTACAAAAGAAATAAGAGAGAAGACCAAGTTTACGCAGGCAGAAACAACGATGTTCGCCATGGAGAGACCCGTGAAATTTGCCTTGGTTTTCATAGCGATCTCCATGCTGATCTCCTGCCACCCTACAGATGCGTGGTACAAGCAGGCGACCGGCCCCAGCTACTATTCGGTCGGTAGAGCGTCCGGTTTGCTGTCCGGGATCCGAAGGTCACCTTACGTACGGAGATCAGAATCCGATTCTGAGGATGGTGAGGCAACCGTCAACAACCTCCTCTCTGAGCTAGGTACCCAGCCCAGACAAACACCCATCCTCAAAAACATGGTGAGTTAGTTATCTTTTATTTGCATGGCTTAAGTTTTTTACTTTAAAGCTCAATTCCCACTTTTTGTTGGAGAAAATCAATTCTAAAACTGTTTGAATGTTAAATGTAAAGTACGCTACATTAACAGGTTCTCTTTTTTCCGTCTCCAAAAAAAAATCAAAATTCACTTTTCGGTAAAATACCTTGTTAAAGTGTCTCAGTTGCTGCACGCGTATTTTGTATTACAGACAACTGTACTACATAACACAATGAAGGTCGCTGTATTATATCTAGTCACGTTCTAATTATTTAATTTGCAATGTTTTTCAGAGCTTCAGCAAATTACGCATGAACGTGGAGCAGTTTGTTAAAGACGAAGTTTCAGAATCAAAAGGAAACAAATCTCTATTTATTGCCTTGACTTCAATGTTTGTAGTTGCACATTTTATATTGGAAACTAGAAGCAAACTCGATGCAATTATAACGCATTGAAATCAACAGAGATTATTGTTACAGAACTTGGAACAAACGTGTTACCCAAATGCACGAGACAGCAGGGCGCGCACAAAGGAGCTGTCCGTTCAGCACCACGCACAGCCTTGGTGTTGTAGCGCGCCCTAGATTTTCATAAGGACACCGAACGATAGTAGATAGCTCAGTTACTGTTTCAGTTTTTATGGGGAAACAGGTCTAGAAATCGTGCTAGAAAACTATGACAATAATGAGTTTTAAACCCCTGCCAGACCATTATTTTCTGGTGATGGACAAAATAATCACTTTTTTTTTTTTTTTAAGAAATAGGGATCGTCCCTTATGTACAACTTGGTGTTAGGAATATAATGCAATAAGAAATGTACTGTACTGAATCCGGGTCATCTATTTGAAAATAATCAGTAACTTAATATCTCAATAAAGCTACACACAAATAATAGTGATAATGAAATATTAAAGCGGCTAACAGTAACAAATCAGTCACTTCACAAAACTTGTGGTTAATACGTGATTTAAATGTCGTGCCGTTACCTTGAGTGTTTCTTTCGAGTGATGTCTACTGTTCGTCTTAATGCTATTAATACCATAATTCTTACTCGTTTTCTTTTCTTTCTAAAGGCTGTTTGTGTCAAAGACATCTCTCCCAACCTGCAGAGCTGCGAGCTGGTTCAGGACGGCATGAACACGTTTCAGTGCAAAGCGGACGTGTACCTTTCCCTGGACTCACAGGACTGCGCCAACGCCTAATCTCCCCATTACGAGAACACACTACACACAACACACAACGTCTCTTCCTCGGAATACGACTACAAACAAAAAGTAATGGACCGAAGACATTGAATGTTTATCATTTGCACCATCTGTGAACATGTCACATCCATAAAAAAACAAACAAAAAAAAACCCAAAGTACGATGTGAGAGAAAGGTCATTTCACCTCCCCCTCCCCTAACCCCCTTCACCTCTCTATACGATGTGTCCACTTGCAATGTATTAAAAGTCTCATAAATTGTTTACTGCTGAGCAGATTTTCTGAGTTAAAATATTTATTTCTATTTTTAATTAAAATGAGCATATACTGTGAATTCTATCTATGTGTACATTTGTATTTATGTTCTATAAAACAAAAAGTTGAAACATAATTTGTTCCATGTAATATGTCAGCCTTTAATGTGTCTTGTTTGAGAGTCTTTTAAAAGGTAAACCACCATATATGCAATTCTCTGCTTTATTTTAAATTCAACTCTGGTTTCACAGACCCTGATTGGCATTAATCTTTGAATACCTAATCACACCACCAGGTAATTTAGTGCCAGTCGAGGTCTCTGAAACCACCTGCAAATCATTAATAGTGGAATGGCTTTGGGTACATTTGAGGCAGTCACTGTGAAATTACACCTCAACACTGGGTTCTGAAATGAAATGCCAAATCTATAACGCCTACAGCTGCATTAGCTCATCATGAGCCAAGATACTTAAGGGGCTGAAAGGTGTATGTATTATGTAAACTACATAATGTAGTGATGAAATACTACGCAAGTTCAACAGAATCAGATCGGATTGCTTGAACAGTTACTAGGTGTGGTTTTGCAAGTACATTAACTGACCTTTTATAATCAAATTTTGGAAACCTGACGTAACAGATGGTGAGTATAGAGAAACAGATTTGAATACCGCAACAAAACAGTGAGCATTTAATCTCACTGTAATTAGAGGTTCTCCTTATTTTATAAACTCCCTTACAAACATTGTTTTTAATTTAAAAAAATATATAAATAAATAAATAAATAAATAAATAAATAAACCATCTGCCAGGTGTTTATTACAGACACTGACAATATAGCAATGTGTTTCTGTCATATGGGCAACCACCTTAATTATTAAATATATATACTACAAACATCATGGCTGGTATAAAGAAATTACACCTTGCACCAACCAAAATTGTGCCGCAAATTCTGACTGAAGATTTTGCATCACCGCGGTCAGAACACACAGATCTCACAGTATACTAATGATTACCACAGCATCTCTATGAGGTGTTTGTTGGCCAGGATCAGTGTGAATCACGAAGCTGCATGACATCACAAAGGACAGGTTTCACTAATCTTGGACTGCCTACTGGTTCCACAGCTAAAGTATTCCAAGTGCTAACAAGGGTCCATTAAACCAGACCATGGTCTTCCTCTAAAAAAGTTATCTTCCGTAGAGTTTTTGGGTAAATTTCTGCCCGGTAGGCATATTGGGGTGTCTTTCCATTGGACAAACAGCAATGAAGTTATCAAAATTGTTTTATTATCAAATATGTAGGGTTTAAAAACAAGCCACAGCAGATTGGGTGTTTTACATAAAGGGATTATACATTATATTGCACACATTATGTACACGCAGCCTGCTCTCACAGCTGCTTCCTGCAGTCTGTATGTAGTTCACGCCTGTATTTTGAACGGTGACAATCCAGGTTATCTATAGCTTCACTCAATCAGAATTCGAAGGAAAAACTAGAAGACGGTCAAGTAGACAAGAGCACTGAAGAAGAAACGTTTGTCTCCTTTATTTAGTTGCTTACATTTTTTACCTTAAAATTCATGTAAATGTTTAAAAAAAAAAATTGAACAAGCCATGGGTTGAAACAGTTGTTTGAATCTAGTTTTGTTAAATTAACACCTTTCACACGACAGGAGTACATTTCAGGCCGCAGTAAAAGATGAGCAGACCCCTTAGTGTTCTCTTATTGGCAAACATTTTTAAAACTCCTCTTCCAACAGGTCACCCATCAGCATTCTTGTAAGTGTACTTCTGAACAGCTCAATTGCTGGTAAGGCTCCAGGTGTATGCCTCACAATCTGAGACATTTCAAATGAACCCCATCAAGGTGCAGTTGTTAAAAATAAAACTAGACATAACATAACATATGTCACAGATTATTTACGCTTGGGATATGATTACATTTCAACCAGGGGATATTTCAAAACAGCTTAGTGCTGAGCATTTGTAGAGATTTATTTTTATTAAATACATCAGCACGAGCAGACATATTTTACTCAGTCCCCCTACACAAAACTTACACTACACGTGTAGAAATTCTCAATGCTTAGTGTTAGAACACAAGAATAATCTCCAAACCGTCTTCAGAAGCTAAAGTACTAATAAAATGTGTTCAAGTTTTGCGATTGGGGACCCTGAAACCATGCCTCATGTTTGTATTTTTGAATGCGAGCGTAGATGGGAAAGACAACAGAAATAAAATTCAATTGAAGGCTTTCATTTTATTTCAATCAATACACATTGTTCCAACAACAACATTTTTGTTATTACAAAAAAAAAAAATCTTAGTGGTATTCAATAACATATTTACGGGGGTGCAACATAACCCTACCAATGGATTTTGGTGACTAGTTAGGAACACAGGGTTCCATATTTGCACAGCCCTATTTATTTTTTGGTCGAGTGTGACACAGTAACTATATACAAAAACATAAATAAATACAACATGATTGTCTATGGGACATTGACAGGATCAGAGTTTTTGTATTGATGCTATTTTCATCTTGGATGCCATATAAAACAATGTAGAGTCCTAATATAGAGTCAAGTGAAGATTCAATGCAGAGATCAATATGGAGCACTGTGGTGGAAACTAGCACTGCTTGGATGATAGCTCGCCTGTGGGCACAAAACAGACAGCCCTACAGCAAGGTCCATCAAACAGACAGCCCTACCCAGTGCTACAGCAAGGTCCATCATACAGACAGCCCTACCCAGTACTACAGCAAGGTCCATCAAACAGACAGCCCTACCCAGTGCTACAGCAAGGTCCATCAAACAGACAGCCCTACCCAGTGCTACAGCAAGGTCCATCAAACAGACAGCCCTACCCAGTGCTACAGCAAGGTCCATCAAACAGACAGCCCTACCCAGTGCTACAGCAAGGTCCATCATACAGAAGGCTACCACGGCTACAGTACTGACATTGCCTTATGGAACAAGAAATAGAAAACTCAAAACAAATCATACATTCTAACTGAAACATTAAAGTCCAGCAGACTCATTTTTGGCTTAGTATTTATGGCTAGATCCATTATCCGGGTTGCATTGCCCTTGAATAAGACAGTGGCGTGGGCCTCCACCTCAGTGACTGGGTTCCAATCTGGCTACAGGCAGTCCAGTTCCCTCACAGAAAAAAAAAAAAATCTTTATTTAACAATATAATTATTATTACCATTTTAAATAATTTGATATATATTTTTTGATAAATGGAATACAGTGGATTATTTATTTTAAGTAAGCTATAGGTTATGTGTACAGTATATGCCTAAATAGCTGGTACCAAACAGTAGTGTAAGTGTTTGCTTGACAAGATCCTTCTAAGAATGCAGCCCATATTCCGCTCTGGCTTTTACAAGAGTCAGTTCCTTTAACCTCAATATGAAAATGGTATGGCTCACAGAACCCCCTTTCCAGTCCAACGCTCTCTAAGCCTTTGTTTTTAGTCCAGTACAGGAGCTCCTCAGAGCAGAGACACAGCTTCCAGGTTTTCCTTTATGATGGTATCCAGAACGACCTGGAAGACAATTTGCACGTTGGAGGTGTTGGTTGCCGTGGTGAAGTGATGGTAGACGAGTTTGCTGGGGGTTTTATTGAGTGACAGGAACTTGCTGCTGATGTATCGAGCAGCAGCATCCACATCGCAGTCTGCACCTGGGAAGACACGGGCGGAGATCAGCGCTAATGTGTGCGACCGTCACAGTGGCAGGACTGCTGTTTTCTCTGCCCAGGTTTCCTGTACAAATCCATACTGTATCTCAAACACAGCTCAATGAAGTTAGCCATTTCAAACACCGGTTTTCAGAAAGCACTTTTTATTCGCATCCTTACTGCGTTGCACTTTCAGTAGTCTTCTATTGTAGATAAACGTAATAATATTTTAACAAAGTATATTTAAATGGCAAACCTGATATTGAACTAACTAAACATGTTAACCATATTCACACAATAGTGGCTGGTTTCACAAAACTCAATTATCACTAGTCTTGAACTGCCTTACCTATGGTTACATTAGATTGTCCAAGACTAGTGTCAATAAGGGTCTGTGAAACTACATTCTCTAGATATGCTCCTATTCTATACTTGGTACTCTCAAACCATTTACCTGTTGTTTGCCATCAGATTTGATCCAAACATAATTCTATACCAAGTACAGTACTGCATTATCAAGCCTCTTTTGAGGTTTGTTTTCTTAAAGTTTTTGATCCCTTTTAGTTGATTTTTAAAAAATAATTAATTATGTAAATCTTTAAACTTTATTTTGCTCAAATAGGAGTAAATTCACATTTTAGAGCACTAAAATCATCAAACCTGTTTGAAACAGCAAATGGAACAGGGTTTTTATATTGGTTCATTCACAGTGAAAATCAAGACAGAACATAATGTTAGCAGCTGGTGTATCAGTTTGCAAATTGGTATTAACCAGCATATGATCACACACAATTACAGACAGACCAAGAGAAACTTAAACAAGTTACTCAATCATGTTTTCATGTAAAATGTATACAGAGGACCTGCAAGAAATGGTATGAAGACAAGGGTGATGAGGTCAATTTAGTTGACCCTTCAACTAGAAAAATCCAATCTTTCTCCGCAGCCCATAAATTACTGTTAACATCATGCAATATTCTGATGGAGCATAAACGACATTTGGGTGAATTACCGAAGCACTGGGAAGGTGCCAAGGGGGATATGGTGGTGTGGATGTTTTGATTGCTGGAACAGTGATGTTAACAGGATGCGAGAAGCAGAAAGGACACACAGGAGAGGACGGGACGGTGTATTTCTGGGGTTGACAGCTTTGTGCTTTCCTCACTTTACAAGATTAACAGAAATTGCTACAGTACTTAAAGGGGTGGTTCCACAAAGTCTTTTTCCCTTTAGCGATCACAACAAAACATGCTTGGTGTCTGGAGGACAGAACCCTCTACATGAAGAACAAACATAAAAATAAATAAGAGAATGTCGGGTTCAGATAGGCCAAATGCTCTATTACTGTAGGAAGAACAAATCGACCCACCTGATGCACAGCACAAGGCAGTATGTGTACATTGGAAACAAATCAAAGTTCCTCTGCAAAGCAAATTGCTCTTCTTCTAAGCCATGTTACCAGAAATATTTTAAAAGGTGTCGGAACAAATCAACCGAAAACGCAAAAAAAATAAAAGAGGATCTCTTTATTTTGTCTAATGCAGCAGCCTCCAGCAATCTGACACCAAACGGAGACAGCTCAAGGAGGACATCTTTACTCAGTGTTTATCTTGACTCTGGGTGAGTAAACGGGGTCAAGTTCCTTGATTATGCTTCTGATTGCATAATCAATAGTAACTCAAGAGAAAAAAAAAATGAGCCCTTCTGCTTTACATGTGCTGACAGTGATATTAGAACCTTGGTAATTACGGGGCAGAAATACGAACATCAACAGCCACTTAACTCTTCCTTTAAAGGGCATTGCATCAACTCGCTCATGACTGCATGCCAAAAAAAGTGCCGACCAAACCAGGGTTGACATTATAAAAATACTTGTTGAACAGATAAAACATATATTGACCTTCACGCTGAATAAAATGAATAAGGGGGCCTCCCACATATACATTAATATGTACATGAATATGAAGTATTCACACCACAAAAAAGGGTTTTATATTTGTTCAACAACACTTTACATTTGCTATCATTCGTTTCCAGTGCTAGTTGTTGATAATATAAACTAATTCAGTTTTCCTGAAAACTACATACCAGATCTTTACAAGGCTGATCTGTCTCAATGAGATTGCCAACACATACTTATGAGCACCAGTGTCTCTGAGACACCCACAGCCTAACACATGAGAAGGCAGAGCCGTTGCATTGATATTAAACAAAGGGAGATGGCACCCGGCACAGAGCTTACTGCCATTCCATCAACTCTGTGGCTCTTAAGCCACAAATGAGCTCTTACTGTTTTAATGAATTGAGACATTTTCTAATAGTTAGTACCTTTCTCCAACCCTGAAGTCTCAAGGAAGCTATTCACAATTTGGAGGTGATTTTTCTGTCAGAATCTTTCCTAATAGTTTCACCATACAGATACCCCCTTCACCCTCTTTATCAATTGGTGTTCTGTCGTGGGGAACAGGATTAACCTTATTTTTTGTTACCTACCTCTGTACTGCGGCAGGTACAGCCTCAAGTGTCTCGCAGAGTGCAAGATCTTCTCTTGAAAAAGATCGATTTTGTTCAGAAACAAAATCTGCAAGGAGGTAAAAGAGTAAGACGTTACAAACAACTACTACAAAATATACTTTAACAAATGAATATAAACTGCAATATAAATCCTGGACAGGAATAGACAAGTAGATAGAACTCATCACAACTGTTCTAAAACGCAGCTGCTGTACACTCGTTCTGTACAAGTGTAACTTTGTGGTTTTAGTACACTTTGGAATTCCAGTCCATTATACAGAGTGCAGAGGTAGCTGACATGTAAAATGTCGGAAGCTTGCACTGTACAGACCTGGTACAATTCTTCAATCAAATCAGAAAGTTAGAAGATCCCTGATACAGTATATATTTGTGTTTACCAGTTCAATACCTATTGCATCTACTTATATTTACTGATAAAACAAACAATTCTGTAATTAACATGAAACAAGTCAGAAAGGTCCAGCCTTGGGTTACGGAGTGACCAAGTGCGTTACCGTGACGATATAATTTAACGCCCTGGTAGGCGGACAACTGCAGTAATTTATCCCAATCTGTCCACGAGCCGATGACTAATGCGCCATTATAACAGGCTAAATGAGACCAATTAAACAGGCTCGTTACACGCTTTTTAACAGTAACTCGGACTGTCAAGCAGAACTTTAAAATTATCTACTGCACATAAATTACGCCTTGCGTTTTAATTACAAATGACAGAAGCAATTAGTTCAGCAGGAAAAAACAGGTCCTGGCAGAGGTGTGTGTGTGTGTGTGGGGGGGGTGGTCACTCACTTTAATCAATGGGATATAAATCGCCTCTGTTGTGAGCTCAGATATAAAATCAATTCTAAAATGTTGTAATTGCTGACTTCTCAGTAACAACCTGGCAAAACAAGCATTAAACAAATAGTGATGCAAATACTGAAAGCAAACAAATCACTGGAACTTGAAATACGGTCCAAGGTACTAATGTCAGAACTAACTTGCATGAAAACTTTAATAATCTTATGCTTGCGTTTCCCAATGTGATATTAAGTTGGGTGCCCACTCTCTTCGATTATATTCTGGCTCGTACATTTCGCACGTCACAGTTACAATTTCTTACAAAATACTTACCATCGAGGTACTTCTGAAAAAAACATTGTTGCAGACAGAGGCAAACAGCTTCAAGCTTTCTTGAAGACGATTCTGCGAGAAGGAAAAACAATGCAGCTTTAGGGTGACAACGGGAGCAGGTGTATGACAGTGTGATTCTTCTTAATCTTCACAACGGGAGCAGGTGTATGACAGTGTGATTCTTCTCTTCTGACAGCAGACTTTAGATAACTCCACTGCTGCCTCACACCTTTAAACCTGTGTTCATTTTTCACTGTTTTGAAGACAGTCAACATGGGAACCTGTGACTGCAGTTAATGCATTTCTATTTGACTCAGAGGTCTCTTTCCAAATCTAGACATTCTGTAACCATGGTATTTCCTCATGGTCAGAAAGAGAGAGAGCGAGTCTGTATTTGTTTGATTGATCTGATGGTATCGTCTCACCATTGAAGGGTCTTCTAGGAGGGTCATGTCATATCCGCTCAGCGCGACCACAAAGAGTACTGCCCTCACTTCCTCGAAACAGCCAATCCACTTCCTCCGTTCTGTCCTCTGACCTCCAACATCATACATCCTGGTGGGGTGAGAAAAAAACTGCACTGAACAGCATGCACAACATTATCAAATGTAAGCTTGTGTGAATATCGGTTTTCATAAAATTAGATCAAATCTTCAGCGTCTACCATTATTCATGGTTCAAAACAAGACCGGTGTCTAGATGCATGTAAAACACATACCAGTGTATGGAGGCCTCCACTATATAAATGTAAGCTGGGCTATGCATCGGCAGTATAAATAGGATAACAGGAATAATACAATGGTCATAACAAGGTTGAAAACAACCGAAGAAACACAAAGTGCCTAGACTGAGGCAATGCATGCCAACTTGTGCTTTAAATATACTCAATTCACTGCAAATGCAATTTCTTTTACTATTCAGAAACGGAAATGGATTTGAACTGCGCTGACCCTATTAATACAAATATAAATGCAAAAGATTTGGTTAAGAATGTATTTGCTCCTTCAATCTAGATGAGTGTTACTGTATTTGAATAATTTATTATATATATATATATATATATATATATATATATATATATATATATATATATATATATATATATATATATATATATATATAACAGTTTAGTTAAGCCCCAGGCCACAGTCTGCCATTCCACACAAACATATACTGTGGATAGATACGTGCGGCAGTAATGCCCTGAGACTTTGACAATGTCCATTCAGTGTAACACAATACCAGCAGGTTTTCAAGCTACTGAAACCCCTGCAAAAAACACTGAAAATCCCTGTACACCCTTATTCACTAGCATATTCAATTCACCCTCTCCAGAAGAACTGACTCATTGATTTTACATTAAAAGCAGAAAAACTAAACCAGCAGAAGCGACTGGCTTTTAATAAAATTCCACCCTGGGGCTCTGAAGTTAGGATACAATCACTTTCATTATCATGAAATCAATTACAAATTGAATTATGCGGAAACATATGAAATCCAATTGCATTGTGAGAATTGCTGAACTAACTCAATACCTTCCCTATTTGGATTCAGTGTAGGCGGGTTTGTTTGAAAGGCTTGTCACATTATAAACCTGTCAAGAGGTTTAAGAAATGTGTCTAAACCCATCAGGGGAGTGTGGAGGAGGGCTTATTCATGAAATCAGGCAGCCCTGTTTCTCCACTGGCTCAGACTAAACCAGAGGGTCCTCATAGTCACACAATAATCACACAGGACCTGAAACATCCACAATATATTTGTGTAAAAATCAAGAGTTGATCAGATTATAGTCAAATGCAATCTGAAATGTCTAGAGGAGGCTAATGTGTGATAAAAGTCTGGTGTAATGTGACAGACAGATGAACAGACAGACAGTTAGCACAGTCATAATTTTTTTGCATGTGGCCCCTAAACACATTTATTTAGCTGATTTAAAATGCCTTTCAAATCCTTAAGAAAGGACCGCTCTGCTGTATTTTTACAGACAGAAATAACATTGCATGCACTTTTAGATGCTTGATTTGTAACCCTAGGTCAACAGGCCAATTTGAATGATTTCAATGTAGTTAGATCTACGGCTGCCAGGATCAATTGAATAGACCATACGGAATGCCAAACCCTGCAGCCTCTTTTTAGCTGTTCAGATTTTTAATAAAAATGCATTCTATCTGAGTGTGCAAACTTTAAAGAGTTGTGACTTCCCTTGCGACACCCGCGTTACCGTCCCTGTTTATTAAAAATAGATTTCCCCAGACATTTTCAAAATTCAAAAGACTCTCACTCGATTTGTCACTTTTAACAAGATTCACTCGCTTAATAACTTAATAAGCTTCTCATTTGCAGTCACCATAAATAACCCATGCAATCTGAACTTTAAAAAAAGGATGTTCAACTTCAACAAACACTTACACAGCATGAATAAACCAACAGTGTTCTATTGGTTCTGAGTTCTATTAATCCTGTCTGAAAGGCTGGGCTCCAAAACCCCTATTTGCAGACACTGGCCATTCAAAACTACTCATCACAGAACATAAAATGGGCAGCAGTGTGGAGTAGTGGTTAGGGCTCTGGACTCTTGACCGGAGGGTCGTGGGTTCAATCCCTGGTAGGGGACACTGCTGCTGTACCCTTGAGTAAGGTACTTTACCTAGATTGCTCCAGTAAAGACCCAACTGTATAAATGGGTAATTGTATGTAAAAATAATGTGTAAATAAAAAATAATGTAATTGTATGTATAAATAATGTGATATCTTGTAAGTCACCCTGGATAAGGGTGTCTGCTAAGAAATAAATAATAATAATGGTAAAACGGTAGGGCCTGGTTTGCATCTGTAATTTCGTTGGCAGTCGTTTCCACTTTTAATTAATAATCTCCTTGATATGAAAATGAGGAGTCTTGAATCAGTACTGCCATCAGCTCTCTAATCTGCTTGAGTTTCTCGGGGGTCAAGGGTGGGCCTTTCAGAATCCTCCAGGCATCAAGTCAATCACATTTTAAGTATGCTAATTTGAATGTTATGACTGTGGAAGCTTTATATAGAAATGGGATTGCGTCAGGGATTATTAAGCCACTTTGAAAAATGCTTTTCACTGCGGATTTAATCAGCTCTCAAACAAGAACGATAAACGGGAACTATCGGCAAGGAACAAACACGGGTTAAATTAAAAGGAGATTGCATGTACGAAGAGCAGCCACTGTGCTGCATAACACCGCATTGAGTTCAATGTCAGGGGCATGCTTGTACTTAGCAATACATTTTAAAATGGAAAGGAACAAAAGGACAGTATTTAACTGCAAAGCAACGAACATATTTTAAACTTTCCAACCTAAATAATAATATCATTTCAATCACGTTTTACTGTTATCTCGGTGTGGCTGCTTTAGTAGGTAAGATTAGAAAAGGACAATATAGGCGTATTATCACCCTTTCATCTGTCATTTAGATCCTGAAGATACTCTGGCATGGATTCAATGAGATGTGTGTATACTGTGTATATATTACATATTATATATTAATATATATATATATATATATATATATATATATATATATATACACTGTATATATCATGATCGATGGAGACCAAGCAGTCATTATAGTAAGTTTTGTGTCTTCAGCAACTATATAAAATATTCATTTACAGACCGCAAAGGAATTGAATGAGTTCCACAATGTAATGGAATCTGGAGGTCCACAACAGAATGGAATCTGGAGCTCCACAACAGAATGGAATCTGGAGCTCCACAACGGAATGGAATCTGGAGCTCCACAACGGAATGGAATCTGGAGCTCCACAACGGAATGGAATGGAATCTGGAGCTCCACAACGGAATGGGATATGGAGCTCCACAACGGAATGGGATCTGAAGTTTTCTGACAATCCCAGCAGCTCTGTCTCATCAATCTAAGAAATTATTTTAAAATACCCAAACAAGTAAAGTATATAGATAATTATAAATCAATCATTTTCAAGGATGTCTAATCGCAGAGAAATAAATACAGAAAATGAATCTGGATATACTATAAAACGGAAAAAAGTGAACAATCCCAGAGAAAGAAGTGAGGCTTAAATCATTAATTTGCATTATCAAAAGCCGGCGAGATTGATTCAAGGATGGCAGAGGGTCTGAATGAAGCAAAGTAATTAGAAACAAAGGCAAAAAGCAGCTTATCAGTGTATGAAACCACATACGAGACTAAGCAGAGTGGGAAGTTACTGCACTGACAGTACTACATCACTTTATAAATGTATGCTATGCAGCTGCAAGCATCTGCTTACTGAAAAGCAGTAGACACATAGAAATACGAGAGAAATATGGATGACACAACTCTACATTCATTGTGTCAGGGGTATATTAATTTTTCAAACCCTAGCTCAGGTCTTTCACACAAAATGTTTTACTCCACAACATTTCCGTCTTCCATGCATATCTTATAGTTTTATCCGCTAAAATCGGTTTGAGGATATTTTTATTTTTTTTATTCACAGAACTGGAGCGACAACTTTGACAAGATCGAGTCTGACGGCTAAAGGGTTGTGGGTCTGTTTGACGGAAGGAATCGTGTCAACTGCATGACTTCAGCTGCACCTCAAAAAATGCACTGCGTTTCACAACCCCCACAACTGCGTATGTGTGTGTGTGTGTGCGTGTGTGTGTACTAGGTCCTCGTGTTATATGCCGCATTTACAATGATTTGTGCATGTTATACAAGGGTACATGTTATTTACACTGAAATAGTTCGTCTTAACTATTCAAACAATCTGAATCTGGTTGTTTTAGGGTCATACACTTTTCTACAAACAACTACTTTCTGTATTATCTGTGAGAGCTTGACAAGGAACCAACTCAATAACTGCAAGGAAACTCATTTCATAAGAAAGTTAGTTGGTCTAGGACTGAACAATATGCCATTCAATTATTCATGATATATTCACTTGAGGAGTATAAACTTTATTCATAGAAGTTTCACTGATGGTTACAGATCCTACCTCTTTAATTACCAGGCAATTCTCAGTGTCATTTTACCAATCAAACCATTGCATTTCATATCAGGATTGTTTTTTAAGTGCTCAAAAAAATAATAACCCCAGGCTGCAAATATCATCCTGAGAATAAAACAAATGAAATGCTAAAATTATGCCCCAGTTCAGATCAACTATTACTCGTCTTGGCGCCATGTCAACGTTAGCATGTAAATTTATGCTCATTATTTAAAATTATGTGAGAGCTTTGTGAAGCTAGTCATCAGAATTAAGTGATCTTATTTATTTCTAATACTGGCAGATAGCAATCTATCTTGCACACTTGCCACCTGCTCTTTGTGTAAACTGTACAATGTCAGGAATGTTCAGTATTATGAATCTACAGGCAGCAGCCTCCTGCTGAGCAAGACTACCGGTAAATGGAAGCACTTTTGCTCTGGAAGGCTGGCGAGGCAGAGCTGAGAACTTTAAATGTTGTGGAACTCTTCCAAAATCAAGCATGTATCAAGAATAAAGGGAATAACACAAATCGTTCTTGACATTCAGTTACTTTCAAGATACAGGTTTTGCAGTTTGGTTTTGTCTAATTTCCATAATCTTATTGTATCTAAGACACATTGATGATTATTATTATTATTTTTTTTTTGCTGCATTTTTTTCAGCTAAAATTAAAAACTTAATGTGCACAGTATGTTCAGCTAGAGACTGTTAATATTAACACCGGATACCACTTTCTTTTTCACCTGGGTTTCAGGGTGGTCTAGTATTGGGAGGAATAGTGGTCCGCACTACCATTATAAAAAAAAACATTTTAATTATTAAGCAATCATGTAAGCAACACTAATACTACAACTGGTGATTTTATATATACAGAGAATTGTGAGGGTCTGGAACCAACTCCCCAGTAATGTTGTTGAAGCTGACACCCTGGGATCCTTCAAGAAGCTGCTTGATGAGATTCTTGGATCAATAAGCTACTAACAACCAAACGAGCAAGATGGGCCAAATGGACTAGTCGTTTGTAAACTTTATATTATATATATATACAGTGCCTTGCAAAAGTATTCAGACCCCTGACCAATTCTCTCATATTACTGAATTACAAATGGTACATTGAAATATTGTTCTGTTTGATATTTTATTTTAAAACACAAACTCAAAATCAATTATTGTAAGGTGACATTGGTTTTATGTTGGGAAATATTTTTAAGAAAAATAAAAAACTGAAATATCTTGCTTGCATAAATATTCACCCCCCACACATTAATATTTGGTAAAGCCACCTTTCTCTACAATAACAGCTTTAAGTCTTTTGGGGTAAGTATGTACCAGCTTTGCACACAGTGTCAGAGTGATTTTGGCACATTCTTCTTAGCAGATTTGCTCCAGGTTGTTCAGATTGGATGGACGATGCTTGTGGACCGCAATTTTCAAATAGTGCCACAGGTTCTCAATGGGATTGAGATCAGGACTTTGACTGGGCCACTGTAGGACATTCACCTTTTTGTTCTTGAGCCACTCCAATATTGCTTTGGCCTTGTGCTTGGGATCATTGTCCTGCTGAAAGGTGAATTTCCTCCCAAGCTTCAGTTTTTTAGCGGACTGAAGCAGGTTCTCTTGCAGTATTTCCCTGTATTTTGCTCCATCCATTCTTCTTTCAATTTTAACAAGATGCCCAGTCCCTGCTGATGAGAAGTATCCCCACAGCATGATGCTGCCACCACCATACTTCACTGTAGGGATGATGTGTCTTTAGGCATGGCAGTGTTAGGTTTGCACCACACATAGCGCTTTGAGTTTTGGCCAAGCTCTATCTTGGTCTCATCTGACCACAAAACCTTTTCCCACATCGCAGCTGGGTCACTCTCATGCTTTCTGGCAAACTCCAGACGTGCTTTCAGATGGTACTTTTTGAGTAACGGCTTCTTTCTTTCCACCCTCCCATACAGGCCAGTGTTATGCAGAGCTCTTGATATGGTTGACTGGTGCACCATTACTCCACTCCCAGCCATTGAACTCTGTAGCTCCTTCAAAGTGATTGTTGGCCTCTCTATGGCTTCTCTCACAAGTCTCCTTCTTGTTTGAGCGCTGAGTTTTGAGGGACGGCCTTTTCTTGGCAGTGCCTGGGTGGTGTGATGCAGCTTCCACTTCTTGATTATTGATCCAACTGTGCTCACTGGGATATCCACACACTTGGATATTATTTTGTACCCTTTCCCTAATCTATGCATTTGTATTACTTTATCTCTAACTTCTGTAGAATGCTCTTTGGTCTTCATTTTCCTTCAGATTCACAGCCTGACCAATGATCCTTCAACAGTGGGGTTTTTATCCAGAAAATGTGACAGCAACTTTAATGGTTCACAGGTGGAGGCCAATGGTAAGGTAATTGTGTCCTCGTTAGGGCAATTTCTTTCATCGGTGTAAACTGGGAGCTTCCACAGCACAGGGGTTGAATACTTATGCAAGCAAGATATTTCAGTTTTTTATTTTTCTTAAAAATATTTCCCAACATAAAACCAATGTCACCTTATAATAATTGATTTTGAGTGTCAGTGTTTTAAAATAAAATATCAAACATAACGAAATTTCAATGTACCATTTGTAATTCAGTAATATGAGAGAATTGGTCAGGGGTCTGAATACTTTTGCAAGGCACTGTATATATATATTTTTTTTTCAAAAGAATTTAAATTAGAAAAACACCACGTTTCCTAGAAGGCACTTTTTAAAATAATGTTTTTCGTACTTGTCTTTTATAATTTGGATTTTTGCATTTCAACTACCTCGGAGTGTCGGTATTCCCACTCTGAAACTGGGAATGATTTGCACCGTATATATAAATGATCACAGAGCCCATAAGCTAAATACAAGAGACATGAGCTGGAGGCACAGAACTGTCAGCCATGCTTCCTATGGGGGATAAGCAGGTTGATGCAATGTCTTTTTTTTCCTTGTCATTCAGCTTACCCATGCAATAATTATTTCAAGAGGCTGTCTCTGAATCCGAATGCTGTATTACCATCGAGAGGCAATAAAATAAAGTGGTTGTCATAAAGGCTGAGTGCGGGTTTTATATGACTGAGTGAGCGAATAATAAGCAGGTGAAGTGAGGCACTGACAGATGAAGCCAGGATGTTCTTCACAACTGTGATAGGGGAATACAAGGACCGCAGGCGTCCTTTTAAAGAAACACTAGTTATCCCTTTAAAATATGAATTTAAAAGCTGACATCTTTAAAAAATCATCCTGTAAACAAACATTTTCATTCCTTTGCTGATCATTGTATAGTCAATCCTGTATTAATGACCACTTGGATTGTAATTAGCAAACAAGAGATCAAGAACTGACGCAAGCAACCTCCAAAAAGGCAGAGTGAAGAATCAACAAAACCAAATCCAAAATGTAAACCTTCTTTTTAATTAAACATGAACAGTTAATTAAAAAAACAGCTATTTTTGATCGTAGTTCCCCTAAAGAATGGGCGTGGCCACTTTGCTTCCATTCCACTCCAATTCTCCGCCTCCTTCCTGGACTGGGGCAGAGAACCAGCTTTGATCGCGGGTGCGGCAGAACTAAATACTGCTACCAAAATGAAGCTGAACATTAGACAGAAACACACTATACAGACTCGCCTGCATGGTTAGATGTTTGATTTTCACAACTTCGCAACACAAAGAGCCTAAATAGTGTGCATTTCCTACCTGGATAAAGATTCATTAATATTTACAGTGCCTGTGCCTCTATTTATAACAGTGTGCGTTTCCTATCTATTTACGGATTTTGTTTGCGATTTTCTTTTCGTGCAGGAAACAGGTCAGCACACTGGACCACCATTTGTGAGACTTGTGACATTGTGATGAAGTCTTTTCACTGAAGCTGGCAGCCGATGGATAAAAATGACTGCTGATCGCTACCAACCTTAACTGTATCTGATACAGCGACTATTAAAGTAAAAAGCTCTCTATCCAATTGTACCGTCCAGAACTCTATGCGTACACCACATGCCAAGATACCTGAATATCATGAATACTGTACAGCCGTAAAGAAGTGCAGAATGTATTCACTCTGGAAGGCAGGGCTCAAGTCACACATAATAAATGGCTCGGCCTCAGTTTGATATTTGCTCAGTTAATGCAATTGATTTTGCTGTGTTATTTGGTACTGAGGGTTTTGGTATATGGATTACAACATTATTTATTAAAACATTGAAAATCAATGTGGTTATCAGTTATTTGATGGTGCAGGTGACTATTTAACTACTTTGTCATGTCAAATATCAATGACGTGAAGCATGCTTTTGAGTGGGCAGTAAAGAAGGAGGATTGAGGTGATGGTGTTTGACCAAAATGAACAGTATAGAAAAAATGTTCAGGATCTTTCAGCCAATCAGAGCGCTTGTTTCGCCTTCTGTATTCCACAACATCACAGAGATACCCTATTCATGACATCAGCCGTGCAACTTTCAGTTTTTACCGTGCTGTATTCTCCATATCAGCACGCTTGCTGTCACCTGCTTTAAAAAATCATACGCGAATCTCATTTAATGGCAAAGCCCATTCAAAACAATAACATCACAATCAGCCGTCTAACTCAGTAACACTGTTTCAGCCTTGGTCCATTCATTTCTACTCCTACCCACGTAAACAAAAGTCTGCCATCCTATAACCCTACGTTATGTTACAGTTTTTACAGTCGGAACAGATACACAAGAATACTTTGAAAAGAAAATAATTCAATGTATGCATCTATTAGGACCGCCTCTGAATTTAGACCATTGGTGTTTGTGATACAGAAATTAAACATATAACTTACATTAGTACTCCAATGACAAGAAAAGACTGGGAGTTCAAGCAAAAAGATGCCCATCTCTGATCTGACAACGAGATGGCTCGATCTAGTTTACAGTGTCTGGCAAACCCATCAACCAGCTGTAATTGTTTGCCTTGTTGTCTGATGTTCAGTCTGGTTCTCAAATATTTAATTTAAGAAAAAATTCAGATTAAACACATGTCAATAATCCTATTAAAAAAGGGCTTCCGGGCTGACAAATGATAAAATAATTGACAAGACCTTTATTGTTGTACTGTATAGATTTTTTCATTATAATCATTATTTATAGTTTTCAAAGCCCTATTTATTGATCAAGAATAAGAATTACTAAGCCATTTTTTGTGAAGGTTCAAGTCAATACTTAATTAAATATTAAAGACTGCTTCTAGAAGGTGATTGTCTAAAATTATGAATACGCTGCAATATTAGACAAACATGAATGTGTGACATTGGTCATTGATCCAATGGCTGCCAAAGCATGACTTCCTACAGGTCACATGACATTTCTGAACAAATTATTTGTCATATTTACTTTATTGTGTCTTTCCTTTACATGTGTCTGTCCAGAACAATCTACTTTTATAAAAAGGCTTACTGACCTCTGACGTGCTTGTTAGATGAACAAGACATGATATAAATGACTCACTGAACTGTCAAAGGTGTTTTAAAATGTGTTCTCCGATATTGATTCACCCGTCTGGGGAGGTGCGAGCTAGGAGAATTGACTCGGGTTCACATCTAGACATGCACAGCTATAGCACAGTCATTTGTTCCTCCCTGAAATTCTGTTTAAGTTCAGTGAAAGCATAACATATTTGTATCTGTCTGGGTAGCTAAATGTTTTGTTTAAGGTGGAATTTAGAAGGGGATGAACACTCAACGATAGATTTCTAAACGTATGTGCAGTGGAGGAACCCCACTAGTCATTCCACCAGAGACCTACTTTTACAGTCGGACCCAGTCCAATCCACAAAGAGAGAAAGCTTCTTACCTGAAGACGAGGTGGTTCACTTTGAACTGGGTTTCGATGATGCCCGTGGTCCGCAGTCGGACGCGCAGTACGTCTGTTTCAGTCGGAATGTACTCCGGAGTTATGATCCGATTCATGTTGTCAAAGAAACTGAGGGGAGAGAAAAAGATTCCTTGCGAATAAAATCAGGAAGCAAATGCACAGTAAGTTTCAGAAGATTAAACAGGGAGCACTGCACTCAATAGCCTCTAGTCAGGGTGTGAGCTGCTCATACCCCAGCATGGGAGGCCTGCCTCTGCACTGCCCCCTGCAGGCTGTGGACGGAATGTTTACAGCATCTTGTGACATGCTGCTCATCCTATAGTATGCCTTGTTTCCACTGCCTCTCCCCAGGTATACAGTAGCTGAGCATTCATACTTCCAATGAAGCTCAGCTTTTAGCTACACCTCAGACAGTACAGTTTTGTATCCCTTTGGATGATACATTCTTGCTTATAATGACTACAGTTTGGGGCAGCTGTTATGCATTTAAATCACCCTTTACAAGTATCAGAGAGGAAAGCTAACAATCATAATAAAAAAAATTAAGAAACAAACAAACACTTAAAGATGTTACTGCCATGCTCGCGTTCTAACCAACAGACAGATACAAACAGCACGGTTATATCATGAGATCGCTCCTCAGCGGGATTTCTCTGAAAAGTGTGACAGGTGACAGCTGTAGGAAACTCCACCAGATTACTGCCTTGTATGCAGGAGAGAAACAGATGACAAATCTACTAAAAGCATTGAAAATAGCACAGCAGCTAAGCACTGATAATGTAGTAATAATGATCAGGAATCCAGTTTGTTTATTGATGGGAGAGAGGGATTCCATTATTGTCTGGCTGTCGATGAGATTGATTAACAGTTACTGTGATCATTTTGAGATGCTTTCTAGTCAATCACTATTGATTATCATGTGATTGGTAAGTGTTTCAAAGCAAATGCAACTTATTCTATACTTTCTCAAAAATCCCTAAAAGTTGTAGGTCACAACCACCATTCTGCAGCACCTCTATGAAAGTAAGCAGGTTCTCTGTTCTCTTGCATTGGGGTACAAGAATGAGCCACTGTGCTTTTCCATTTCATAAGGTAGATGCATGACAAGGTCGAAACTGATTTCATACTCGTTCTCCAATATCCTGTGAAACACAAAGTCCTGGAAACGCGTTGCTTTACATAGAACTGCACTAAGGGCTGTATTCATGACCTACTTTCCAGTGTCTGCTCTCCCATGCGATACAGTGATAATTAATACCGAGACAGGTCTGTATCCTGAAGGAAGGCACGATGCGTGTCCTGGGTGACTTATTGGTTAAGCCGGTCTCATATACTGTAAAGACTGCACAGCTGCACGCTTCATAGTGCATGATATGATACAGCTTCTGACAGCTCCCCTAAAGCTGCAGTTTGTCTTCTTGTCACATTGTGTCACCACTCCTGCTTTCAACTTCTAAAGCAAATCACAGAGTTTCCTTGAACATAAGGTGCAACAAAACAAACTCCAAGTCCAGACTCTCCCAAATCAACTGTGCCAGTCAAGCCTTTTCAGATGGGCATTATTATTATTATTATTTATTATTATTATTATTATTATTATTAGTTTATTTAGCAGACGCCTTTATCCAGGGCGACTTACAGAGACTAGGGTGTGTGAACTATGCATCAGCTGCAGAGTCACTTACAATTACGTCTCACCCGAAAGACGGAGCACAAGAAGGTTAAGTGACTTGCTCAGGGTCACACAATGAGTCAGTGGCTGAGGTGGGATTTGAACCGGGGACCTCCTGGTTACAAGCCCTTTTCTTTAACCACTGGACCACACAGCTTCCACAGCATATTATTACGATGGGGAATCAGTCCAAACCATCACTCCAAAATAGAAATCCAGCCACAAAATAATCAAAAATACCTCAATGCTGGTTTTAAGTCACAGCATTTAAGTCATACAGCAAGTACCATGACCATACTGCCTTCTAACAAGACCTATGGTAAAAAGGGCTGCCTATCAATGAGAGCTGCCTCAACAACATAAACACTACATACATTATTGAATAACAATAATAGAATGTTTCACAAAAGTATAAGAAAGGTAGGTTGGTTCATTGCCTACTATTGACTTATTACCCTACAGGAGGTGAAAACTTGGCACAGCATCTCTATGCTACCCAGGGCCAGTTGTAAACTGCTGGTAATCTAACCTGACTGGACTCCAAAATTATCTGCCTGCAAAGACAAAATGACCTGCAGGGCGAACACACGGCACGTACAGCTCCGATTGTATCCCCTGCTCCTCTCAGTGAAGCCAGCGTGAGGCTGCAAAGGACATCCACAATGCTGCCTGTGCCCCTGACGGTGGGGCTCAAACGCATTGTCTGACTGAATATCCCTTAACCACATTCAAGTGCTGCAGAAAAGAATATTGAGCCTGGCAGCTTAATAAAAAAGAAAGCAGCCTAACAAAACAGGATCGTGCACAGGTATGACAAGGGTTTCTGCTACTTCTCAAAACTAACAGATTAATCATTTGGCCTGGGGGTTTTGTATTAGTATCGGAGGAGAGAGGTGGTAGTGTGCGCTGTACAAATGGAATAGAAATATTTGATACCAGGAATAATAGATATTTTTAAAGAACATCTCTTAAATATTTTTTAGATTTCACTTTTCATACAAAACAATATTGCAGCCTTCTTACTCTCCTGTGCTCTCTCATCATGCCCCCCCAACTATGAACCAGCCCACACTTGATCACCGACCCCTCAGGTTGACCCTTGCCTGTTTTCAGACACGATGCAGTCCTTGTGGAATCCTCATGCAGTACTGATTATTCAGACAGATGACTTTTATCCATCTCCTAGTACCAGGAGGTAAAAGTATACTCCACTTTACCCTGTCAAACTTTGTCTGTCAGTTTAAAATAATTTTATTTAAAACAGCGACTCATTTTCCTTTTTTTTTCTTTTCTCAAGTCGACGAATAGCGGGTGTTTAATCAAGAGCTTAACAGACAGATATGAAGCACGAAGTTGTCGTGTCAACGCGTCGGCGTGCCCACAGCAGGCTCCTCGCATCATCCTTGTTTACATAATCTTAAGAGGATAATCAAAATGCCACAGCAGCTTCAAATCATTATCAGGCGCAGACCGACTGACACATTATTGACGTTTTATAAATCAGGCTCCCAAAAGCCACGACAGCTTGCTAAACATTTGTCCCTCGCTCAGTAGTGATCAACATCCAATACTCTGGGGGGGGGAATGTTTGTGCAGAGTGGGAAGTTACTGTATATTAAAAAGATAGATGTTTACTCTTTAAAAGAGATACCAGATACAGCCTCTCAGTTTAATGATTCCCACAACCTTTCCCCAGTTGAAATGAATTAGGAATTAACTACATAAATTACATAGAAAAAATATTGAATTTCATTTTCAATGTACAGGATTTTTTTTTTTTTTTCAGGGTTTTAAGTCATAGTGAAACTGCATTATCTGCATATAGATAGTATTAGGTGCCATGACCATAATTCCTAACAGGATCTGTGGTAACAAGGGACGCCTATTAATGAGAGAGCTGCCCCATTTATTGAATAACAAAAATATGATGTTTCACAAGAGTATAAGAAAGGTAGGTTGGTTCATTGCCTACTATTGACTTATTGCCCTACAGGAGGTGAAAACTAAATCTATGCTACCCAGGGCCAGTTGGAAACTGCTGGTAAGCTAACCTGTGAGAGCCTGATTTCCCCCCCCCCCCCAAAAAATTGTAACTTAAAGAAAACTGATCTGTTTTTGGCAGAACTATCAATAAAGAGAATAAAACCAAAATATCTTAATTTCACTCCTTATAACACAAAACAAAACCAAAAGCTTTTTTTTTTTTTTTTTTTAACAAAACAAAACACAAACATATTTAACTATCTGGCATTTAAAAGCAATTTGCTCTCTGTCAACATTTACACTTAATTCACACACAACCGATGGCAGCAACTGCTTTCTCTTCCCCCGCCAGCTGCAGGCTCTTCTATGGAGGGAGCTGTCTGGAGATGCAGGCAGCACAGAGGAAATCCGTTGAGTTCATTTACTTAATTATCTGCCGTGTGTTGAGAGGCGGCTGGGGGGGGGGTTCCCGTTTGTTTGCCCATCGGTCGTTTTAATAAGCGGTAAAGCTTTTTATTTCACAGCTGATAAAGGAAACAGAGCTACAGAGTTCCATGTTTAAGACAAACCAAGGCTGACATGCTGGATGACTATTACACAGGGTCTCGTAGTGCCTCGATATGGATATATCGGATATGGTTATCCTAGGTTTAGGAAGTCTGTTAAAGGTACAGCATCTATGTTTTTTAACGTTTCATACTCCAGAGCCATTTTCACAGCCCTCTTGTGATTTGTCATTTAAGGATTCCCTAATATATACTTATTTTGTGTTAGGAGCATTGCAGCTCCAGGAAGGACCAGGTTTCATGAAGTACCAACATATTGTTGCCTTCTCATTCTCCAATGGTCTCGAGGGATTTTTGCATTGACGGGCATGCAGCATTAGACTGATATTACTGTGATTAGTAATCTGATAATGTGCAGATGTTTTGCATTTAGACACAGATAATGGCAGTGGAAAATACAAAGCCTAAGGATTCTGGTGCTGACTATCACAGAATACTATGTGATGTAAACAAAATGGTGATTTTCAAAAGGCAGAGACATTTTGGATTTATTAATAATAATAATAATAATAATAATAATAATAATAATAATAATAATAATAAACAACAACTACTACTACTAATAATGATGTATTTTGTTTCTTTTGGTATATTTCTCTAAATGACCCAGGTTGGAACATAATTGTGTGATGGTTGTCTATCCTTTTCCATTATCACTAAGTATTACAATGAAGTATTTCTTCCTTTACCTTAGCATTAAAAGTCAAATTCTGAGTCTCCACCACAAAATGAGCTGTTCAACACATGAAGAGGCCAAGATAAAAGCCTCCCCCCGAGAATGTCACATGCTTCGGCTGACACCAGCTCAACAGGCTCTCATGGCTCTCAGCATGCAGTGCCTGTGTGGGTTTGCCAGGAACCAGCACTGATCTCTCTAGACTGCAGGCGGACGATTCAGAGCACCTGATCATGCTTCAATGCCCTGATTCTGTCACAGATGAGGCGCTAAACCGAAATCCTGCCGACTCCTTGAAATTCAAAATCCAAAACATAACGCTTTCTAAGTCATGAGAAGTCCTGGTTAAATTCCTGCCTGAATTCCTCTTCTGCTTTATCTTGTTAAAATATCTTCAATTAGCATCACAGGTGTGGTGACAATGAAGGTACAGATATAGGAAACCAAGTCCACATTGATGAGGTTACGGATGGGAGAGATTTAACTCATCACACTATCAGTTTACTACTGATTTCAGTAAAGAACGATCAAAATAAATACCCTTCAGAAACTGCACAAAAAGTGAGCAATTCCCCTGCCTTTAGTTTTCATCTACGTATGTGTGGTGTATTTGTGGGTTTGTGTAACAAGCAAGCAAGCAAGCAATGAAATGAGCCAAAACCACAAGTCCTGTTATACTGGGTTCTAAACTGGATTAGACACGAAGGTGCCTGCGGTAAGCCACTTCTGAAGACGTGTTACATAAGGCTTGTTGATTATTTTTGACTGTGTATGGTATAACTATGGGCAGAAGTGGTGTGTTACATAAATATCGAGGTCAAAATCTAATTCATACCATCGGTACATTAAAAAAAAAGCCTTAGCTATCCTCGCTGTAGAGGCTTTCATTGAGAAAACACTGGCAGCCATCCTGAGAACTTCCCCTCACAGCTCTGCAAGTGCATCTCAATCCTGACCTGAACGCTCCTTTCCACAGTTACCTCTTTCAAACTTCTGAGAGACCACCGACTTTATTTCAATTGTGATTCGCGCCGCAGAACCACAGAGGCTAAATTAGTCTGATGTTATACCTCATAAAAAAAACTGATAAAGACAATAAAAACAGTAAATGCTGTTGAGTAATTGTGTTGATAAACTCAGCCGTACCATGTATAAAGTTTTCACTTGAAATGGAAAATCAGAGGATATGCCATTATCTGTATTGCCGTAGTCCTCTGGAGCCTCAATGATTGACTCCTAATGTGATAGTCTCTATATGAAGTTACCAACGAACCCAGCTTAGGCGCGGTTCAATAAAATGAAATGCTCACCTACCTTGCCTTTAGCCGCAGTAGCAGAATAGGTATGCAAAGTTGACTTACACTTGCAGTTTAATAAATGGTGGAGCTCAATGCCTGCATAACCTTTGTACAATTACTGTATCTGCTATCCACTCATCAAGCCTGACATTTCAAGTGACACCGAGTGACCCGAGGGGTGTGTGTGATCAAAGCCAGCTGCAATTTAATTTCCGACAAATATGTTTAAAAAGGTGGACGTCAACTTTAAATGGCATTTCAAGACGCTGTTTACTCATTTCGTTGGTGCCATTCAGCAGAGCCTGTAATCATCTAACCTGGCTGTGCAAACACACCTCTGCCTGATTAATTATCTGCAGGCATCCGCTCCGATTTCTGTTAATTAGAAGTTGAAAAACGGCACAGGTCCACAACCACAGGTAAATGAAGCCGGTAATGACTGTTTTTTACTGCTCAGTACATCAGTGTCAGGAAAGGGCTCCTTGGGGTCATGACAACTACACTGCCCCAAGGCACGGTTTTGTTTTCGTGCATCATGGATCTGCAGCGGAAAGATTATTATTTTTAATGATGCCGATTAGAGTTGCAATTAATTGTATTAATGTACTAACGGATTGCTTTTCAAACTTTCAAATCTACTCTTGAATGTGGCAATATTCACTGTGCTGGTTTCAACTTCTTGATTAAGAAGGAACAAAACTACAGCATCTCATATTTTATAGTAATAATTCCCTTCCAATCGTTGTGTCTCCTTTGAATCACACCACTGAATCAACAAACTGCATTTTGTTAATTTTGTCCATTTTCATGCAGCACCATTCTTTCGCAATACATCATTTTAGACCAAAACACAGACAATAGCCCTGCCAGTTCAAAATAAAGGTATTTGCCGATTTCCCTTCTATTTGCACAAGCAATTATGCAGTTTCCCTCCCCTATGCCTTTCCCATGGTGATACTGTGTATTTACTGTAGATTCCTGTGGTTTACCATGTGTTTTAATATGCTTCACAAGACTTCTGCGTCTTGTAAATCCTGATGAAGATGCACGGCACTGAAACATTGATTTGACTTGATCAGTTTTTAATCTTGGTGTTGCACAAATAAGTTACAAATATTTTGGTGATCTAATCTTGAGTGAGGATACTCTGTTGCATTTATACTTCATTTATCCAGCACTGTATTCTAAAGAGAGGTGGAAGACACCTGACTTTATTGAACATGCTTTACAATACCTCTCTGGGCTTTGCAATGCTCCCCTATGCTTTCACTGTGCTTTATTTCACATTGCTGTGCTTTAACTGTGGCAAAGAGTTAGTCTGCATCCTTCAAACTTTAAATTGTCTGAAAAATAAAAACGGTCAGAGGAATCAAAGTAAAGATCAGAAGAAAGAATGAGAAAACAAAGGGCAAGAGAAAGGCTCATGGGTAAAACAGTTGCTGATATTTAACTCCAGGTCCTGACTACATTATCAGATAATATAGCTCATTACTAAATGCCACTCACTGACACAGCTACATCACAGAAATGCAATTAGTCGCTGATTTGTCATCACTGATTAAGAAGCTTGGATGCTCAGTCCCCAGGCTATTCAGTGTGAAATGGAACAGGAGTGGAAAGAAAGAGCTTCCTAATAGAGATTGATTGAACCCATCTTGAGATAATCTACAGAACTATCTGTGAGTCCCAATTAACAGACTTTGACAGGGCACGTCAAATATCTGCAGATATGTCAATGTCTGGATCACTGGAATACAGATTAGGAGAGTCGCTATGACAAGCCATCACCAGATGGGAAAGTATTAGTTAAGTGTCGAAAGAACTCAGGATGTTCAATATTGTTTTAAACAGCCAACTCTGACGAACATGACAGAATCGTTATCAGAGAGATACACCAGATAAAGAGGTGTCAAAGTCAGAGCCATGTGCTCCATTCTAGTCAAGCCTAAACTAGTGTAAATGTACATTTCAATTGCATGCTGTATGCTTTCTGAGCTCTGTGTGTATGAACAGGGCTAACTGAACTGACTTGCCCTGCCTGTCGTGTTCTATCAGACTCTTCTACACAAAAAAATCATCTCATCATCTTCCAACTTCATCTCAAACTTATTTTCCCATGCAATCAATGTTCAAGTACGACGCTCTAGAAAACAGAGTGTCAACTATCAATTTCAAGCCAAAGTAGAGACAAAAAAAAGCCCTATTGACACTATTCTTTGTCAACCTTCTGCTTTGCAATATTAGGGGAAAAAAGGGTTATCCTTTAACAAATATAAAATAGCAATATCACAAGAAAAAAACACATTCAGTAAAAAAAAAAGATGAATTCCCATGCCCAACCGTTAAAACAGCAATCTCAACAATTTGAAATAAAAAATGATTTGTGTAATCGATATTCTTTTGTTCAACCCTGGTGCCTTTTATGAAACAGCCTTTTCAGTTTCTGAAATAAAACAATATATTTATATTTATATAAAAAGCTGTTATATAGATTGCTTTGAATGACTGTGTAAGTGCCTTATTTGTCTGGCGAACCTGTAGCGCAGTCCCACTCTGATACCAAGACTCATTCTCAGAAAGTAAACTATGGTATGTTAGGGATATTTCCCTCGGTAAGTACCATAACAAGAAACAGTCATTCTTCCTCATACTGAACCAGCCCTTAATATTACCTGATTTGAATTGGAAAACATGTTATCAGGTACTCAATTTGGTTAAGGAAATTCTCAGTTTCAACGCCCTACTGGCAGGAAATCTGTTACACTTCCTAGGTCATTTCACCTCAGCAGTTTCTTTGGGGTCAAAGCATGTTACTGGCTTAAAGCTTGTGACTCAATAGGGAAAGCAACTGGTTGGTTGATGACAGGAAGGTTGTTAAGGAGTGAGGACAACACTATCTGAAAGCATGGCTTGCAAACAGAGATTTATTGAACACAGTATGGTGACACAGTATGGAAATTTAAATAAAAATACATGTTTACTGTAGCCGCCCATTGGAGATCTATATAAAATTAGGGGAAGTGCATTAAATCAAATAAAACAACTGCTTAAGGTTATGGTGGAGATATTGGTAAAACAAGAATATTGTACATAATGGACTACTGTCAGTGAATCGTTTTCATGGAAGTTCATTCAATCCCCTCATTGGTATTTTCCAATCACTGCTTGCAGTTGTCTCTTTGGGGAGAATGTGAAAATTGAATGCACAACTACCTTGAGTCAAGATCAATGAGCCAAGTTGTTTAACAGTCTCTAAGCTGGAAGACGCTGCTCCACCCCCACCCCACCCCTGTGCTGTCACGGGTCAATGCACCGACACCACACTTTCAATCCACTAGCCAACAGGTACATCTGAAAACATCAGAATGACAACCATGATCAGAAGCGGTTTAAAAAAAATAAATAATAATGATTTCTAATTGCTGCTGTAAGGCATGAACTTGTCCTACTTCCTCTCCCGCAGAGAATGACTCTACCAGCAATTCCACTGAGCCTCTTTACAATGCAACAGTGAAGCAATTAGGAGCAACTTGTTAATGTCAAAGCAAGTTCCGTCTCTTTGTTTTTTTGGGTTTTTTTTTTTGTTTTTTGTTTTTTTTTTAAAGTGATGTAATTGTTAAGTTAAAAAGTCTAAAACATTTCATGGGGGGGTAGTCAGACTTATTTCAACTGGACAAGGTTTAAGAATGGCTTTTTGATATAATTTAAGAGTCTCCTGATTGCTGTGGGATGGATTTGTGGGGGGGGGGGGGGGAGGGGTTGCACAAGCCTATTGTTATACTACCTGTTAACACCCCCCTGCTTTTGCAACAGCCCTGCACACACACTCCCTACAAGTCTCCTCAACACTGATCTCTAAGGGTGAAGCAGCGTATGCAAGTCCCTGTGCAGGTTTAACAGAGAAAACATTTATTCCAAGTGATGTCAAGCACATAAACATTCCAGCTAATGCCTTCATCAGTGTAATGACAATGTGAATAACAGACGCCACACAAAGTTTGTATATTTAACATATTATAGGGGCATTTTTTGAAGGCATGTACCTTGTCTGTAAAGTATTCCTATTTTACGAAAGGAGAAACATCAGTGTGATAAAAATGAGAAACTCACAATTTGCCATATATCGTCTCCTATTGTCTTCCCTTTGAAGGGACTATGTGCCAGGAAAGGAGGGGTTTTCCAGCTACTGTAAGTTTCGGGGTGCAACGGAAACACTGTGCAGGGGGATAGTCAATACTTACTAAAGCGCAGAGTCGTTGAGCTCATACTCGTAGCCCCTCGCCGCGGCCTCCCGCACCCCTGGGTCGGCCCACAGACAACGCAGGGCATGCGCCACGAAGGGGAAGAGCATCCGCTCCTCATCGAAACAGCGGCCGCAAGACAGGAGCGAGTGAGCGTGAACCTGGGGAACAACAAGACACCACAGAATCACTCCAGCATGTGTAGTAGTCTTATCATGCTCAACTCAGCCTACACAGCATCACTACATTGTATTAAAAAAATGACTCGTGAAAAGAACATCATTCAAAACAATTTGAAGCTGTTGGTTTTTAATGACACTCCTTCTAGGTTTTGTTTTTACGTCATTTACATGTAAAGTCAGTTGCTGCTTTATCTGTTAATGAGGAAAATGGCTGTGTTAACAAGTGGGCAGCACACTGCAGAAGTGTACCCCCAATCATTACACTGAACTCAAAATATTTAACATTGGAGGCTCAAGCTTCTGATGCATTGGAATTGATGAGTGACTCAATCTGAAATCCTGCACTTATTACCCACAATACCGCTTTGTTGATTATCATTTCAAAAGGGGATCCTTCAGCATCTGTTTGCTGAAATTGTCTTATGAATTTTACAGAAGCTGTAGTGTAAACAGATTGCCTAATTCAGAAAGCTTAATTACTGGTTTCCCTCAACGCCACTTACCTAACTGAATGAAAATCATTCACGAGTTCAAACTCAATGCGCAGTTATTATCTTTTTCCTTTAATTGCTGAAATTGGTTTAATTACATTTTATTATACTGGCTTTAAAACAAATGATAATTAAAACATCTGTTGTCTTAAATTGGACAGATCATGAATGACCAAGCTGTAATTAAACAGCAAGTCCCTTTATGAAAAAAGAAATACAACATTCCTTATAAGTGACAGTACTGGCACTAGGATGTAAAGCTACCATTAGTAGATAACATGGCACAGACCAATGCAGTGTTTTTATTGTTGCTGATGGATAAGGGAGACGGAAAACTGCTGTAAAGTTTTCCAAAATGACCCATCACTTTTGAAACTGTTCTTCAAGAATCATCATTAGTCTTGGATGCAAAGCACCTGCCAACCGAACACCTAGTATCAGCCTTGTAATAAAGTCTGTCAGACTCATCACCTTGGCCACCATAACTGAAAGTGTATGGGGTGTCAGCATTTTCATTACCCCTGGCACATCCGAGCCGTGAGGGCCAAGGGAGGAGCCCACCGAGAACTAAACCGTGAAACTCTGTTCTCATAACACATCTGAATCTGGCTCGGAGCCCAGCGGGGCCAAGGGTGGGGTTCATGATTATTACGCTGTGTCAGTCAGTACACTCGAGAAAGTCGCTGCATTTCAGTTCTATTCAGTAATATATGAAGAACGAAAACGAAGACAAACACAACCGTAACCTCTGGATCCGCCATTCTCAACTTGAACACACAGCGGCTGTTAATACAGCATGCTTTAACACAATGCTTGATCAGTACATGCCCCATGCCGTTTTATGACCTACTTATACAAATGTACGTTTTACCACAGCTGCTATGCAACGGTCATTTATTTATTTTTAATTGAACATTCTCTAAGCTGCTTTCATCAACAGCCCTACAAATGTGTGCGTGTAGGTTGCTTTCTCATTCAACTCACTTCATTTTAAAACAGCATGCTCTTTTTCAATACAAATGTTTACTGAAAGCGTGTGTCAGCTTGCACAGCAGGCTGTAATAAACATTAGGGCTTCACATCCAGAGGGATTTCTCAGGGAAAGCTGTTCTGGAGTTACAGTATTTTGCAGAAAGGCATGCCCTGGTTAAATACACATCAACAGGTTAACACAGCTATTAAGACAAATATAAAGGGTAACTTATATTCTAACTATTAGAGAGTCAATAGTCAATAAAGCAAGACCTTTAATTAAATATCTTTAATCTTTACTCTATTTCCCTTGACTTGGGGGAATGCAGATAAAATGCCATCTCCTATCTGCAGCCCTGACATTCAGAAAGGGTAATACAGACAGCCAGGGGTCACTGGGCTAGCTAGCGGGGCGAGGGGAGTTGTGCCAGCCTGGGTTTGGTCGCCCACAACCCCTCCATTCCCTCAGTGCCTGGCAGCAGTGTTTTCTGATGCCATCCGATTCATCCGCCCACCAAGTCATAGTGCTGACAAAAGACATTTAGAATAGCTCATTCACATGTCCAAGGGGGCGACTATATAAAACAATATAGCCTTAAAAAGTTATAGTACTGGGATTTAAACTGGCTTTTATAAATGAAAAAAGAGCACGTAGCCTTAAATAAGCTGCTTAAATAAGTTAACATTTTAAAACAAGTGTTAGTATGTAAAGCTGTAAAGCACAGGGTTATCATTCTAGATGATTTCTGATATTGAAACACTAGATTGGCTGTTGCCCCCTCATCCATAACTATAAAACCCTTAACAGTGATACATTTAGAAACTGTAAAATAAACTAGATGCAGTCTACAACTGGAAGTGCAATCAAACCTGTGGTTTGCCAGTACAGTGGGGTTTGCATTTCTAGTGGGTTTGTACAGTTCCAGGTGGCTTTTTTTTGTGCAGAAATGCATGGATAATAATAATTTGCATGGAATAACAGCTGCAATGTTAGACATTGGGTGTCAGTTCAGTGTAAATGAAGGCCTTTCAATTATCTTTTCATACAGCAAAGTGTCCAAAGGTAACGCAGTGGGAACTAATTAGCCACTAAGAAATAGTATCAGAATTGAACTGGCGAGGCTGCAAGCTATTATTTTGGAATATTTCATTTTTTATTTGAAAATACCAGTGCAAAGCTGCCACCTAGTGTAGGAGTATGGATTTGTTTTTATTAAATATACACTAAACCCAGATTTGTACTCAAGTCCCCAATAACACTCAGGTAATTATGCATTACAAATAAAAAAATATATCAAATACAACAAAAATGAATCCATAACCCGAGTGACTGGTAATCCCCTCTTCATTAGGAATAACTGCTCTGATATCACCCCTATTCTCATTGCTCAACTACTACAGAATAAATGGACACAGCACATAAATAGAGTACACACCTTGTTCTTATTGTTGGCCAGGTTGATTCTGAGAACGCCCATTCCATGCAGAACAAACTTCATGGAGGTCAGCAGATTATCCAGGACTGCTGGCTGGAGAGAAAACACATTTCACCTAAAGTTAAAAAACAAACAGACCAACTGCATCCTGAAAGAGGCAGGCGACATTCTGTAAAGAACACAAAACCCTTCAGTGCAAGTCAAACGCCTGCAAACCCTTTCAATATCACTTCCAAACGGAATGCGGAAAATGAACTGCAATACCGTATAGCAACTTACTCTCATGTATACCTTCTTATCTTCTACCTTTATGAAGAGGGATGATAACCTGTTGTATGACTTATAAATGGCAGTGTAAACCAGAGCGTGACGCTAACCAAACTGATATTATCAGGCGCAAATTACAGTTCTCTGATTTGTCTATTGAAATAGGTTTCATTTTGAAACCTCGTGAAGTTCCATTCATAGTTATCGGCCGATCCTTTGACATTTCTGTGACCTGAAGCACTCACAGCATTGTCTCACAGTATTGGTTTAGATCAAATGTACTGGATGGTTGTTACTAGTGAGGGAGGGCGGGGCTATTGAGTGTATCTAGACAGAGACATGTTCCTTGTTAGCAGGACGGTCAAGGGCCCCATTGACAAAACTTGAACCTAGTTGCTATCTTTAACTCTGTAGTTGTGTAAACAGGTCTAGGAAATAGAACTTCCCTCAAAACTGGAGACCACTCTAGTAGTATAGGAAGGTTTACCATACACAGCAGACCAGCAAACTATTGAATATACTAATATATTAACGTCAGTTTTTTTTTTTTTTTTTTTTAAATCCTTGGCCTGTCTTTCTGTAAAGTTACTTCATGCTGAAAGAATGATCAGCCATTACATATTTTTGTAGGTTCACCTGCAGTTCCAAGTCTGATTACGCAGTCGCTACCTTTCTTGAACTCTATTGTTTCACTTTAATACCTAGAGATTTGTTTGTTTGTTGTTCAAATTGGTCTGTGTCGTTTCCATAACAGTTTGTTTCCATGGTAGCGTTGAATTGATCTCCAGGAGCTGTTGCGACAGGAGAAGACGAGACAGACACTGCCTGTCGCTGCTCGCCCCTGAGCCAGCGCAAAGCACCTGGACTTAACGCTACAGAGTCAGCTGGTCTCCGTTCATAAATACGGCTGCTGACGCCACTTGTGGTTTCAAGTTTATGAAATCAGCTCAATGCTTCTTCTATTGTAAGAATGCCGGCTCAGTCAGTGAGCCATGGCCTTGCGATGCGGAGCAAACACAAGTCACAGACAATGCTGCTTCTTTCATCACATCCCTCGCTTCTTATGCATGACGGCAGTGTTCTCTCTGCTTGCTGATCAGCAGCAATACAATAATCACGAATACACCAGCCATTTATAAAATATAAAACAGAACATAGTATCCTGGACTGGAAGAGACACTGCACTCAAGTTTTGTAAACTGTCCAAAGAAGTTGTTTTGACTTAAATTAATTAAGACCGGACTATAATTGCTGTATCTATATTTTTTGTCAGCTTTGAGAGTAACAGGGTCAAAGGATCCAGTAAGGTCTTACAGATGGTGCTCTTCTTGAATGTATACCATTTCATCAGCAACAAGTTTTATGAGTTTTATTTTAAGTGGGTTGGAATGAGCTTTTCTGGAGTGAATTGGTGCTCAGATTCAGTCCAGTCTCAGTTACTGTAGACATAGTAGAGAGAGCCTGGTTCTCAGCCCCTCAGCAGCTCAGGAATGATAAGTGTTTAGCAAAGGTTCAAGTTCAGGTTCTCAGCCAAGAGCCCCCCCCCCCAAGTGCTTCAATCCCTTCAGGTTTTTAATTCCACCTGAACACAATAGCCAGCTTGTGTGCGCTGTGGGATCCTTTTCCAGCTAAGTTCAGAAGTGCAGCGCATATTAATACCATCATAATAGAGGAGTTAACGAAAAGGAGTGTGCTTGCAGCTATAATCAGTTACATTTCCAGCCCTTTCTTTTAGAACACATCCTGTCACAAGCAGCTCATGTGTAAAATATCTTTACCATTCAAAATGTAACCAAGTGACCTAAATTCTTCATTATATACGCTTACAACACATAGGGGATATTTTCAGAAATATTGCAACATTCCTAGTTTTTCCCCCCACGTGTATCGAATCCTATGTAAGCCAACTTGTTAATTTTGTTCATTTTATGGTACATTTTTTCTACTTTACTTTAACAAGGAAACCATACTGTGCTATTTCAGATTGAATGACAGAACTCAAGAAGAGAAGCACAGAACAGCGTACACAGATAGACCAGGACTTGCTGTTTTTATAACGCTGTGCACTCCAGGCAGCTGAGAGCTGCTCCTCTGTTTATAAAAGACATAGCAAGAGATGTATCTTTTTCTCCATGCTTCCCAAACCACCAATCTGGAACAAAATTCACCACGATAATAACCTCTGTATGAAAACTGCAAATCCTACAGGACAAAGAGAACAAGTCCGATCAGGACAGCTGGAGGCCCCTTGTTCTTATTCTGTTGGCTGTGTTTTTCGAGTCGGGGAGCGGATGGGAGACGTTCCACTCTCTGAACACAATCCTACCTGATTTCACCTCCTGACTGCTGGCACACAGGCAAAGGGTTCTGAATGCAGGAGCTGCTTTTCTAGTTAGAAATTAACAAGCAGACAAATAAATGGGGATCTTGTTAAAGCAGGAGAAAGCAATTGCTTTCCTGATAATACAATCCCCTTGGCAATGAACCCCTGAAGTGGGATTAAATAAGTAACCGTTTAATGCTGCAGCTACTTTGTGAAGTTGATGTTCTTTGTACATTCCTTGAAAAGGTTCTGTGGATTTAGTATAACTTTTAACAAGGAACAACCAGGGGGAACTGGCCATACTGGTGTTGTTGGGAAATGGATGAACTTGGATCTCAGATTAAAGTAAAACTACCTTGTATCGCTGTTAACAAGTCCGCTTCTTAAAAACTACAATGCCCAGATAGCTAAATCATGATTATCTTAGCTTAAAAGTTCCATAAGATGAAATGCAAGATTTTGATTTTGTAGTTTTAGAAATGTAACCTCCCTCAGTCACTCCTTCGCACGGAAAATCCTTTATTGAAACAAGGCTTAAAAAATAATAATAATAATAATAATAAATAATAATAATAATAATAATAATAATAATAATAATAATAATAATAATAATAAATAAACTTTGCAACAATCACCTTGCAAATGGATCAGTGACACACAGGACAATAAGAAGTGAAAAAACAGGCAATGATGTTTTCTGAAAAATCTCTAGAACGGGTATGCTGTAAAACCTGTCCTCATGTTCTGTTAAATATTCACTTGTTTCACCTTGCAAGACGCTAAGCATTTCTGTACACCTGCACTTTCATAATGCAACCGAGGACATGCGAGACAAGCTGCTTCACACGGTCCAGCACACCATCACAAATGGGTCCTCAGAAAAGTGACCCTATTTGTTAGAACTACAAATGCAACCAGATATTCAAGTTCACCAGTGGTGCCAACCATCTGCATGTGCTTTAATTATATTATCACACCTGAACAGGCAGACAGCTTCCATCTTTGTCTGCAAATTGTTGTTTGTAGCCTAGAATTGGCACGAGCGCTATCCTCTCCCAAGGACGTCGCCGAAGAATTTATTTACAAGGAAAAACAGTGCCAAAACATACACTGTACTGCTGTGTAGAATAACTCCATATGCAGAGACATGTGTCCATGGATCATGGAAGCTGATTTTTAAGTACTGTATTAGCCAGCTCGCCTGTTTTAATGGTTTTGACAACAGCGATGGTCAAGACTGATACCCTGCACCTCTGGAATGAATCAGTCCTTAAAACCCCCGGTGATGGGGTCACATCTGTGATTCCTACCAACACTTAAACAACTGACTGGTTGTGCTGTAGGTACTGTAAGTAACCAATAAAACAAACAATCTCTGATGTACTGTAAATGATCTAGAACTGTAAAAGGTACACTCACAATTCTAAGGTAAACTACTTAGCTTCTTGTAGTTTTACAAGTTGCCTCTGTTTGAACTGAAAACAAGGGCAGGGAGTAGCTGAGGGCCTGAAACACTCAACCCCTCTTTACTCAACAATGAGACACATTCCAGTGGGAATCCACAGGGAGTGCGGAGAGACCTTTGGACTCGCTGTACACAACTGGAATCCGTGCCTTTTTCCAAAAATAATTAACTTTGTATGAATTCTAACCATTCAGGCATGTTAAGAGTTGCAGTCCAAGCGGAAAAGTCCAGAACAAATACTGCAAACTGGAGGGTTCAATGCTGCACCTGCAATAACTTCTGTTAACCTGTTCAATGACATCACAGCCCTGAGGCCCACAGATACAGTATATAGTATTAGGATCTGTGTGGTCCAGTGGTTAAAGAAAAGGGCTTGTAACCAGGAGGTTCCCGGTTCAAATCCCACCTCAGCCACTGACTCATTGTGTGACCCTGAGCAAGTCACTTAACCTCCTTGTGCTCAGTCTTTCGGGTGAGACGTAATTGTAAGTGACTCTGCAGCTGATGCATAGTTCACACACCCCAGTCTCTGTAAGTCGCCTTGGATAAAGGCGTCTGCTAAATAAATAATAATAATAATATAGCAAATGTGGAGCAAATCTGTTTTTGACTTGCATGTTTAACTATCTTTTTATCTGAAGTTGAAAACTGTACTAAACTTTAGTTAGGGTTAAGGCGCCTGTTTTTCCATTCAGACATTTCCTGATTTGAGGAATGTAAAGGTTCTTTTTAAAACAATATTTTCAGAAAGTCATTGTTGATCTTTAAATGATTAAATACTCAGAAAGGATGTTGCTTTCACATCATGGTGCAACCTCCAACAGTCAGCTCTGCTCCAGCAAGAGCTGTGCACAGTGGATAATCACACCCTGATCATCTGTGACTGGCTATATGCTTAAGGCTTCCAGGGAACACGAAACTCAAAATGACAAACTAAAGTATTTTAAGGAGAGGACAGGTTAGCTTGTTGCTTACTTACCAAATACCATTTAGTGTAGAAGTTACGAGGAATGTGTGCTGAAATAAACCCACCCCTGTCAACGTGAGCACAGGTCCCTTTAAATCACTGTACATTCCTGTGCTATAAGGTGCGCGCAGGTAAGAACAGGTGGCTCAGCAATGGTGTGATTTATATCCACAGGTGTGTAATTTGTGATTTACAAGCTCTAGTCTGCGTGACCTACTGAACTCAAGCTGTTTCATTACTGTCTGTATGCCAGTATCCAGTCACCATAGTGAGCAGTTTTATAGACAGATTTGTTGCACTCTATTAATAGCAATACCCTAATAAAACCTGGCCCCATTTCCAAGTTTAACACTTCACCATAAGAAACCTGCAAATCAAGTTGTGTGTGTGTATCGTGCCCCTCCAACACATCACATTATCGCCATTCCTCAGCATACGAAACTGAGCCCAGTTTCTCACTGCAGCCAACATCCCCAGCATTCACACACCAGTCATAATGCAAAACTAAGCACAGCAGAACCCTCAGATCAGTCTCCCAGACTTGCTCTAGCGCTGTACACCCAGCGTGGCTGCCTGGTTCCTGATGCTTAAGAGAACAGAGGGATTCAAACATTCCATCGTTATCCTGGCCTGGTGTTGAGAAGTTGTTAAGTGTCGTTAGGGATCATCAGTTAGGTGATTGTCTGCTAAACTGAGGACAATGACTGCAGCCACGTGCTAATCAGTGTCATGCACGCATTTAATCAAACACCTGGAAAGGGCTTCTCCAAACGCATAAGTGCTCTGGCTAGGCTGTGTAGTGAGCTTTAAAGACTTTGCTTTGTGTATTTATAATGATACACACATCGTCTGGAGATTACCTCCACAGCCAAGCTGCTTTATCCATGTACACATGACTTCAATTATGCAAACAGAGGCTAGCTATCTCCCTAAGAAGATGTACAGAGCCTTACTGAGCTTGTTAAACCGTATTGAAGGGCAGGGTTTGAGAAGATATAGATTATATATATATATATATATATATATATATATATATATATATATATATATATATATATAGATAGATAGATAGATAGATAGATAGATAGATAGATAGATAGATATAAATGGAACACACAATAGCTATTTAAAGAAAAATAAACTGTTTTTGCTGTGCATCCTTTAGCCTGTCCTAAAATACCCTAAAACTTAAGGATACATTATCTTAATATTCTTTATTTCAATGTATTTACTTATTTAAATAAAAAAAGATATCAAAGCCCCTTCTCTGGATACCATTTCTACCAGATAAAAGGGGTATGTCTGTCTTAAGGGTTCAGCTTGGCAACTGGAACTGGAGAGAGGAAAGTGCTGAAAGGTCTCTCTGACAAACTGTGCATCTCAGATTGAGCTGCTCTGCTCCCCGAACACCATACCTTGAAGCTGATGAGTTCTTGGTGGGTGAATCCCTGGCTGTGAATGATTTTCATCTGCTTGACCAATGTGCTCTTCCCACTCTCAGCAGCACCTGCACACAACAGAGATTACATAAAGAGGGGAACACAAACACGTCTCTGACATGCTAGTCTGAATGGCATGTTTCAAATGCCAATAAAAGGTGAAACGATTTCAAAATATGTAAACATGTTAACATATTTCAGCTTCAAGACTGAGAAAAAAAAAAAGTCAGGCTTAATGCACAGGTAGACTGTATTTGAGAAATAAAAAATACATAACTTAAACTCCAGCTGTATTTGTTCAGCCCCAGGAAACCAATACACTTTCTTTAGAAACATTGTATCGGTTGGCAGGAAGTCAATGACTGGACCGTGTACCACAATTCAATTTCAACAAATATCCTGCTGTATGCAGTATAATTAACAATTCAAAAGTTTCCAGTCATGTGGAGCCATCTTAGTGTAACCCATTCAGTTTCAGATCCACCTCAAACGCCTCAAGCAGAGGTAACTCCTCGTTGTTTTACATCTCACTGGCACAATTCCAGGTGTAGTTGTTTAAATCTTAAGGGACAGGTATTCAAACCACAACAATATAGCTTCATCTGCAAGTGCAGGCATGCTAATATGAAGGAAGAAGAAAATAAATTGTGCTGTTGTATTTGAACTCACCCAGCATTAGGATTTTAACCACATTGAGCTCCTGTTTCACGTATTCATACAACTCTCGGTCTATTTTCTCACTGTGAATCTTCGCTTTCTTTTCTTCTTCTGTCATTTCAGAACCTAGGCATAATCCCATTTTTATGTGCATTGCTTCCCAAGTCCAGGCAGACCTAAAGAAAACGATGCCTCATCACATCTTCCAAAAAACACCTTTCTTGTTTTTGTTGGTACGGTTCATTTTTCTTTCTAGAATTCCTTTTTCAGTTTTTTTTTTTTTTTTTTTTTGGATATAACTACAGAAGCCTGCGTATATATCCTGCTTTAAACGGCAATTGTATTAAAAATTATCTCACGCTTCCAAAATTGCATTCGATTAAAAACTTGCAATTCGCTCTTACTTGTCGCTAACTTGAATTTTTTAGGCACATTTTTTTTTTAATACTGATTCATCCAATCAAGTTGTTTTCTTTTTTTTTTCCCCGAACATTGTGGTTAGGTGTATTCCGTTGTTTGCGAGTTCATAATACTACTATCCAGATCATAGTTACTGATACCAAAGCAAAGCAGTTTTGCCTCTCGCAAACTTTTCAAATTTTCTTAAAGTGCCCCTGTACTACTAATAACTACGAACTGTCGGCTCTGAGTTTCAGGTTACGGGGAAGTGACGCAGCGTTGTGAAAACTGACACCTCAACGATAGAAATTGAAAATAGTTTTGTTTTAAGGAATTGTAATAAGGCAGTTGGAATCGTTATAAATAAAATGAAAACGATAGTAAAGTACTACTTCTTGATTATTATCCTACTAGTACTATTAAGGTTTGTTTTTTTCAACTTATTTTTACGTTTAAAATGACAAGTTTTTTTTTTTTTTTGCTGTTTTGAAGGCAAAGGGTGGTCACACCAAATATGGATTTGATTTAGATTTTTCTTCTGTTCACTCACTTTGCATTTAGTTAATTGATAAATATAATCTATTAACATGTCTATTTTTGAAAGCATTCTTACTTTACAGCATTTTTTCACAACTGCCTAAAACTTTTGCACAGTACTGTATATATATATATATATATATATATATATATATATATATATATTCATTCTAGACACATTCACTTTTTGACGTTTCCTTTTCATTATCTTGGCAGCTCACATATGGCTCTGTTTTAATTTGAAGAGCAGCACACAGTGATCACCTCAATTGAATACACTCCCACCGCCTCCCTGGCTGTTATGCCCCATCCACTAACCACGTTTAAGTGAACATCAGCGAGTCTGTCTGAGTCCAGGGTGTTTCCACTTACGCTGAGGTGCACCCCAGCGTGTCCCAACCCAGTCTGAGAACACAAAAGGCTAAGCCTGTGAAAGAATGCGGTTAACAGATACCACATCTGTGGGCACTGCAGATACAGGTATGTCACAGAGATCTTAATTTGAGTACTTGTGTGTGGCTCAAACTTTGGTATGGTGTCTCAAACTATATTGAGCATAGATGGCAACTTAGTTTTGTTAACTTTTATTAGCATTGCAAAACCTCAAATACAAAACATTTTCTATAACAACTGAAATCTAGCTTTGGTCATAAAATGTCTAAGGGGTAGATTTGATCAATTTGTCTGCCTGGTATAAACTACAACTAGCTTTTTATTGAGCAATTTACACAACCAGAGAATCCTGGGGTTTGTATTAATATAATACCAGGAATGTGGTTGATTTTCTTCTCAATTCCCTAAAAAAAAATCTAGCTGTCTTATCCAGCTGGGATATAGATTGTTTGAATCAAACACGAACAGCTCATTACACCCACCTCAATAAGCACTAGTCTTGGACTACTTTACCTAACATTAGGGAGCCCAAGATTAGCCCCAATATGGGTCTGTGAAAGCAATCTTAAGTGTTGCTGTAGCTTTAGCTTTAACATTTACACTACAGTTACAACAAAACCACCAATATAGGCATGCTGGATCGCATTGCAATTGAGGTCAACTGTTAATTAATTTGGTGTGTGGGTGAAACTAAAATCAATACAAGTAACCTTGACTGCCTCCAGCTTTTTAGCATTGAAATTACACATTCCTCTTCTTCCATGTTTACCAGAACAACAAAACACTATATATATATATATATATATATATATATATATATATATATATAATAAATGATGATCTATAGCTCTTGAACACCAGCATCATAACCAGAGCTGACAGTATGCCGAGGTCACACTTAGGTTTCAAGCTATAGCTGGCAGTGTTTATATGACTATAACCACCCATTTCACTTTCTCGAAACTTAACAATAAAATAGAAGCATTTCTTCAGCCTTGATGTTAAACTACAGGCAGCAGTCTTTTTTAGGGCTGGTAATAGGACACCTACTGGTTCTAATCACTCTGTTTTAATGTGTAATGTTTTGTGATCTTTTTGTTCATATACCGGTATTTTAAATACAAATATAACATTAAAAGTTGATGATGCTTCTAGAACCTAATACCACAATTCCGTTTTTTCAGGCCTCTTTCTGGTAAATAGAATGCTTCCACATGAAGAAAAGCTTCCTATTGTGCTTGAAAAGAATGAGCCCAGCTAATGAACTGCCCTTTACCAGTTCTCAGTGTGAGCGCTTTAGGAATGAAAGCGATTCCATACTAAATCACTGGGATCTGAGACGCATTTAATGAAAAGGGGAAAACGAGAATAAAAGCTCCATGATGGGTTATGTAAATAGTGACCTTAAAGGGTCTGGAATTACATACAACAAACTGGTAGCGGTATTGCAGGGTTTGAAGACGAGGAAACAGTTTAGCAAAAAACTCTTTTGGTTTTGGAAAACAGCTTTTTACAAAACTGAAGAAATATATAAATGTTAGTCAGTTCTATGTTCAAATGACTCAGCAGTGATTACAAACATGCTGTGAAGCTACCAAGCAAAAAAAAAAAAAAAAAAAAAATAGGTTCAAAATAAAAAAAGCAAAAGCAAATCAGACAAGAGGGATGGGATTGCGATGTTTTTCAGTTCATCTTTGCTTTCTCTCAGCATGATGCTGTAACCGGAACATCACATTTTTTGTTAAAGATTTTCAATCCTATGCTGTAAGTGGAGAGTTAAAAAATAACCCTAGTGCAAAAAACTGCGCTGTATTTAAATTCACCACTGCTGTAATCAATTGAATAATTACAGTAATTTGGGGTATGGTTATGTTCTAATTTGATGCACCCATCAGCTGCTTTTCATAATGCACTGGAAAGTTCCTCTGGAAGAATCAGATTTGATAACTACATTATTACTTTCACTCCAGCAATTGACACTGTCATTGCAAAGAACCGCAGGATCTCTAGCAAACAAATAAATAATGCAGACAGACAGGCCAGTTCACACACAATATTAATTTATTAAGGTTTCAACAACAAAGATTACTGTATATAACTGGAATTACACATGATGAATAATTAAAAGACAAGATAAGTTCTGTCAGCTTTATGTACAAAGGGTAAACGGGTATGCATTCAGATTGTAGATACGCACTCAAAGGGGGGAAAAAACAGTATGGATCAGCTGTGAGTTTTTTTAATGCCAGAAATTAACTTTATGCAAATTCCTAAAAGTAAAAGCACTGCTTTATAATGCTGCTTGGAAATGTCAGGCAGCCCCACTGCTGTATGTAGAAAAATAGAGATTACATTTGTTAATGGAAACAGTGGGCTACAATTGAATATGCTGACTTTGTTACATTATATATTTTGTTTGCTTTGGCAACACAACAGAAATCCAGGTCAAATGGAGTGCCTTTGATCGAAGTTGTTTAAATACATTGGAAGTCACTTGCAGATGTGTAAACCAGATTTGTACTTCTTTTTCACTTTGAAACTTCCAATTTCAAGCATTTCCCCCAATCATGTTTTTTTATTTATTTATTTATTTTATGTTAAATAAATAAAACAACAGTCTTCAATCAGTGGTTTTGGTCAGTGCTTTAGGAATAATTTCTACCCCCTGAATCTGCAAAATATCTCACGATATGAGCAAGGAGACTTTCTGGAAAAGAAATATCCCAAGTATATGTTTATTAAGAACGTATATCATGGTAAAATAAATAGGATACAAAATGTACACATTCAGGAAGTATACAGTCTACCCTTACATCATTAACTTTTTTGACAAATCATTTAGGACTTTAAAAGACAAACATACATTAAAAAAAGTAACAAACCAAGTCAGGTGGACATTTCAACTACTGTCCCTCAGTGCTTTCAAGGCATTAGTCAATACATATCTGCTTAACTTTTCCTAAAGTAGACCTTGCGTTTTGCTAAGACTTTGTGAACAAAGATGTTTCATCTCCAAAACGTTGCAACTGAGACACTTTCATTCCCTTAACAAAATAAAAGAATCAAACATATTTTATTCACAGACACATACAGAATGACACATACTTTCTTAGAGATAATTATATATATATATATATATATATATATATATATATATATATATATATATAATTATTATCTCCAGGGTTTATAAATAGATCATAAATATATGTTGGAGAAAATTAGTTATTCACAATCATTCAATATTTTAAAAAATCTATAATTAAATTATAGATTTAACAAAGAGGTAACTTTAAAGTGGTCCTTTTTTATTTATTTATTTTTATTTACAGTACCTACAATCAAATTCCAATAATGCCATTTTCTCCTGGTGTGTTTCATATAATTAATTAATTATTTTAGTCTGAATAAATTGGCTGGGCTTATATTAGATTAGGCACAACGTGCCAGGTGCCAAGTCATTTTCCCCACAAAGTTCTGCCAATGAACCTCAACCCTGACCTGCACAACAACTTTTATTCATAGAGAATAAAATGCTAATGGTCTTGGAGTACAAGTCATAAAACCCTTCTAACCGATTCCCATAGCCGGATTCGAACCCGGGTCTCCAGGAGGCAAAATCCTCAACCTACCCATCACCGATCCTCCGCTTCTCAGCCACATTGTTTATGCCAGAGAAAATCTCAGTCCTGTGTACACACACACACACAGAGATTCATCTAATAAGAACATTGGGGAATCTCAGGGACATTACAAATGTACACAAAACAATAGGTAATAGTGAGAACGAATGATCCTAACAAACATGCATGCGTGTGATGGACCAATAGATGAAATTAGGTCACTTGTATCCGGTCAAAAATAAATTAGTTAAAAAGCAGGAAAATTAAAGTACCATTTTTGTGTTATTTACAAACACTTTTTTATTTTCGTTGTTTTGCTTACTTTAAAATGCTTAAAAATAGCTTTTACGGTTAGCAGGTACTCACTTGTTCAGATTAAAAGTAGTACTATGTTTACCATATCATAAATGATTCGTGTTCAGGGTTACATTGTTTATGTAGATCCCAGATTTGATCTAGTCAAGAGTATTTAAAAACGAGGAAGCACATGCAATCATGCAATGGATTTTTTTTTTCTTTCTTCGGTATGGATCATTTATGTTCCGTACCTCCCAAAATATAATTATACATGTGCTCTTACTTAAAATCTTTTGCATGGAGGCAAGACACAGAATGTACAAATACATTAAAAGAATGAATATATCAATTGCAGTGTTCTTCCGCTAGTGATTAAAGTGCATTCTCTCACCCAAAAACGTTGCAGGACTATATTCTCTAAAGCCCCTAAGGAAAAGTACAAGAGGTACGTGATGATTGCCAAGTAAACACAGAGCACCCAAAGTTAGCTAGCAAGGATCATGAAATCCAGTGGAGTTAAGCTGATTTATAAGCACAGTTCGTATTGACTGTTAAAGTAGATTATATGCTCTGAAAAAGACCATCGCTGGAGTTCATCTATAGCAATTCCAACGTGTCCACCAGTGAGACGGGACTCCTATTACCAGAGGTTCAGGATTTTGTTCCCTGACTTGATCTGGATGCCGCCTGGCTTCAACATTTGGTTTGCTGCTCTTCAGTTCTCTTGCTCCTCGTTCACCAGACCCCTCTGTTGTTCCTTCATCTTCTCCTCCTCACGTTTCTTCAAGGCTTGAAACACCGCCATCTCTTTTGCTTCCTTCTTCTGGTTTCGAGCCTCAAACAGCAGCCTGTAACAGAGCGATCAGGGAGGAACAGAATAGAATAAAGCCCCCCGATCTGTATACACCCACTGCTCGTTATATCGCCCCTCGCTATACTGCCGATTCGGATATAAATAGCGATCCTGGAGTTGGCTCCCCATTTTTACTGTCTAACTGCGTATGCTGCAATATACATAGGAATTTAGAATTACTGTTTGTTTTATTTCGTGCTGCACATCACAAACAACAATATACAAAACAATTAAAAACAAAGCATTCATATCGTACTGTTATCATATACACACGTATTGCACAATAACACAAAGCAAATTAAATATCTACTTGCTGAAGCGGTTTTTATTTTAGCCAAAAAACACCAAGTAAAAACAAAACGCCACCTTTATCTACCTTCCTTACAGGTGGATTAAAAGTGCTAAATTTCCTAAATTACTAAAACTAGATCCCTATTGAAAATCCAGTAGTGTCCACTCATCTCAAACAATCCCAGCTTTTCAATACAATGGTCAGCAGACAATCAGCTGTAGTTAAGCAAGGACATTCACACCCTGGAAAAGCACTTGCCTGTTCTTGATTATTCTCTCAACAATGGCGTCGGTGGTGAGCTCATTCCCACTGTCAATTACCCTGAAGATGCCCCGTCTTTTGGGCTCCTGTGTTGAAATAAAATTTAAAAGGGAACCAAAATGTAAAAATGCAGAAAAACTTTCATGGACACTTGTCAAGATCCTCTCAAGACATATCCACAGAAATCATTTGGACACGATGGATCTCAAATGGAATATATATCTTTGAATAAAATAATACGAATATGATGCTGATCGGAACATTTTATTACAGGTCTGGATATCAAATTAGAAGCACAAATAGCAGTACCTGGAGATCTGGAGCTATTGGGTTTTATTTTTGAAGGATCCAAAGACTGTAACATGATTTAGAATCTCTAGTACATACTCAGGCTGTTTATTCTGAAACTCTGCCTCACAGGTTGATCAGAATTATTAATACAAACTTGGTAGAACTGCATTCGAAGTCTCTCTCAATGACTTCAATAATGAAACCAGTTTTAGGTCACATTCTTGAACCACAGGTTTTGATGCTGTCTCCACCGTCGGGCGGTAAGGTATTACAATGACTAAGTTTCTTTTACCTACAGAAGTTGTGCAACTTACAGCATAGGGATCAGAGTTGTCTTTATCAAAGATGACTTCTGTTTTTCCATGGCATACCAGGTCCACCTTAGAAGGCAACAAACACACATGGAATCGTCAGAAAAGGTTGAACAGTAATTGTTCTATCTGTTAGATTATAAAATGAGAAGTCTAGGCAGTAGCAACGTGGAGGACATTCACAAAGGCGAAGCGTCTGTCTCATAACCGTATTTCTGTTCAGTACAACCGAACACCTTATCAATGACTGAATGTTTCAAAGTTCTAGATGATCGTAAGACCTCTGCATGTGCAATCACACTGCCCTTTCTCCTGTGTCTTTTTATCTTACACCCTGTAGCTTGACCCTGTGGTGTCACAGTTGTGCACCGCCACTCTTTCACATTGCATTTCAATTCAAACTTGGCAGGAGTCACTACTGCCATTATATCGGATTCCAGTGGTTGCAATGATCTGCCTTGCGTCCAAATTCCACCAAACCCACAACACTAAACACCCACACATCTGTGTCTGGCCTGTGTCATATAGACAATTAAATAATTATTGTTTAGTTATTCCAATAAAAGGCATCACCTCGCCTTCTCTTTGTCTGTCATCCCTGGACTGATACGGCTACCATTTCACCTATTAATAAATAAATAAATCATTTTAAGAGGAAGCTGTTTTATATAACTGGAAATGAAACCCGGTATTGAGGCTGAAACTAATTTCATAAACAGGCAACAGTGCTCAACTCCGTTCTATCATGCTACCCACTAAATTAAATCCAGTATGCCTCAGTAATCTGAAATCACTGAACTTTGAAGGTCACATCTAAAAACAGACTGCTCTTTGGTTCTTCAGTATGGGGGACTTTTTTTAAATATACTGTAATTACCCTTTATGATAAGTGAAGCCCTTTGGTTTCCTGTCTATGCTGACCCGTTTGAAGTGTTTAAACAGCGTACCTTGAAGTGATCCAGCAGATCTGTGGTGGCTGCATAGGGAGCTCCAATCACCACTTCTGAGACGTACTTCAAGGGTGAGGAGAGAAGGGAATCTCAGTTAGAATTGTGTGGTACAAATTTAAAAATCCACTGTATTTACAAATAAATATCTTACCTGTCAATAGTAAAATAAAGAAGTAAAGAAATAATTGTTCTATACTGTAATAAAATTGATTCAATAGGACTCCTGCATGTGGATACAATATCTGATCAAGAATAGAAGGGAAACATCTCCCCTGCTAACAGAACCATTTAGAGATTCAACAATACATGAACACACAAGGTAATTGTACTGACTCACCCTGCAGGCCAGCACACTCAGAGTCCTCTCATGCACATTCATTATGGGATAGTTCTTTCCTTTGTAGCGGTTGACTTCCTGAGTAGGCAAAATGTAGAGCACAGTTCAACACGGGCAAACTGGTCCCTGTTTCGCTTTGAAGTTCTTGCAATTTTGGCGGTTTACTATTAAGATACAGTAATGCAGCTTAAGCAAAGTATTGTACAACTGAAACATTGTTAACATGTTTCCACTACAACAGAAGAACCATTGCAGCGCCGATTTTGGGACCTTTTTTATATGTATATATGAAATGAGAATGTTTAAATAAAAACAATTTAAGGTTAATCTGTTGTCCGCCTGTACCAACCCCCAGTTCTTGTAACAAAAGTGCTAGCGCCCCCTGTGCCAGGGATTATTACAGCACGGACTTATCTATATTTACAGGCAGCATCAAACAACATGTAGTAGTTTAGTCAACACCTGCGAGCAACAGCCTCCCCAACAGGCAGAATTACTGGACTTCTTTTATAAACGCTCACCTGGTCAAAATGCAGCCCAACAATGACATAAGGCTTGTCTGACTGCTTGTACACATTCTCCAGGAAGTCAACGTGGCCGATGTCTTTCAGAGTCATTAAGGACAGACACAGCAAACAGCCAGCAGTACATATCGACATGCATGTAGTCTAGCTATTAGAACACAGAAAGCCAGCACTTCAGATGCATGGGGTTATCAGTAGGGGGCGATCCATGCTGGCTCAACCCTGATGTGCTTGGCTGGAAACACACCAGAGCAACTGATCTTGATGGTGGCGGGTTTGAGTACTGTGAATTAATATAGGGCATTCCTGACCATGTTGCATACATTGAAAGACATAAATAAAACACATTGAAGAGACTCACGGGCAATGAGCTCTATTATAATTAATTAGATACAATGGTGGTATTCATCGTTTAGACCAATTAGATAAACTCAAGGACTGCCATGCTGTGAAGAAAATGCAGAATGACTGAATTAGAAAAGAACAAAGAGAACATGCCAGCAGGACTGAGATACTGATCCAGAACTAGAAATACGATGCATAATAAAGATAAGCAGGAATACAATTCTTTGGCAAATGGACAGAAACAGGAGAAAAGGGGAAAAAAGCTACACAGAAAACACAGATGACCTGCTATGGCTGTGAAGCCTGGCCAATCTGAATTGCACAGATGCCCTTATTTGAAGAGCACACTGAGAAGGATACGGAAGAGATCAAAGGCTCCTGCCACATAGATGATGGTGTCCCCAGGCTGCGGCTCCTTCCCTGAAGCAAACTGGATTATTTTCTGAGAGGTCTGCAGGAACTGAGAGACTCCAGTCCAGGGACTGTGGCCTTTGGGACCCTGGGCAATTCCAAAAACACACACGCTGGTAAAGATGATACATGTCAGGGCAAAAAACAACCCTAATCATGTGTGTGGATTGATTTCACCTAATTATTTGTAACAAAAAATGAATTCTTATAAAGTACTGTATGTGTCACAAGAGTGTGCTTACTGCTCCACCTGGTGGCCAACAAGGGAATTGTCCACTAGATAAAATCTTGCCAAAGCAACACATCTGAAACAAACTGTATTGTTTTTTTGTTTTTGTTTTTTTTAAAAAAAAGACAGGAATCCATTGTTATATCAACTGCTGAAATCATATTTGCATATTTAGTCTCAACAATGTCTTTTTGTCTGCAAAACCCATTTATGAGCCAGCGAGATGCTGGTACTAATTATGAGCTTGGCCTACAATAAAGCTCTTTGTTAAATCCAAGTTTGCCACTTGTCAGGGGGATGAAAGAATGTTGGACAACTATTAATGCAACGCTCAAGAACGCACACTGTGCATAACGAGAAGGGACCAAGATAACTGCACAGTACTGGGAGTAATAATAAATAGAGTACTGTTTGAGCAATGGAGATATACTTCATGTTCCTTCATCTTACATTAAGAGATAAAACAGAACAAGACGACTTTGAATCTCACCGTCTCAGTAAAAAAGTGTTACAGATAATCCGAAACAACTAAGAATATAATAAATTTAAAAAAGTACCTTTCCAAAGTTGTCTGTGTGCTGCTGATAGTCAGAATTTTTGTCCTATAAGGGTAAAAGAAAAAAAAATCTGTTTTAGTGTACTAAGAAGCAGTACATAGCAGAGTGCCATTTCTAGCACGTTCTGTTAAGATTAGGTCTGCAGACATTGTAGTCTGTGGTTTACATAATCAACTATTTATCCAAAAGCACAAAATTATCGTCCGCTTATTAAAAGTAATTCTAGTCTTCACTATTAAATGTGGGCGTGGACATCAATGCATCCTTATAAGTGGTATTTTAAAGCTGAATATAAACACTGTCAATGTTACTCACAATGTTGCTGTGGTGAGTTTTAGTCATCAAGAGCATTCGGCCAACCAGGTCTGTAGTGGAAACACCCTGCGTGCGCTTGCACTCCCTGAAACACAGCATTGCTGCACATGAGTGACGTGTGCCAGGATTTAGATACAGGTAAATGTGTGACTGAGAATCACACCACGCATAGCCCCCGAGACACTGCCTAGCAGGCATGCATAACCATTATTAAAAACTCTTCTTTACAGAGTCCAACCCTAATAATCATTCTGCTTCTTCTATTCCACAGAAAAAGATTGACAATAGTAATAAAGATAAAGGCCAGTTTAATACTTTGTTACATACGTGTGATCTACTAAAACTGCACAATCTTACCGATATCTTCCTGAATTTTTAACCTCAGCGTATGTGTCTTTCCCATCAACAGTCAGAGTAATATCATCTGAAATGGAAGAAACATTTTGATTTAACAAGATGTCTGGCCATACGGCAACCTGTAACCAGAATGAATCGGCCAAAATGTTAAAATCACAAGGGCCTTTAGTGCAATGACAGCTCTCCGCTACTCCTGCCATAAACTTGTACACACAGGCACTGTACGCACAGTACTTCAGTTACAGGAGATGCAGTTCACACTGCACAATACACACATCAATGGCATTTTACAACTAAAATGTTTGATTTGAAAACTCTGAGGCCAAATCACTTTGTATTTCAATATCATGCTGGTTAGATTAACAGCTGATTGCACAGCACACAGCCAAAACAATTCTTAAGATACATGTGAAATTGTCATATTGACTTACAAACAGGTTTTATATATTTGAACAGCACTGTACTTTATTTTATTGTTTGGTTTTCAGTTGTTATTATTTATTATTTTAAAATATGGATCTTTAGAAAGCATCATATGACAGATCAGTTAAAAGGCAAAGTATACACTAGAACAAGCATCAGGAGCAGGGTTCAGGAAAATTCTGAAGATGCAGGTGTAGAGGTTCACCTCCATGCACACAGAAATCACAGTTGTACTTGTCCAGAGTTTCCAGGGTGGTGACATACGGGGCTCCTTCCACTATCTCATCAACCCATTTTATTGCGCGGACCATCTTGTAGCGCTCCTCCTGGGTAAACACTGGGGGGCCCTTGTGCTTAGCGATTTCCTCTGGAGATAGGAAGGAGACACAAGACAGTGTTAAAAGTAAGTGGTTTAGTTTTCCAGATCCTGTTGCTCCCACATTACTGACAGCCTGGCATTGACATAAAAAAACAAACTCCTTTGAATGATACCGTATCAATGAAAGTCCTTGTGCATGCTCTGGCACCAGCAGCCCAAGAGAGCTTAGAAATGTTGCAAGAAAGCAAGCACTGCAAAAAACAAACACAAAACCAGAAAGTAGGACTACTGGTCAGCTGACCTTTCCAAACACCTGGGAGTTTGTATGCAGAGGAGGACGGATGAAACTGTAATACTGAACAGACTGGACAATTGTGTTTTTGTGCGATAACAAAGCATTGCCACAGTACAGATTTACATATTACATGTACAGTGGATTAATGCCTTCCACACAAATATTAAACCACACTCTTTCCCAGGATACAGCTTCTAATTACCAGCATTCACAGCTCATTATGTAGTATCTGTGTAACACGCTGCCAACTGGCACCATTGAGAGCATTTACTCAAATACAGGCTAATGCCATGTTTGCTGCCTGTGAGCTGCTCTCATCACCTGGCACCATTAGTAAAGGGAGACAGTCACAGCATATTTTGTACCTGTTATTTAAAAGAAGATCACATTAGTGTTGTTTTTGACTTACCATCTGTATGCACGCCAACAATAAGGTAGTCACCCATGGCGTGTGCCTGGCGTAGCTGGTTAGAGTGCCCATAATGTACCATGTCATAGCTGAAATGCAAAAAATGACTTTGTTGTAAGCATTGTTTTAAGAGTTGCAGGTCTCAGGCAATGGTGCAATGAACCCAGTGACACTTTTCCCTGTGGCAGCCAAGCTGTGTACAATCAAAAGTACAAGCTGCCATGGGCATGTCTTAAAACTCAAAGAAACAGGAACACACAAAGGAGCTCAGCCATGTTAAAAAGTTACAATGTACTGAAATTACTAATAGTATTATTCATGCATTGTATTGCTATTCGTACAGTTCCATTTCAGCACTATTTTACATCAAGACTTGAGGGGGAAAAAAATACAAATAAAAAAAACCTCAGAAAGTTTCTGAGGGTGGGAGGAAGCATTTTTCTTGGGGCTAAAGCAACTGTCAACATACACCGATCACCAAAAGAAAGGTATCACTATTATAACACATTTATTTAAAAATAAATAAATAAATAAAGGTATATAAATGGACATTGACGAAATGTTTTTGGTTTTTCATTCATCCTTGACCATGACTGAAGCATATGCACTTAATCACCTAATTAGTGAGACAGTTGATTGGACACTGGATAAGGAGTGATTTCAGCTGTTGAATTGCAAGCTTGAATAAAAGCAATAAAGAAAATCACAGAAAAAATATGCCACATCTGTCGAGAGAGCAGCGCCTTCGTTGTAGTCGGCATGTTGGAGGCTGGACTAGGGCAGCGTACTGTGGCTCGCCATCTTGGGTGCTCACAGGCAGCAATTTCATACCTGGCGAGATGGTATAACCAGACACACTCTGTCAATGACAGACCACAAACTGGGAGACCAAGAGACACAACACCTGCCCAAGATCGACAGATCATTTTGCAGCATCTTCGTGATATAAATTGTTAATCAGCACAGAGTTCATCATTTTTCGATCACATCTAGTGAATTTTATCCAAATGTAAGTGATACATTTCTTTTGATGCTCAAATATAAGGGATGTTTCTTTTGATGCTCAAATACAAGTGATAAGTTTCTATTTGTTATGGTTGTTTATGAATGCAATGTACAGTACTAGCATGTATATGCATTGGATATGCTTGCTTGTCCTTGGGACGTCCTTGACAGCCAAGACATTTCAATCAATGTGCAACATGCTGCTTACAATTATGTGATTTAATTGTATTTAAAATTGAGCTGCTCCGCTTTTCCATGGAAAAATTACCCGCGCATTTTAGAAAATTCGACCACATTTTCAATCTACCACATATCAAATCAAATCATATAGTAACACATTTTACCGTAATTAGATTAGCACAGATTCCTGGATTAAATTAATCCCCTAATTATATGCAGCTTTATCCATTCCTACAAGTGACAGCGTAAGGCTGGTCTAGTGGTTTATTTATTTCATGGGTTGTCGAAATATTTTTTCTTGATGTGGGCTTTGGACATTATTTTGCTTTTATAATTTTATATAATTATACACACACACACACACACAAAGCCTGCATCACTATGAATCAGACTCAATATTCACCATAACTGTGACAGCAATCCAATCTAGTTGTCACTGAATGTTTCCACTGCACAGGGCTATATTAAGACAAGACAGGAGCTCTTTTGTGCTTTATTAACATATCAGATTACTTTAGATCAGCACACTTGAACCACCTGGATGGATTCCTTCACAGTACAGTATTGAACACAATGATGAGACAGTCAGTGTATACATATACAGTTGGGACTGCAGGAGATGAAGGCAGATTATGTTTTTTTGTCTCACTAGGGTTTCCATGATGTACAACGCTGGTGACTCTACCATTACTGGCTGCTTGCACAAAACTCCACTCCAAAGTGTTGCTGATAAATTCATTATAGTTCCACAATACTTCAAAAGAAGATTAGACCATCAGATAAGATTGGTGAGAAATCATACGAGGACATGGCTAGAAGGTGTTTGAATATTAATGTGAACCACAGCTGCTGATGGTATTAAAAAATATCACGTTACCCGCCAGCACTAAACTTACACTGAGATCTGCAAAACAAATAAGAAAAGAACACATCACAACTATACTGTCAAGTGTATTACAGACCTTGGGCAGGAACGAAAGCACGGCGATGAGTTTATTGCAGCATTGCAGATGGAACTCAGCCACTCTTAATTGTGAAGTACGACAGTTCAGTTCCTGTGCAAACTCACTCTCCTACCACCAGATTAGCAGATGCCAGCCGTTAGACACCATTTGGCATAAATCCATGTACAGACATCTTCACATCGATACTAATGTGAATTGAAGAGGAAACTCAGCAAAGGCTGCCCCAGGGAGTGATCTATTGTAACAAGGAACAGGAATCTTTGTAAAACAGAAGGGTAGCAAACAGAAGCCAGAGGTGAAAAGAACAGAATGCAGTTCACTCAACAGACTGTCGAAGGATACTGAGGTTTAAATAGAGGAAAAGGAAATTAAAGGATAAACTGACTATGGACACTTGGGGCCCATTTTAAACAGTTACAAATCTGCTTTATATATAATTCTTTATAATTATAGCCCTAATACAAATGTCAACAGTCCCCTGCAATTCTTAAACCTCCTGGCAAGAACTCTCAAATGCTTCGTCTGTTTCTTAACAGAAACAAAACCATGTAGCATTATCCCCACGGTGCACAATCTAAAGTGACATTTTGATCAGTTTTAATCTGTGTTTTGGAGGCTACTTCAAAATGCTATTTGAATTGTGATCAAATCATTACTTTTCATGATACACTAGTACACACACACACACACACTTTCAGGCTGTTCTAGATGAATTAGTTTTGTAAAGCAGCTGGGTGTGATGAGCTCAGAGGAATGAATGAGACTTTACTGAAAGGTTTGCTCCCCCTAGAGCTATGAGACCAAGCAATGACAAGTGCCATATCTCTGCATTATCCACTGAACCAAACATTGCAGGGCATAAGACAGACCTGGGGTCAATTCGAATTACTTTACAGCACAATTGTTTGCTATTTTGTTAAATTGCAATTAGTTCGCTGCAGTAATTACAATTTGAATTACATCAACACTAAAAAGTAGCATGAACAGCTCCACACATTAACATGTTTACTCTATTTATTCAAAATAACCCAGCAATAAACACAGGTACAAATACACTCAGTCACTGCATCCATAATTGTTAAATTTTAGAGCTATCTATTTTATAATCCCTATGTGCTTTTTGGAAAATTTGGCAGGGCAACTTCTCAAACTTCAGATTTCACACAAACTGTTTTAAAATGTCTAAAAATTTAAATTAAAAAAAAAAAAAAACATGACTGAAGGGGATACAACTTTTATTGTTTTCAAACAAATGGGGTCACTAACAAAAAAAAAAAAAAGTTTTAAAATAAAAGAATTGATAACTACAATTACGCAGGTGTGCCAAGATCCAGCTACAGAAGTGTTGTATAAACAATCGTCCACTGAAAACAGAGCCACACAACACGTCAAAGATTATGTGCACGACACTGCAATGTAATCGAGGCTGTTCTAAAGTCCTGACACCAGTCATGAGTTGTCTGGAAACACTGGAAAGTTTTACAGTGCTAACGGAATAGATCCAACTGGACTATGTGTCCAGCCTCTCACACAGAACCTGTACCGATGCTTGTTAAGAAAAGCGTCCCGAGTCCTCTGCCAAACAGGACGTGTGGTTCTATGCAAACACAACCAAAATATCTGACTAACACCAATGAAATCACGCCAGGTTAAATGGGCATCGGTGGTGGTGCTATTGATGCGACCCCCTGCTTCCCCAGAACATTCTTTAACCTTTGGAATCCACGTTATTCGCTAACATTGCTGCATTCCAGCAAATCACATTAGTTGGGGCTGAATAAACTGGAATTCTGTCAGGAACCCACAACAATACGCCTGTTATCCTTACACAAAAGCACATAAACAACATTTGATCCAAAGAAATAAAAATACACTCTGTTCAGTTAACTTTTCCGTACTGTGCAGTTTTCAAAGAATGCATGGAGACAGGGCACACTTCCTTTTGCATCAAGAAATCCGGCTCCTTGTGACATCGGTGACTCCAGCGAGACACAGCGGTACCTGCGTGCGTTCCTAACATACAGAGATTTGTACTCCACCACGCCATGCTCCTAACAGCGATTGTCAACTTTCTCAACAGAGAAGTGGGATGAGACCTTGGTATGTTTTGAGAAACCGCACACAGAAGGGTTCACTGAGAACTTGGACCAGACTATTCACATTAGTATGATGATGTTCTTTGTTTTCTTGCATGTACAATGTGCACAGAGCTCTATCTTTCACTAGTTATGAAATGCAACATTAAGTGCTTTGGGAACACTGGCGTTCTCCCGAGGACAGTGCTGTGGTGCTGGTAGCCCTCAATACCGTAATCTGTTCAAGATGAACAGCATTATCTGTGCTGTGTATCAAACAACACACTGCGACTGAAGCCCTCGTTTAAAACAACAAATCAAACTGGCAGAGAAAAAAAAGTCTGGCTTCCTCTCAAACTGCATAAGCAACATTTACCTTGACCTGGAAGGACAACCCTTTTGGTTTGAATTTGAATGTCTTGATATTCTACTCAGTCCCAGTCTTAAGAAAGTCATCTCCTGATAACAGTGGCAGGATTCTCAGAATCTTCACGTCACCCGAGCAAGATTCACATCCAGGAATTCAGAACGAGTAAAAGACTGGCTTTTTAAACAGGGAGCTCAGAAGTATCGTGAAGTGTAACTCTTTAAATCAGGTCATATTATAAGAAACACACACCAACACGCACCAACATGCACTTGCAATCTTTAGTTTGGATTGGGTGCCACCCATCACTGAATATGTGGCTAAACTACACCTTGAAATCGAATGCATTCACGTGACCTTCCAAACCTAGCTCTCAGCTTCAGGGTGTCGGGTGTAAGTACACAGCCCACTCACCGACTGTGAATCATTACTGTAGCATATTGGTTTACTGTTGAACCACTGCTGTAATCGCCCATTACTTTCTATGCAATCAACACTGCTATGCATTGAGCACTAGGATCCCCGTCAAGCCCCACTTATACTACTGGAAAGAAATCAATGAAAAAGTCCTATCGGTGCATAGAACAAAAGAAGCTCCTTTAACACATTGCAGAGTTTGCAGACTGCAGTTCACTTTGTATGGGTGGGTGTGTGTGGATGCTTTTAAAAGTTAGACCACGTCTATAAATGAGCAGCAATCCTATCTGCCATGGAAACACGCATCTACAAATTTAGCTTGGTAACTTAGTGTCATTTATCAAATCAACAGAGTGTCATTTATCAAATCCCCTCTACAGGAAAACAGAGCTAATAATTAAAAAAATATATAAATAAGTTATTCAAATTATGGAACAGGTTAATATCCTGATCACTAAATCTCAAAGGAACCAAGGGCAAGGTACTGTATGGCTGGATTATGAGTCGGTCTTGTTATATGTTGGCAAAGGTTTATATGCAGCAAATCCTGAACTGTACAATACCAACACATAGCCTAGTTTGTGATGCCAAGTTACATGTAGTAGCAGGCAAAAGATTTAAGTTGTTTGACTATCTATTTGCTCCTGCTGTTTTACTAAGTATACACCATTCAACACCTACCACTGTATCCTCATATGCAAGCAACCTGGCATTATGAAAGGTCAACTCAATCAATGTCAGGCAATTATAAACACTTTATACACATATACATATAATTTTATTTTTATACTGTAATTATATTTATATAACTTGTAACATCGGTAACTCATAGGTACAGAGGTTAACCCAAATGTAATACTGTGCTCATTAGATATTACTGTATTGCAGTGGCTATTCTGTCACGGTTGACATTTTTTACATAGGGAAATGGCAGTTCACTTTTAAAGCATATTGGGTTAGCCACCAGGAACTCATCTTTTCGTGAATCGATCATTTAAATAAGATGATGTCAAAACTACGGATCCTCCTTTATCATTTACGACATCTAAGTAATAAAACAGATTTTAGAATATGGCTAAATTATACTGTAGATCTTAGCAGGATAGATATATATATATATATATATATATATATATATATATATATAAAGTAGACACGAGTTGTAACATCTAGTTTTAAACCATTATAACGAAACGCAATACCGTTGGCTAAGCTATGGTCTCGACCATTAAAATCTCCGTTAAGATCAGTGTACATTTCATAAAATAAATAAATAAATAAATAATATAAGCATTAATGACATAGCCCACTCACCACCCGTCACACCAGACCCGCACGACACGTTTTCTTTTCTCAGGGCTGCAGCAGGCGTTGTTGCCCGTCTTATCTCCGGCTTCCCTCCCCAGCTCGGCTTCTGCGTGGTGACCGTTGTTTAACATGATTCAGTTGATCGATTTAGAACAGCAATCAGATAAATTGGGTTGAATAAAGCTTTATTTAAAAGTGGCGTTTATTAGAAGTTTTAATTGGTAGTTGAGTCTCGTCAACCAGCTAGATAAGATATCTGTCAGGAGAGCACAATGCTAACGCTCGCAGTAGAAAGCCGGGACAACGCCTCCTTCACCGGGGAAATGGCGTCATGAGTACAGGGGCGGGGTGAGCCATTGCTGGAAGCTGACATGTCAGACAGAAGGGAAGAAATGTTCCACTGTCATGTGACCCGAGTGGTGGCATACAAAATCCATTCTTGTACCGTTTGATATTCCAGGGTGGGTATGATTAGACAAGAAAGAAACGGTCAATTTAAGTCACTTCACAGTAAAATTCTAAAGTCAACGTGTCTACAGCCTCTGGTACCCAGTATCAAACAGAACCTTTGCGTTACAATTCTTTCAACAAAGTCCTTGTGTGTTAAATACAGCATTTGTTTAGTTTTTTTTGCATAAGGACATTTAACAAAAACTCCTAGTTCAGTTCAATATTTTAACGTACCAAGACAGACAGGTCATACAGCTAACAAAAAAACTCCCAATAAACTTGCAGTATTTAATGCAGTATTTCCCACACAGTACGTTTTTAGGTACTGTAGTGCTAGCAATTGGAAAAACACATCTGTGCATTGATTTATTTGGTAACATGACTTTGCCTTTGCAATCAAAAGCTGTAAAGAGTTACATCACCAGAAAAAAAACTTAACACTCCGCTTACTGTTAAAAAAAGAAGGTCATTTCAAATCGGTCCAAAGTTGGTAATCTGATGTCTATAACAATTGTTACATGATGTACCATGACAGTCAACGAAAAAAAAAAATCTCAGCCAGATGAGCAATTCAAATCAGTTTTTATTAATTCTTTGTCATAGAGGTCTGTACTGTAACTCAGCACTTCTTACAAACATTTTGTTCCACAAAATGTAAATGGTCTTAAAGAGGTTGATAACCATCCATATTTCTGTATTGTTAAAAAAATAAATAAATAAATACATTCAAATGTATTCAGCTCAAGAGATGCCCATTAATAATAATATTTTTAAAAAATTATAAAATCATAATAAAAATTAAGATACAGAAACATGTCTGACATTGTAATGTTTGGAAATAGTTACTATAATTTAATATCACAGTATCCCCTTTTAATAAAAATGTGCATGTTTTGTTATATCACCATGTCTGAAAACAAAAACCACATCCTATGTGTTCTGAATAATTCTATATAGATGTTATTTTTATTACCTGCAAACAAATTCCATAGTACCCTCATGCCTCACTACAGTAACCATGTTTGCCCTTTGAAACATGAACAGATTTTAATCATATTTCACCAATATCTGTGTAAACATTTATATAAAAATACAACCTCAAAAAAAACCCTTCTGCTACTTGCAGTGGGTTGAAATGTGTCTACGTTTTGCATGTTTTAGAACTGGTCCCTATTTTACAAAGTCAATAACCCCAATCTGCAAGTAGACAGGTTAACAGTATGCTTGCAAACGCCCTGCTTGAACAACAGATCATAAAACAATATAGGTAAGATTCTAGTGCTATATATGCAGTAAACCTGGCGTAAATAAACTTCAAGTTCGTAAAAATGAAAAGATTAACACTGGAACTTAAATCCCTGAGGATATTAAAGTGCATAATGTTATAATATTTATTTATTAACACTACACCTCAAAAGACAGCCATAAAAAAAATAAAAGGTAGCTGTGGCAGGACGGAAGCCCTGCAGGTGTAAATAAGTATTCGGCAGGGATGGGGTTAAATCTATCGCTGCCAACAATCACAGGTGTGGCTGCCACACTGCACTTATTTACACTGGCAGGGACCTGCCACAGTCGCGTTGGTGACTTTCCAATTGAACCGACTATCTCTTTTTCTTCCTTCCTTTGGAATAGCCGCGCCCAAACCATCCTCCCGACACAGAAGCCCCTCCGCTATCGTGCACCACCTCCTGTGAACACACCTCCAGACCTTCAGGGGGCGTTATCAATTTACGACTGTGACTGTCCTCTTCATCCGGTCTTAGCGGAGTGGACAAAGTGAAAATAGGATCCTTTGATCTGTAAATCATCACCAAAAACAAAAAAAAGTTAACTATCCTTTAAAATGCAATTCAGTGCAATGAATACAATGCTGTATGATCTTGCATTGTGCTTTTCACATGGAAGCCTCTCAAGGTGCTGTAAAAGCAGCAAGTTTTTTTCTGAGCGTGAGATCTCAATAGACTTGCTCAATTTACAAAACACTTGCTACAGTTGAATACAAAAAGCTGTCTACTTACATGGCAGCTACATTTCAATTATCCATTACTAGAGACAGACAACATACATACTCCAGGTGTCCTAGCTGATTTATGATAAGTACTTGTCATATGCAGGGATTTCAATATTGAGCTCCTCCATCAAAAGTTTTAGGACATCATCACATTTTCCATGGATCTTGAGCACAGCAAGATCATCTTTTGGTGTCCACTGGAAAAAAATTATAATACATGAACACGTTGAAAGAAACAACCTGTGAAAACCAGACACAAGTGTTAATATGCTTTTTTTTTTTTTTTTTAGTACTGTACCTGTAAATTAACAATGTACAGCTCTGGCCTCTTACTAGGAGCTCTGTTCATACACCACAGGCAGGCATACTTCTTCAGGACCTGGAAAAATGATATGATAGTGGAATGGATTTGCACTTCAAAAAACAATTCTCTCTCTAGATCGATAGAGTAGAAATGTTAATGGGGTCATTTGAGAAGAACTGGTCATTTAAAATAACAAAAGCATGTATATTAATGGGATAAGAAAGACATTTTATTTTAACATTATACAGTACATTGTCATGGCACTGCTATTATTTAGCTATAATACAATTCATTCATTCACACTTCTTAAACTTTCCTTTAGGAACACATTGTGTGCATCTGTGATCAGTCATGTGGCACTACCCGACCATGAAATGAGTCCCACAGATTTTGCTTTTACATGAAGTGACCCAGATGTGTGGGTCAGAGTTGTGACCAGCTATGAGCTTCTGCTATGATCACAAACAGACCCACATCTATTCCATGCGAGCCTGTACTTTTCCAGGGAATATGTAACGAAAACAAAGAATCAAGCATGTGCCTAACCTTCAAGCTGGATCCGAGACAGAGAATGAGATCCGCCTTCTCTGCTGCCTCAGCCGCTCCCTTCCAGTTCAGGGGCTGCTCCAAGGTACCCCGCTCCCCAAAGTGGACGATAGTATCCCTCAGCTCCCCTCCACATTTGGGGCACCTCCGCCCTGTGCCATGTCTGTGCAGGGCTGTGCGTTCAGTCACGTCAAACAGACGGATGCCCTCCCTAGCTGGAGAGCACCCAGTGCAAACCTGAAAGTGGAGAGAACGGCATTCTAATTTACTAATACAGTAAACTCCCTCCATATTAAAACCACTCTCTCCACTAGCCCCTTTCAATCTGAATGTCTTACTCTAGTATAACCAGATCTCTATTAAGAGGGTCCTCTTGAAACAAACAGTAAAAGCAAACAGGATTACCTAGCTTACCCCAATGCACTGCAGACCTGACATGTCTATTGGAAATGCTGGGTATGGTACAGATCCTCAGCTCAATGTGCTGCAGACCTGCAGTGCCCATTAGAAATGCAGGGCAGAGTCCAGCTCCATACCTCAATGTACATGTTCCCGTGCAGCTCGGACAGGGCTGACCTTGGCAGACCGCTCCGCAGGTGTAACCCATCGCAGTTCTGAGACACCACGTGCTGCACCTTCAAACAAAACAAAGGAGGACTCAAACACTGCAGCATGAAGCTGTGCCGTATGTCAATGCATCTCACCTACAACCCAGCCAAAGAACAGCTGAGGCTGGAGCAGCTACAAGCTTAACCCAGTTTCCCAACAATACAATATCAGTGTGTGATTCTGTAGGAGGCCATTGTCCTTCCCATCACAATGCTAGACCCTTTCAATGACATGCTTTTAAAAAGGCTTGTCAGCCGATCTGCTTTTGGTGTTTTGAGCACAATTATTTACTGTATAGCACGGAACACCAATGATGTTTCAACAAAAAACACTTTCATGGCAGTCATCTAAACTTTTTTTTAGTACTTAAAAGTGTAAGCTGTGAAAACACCTGGGAGTACTTCACTTAAGAATCATGTGAAACAATGCAGCTAAGAACGATTAAAAGTCACACCATTTGCATTATTCAAATTAACAATCTTGTGTTTACCAGTTTATTTTCATGCAGCTTCATGATGCACATGTGGGTCAACGTAGGTTCTGCCTCGCTGAGGTCTGACACACTAAAGAAAAGAAGATTGGTTTGCTAAATTGAATTCTAACTTTTGGCACTGCAGATGCCCAGTTTTAAATCTATTTAAAGTATTATAAGATTTAAATAGTGAAATTGGAAAAGTACGTGATTCTAAAGCTGCGATTATATTTTTCTGAAGGAAGATCCACAGCTGTAAAACATGGAGTAGTTTTCCACCCAGCTATCACTTGTTCTTAGCTTGTGCTGTAGTTGTAAAGAGATTCAAGTTAGGGAAATACAGGACTTGTGTATGCAGGTCCATTACCTGGTAACTTTGTATTACTGTATTTAGAAATTGCTCCATAGTGTACTGTACTTAGAAATTGCTCCATAGTGTAAATTATTCATTTTGTTCTCAAAAGATATTTCTATAACTAACAGATTTTTCCTCGTTATGAAAATCACTTTTCAAAACCACACCAATTTCATTTTAATGCTCATTATCTCCACTACCTCCCAGTCCATTCAGCAACAATTGTTCTGCTGCATTCCCTGCCTTTCCCTACCGCACCTCACTGATCTTCCTTTCTGCAACAATGTCCACACTCCACTTGGTCCTCTGTAGTCTGGGATTGAGGCTGCCTGCCAAAGATGAGAAATGGTTAATGAAAACCAGAGGATAACCAATACTAACCAATGCAATGCTACCATTTCATTACGCTGTTGTGGGGAGCCATAGTTTAAAATGCGTGTTCCACCAGATAATGAGTATGTAGCACAAATAAAATGGAATTACAGGGCAAATGGGTGCCATGATAATACCCATAACTAGGTCAGCGGTATGTAGAGGAGCCACTGTATCAATATTGATATACATCAGTCTGTTTCTAAAGGGCAGGTCTAACAGATCAGGTGTTATTACAAGCTCCATCAGGCATCTTCTGATTCAGTGTGTATAATTAAGCTCATGGTGAAATCTGGAATTGCTAAAACTGCTATGCAATGGGAGTCTTTTTTCCCCCCATCCGTGCAGTTTCTTCTTTTTCAACCATGGCTAACAGTTTACAGCAGTGGTACTAAATTCTGGACCTCGAGACCTCTTCCAGCCCTGGTCTTTATTCCAACCAGGGCATAAATTAGTTAATTGCCTCTTTAAGAGTTTGGAGTAAAAACCTGGACTGGATTGTATCTCGACTATCACTGGTTTACAGTATAATAAAAAATAAATAAATAAAAAGTCGCCCTACTAATTATCCTACCGTGCTAATGCCAGCTCCTGTGTACACAACAGGGTGTTTGGCTTTCCGAATCGCAGTGGCCAGCTGTTTCACTTTGAGCTTTAATTCCTCAGGATCATCAAAGACCTAAATAGGAGGGAGAACAAATGTTAAGAAACACAGTAGTTTGGATTTACAGGTAACAGACTGTACAGTAACATTGTAACATTACCTCCTCCAGCTTTCTCTTAAGGGTCTCCCGTTTTGTTTTGCGCTGCTTCAACTCCTGCACCACCCCCTCACTCTGCTGCAACATGGCCACATCCTCCTTGGTCCAATCAGCCTCCGTTTTTTTTAGGATCTTTGACACCTAAGAAAAGAGAAGCAACACAAACGGTGTAGAATGTGTGTCAGTAACCTACAACAATCCACAGCTGTAAATGCACATTTAGAGCGATCAGTATTCACATAGAAATAATGTATGTGTGCCACTTTTTAGAGTGGCACACAACGTCAAACCATTCACCACCGGTCATTCTAAAACACCTAATGTCACATACCCGCATGTCTCTGTTAGCTGAGGACAGATTACACAACGATATCGCTTTTAATTTTTTTAAAAAACATCTTGTATAGAGGTACAAACTCAGCACATCTGCTTAAATGTCAATGTATCCAGTTTCGCAAATGAAGTCTGTATTTAAAGTATGAACAACCACTGCCACCACTTTGTGCAGTAAAAAGGGCTGCGACACGATGCGTCCCGAGTCCAGCAAAATAGTGCAGCTGCACAGCTGTCTGCGCCTGACGTTTCCATTCATCTGCGACAGAAGTATGAACCAAGATTTAGGGTTTTCCAACAGCATGTTGCAAAGAAAGTCTCTGTAAGTTGGTAAACTTCTGTTATCCGAAGCACTTCTGTCTGTGTTTTGTATTTTAACTGTAACCCGTTTACATGTCTACACAGCTACACGCAAGTGTTGCGTACGCAAACAAACAATTTACAGATGCTTGCAGATTTGCATTTTCAGTGAATGACATACTACATTTTTTAAAGGAAATAATAGTAGAGCCTAATTAAGAGTGTTTTACATCAATTTCCAAGATTTCACGAACTATTCAAATTAACGATTTTCACGATTTCCGTGACCTCCGTGACAAAATCGTAACCTTTATTATAATCCGTGGGTATGTACAGGCGGCATTAATTAAGTTAGTGGGTGGGTGTTGTTGTTTCAGGAGAAAACTAGTTCATGTACCAACACAGCAAAAACGTAACGTTACTATTGTCTCTATATGTGGTCTGCATTAAATTACAAAACCGGATGGGGAATCAGTGAGCCCCCCTTCATACCAGTTTGAATGCTTTCCTCTGTTCCTCCTGTTGAAGTATTTTCGCCCTCTCTCGTTCTTTCCGCTCTGTCCGCGATAAACCAGTCACACTCCCCGCTGTCTCCATTCTTCCTGTTTATGGAGCTGTATCCAAACAACAAACCCCCAATATTTAGACTAACGAGCACGGAATAGGGAAAATAAAACGAGGACTCCAGAAAATCGCCTTAAAATTAACACAGCGCCGACTGCTGGTTAGAATTATGTACTGTCGTAGGCCAGCAAGTGGTGTTTAGGATCCGAGAGAATTTGTCAATTAAGTCCGTTCGCTTTTCTTTTGTGAAATAACTAAATTTATCAGTAATATTTAATGTGTTTATTCATACACATTTACTACTAAATCTGGAATACAACCACATCTATTTGCTGTATATTACAGTTATATTTTCTATATGTTATTGATTGTATTGTTGTTGCCGTAAAATGCCAGAAATAATGTAAAGCATTCAAACACAAGGCTTGAGAAAAAAACATTTTATTAACAAATGCAGATAAGGCACTTCAAAGTTTAAATATAAATACACACACATCACAAACCAGTGAGATTTTCCTCTCTCACTGTTGCTGGTTTTCATGAACTTATATCCTATGTTTATTATATTAATGGCAGTTGTACTTATCTATACAGATCAATATAACAGACTAGTGCAAACATACATTTCAAACATATTTTGGGGGGTATGGTGTGCACAGTTAAGCTACCAAAATGGCCATATACTCATAATGCCCTTTTTTGTATGACAACAGCGACTGTGGCCTTCTTTGGCATTGAGGGTTCAGGTGTTTCAACATCTGGGCTTTAAGCAAAACTGCAGTGTCTTAACACACACACACACACATACATACAAACTGAAAGAACATGAAAAGCAAGAAAACGACACCAAAAAACAGAACCCAGAACTATTGTAAACATGGTGCTTTAACCTGAACCCCATTGGGTTGTGGTTGAGGTGCACTGACGGCACAGGGACGGATTACTCCAGGATTGTCACTGCACAGCCTGTGTGTCACTCGCCCTTCTTGTTATCTGGGGTTACTTGTAGACAGTGGTCCTTGTTCCGTTTGCATTCTTACAAGGAACAAGTCTCCCAGGCTGAACATTCCTCTGCCTTTTCTGTCCTCCTGCTGCTGTCCTCTGTACTCTGAAGACAAATGTAAAATAATATTAAAAAGGCATTGTTTAAAAATAATGATAATCTTGCCTACTGAAATCATCCCAGGCTGTGTGCCAAAGAGAGTTCTAGGATATAAAGGGTTACAATTAAAAAAATCAAAAAATCATTGTGTGGTCACAGAACAATTCCAGCTTTGAATGTTATTGTATAGTACGACTCACAGCAATCTCCTTTTCCTCTCCAAAACCTTTAAGGTGGCAGCTGACAGCACTGACACTTCCTTGTCAGGATTTCTGTTGTGGCCCTAAAAACAACAACAAAAACTTTCTACATGTTTTTCAGTCAAGCAATCATTAACTAAGAGGATCCTACTAGAATTAACAGTATACTAGAAAGTATATGGAATGCAGTGGTAGTGGAGGGCAGGGGGCAGGGGGCAGGGGGAGGGAAAAGTACAGTTAAATTCAGTCTACAAGATACGATTGTCTACAGCACTTACTTTATGAGACAAAGGAAAGTGCACTGCTCTCCTAGACAATAGACTGTTATGCAATGTCTGGGAGAGGGAGCATCCAATTCATAGGATTATCTCCTTTGGCAACCTTTCAGATCATTCATCTTTATTTTCACAAGTGCTTTATGAGCCTAAAACTACTAATGAATGAATGGTTGGGCATGGCTAGGCTTTATCACAAAAGCCTAGCCATTAATGATAACTGTGCTTAGTTGTTAATGCCTACTCATTGTCACCTAGAAAAGTATTTATCCAAGGGAATCATACAAATAAGCATATTAGATTTTGTTTAAAAGTTAAAATAGTAAGATTGCCAATCAAGATCACATGAATGACTCAAGGCAAATTAATTTCCAATTGAAAAAATACAACAACTGTATATAGTTAATTTAAAAAACATGAAGTTAAAAAAAAAAACCAGGCTTCCCTCTTAATCTAGTTTTTGATACGGACTAACATTTAACCTGAAACAATTTGCAAATCTACTGTATCTTCAACACCAAGTGGTTTGCTCCACCTTGTGGAGCGAGTTGGTACAACACAGACAAAAAAGTATCACTTTAAAAGTAGGTACATGTGTCTTAAAATTCTAGTACAGATGTTATGAACCGTGGTTTCTTTTTTTTTTTTTTTAATATGGTCATCTTTTAAATCAATGTAGAAGGCACTAGCCACTCTTTTGTCTCCTTGACTTTGGGTCTTTATGACTGAATGCTTTTTTGTTTTGGGTTGTTTACCCTTTGATTAAACTGCCTCTGTTTTTGCAGTTTCCGATCGTGGGAGATGATCTGCATTCTTTCCGATGCGGATGAGTTGAAGAAAATGTCATGGACTTCATAGAGGGCAGAACGAAGCTGAAACAACAACATTGTAAAGAGACAATGTCAATCGAATCAGAAATCTTCAGGTCCACAACATTTATTTTTTACCATAAAGCATCTTCTAGATTTGAAAAAATAAACACATAAAACAACAAGGCCTCCATTGTTCACAATACTGCTGCTACCATGTGTGAAACGGATCATCAGGAATCATACCTGAAGCAAAACTCGTTCTCCTAACGAACGACTCTGATGAGAACTTAACCCCGTCTTTCCTGGACTATCAACGGTCAGCAATAACAGACGTGAATCCTGGAAATCAGAAGATTACAACAGTTAGACAATAAAAACAAATCAATAAATAATGAATTTCCTGCATAATGTTGCATCCTTTCTTTTACATTTCTTTATAAATTCAGCATTGTAACAATTTGTATTTGTTACGTTTAACATGCGTATTTGAAAGCCAGGATCCTTACCATAATAGATCTAGTTATAATATTTTAGATGCTTGATCAATAGCTACCAGATCTAAACAAAGTAGACAGTTACCTGAATAGTCCTGATGAGATGTGTTAATCGTTCAGTGCGCAAAAGCCTCCTTGTGAGGTAACCTTTCACCACTGCTGTTATCTTGGCATGTGTTACGAACATGAAATTACGTGGCTAGAATAAAGAAAGAAAAAAAAAATGTTTAGGTGTGGAAAAAATAGCTCAGCTGTAGCCATAAACATAATAGCGTTCCATTCATTTTGCCGTGTCACTTGCCAGAGACAGCAACCTTGGATCTTCCTGGCTTGGTTGTTAATCCAGCCATGTCCTTAATTATAAACTGAATCAAATAAAGCTTGACTCTCTTTAAATAGCTCAGTCTTATCATCTAGAATACATATGATGAGTAATTTAACTTAGTTGACTTATAGTACAATTATCCAATACTCATCGACAGATACATACTGTAATGCTGGCTATATGACTGTTGGTTGTGAGTGTTTTCATTCATTCTTACCTGTGACAGCATGCTGCATGGATAAGCCTTGTTATGCAGAATAATGGATGATGTTAATGAAGCCTTGGCTGGTGCAGACTGTCCCACAATAGTCTGCTCTTTGCTGAGCTCAGGATACTGGAATGATATGCGGTGCAAATGCTGGGACTGCTCTGCAATTTGCTATTTAAAAAATGAGCAAAATGTTAAATGAGGCTAAATTAATTTAATATGGAAAGCATGACAGCGAGTGATGAATTCAGAATAATAATGCACTTGGCGATGGCGAGACACAACTCAGGATCTTATATAATACTTTCTAATTAAGGTAATCATTTTTCATAATCTATGACTGAAATTATGTATTCAGTTATCTCCACACCAAATGATTAATCAGAAGCCTTCACTAGACTAGAACTGTCTTAATCAGCACCGAAAAGATGTTTTAAAATGCACTTCCTACCTCATTACCGTTATTGTCACTACTCACTTTATCCTTGTGAACCTGAACTTTACATTTTTAAAATGTAATCATTCTTAGTTTTTTTTTTCCTTTGTCTCAAAGTTTTTTTGGTTTTAATAACTTTGATGTCCCACCAAACTGTGTACAAACTATTTAGTATTGCAATTCATCTTTCTAATGAACCACCAGGTTGAATGAGGGTGGCATTTATGAAATGTAGTAACAGGGCTAGAAACTCACACTAGCCTTGCTACTGGATTTTAGAACTGCCCTCAATTAATTATTACATTTAAATGATCAGGAGCCAGGAGTTTGTTCCTCCCCTATAACTGCATAACCCTAATGTTCATGCCACTGTAAATGCAATTGGTTCAGATTAGAATTAGCAAAGCTAGCGTGAGTTTCTAACCCTGTAGTAAAATTGTACTCCAGTGGTCTCTCACTTGCACTATCCATTGCTGCTGTTTCTTCTGCTCTTCTAACAGAGCTGAGATCTGCCTGGCATGTTCCTCCTTCAGCTGCAACTGCTGTCTCTCCAGGACAGAGGGGTGCACTGCTGCAATACAAACAGGTTAGAGTGTCCCTCTCAAAATTACTTTACATAGAGGCCTGTTCGCTGTTTTCAATCCCATAGTAATGTTGAGCGCTATTTTGACCTGTGCTGTAAAGATCAGGCATGACTTGTTTAATTTAGTAAAGTCAAAAAGTGAGGTTATAAATCAACCTTTCTGTAATCACATGTTTCATTTTTTCATTTTACTCTTAAATCAAAAGTCCCTTAAACGGAGATAAATTAGTTACATCAAGGGGCATTTTCAACACCAGCCTGTTGTTCCAAACCTTTTTAAGATGTGTGAATAAATATTCTAATTTGAACTTACAATTGTGTAGCCTTTTTGTAAAATCGGTTTTCAAGACATCTTTGTCTCTCTTGGCACTTGAATCCCCAGCATTCATGACAAGTCTTCTCTTGACTCTGGACTCCTGTGCATTTTTCACGTTCTCAGGGGTCACTGAAGTTTCCTGGCACCCAAACTCCTGTCCCAACTGCAAACCCTGTAGCCAAAGCAGTGACGGAGTATCTACATCGTATGATTTATTTACTGAAATGTGGCAGGACATATTGTCCATGTCCTTTTGTTTTATTGATTCAACACCAGGAGTTTGATTACCTGTATCAGATAAAATATACCCTTTACGTGACTCCAAATTAGAAACTTCTAACAAATCTGGTATCCGCTTGTTTTGAAGTAAGGATGCTCCACAAGATTTAGTTTGAATTGATTCTTTTGAGTCCCTTGAAAATGAATCAGATTTACAGGTTTTGTTACTTTGCATTCTGGTTTGTTTCAAGGAACTGCAGTCTTCTTGGGAAAAAGACTTGTTACATATAATGGAGTTTTCTTGTAATGTACTGTTGGCTGATCTCTCAGAGATGGTTGATTCCAGGTCTAATATCAGAGCTTTCAAACCTGACAAGTTAATCTCTAGCTGTGTCATCTGCTCAGTCTCAAGCCTTTTGGTGTTTTCCTGACCATCTTCTTGAAGGTCTGATGTGCTTTTGTTTTTAGTGCAATGCTCACCTGCATCGTTGCCAATACTCAAAGAAGTGTTGACCAACAGTTTTCTGCTATGACCTGTGATTTTCTTTGAATGCACTGGGCTTTTACTAAACTCAGGACTGGGAAGTATTTTAAATTTTTTACTAGAAATATTCAGTACACCATTTCCACTAGCATCCCTGCATGAGGTCTTCGGGGCCAGAAAGCAAGCAGTTGGAGCTGTGATGACACCATGACAGATGCGGACATCTTTCAGTGTCTTGGTCTTTTGTCTGTCTTCTGTTTGTGTCAATACATTACATGTAAAACTGTTAGCGGGTTCGGTCTGTTTGCCACTTCCTGAGACAACAGAGTTTACAGCATCATACTCTTGAAATTTTGTATTTTGCATTTCTTGATGAAGAAACTGCTTACCACAATGTACCAGTGTCATAGACGTGCTCAATTTTTCATGAGCCCCCGATGATTGATTGATCATCCCACAATGGGAAAGGACTTGAACTCCTTTATCAGACATGACTGTCACTCTTCCATTGCTCCCCTTTTTGACTTTATCTTTGTTGTGACCCCCTGGCTGCGATTTGTCATCATCATTCTCTTTGTCAGAAAGACCGTCTGCTACGATTTTCTCCACAGCCCTCACTTTCGCCTTCTTTAGTTCACGCTGCTTGTCTCGAAACTCTCTTGACTTCTTCAGCAGGTTCTGGAGGCTCATAAGGTAAGGTTCTTCTGGAATCTCAAGATCTGTCGTTTTCTCATCTCGAGTATTTTCCCGTTCAGAATGCTTTGAAATGACATCACTGATGGACACTTTGCTCGCTTGCGGATTACCCTTTGTGCTAAAATGAACCAATGTATCACCTGGTATGCATGGAACCTTGTTAGAGTCGCAACTGGTTTCATGAAGAAAAAACCTGTCTGAAGACATTGAAGGTCCATCCTTCTGTCTGTGAAAAATCTCTGCTCCACTACTGACATGACCCATGATATCCACATTATCGCAGGTTACATATCCAGATGACACTGATCTTTGACTGGTATCATTTTGGTCATAAGGATTTTGGCACATTAGGGTGGGATTCACGGAGGGACTGTTGATTTCTAAGCACTGAACTTGGTCGCTTGGAATAGTTTGGCTTACTTCTTGCAACTTGTGATTAGTCCCCTGTTCAGCATACATGTTATGAAATTCTTGTAAGCCTTTAGTTGGAAGTCCTTCATCTGCTGTAGATGTTGGCAGATGAAACATGGTGCTCCTATCATAGTTTTGTTTGGAAGAAAGTGATGGATCCCATTTGTTGACACTGCAATCGTCTGATTCTACACTTTTGTTCTTTAAATCAACGCAAGTATCCTTGCATCCAGTAATAACCGCTGACAAAATCCCTGAATCATCTTGGATGAATTCCTGCAGAGTTGGTGCTTTCCGGAGCTAAATAAAAAAAAAAAAACACTTAAATAAATATCTTACAATATATAATAACTTAATGAAAATAAACACACAATTCAAAAGGCTTAAAAAAGTATTTCACCTCGACGCTCTCTAGAAGAGTTTGAACACGAATCATCAGATGATGATCTTGTGATTCCTTTCTTTGATTTTCACAGTTCAAGGCCTCTTGTTGATATTTTTGCATCTCAGCTCTCTGTTCCCTAGTCAGCTGCAAGATGTAATAAAAGCTGTATTTTTAGCAACAATTTAAGTTTATGCATAAGGACTAGGGATGTTTCCTATTTGGACCCAGGCGTGTGCATTCACTTAGAACATGTTAACAACTAATCACCACATAAGACAATTTAAAGGTGCTATCTTTATAAAACGCTAATAAATGACAATACCATAGGGTGTTTTATTTCAGATCCAGTAAAAACCAAGACATAATATTCTTGTAAATTCCTTAATCTTCAGTTCAGTCTCACAGAGGTACATAGGTATTAGGACAACACCTTCTCAAGTAGTGTCAAATGGGATTATAATACCTTCTGCAAAAGGAGTGAATCTGCAGTGATGCAGCAGTGGCAGATTAAGTGGCCTCACCTGATTCTAAATGAAAATAGTGTCTGGAAAATTAAGCATTCTTGGTTGTTACTCATTAAAGACAGGACATGTAGACAGGTGCTAGTTAAAAATGCATCAACAAACTACAAGGTAGCCTGTCCTCAAATGAAGACAATGGCACTAGGGGGGAGACCCTTACCACTGGAGGCAGGATGGTCAGACCGTGGAACCGAATTAAGGAAGCGCTGCCGCTTCTCTTTGAATCCAGTGTTTCGTGTTTTTTACACTTTTCTAGCACTTTGGCCTTTATGTGGCGCAACTGTGATTCACAAAACGCTTTGTAATTGTCCATTCTGGAAAAAAAATAGAAAAATTAACATTATAAATAGCCTTTGTAAGTTTCTTTGTAATCCTTCAGCGCGGTTGCACAACAGAAAAATAAAATACAACAGAAATACAAAAATTAAGCTCAGGACCAAAAATGTAGTCAGTTTAATTACAGGTAAATGATAGTACCAGTAGGATTATTTTACTGGCACTATGGTAGCTGGTACCGCTGCTGCCAGTAGCTGCACAAAACACATTCGTAATATAAAAAACAAAACAAAAAAAAAACATTTCAATTCTCTCAATTTTATAGTCAATAAAATATAAGTATTTCTTTCTTCACACCTGATTTTAAACTACTGTTAGTAGTTAGTTAGTGTGGGCTTCTTATTTGGCGGTGGAATTTACTGGTAACAGGACATTTTCTACTGGTAATCAAAAAAAATGACAAATCACATTACATTATGACAGTTTTGTGTTACTTTTCAAACAGCGTCGTAACTTAACAATTTTAACTGAAAGCGCGTCGAGGAAAGGTAAACACTCATAGTGCCTGAGATTAACAAATTCTGCATCAAAAAAAAAAAAAAATAATAATAATTCAAAATTTAAATATAACGTATAACCTACTTACGCGGTTCCTTAAGCACCTGACAGCTTTGAATACACCACAGGTTGTTTTGAAGAAACTAACTGGAATTCAGTTGAACACAGGAAGCCAGCCAACATAAACCTAAGAATACGCAGAAAGCAATGTTGTGATGTATTCCGAATTGCATATAGTAAGGAATTTTAAAATCTGAAACTGAAACATCACATTTAAAAAAATTTAAAAAAACCTTCACGGCAGAGTATGGATATCCAACTGGCAGTTTATCACGTACCGGGTTTTCTGCGAACAAAAACACGGTAAAAACAACGAAAAGAAGACCAACAACAGCTCTTGTCTATACGTATTACTGCCGCCTACAGGCTTGATGGACTGCAAATATCTGTCAATCATAGACTTATAATTACAGTACAGCCAATGCCTATTGTTGTGTTGTAAACGAACTGAATTTTTTTATGTATACGATGGGTGTAGAATGTAAAAGCATCATGTTCCAGCTTGGATTTGAGGGAGTGAGTACTGAGGAGGTTAAATATTCTATGTACTAGTTTGTATAATTGTCACAGTGGACTGTAATATGCAACAACAAAAAAACAACAGTGCAAAGTGACTAGTGGCCTAGCAACTTCATAAACATATGCTATACAGCATGGCCCAAGCATTCTTGGTGGTCCCATTGTCGGTACAGTACATTTAAGAGATTAGTGACAAAAATAAATAATACAATAACCTGACCTGTTTGTAAATATTAGACAGTTAGACTGTAAAAGAAAAGAGTTACACAAATCTAACAAGCTAAATATGTTAAAAGGTGCACATGGACTGGACAGATTCATTGCCTTGTTTTCTCACTCTGAAAGATCTGGGCCAGACACTAATGACGTGTAGAAATGAGATCTGGAATCGTGTCCTACATTTATCATTAAAACAATCTTTATAACCGAGACTAGCGCTTATCAGGGTCTGTGAAACCAGCTGTTGGTCTGCCTGGTTAAGCTATACATTTCTCCACCCATGACAACTACATTTTCAAACTGGTTCATCTTTTAAATGAATGCTTAGAACAGCATGGGGCAGCACAGACTCAGCATTGGGGATTGTAAACACATATCCTTGGGACTTGAGAATGTGTCCCTGTACTTTTAAATTCCATTTTTCTGCCTTCTATTTGCTTTGGAACTTGGGATTTCACAATGATTCCACTAATGAGTGCTGTGGAGCTGAAGCTTCCGCTTGCATGCATTTCGAGGATCATGCCCACTCAAGAGTCCACTGTGTTTCTCCATGTGCTCATAAATCAGATCAGATTCCCAAGCCACGGTCACTCAATGATGCATATGTGCAATGCATTACAACAGAGGATCCTATGACATGACTGGGTGAAATTCAGCTCTCCTTTTTGTTGGATAACACTACATGCTGTTAGCAAGGGCATTGGAGATTATGATTATTAAAATATGGTCGAGCTGACAAATTACCAAGTGTAATATTCAAAATAATCCCAGGCACCTAACAGCAGCGAAATGGATTGATCGTTCTGGGGAACATTGCTTTGTCAGCTGTCAAGGTAATAGGGGTGATAAAATGACCCTCATAATACCATTTTGCGGCTCCCAGTTTGGAAACTACTGTATTAGATTAGAAGGTGTGCAAGACCTACTTGAATCATTGATTCTGCCCCACCTCCTTACTCCAAATCCGTCAGACTGGAAAACAAATCTGGAAATGCCTCTGTGACCTCATTTGATACAACCTTCACGGGTCTGTCGTGTTTTACTAATGTCAACCCAAAAATACGTCCACAAAGGTTGTGAAAAGTAGGTCGCTTGACAGCTTTTTTTGGATCTGGGAAATAAATATGTCTTTTTAAACGGCTGTCTCCTCCTCCACCTCCTATTAGACAGGCACACTTATTTCCCCAAGAACCCCTGTTCCATTTTAATTGGTTTTTGTATCAAACTGGGTCACTCAAGCCCGAGAAACCAATCCTATTTTTGGTCTTGCATTTAAAAGAAAAGGAGCAAAGTGAACAAGAGATTATTTTTCAAAATGTGTTTATTGGTCATATACAAAATAAAGTAAGCTGTATATCAACAAACATACAGTATGTACATCAATAACTTAGACACCTCTGACTGTAAATTAAATAGTTCATTTGATGGTTATATATGAATACATATTACTTATCTACAGATTGCAAAAAAAGTACAATAATTTAGTAAATAAATACTTACAATTTAATGGACTTATTTTTTTCATACAAAGCACTGTGATATAATTTATTACACCCCTTTAGAAACAGACATAAAACCAGGACAGATTATTATTATTAATTAACCATATTCATAAAAACGCACTACTTTTATATAGCTCACAATTCTCACTTTAGACTTTGAAGCAAAGATGACTTTATTCTTAAGCTATTAAGAGTTACTGGAGATCAGATACTGTATACTGTACGTGGCTGAGATAAATAAGACAAGCCGTCTAAAGATCTGCCACCCAAGAGAATGTCCTTTTGTTTTAAATATAATTCTACCAAAACAATGCAGACTGCAGAGGTACACGCAATAGTGCAGGTAACACATTTCAAATATTGACAATTACTCAGGTTTCATCTGTGTTTGAGGGGAGGGGTTACTTTAAGAGTTTACTCACAGCATAAAAAAAAATAAATAAATAAATAAATCACTTTTCACTACGACTATATCCAGTTGGTCTAGCAGCAAAACAGAACGTTTTCAATTTAAAATGAAACATGAACGACAAATACTGTACGATGACTTTGAAATGCAGTGAGCAACCCCAGCCCCTCCCCCAATTAAAATAGGGTGCCAAAAAAAAAAAAAACTTTCCATTTTAAAACCTCTTTCCTTCCTGCACAATGCATAACCAGTGATAGTGGTTTTTTTTTCTTCTTTTAAAGACTTTTAACCTAGAAGTTCACTTGATAAGGTGTTGAACTACAGTTTTTTTCCACTGGCTGTTGCAAAGCTGGGCTGGAACCCCAGTCAAAACCGCAAAGAGGAAAACAGACCATTCTGCACAAAATCACCACCAACCTCCTGACACCAAGAATTACACCCAGGCAAAAGGCGAGGACATTTTCTGACATGCAAATATACTGTCAGTATTGTGGGTGAATAGGTGTGCAATAGTGCACTGAAAACAGATTGAAATAACTCTCCAGTGCAAAGTTCACTTCTTTCTAAGTGCAATGGGGGGGGGGGGGGGGATAAAATAAAGTTTAAAACCTTGAAAGAAAAGCAATACTCAAATATCTTTAATAAATAAATAAATAAATCTAACTGGAAGCACTTATTAGTATGCAAGGTCAGATCACGTTTGGGATCACAAAAGGTAACTGGGTAACACCAAGAACTGAAAAAGTACACATGGAAGTACACAGATTTTACAATTAGCAGTCATTTATTGCTGAATGGTCTGTATTGTATGGATTCTGAAATCTTGTGAAGGAAGGAAACAGTTAGGTTAACACAGCATTTACAGATCCAATAAGAATCATATAGATAGACAGAAAGAGATAAATCGATAGACAGATGGATCGATTGACAGATAGATAGCACTCTGTATAAAACTATTTACTTTGTCACTTCACAACAAGACGACCCACAGTTTAGTGCTATTGCCTCTCACTGCAGTCCATTACGTTGCATATTTAAAAAGGTTCACTTTCACAACAGTCACCACGACGTACACATGTACGCAACACGGTCTCCAGAAGAGAACACGAAAGACACAAAGCGCTTGCTGCAAGCACTTCAACCCTTTACACATTGTTCAGAGGGAATCACAACAGAATCTCCACAGCAAGAGAGAGAACGTTCACACTGAAACAAAGCAACACAGAGAAATAGGAAAGACATCAGGAGAACACCTTCACAGAATTAATGGAAGAAAATCGACTTTTAACTGGTGTCCTTATGCAAGAGAATAAAGAAATGCTTTAGGGGAAGGGTTTCCAGTGTTTTGTACAGCTATGGCTAAATGTTTTGCATTACCCTATTCAATTAACTAATTCTGCTTCATAAAGTCGTATTAAACCTGCTGAATAATGTTACATTAACATATTGAATTACATAGCGCTTTGTAGTTTTCCATATACTTTATGAAAAATGTGACAAAATACTGTACTACTATTATGGCTTCTGGTAGACTTTTGCAATATCATTTTGAAGTATCTGTGAATTCAAATGAAATATCTAAATTATGTTCACATAGTTTTTTTTATTATTATTATTTTTCAATCCTAAAGTTCTAGGTGATGCAAAACTTTTGGCCATAGCTGTAGCTTTTCGGACAAACAAGTCAGTTCTGAAAGGTCTAGGGTTAGAAGTACAAAATAAGTATATTTAAAATGAATTTCCACTGCGAATCATCTTTTAGTTTCTTGCAGTTGAATTCACAAATCTGTTCACAAACTGCTGGGTGTAAAGGAGGCTTGCTCGCTTTCTTTTCTGAGCAATTGCACTCATAAAAACTCTTGCCTTGCCTTTTCCTAACCAAAAAACTTTCACAGAAACTTTTAAATGGGTGGATATGATTAGACAACGGCTGTGGTGTCGGTATACAGCCATGCGGGTTAATATGAGGCAATATGAGTTGCACCCACAGGCTTTAACCTCAGTCGCTAGTTTGTGAAGACAATTTGAAAAAAATGTTTTTTTTGTTTTTGTATTTTTGGGGTTTTTTTGCAGTCTGCAAACACTAGGCCTTTAACTAACTTTTAAAATTAGGGTAAGAATGTTTGTCGATTCTATCCCCGAACCTACTACTGAACGCCTGCACAGGACCAGAGTAACAGCTCCAACAAGTCAAGTCTGGATTTGGTTTTTTGCTTTTTAAAAATTCTTCCCTTTATAAAACTTGGATCAGCTGTAGAAGTACAGTATGTTAAAGTTTGATGTTCCCATTCAAGTTCATATTAATTTGATGAATGCTTTATTTTTAAATGGGCACTGCTTGTTTATTAGCTCTTAACTATTAGCATGTTAAGAAATGTTGTTCGGTAAAATATAATATATAGTAAAATTTTCCTAAACTAATAAAAGTACTTTAAAAAATGCATTAAAAAGCTTTTAAACCCATTTCTCTCATATTGTCACAGCATATTTGTAAGCTAGTTAGCAGTTAATAAACACAGAAAGTGCCCATTGAAACAAAGAGTTATCCATGGAATTCATTAATAGCTCTGTAGCAAAATGACTAGTATTAATGCTTGCAAGTGCTGTAATTGATTAGAACTTTATAAAAGCCTACAATAGTTTTGCTGCAATGCACTGACAACTACTTAAGTGTTACCTAAATAAACCATACATATTTAAGGCTCCAGTCAATGCAATGTGTTGTTCAAAGGCAACTATTCACAACTACAGTACTGTAACATTATTCTGGCTAAACATTATTTCTATGAATCAGTTTAATACCTGTACAACAACTGTTTTTACTAAGTGCAAGAATTTTTTTTTTTTTTTTATCAATTTGAGGCAGAATTCCCGTGTAAATCAGCAGCAGCTAAGGCTGGCTGAATGTGTAAAACAGGCTTTGCTGTCTTTAGTTTCTGGTCCTTTATTAGACGACAGCAGCTTAGGATCTGCGAGCAGCGAGTTTCTGTCCTAACCATGTATTACTCAGTACAAGAGTAGCACACCCCTGGCATTAAAATATGCATTAAATATATCAGAAAAATATACAAAAAAAAACAAACAAATAAAACACATCACGAAAATAACTTAAAACAAAAGACAGCAGCACATTATTTTCACCTTCAGACCCCCACGTTTATGCTGAGCAGCTCTCAGGATCAACAGGAATGGCTAATGAAGCAGAAGACACATTCTAAAGAGCAGGCTTCCCGAATGCCTAGGAAGCTGCACTCCATTTCGAGTTATTTGGGAAAAACGTGTGCATTTCCACAGTGTGTCTCTTATATAAAGATCAGGCTAAGCCTCTCCTTGTTTCTATGTCAACGCACACAACACACCACACGACAGGCACGCAGAAACCCTCGGGGTTCATTAAAGCGTGAACACGCGGTGAGCAGAAACGATCTTTCAATACCAAACCAAGAATAAAATGGAGAAACTGGCCTGTTTTTACATGAGGAGGAAGCTGCAATAGTAGACAGGCATCAAGGTTCTCCCATCTGACCGTTTCACAGAAGGAATTCTTCTACACAAACAGAACATTTACCAGTTGATGCACTGGCCAACCGATGATTTCTATTGATCAACTAATTATAGGGTGTTGCCAGCTGACCAAAAAGTACAAGAAAGCATTCCTAACACAAAGAGGTGGTGGTCTGAAAGCTTTAAAGTGCCGTTTACATCACAAGTAATCAAAGTAATAAAAAGGAAGTACAGCATCACATCCATATAGTGAACAATACTGTCACCTTGTCACTTAAACATCACGTCACGCTGCATCACGGTACGCGCCTAGCCACTAGGAAAAGCTATCGACTTCAATAATAAGCCACTTTTGGTACAATTGCAAAAAAGGATATCAAACAAGTTTTTTTTTTGTTTTTTTTGTTTTTTTTTTCATTTTATACATAATGCAAGATACGCTCTATGTATTTATAAAAATCAACTTGAACGCGGACAAAGATCCTTTGAATACAGAAACAACAACGACTTTTTATAATAAAGTTTGTGTGAATACAATTTGTCTATTTATGTGGTCAGCTAGTCCCCCGTTTAATTAAAAACAAAAAAAATAAAAAAGTTGTCTCATTTAGAAAGTGACTGGGTCTGTCTCTTGAAGTAATTGTGTAGCTATTAATAAACAACAGCTTTACAGCAAAATTATTTCTTTTCGTTGTGATGATTAAGACAGTACCAACATATTATATACGTTTGATATATAAAACAGTCCCAAGATATGCCCACCATAGTGGGCAAGGGGAAATTGTTGTCTGAGAATCCAAGTAGGTTGTCACCAACCTATCTAGACGGATCAACAGGGTATCATGTTTGGGGGAATTAGATAACAGAAGCAAACCTAAATCCACTATTGCATTTGCAATATTTCTTATATCACAACTTGAAACCACCCAACCTCAGCATGGGAACAAAAATGCACAATGTTTTAGTTTTTTTTTTTTTTTTGGCTAAAGAAAGGACTATCCAATCACATACATTGGTCATATCAACTAATATCTCTACCACTGTTCTGATACTGTACAACGCTGAAATATGTGAACACTTACAGCTTTTTTTTTTTTTTTTTTGCAATTTGTTTGGTCAGTGCAAAATATTAGGCACACATTTATATATTAAAAAAATATATATAATGAAAAAAGTTTTGGTTCACCTTCAGTCCTCCTTCAAACAGACTAGATTGAATTGCTTTGAACTTTAAGCCAATTGCATAACTATGGTCAGCTGTGCTTACAAAAGCATCAACATTATTTTCAGTTCTCTCCATGTTTCACACAGTCACTGTATGCAAAATTGAGATTTGTTCCGACATGCAAAAATAGAAAAACATGAAGATTTTTTAGAAGAAGAAGAAGAAGAAGAGAAGACGATGACACTGGGCTAACAAATTTACAAAAAAAGTATTACAATCGTTTTGGACCCATGCTAACCACAAACAACTTCAATACAGTTGATGTTTTGTTTTGTTTTCAGTTCTACTAATCCAGTGCTGGTTTCAGCATGGTTTGCTGGATCAGATTTTAATTTCCAATCTGTTAAACCCAGCCAAGATGCCACATGATGTTATCTGCTTACACACCAGGAAGCCTGGAGGAGAATGGATCTGCCTCAGGGTGGCACAGTATGGCAGTGGCTGGGCTTCAATAATCCAGGCAGTTGCCAGTCCCCAGCTCTAACCAGCCCACCGAACTCAACCACTGCCACAAGGAGGTTTGTACGGGTGGTGTAAAATTAAAAAAAAAAACAAACAAAAAAAAAAAAACAATATGTGCTCAATTATGATGCACTGACCAGCCTTGTTCTCCCAAACACTGCCCTCAAGCCCTGCCATATACTAAGACCTGGCGCCTGTTTTTGACTTGACTATTGTGATGACGCTGGTGGTGGCCACTTTGCCGGGGATGAGGGGCCCGATGACGGAGGCAATGGGTCCCCGGGAGGGGGCCACGGGGCTGCGGGCGACTGTCCTGGCGAAGTTCTGCAAGGCTTCGTATTTGGAGCGCAGGGCATCGAGCTCCTCCTTCATGCTGGCGTTCTCCGAGGCCAGCTTCTCTACTTCCTGCTGTAGCTCCGCCTTCTGCTTCTCCAGTTCCTCCTTCTGCGTGACCCGCTTGACCCGGCAGCTGGCCGCGTAGCCGCGGTTTTTGAGCGTGCGCCGCCGCTGCTTCAGCTGCATGATCTCCTCTTTGGTCAGGCCGCGCAGGTGCTGGTTCAGCTCCCGCACTGACATCGTCACCAGCTCCTCGTCCGTCAGGCTCGTGCCATTCTCCCCGGGCTCCCTTTTCACCTGGGAAAACAAGATGTTACTCCACATCTCAACGCAGCACATCCTGGTTAATCATCTGGAAAATAAACTGATCAATCCTCTTTTAATTTTTCAATAAAGGCAATCTGATGTTCCACCGCTAAAACTCAGCAAGCTGCCCAGCTACACCAAGTCTTCCCATGTATCAGGAGCTTAATGAAATGTTGCATATTCATTATAACACCCCCAGACAGTAACCTAAAGATGACTGCCCCCACACAAGATGACTGCTGCGTGTGGTGAGCACATAACCATCCAACTGCTAGAATATTTATTGCATTTGTTTCTTTCCCCTCCTGGTATCCTATTTCAGACACGTATAGATTAGCATTATGTTTTTATCAATATAATCTGCTTCAAGACCATTAATTCATTACCATACCTTTAAGGCCTTGTTTCCCTTGTTGACGGTCGTCATACCACGAGACCCTGTTCTGACAACGCAGGTCTGAAAAAAAACAAGAGAGAGAACAATCAGAGGACACTGCAATACAGCAGGCTAATGCACCAGGTTCGACTCCAGTTCAGGTCACAAGTGAAAGGAATTTGGTGGATTTAAACAAGCCAGTGCAATTTGGTACAACTGTCAGGGAGTGCTCAGGTCAGCATTGAGGTGTACTGTACGAGTGGGAAGCTCTCATGATGTGCATGATTGCAGCCAGTGGCATTGTACCTCATCTGTCATGAGCATTACAGTACACAAATCTAATACCTCTGTCTGCATTCATAGCCGATAGCTTCATACAGCCCCACCACAAGATTGCTACACTTGCATTAAGATCATCTTGCTAATTGTCTTATTCCTTCTTCCAAGACAATGACTTCATCCAGAGTAATGTTTTAAACAAAAAAACATCTTCAAAGCAAATTACACCCCGTTGACGAAATGTTGACAGCCACCCCACTTGTTTCCTTTCAGGTGTGGAACAGCTCTTAACTTGTCCGCAGGCACGCATGCCGAGGATACAGCTTTACCAGTAAACCGCACTCGGCCCTACTGCCATAGCGCGATTTTAAACAGCGAGCCAATTTGAATGAATACATCAGAAATTGTCCAAATACATACTGTAAAAAGAAGTTGCAGTTAATTTCTCAATGTAAGACATTGAAAGTAAAAGACAACAGCCTCCAGTTTCCTGTTTCCGGCAGGCTCCTTAGGTGGTACCGCGGGTTTCTTAACCATTTCCAGTTCTATGAGAAGAAGAAAAAAAAACACACACTATTCCTTATTTAGTATCCATTATCATACCTCTAACCTCCTGTTTCACCACATACAGAATGGAACATGGCCCCTAACAGAGGGGTCCTGTTCTTTAAGTTTATATACAGAAAAAAAAAAAAAAACACAAGTCTGTAGCAACTGAAACAACATCCTGAAAATATATATTTACGCATTGTGAGAGCTTCACAGTGTGCTGCGCCTGATTTGTGCGTTTTTCAGTATAAATGGTCAACAGACCAGATGTCTGGATGGGACCATGAGTTGCTGCTGTCTGGGACCAGTAATTATTAGAGGCCAGGATAGCTGCCAGCCCTGATGCCTCAAACTGTATGCATCAGCAGTTTATTGGGTGCCTCCAGCAGATTCTCTCACCTACTGCTTTTTAAGTACTGTAAACTTGGTTTAAAAATGGACAGTGGTCCCTCCTGGTCACTGCAGTGCTGAAATACAGTCAGTGAGTATGGAGAACCTCCTTAAAAAAATGCAGATTGACACTACTCAATACTCTATTGTATTTCATCACACTGTAGGTGTGTTTTAACCCTGGACTGATCAGGGCACGTTCCCCTATGTATGTAATGCCTGGATATATATATATATATATATATATATATATATATATATATATATATATATATAGATATATATATATATATATATATATATATATATATATATATATATATATAGATATATATAGATATATATATATATATATATATATATATATATATATGCTGTAGTTTTGTTCATTATAATACAAAAGGTTTGTCTGCTTGACTTGGTTTCGCAATAGTTCAGCCTGAAATTGGTCAGTAATTAGTACCTGGATTATCTTCTTTTCTGCAATTATGTATCTTAAACAGCAATATTGGTTCAATCTTATAAATGAACAATTCTGTGCTGTGACTGAGCAGGGATCATGGGATCCAGTCATGCTGAGATTCTTAATGTCCTCCAACGAGACTCAGCACAATCTCATAGTACACCACACACAGTGACAATATCCCTGCCAAGACTAGCTGCACTATACTCACTGTAACAACAGAAAAACACGTGTTTAAATCTCAAACTTCTAAATAATAATAAACCTTACCCAAGAACCACGACTCTCAGAACCTGTAAAGTCTATTGTATAGAATAAATTAAAACGTGTTTATGCAAAGTAATTGACTTGCTTGAAAATGATTCACAATGTACTTCAAAAACTGTGAGCAGATAAAATGAACAGTAACACTTTTGACACAGGGAAATTAGCACTTTACTCAGCAACAATAAAGGACAAATATGAACCACAGTAGTAACCCTGTAGTTCAAGAATGCATCTATAAACTTGTTATAAAAGAAAACAGTACCATATTAACCATAAACTAACAATTACAGATAACATCAACAATGTTATAAAACATGTAGCCCAACTAAGGCATATATTAGAATACTGTATGACGTGAAGCTTATGGGTCATTGCAGAATGATTGTAATAAACTGTTTTTCCTTGTTAAGAATTGTTCTATAAATGGGTCACTTCTGGCTTGTAAAACTGGATAGGATCAAAGCCCACAACTGCATAGGCACACTGATGAAGGCACAAGCCAAAATGTTTGGTCTACTTGTTAAAACCCACAGCGTCCACAGTTACCCTCTGATAGGATACTGTACTGTACATGTGAGAATAGTTTGGTAGCTTGTTTGGAAAGTAGAAACACAGATTGCTAAAAAAAACAAAATAGGGAAGATGCACTGCCAATCACTACAATACAAATACAGAAAGGCAGCTTTGATTGCTTTATAATTTGTGCACAGTGCAGTAAGTGCATTTTCACTCCTCCTGTTAAGGGCTGCAATGTAGGTATTTGTTTCAGTTTTGGATAATTGCAACTCAAATCGAGATTAATCTCTATAGAGATGCTGTGCCATCTGTGCTCAATAAGACTGTGCATGAAAATGTACCAACCGTACCTGTTAAAGACTATTTAATAATCACTCGATTACAGCAACCACTAAACTTCAATTAAGCCAGAGAACATCCTTCTGTTTTTTATTTCATATTGCAAAAAATAGACATTGACTTTCATTTAGCTTTTTCTGCCCACTCGTTCCTTTGGGTTTTAATTGAAAGCATTAAGCACAACCATGAAGGTAGTATGACTAATCCTGCCACCCACAGCAAACAAGGAGGTGGGCAGAACAGTTCACACATTTTCCAAATGCTACTTTTCTATAGCAGTCTGTAGGGTGGGCATGTAAAATAAAAATGTTGTTCCATTGCATCACAAACTAAGCCCCTCATCCCCTCTCAGTACTTGACCGAAAAGAAACCCCACCTCTACCAGCCTTCCTAAAAAAAATTACATTTAGACTCTGAGGGCCAAGAAAAAAATGAAGAAAACTAAGCAAAACAAATCCGTTCGGCCTTGGTGTTTCCAGGGAACTCAATTTTATTTCCCTCGAGTATCTTTTCAGTGCCTTATTCAAAAGGCTTCTTGTGTGTAAATAAGCAAGAATAATGAGGATTCGTCGTCCTAATTGACAGCCCAGCAGCCACACACGATCATTTCTCATGCCAGCAGGTCCTATATTGCGACATCACTGCTGACAACTTCACTCTTAATATTCAAGTCGGAAGGACCAGCAAGGAAAAGTCCCCTTACACAGCATAGCTGAATTGTCTGCGGTAAGTGGTTTGGCCTCTTTGCGTATGCTTAGCAGGGGAAGTGGGACTGCGTGAGAGTAGCATCTTTTTGCAAGCGCAGACTGAATTTTTATGAATCGCCTGGAAGATTGCTGACTTCTCCTGGAACAATCATCACACCCACAGAAATTTAAAAAAAGCAGCCAAAAAAAAAAAAAAAAAAGTGCTGAGTGTGAACACAAAGGAGCAGCAAAGAAAAAAAATGCCAATAATGCATCCTCAACACATTTCCAGGAGCTTAAAAAAAAAAACAGAAAAAGAAAAACTCTGAGCCCAGCAATGACTGAGACCACATCTCCAATTAGAAAGTTCTCAACTTGAGCTAACATGAGTGAGATTCCTATCACTCCACCCTGAGAAGGATATAAAAGAGCTGATCAGACTAGTTTCCCTATGCCTCGTTTTACACCTTACAGAAGCCATCCTTTGTAGCTATCTGTTAAAATGCAATGAGGCTGTCAGGCACAGTTCAGATTTGCTAATTAACGACATGATTATTTAACTGAACTCCAGTGCAATGTGCGTCTCCTGTGTTGAACATTTAAATCACTATTTACTGTCGGGCTATCAGTTAAGCCTTCAAATAGCAATCAATTAACTGGGAACACAAAACCGAATTGTTCGAATAAATATCAATATGCTTGTCTGGCAGAAATACTGTAAATAGCAAGGCAGGGTGTTCGTGCAGTTTCGATGATAAACTTTAATAATGTTATTAACTATGCGTGTTCCAAAAATGTAATCATCGAATCGATTATCCAGTGTGTATATCGATGTATATAATAAGGAATGGAATTGATTTAGATTTAATCGTAGCAGCCCTAATTTACTTGCATGTGTGAGGGGTTGTAATTACTAAACACAAAACTTTCCAGTAAGGTGTTGGAGGTATTTTCACTTTCCCAATTGCATTTTTTTTTGTTTTTTTGGCTTTCTACTATTGATTTGGCTACTTAGTGGAAACTTAGTGCCACAAACAGTGTGCAGTATCCTTTCTTATGTACAGCTAGAATCATATTGCGACACAAAAAAGAACTTTTCAGAGTGTCAAAACTTTATTCATCATGGGCGATTACAAGCATCTTTTAAATAGGGTTTCAAAAGTAGAAATGAACTCAACTGTTCAATTCTAAGGCTACTAAATGCCAAGCGTGGCTCACTTGTAATATCACATTACAGCATCCCTTACAAGAACACAATGCGGTGCAGAATCTTACAGGAGAAAACAAAGGGAATTAATTAAAAAAAAAAAGCTTTAATTAGATGTGTGCTATAAATGTACAGCGTTGGTGCGACTGTTATAATGTGTGTCTGAACTGGACTTAAAAACAGAGTCAAATAACTGACCCCCAAAACCCTACAAATACCAATTCCTTGAGAAATCAACGAAGCAACAGGAAAGAAACAGGACACCAGAACGATAGGCTCTGATGGGCAGGCAGTCACTCGATTAGATGTATTGAGACTCAACACTGAACTCTTCCCCCTTAGGTGGCGGCCCCTTTTAGGGCAGGCAGTTTGTGGAATATTAATGCAAATTTTTTTTTTTAAAAAAAAAGGTTTCTAACAATTTTACTAAACAGCAGGTTGCACTGGCTGGCTGGGGGGTCCCTGTTTGCTCTATAGGTTTCTAAGCAGGAAGGTGTTAATTCTGGTTCAGACGAGACTGGGTTAAGTATTAGAGCAAGCATTTTTACGATCACAGCCTAGCTCTTCGTGCATGGAGTGAATCATTTCAGAATTCCGGTCATCAGCATTTGCTATATATTGTTTTATAGTCAATTAGCAATTAGACATCTGAAGCAGCAGCCAAACTGCTAATGTAGAGTTCTGCACCCTATTTACATAGACACAGCCTTTACCACAGATAACAGCCAAGCTTTTAAATACTAATTTAGAGGAGAATAACTGTTAAGATGTTTTTCACTTTGGGTGCTAAATCTGTGTATCAAGCCGAATGTCCTAACATTAGCAAAAAAGATGCAGAGTCGGTGGATTCAAATAGCTTTTACTGCCAGGTTTCTCCAGAGAGGGCTTTTAAGGTTAATTTGGTCCCCTGGTGCAGTGATAATCAGGGGGATAAGATAACTAAATCATCTTTTTATTTTCCCCTCTGGGGTCAGTAAAAACTTTGCCGTGGATTCCACTACCCAAGCAAAATAAACAAACATAATGGCAAACATTTAAAATGGGTAACTTGCTGACCAGCACAGTGCTGTGATTTGGAATTAAGGTCCATAATTAAATCATAAGTTTGGAGGAGAATGGAGTTCAATTAGGTACAGTAAGCCTCTGTCTGTGGTCAGATACAGAAACACAGATCGAGTTCTTATCCTGTCTGTGCTTCCCTGGACCCGCCCATTATGGAGGCCCAACGCTTGGGAACTGTGTTCTATTTTGGGCATGGGAGCACTGGATTGGAGCCCAGACACCAACAGGGATGCCCAATTCATTAAACAGCGATTAATCCACATGAAGAGATCAATCATAAAAGGATAAGAGCTCATAAAAGGATCACATTTCTCATGATCATGAGATTTACAGACTGCAATACATTTCACTGCATTGCACCCCCTTCCTCAACCTAATTCCAGTCCCATGACTGCTTTCTGCACAATTAACCTTGTTACAGTATCTCCAGATTGGCACAGTATAGACTATCAATGTGTTAACAGAAAGAAGACAACAAATAAATGCTGAAGTCAGACAGAGAACAAAAAAAAAACAACATTTTAAAGATTACTCTAGAATCCTCACTCAAATGTATTTAAATGAATCGTGTCACTGGAAGCAGTTTTACAAGTGCTTAAGAATGACAAGCCTGGGTGCTTCAATACCTGGTGTATTCTTCTGGGGATTGGTTATACAATCGCTTGCTTTTGTTTCATCAATGCTTTGGGTTCAGTTTATAAATTAAAAAATGCATTTGTTCTTGAGATGAAAAGCATGCATACTGCATGCATCCCTAGTAATGATCGCTCTCCCAAGAAGAACTTTCTAAGTTCAAAATGTTCAAAAGGCACTACAGTATAACAGATGTCTGCACATGTATTTAATTTCAAGAGCACTTGAGGAATGTTTAAACAGCCAGAAATTGCAATCCTGGGTAGACAAATACCAAGCTGTCAGGCAGTTACTGTATCTTGACAGGCGTCTATTTCATCATGGAGCTGGAAATAACTGGTAAGGTTACTATGAATCTAGCCCCATACCACACAATTCCTTTGATTTTTTTTTTTTTTAGGTCAGCTCAACTCACACTGAATTTTGTATTTTTTTGCAAACAATTTCCTTTACAACTCTATCAAATAGAAAAAAAAACTCAATACACTATTAAAAAAATGTGTTCCAGTGCATTTAAAAACTGCTGAATTATTTCACAGATTTGGTGGCACACAAATGCAATATAATATAATACAATACACTGCGCAATTATGCTGTCTTGTCATCGGTGAGTTTCTTCACTAAGTTCAAACGATCTCATAGAAAAAAACGCGTTACTGGAATACAGAATACCTGGTCGTGATGCGAATTCTCGGCCATCTCAGAAGAGGTGTCTTTAATAACATCGATCCCTTCACAGTCTAGACAAGAGCAGTCCGCCAGTTCTTAATAATATATCTCTAGTAGTATTGCATTCGCTTTTGTATCGCTTTTGTACGGTTCCATCCTGATGAATCAGCATATGAATCTGCCCAGCTGTAAATGTACACTACACATTTCTCCACAGTAGTGTATTTAGCCTTTCAGAACGCGCACATAACCTTACTCTCAACATAGATTGGGATTCCCTCGTACCATATTTTGAAGAATAAGCATATCCCAAAACACTGGCAGTGCCTGCACAATACTGACAGTGCCCGTGCTGCATGTCTAATGACCCCGTGCCTGATGAATCAGCATGTCTGCTCCTGCCTGCACTCTCACACACATCGGCATACACACGCACACACATAGCGCAGACATACACAGGCAGCGGCGAGGAGAAGTGAAGGCGTGCACGCTCAGCAAAATAACACAGCCCCCTTAAATGTGCGGCTGGTGTTCGAAAAATAACCCCCTATTTTCACTCACCACACTCTGGGGAGACCCTATGCCCAGCGCCTTTGGTCTGAGATTTAGTATTTAAAGGTGCGACGTCTATATTTCGGGGTAATTTGTAAAATCCAGTTCTTCGCCTTCTCCTTGTTGATCGCTTTCTCTTGTGCCGGAGCCAGACGTCATATGATGTTTGGTCACGCGGTTTCATTCATGAAGGATCTACGCAACTGGCAAAAAGACTTAAAGGGCCACGGCGCACATATTTCTGTCGAACCACATTCTCCTACACATTGCAAAACAGGGTCTTAAAGGGCCAGCACCGACCTGTGCATACCTTAACATTACAACATAAATGCGTTTAACAAAACAGAAGCCGATAGGTCTTTAACATGTTCTTTAGTGACTTTATCAAAATAAATAAATGCATACATTAATAATAATAATAATAATAATAATAATAATAATAATAATAATAATAATAATAATAATAAAACTCGTGTCCTGGCGTTGTTTTAGTTTGAACTGATCACGGAGAAGGGGGTGTGAGTGCCACGTGGTTATTCATGGAATTTGCTGTGCTGGTCTTTAGTTTTGCTCTTTTTTGATATCATTTTGACTCTTGAACTACATATTTGAATTGTTTGTGAATGTCGCAGTTGGCTGTTGCAAGTCTATACAATTCACCAAACAACACCAATATTATTATTATTATTATTATTATTATTATTATTATTATTATTATTATTATTATTATTATATGCAGTATTTATGTCATCCTCATAAAATATTTGAAGCTTAATTGTTTTATAATGTCCATGGGGCACAGCAAAGGAGAAAAAAATATTTCATGTTTCTGTCGTAAATGCAGTGGGGAAGAGGAGAACAGAAAGAACCCAGGAAATACCGCGACTTTTACTGTTTAAAAACAAGGAATTATTAGGCTTTGTCTTTATACATTTCATTGTGTCTATGCCTTTACTGAATTTAGCTTAACAAATGACGAAAGTCCTACATTTATAAAGATGCTTGTTTTTATATTGCATTTGTCTTGTTATATATATATATATATATATATATATATATATATATATATATATATATATATATATATATATATATATATACACATTACGTTTTTCATGAAATGCGTTTTTATAAAGCAATCTATATAGATATTGCTTTAGCTACTGAAATGAGGTAACATTTTCTCAGAAAACGAGCCGTGAAGTACTTGAGAAAGTGCGGTGTGTTGCGCAAGGTTGGCCGCTGATTACTACAGTAGTGCTATTATGAAGATCAATTTGGTGTTGTTTTTCTTAACCGCACGGCACACACACACACACACACACACACACACACACACACACACACACACACACACACACACACACACACAAGTGCAATAACATAGCAACTAGACCAGACAAAGGCAGGCAAAATAAACAACACGAATGAAAATTGCCATGGGCATTAATCAGCAGGTAAAAGCATGCATGAGAAAACAGCTAACCAGGGTATTGTTTCAAGGGGTTGTGTTAATTTAGGAGGTATTTAACGGCATGTACAGGTAAAAGAAATGATAGGGTTAAGCACTGTTCAGTTTCTCAGATTCACCGACAATGCAAACAGCAAGCCGTTTCAGCGGGCAGCCTGGACTTGAGCGCCTTATTCGGCTCTGGAGTATAAATGTGTAGACAATTATCCGAAGCATTACATCAATTTACAGGAATGTCTTAAAGAGACAACGCAGTTTTTTGTTTTTTTTAAATAACGACAGCAGACAAAAGCGGGTTCATTACAATGACTACCAATATATCGATGTGCTCTATTTCCATCCTACCGCATAGCTACAGTAGATTTCACAAAACAGCACGTCAATTCCCTATAACAACGGATGCATTCACCGTGTGCAGTACAACCGAATCTCCATTATACTGTAACATGCATATCAATATTTTACTAGGAATGTACATAATACTGTTTCATAATACATACAAAACCAGCGTATTTGCATAGGGCAAAAGCGATGTCAAAATATTATTAGTGTCAACAATTGAAATAATTCTTTACTGAAGTAAACGTCATTATATGCTGAACATTCCACACACGCACATACACGATTTTCAAACCAACAAACTGTATGTAGCTCATAATAAGCTAATAGGACATGAAAAAACACAACCTGGCTCACAACGCTTTTTACTTATGAATTGTTTGAAGAATGTCTGTCCTAGAAACACAGTTATAACACTGGGACAGACAGTTGCTGCTCTTCTAAATAATTTTTTTACGATATTAAATTAAATACAATCGAAGTAAAGTGTGTTTTATTATTATTATTATGATAATTGTGTCTTTTAAATTTTATTGGATGTCATACACTGACCCACAATATTATATTTTAATTGATAAAATGACTTAATACTGTACTAAATGCGTAAACGATAGCCGTACTGTTACTGGTAATACCATTTTCCTCCACCAGATGTCAGCATAACCTCAACAGAGCTGTGTTGGGTATATGTCATTAACCATTTAGTTAACCCTAAAACAATTTAGCTGTATAAAACAGAGACTGCACAACACTTTCCCAATTTACAATTTTGCTTCCAGATTTTTTTAAACATATTAAATACAAAACATATTGCACTATATTGGATATTCTAAGAACAGAATGATTGATATCCTGGCTGAAATGTTCACCCACGTTTGGTATCAATTGTCTTTCCAGTCAGTTCTCACACCAGAGGGAATTCTTTGAAGCAATAAAACAAGTCTTAACATGTTATTTATTTATTTATTTATTAGCAGACGCCTTTACCCAGGGCGACTTAGTTGTATCCAAAAATACATCTACAGTATGATTGTGTAACAGAGAGAAACTGTCAGTGCCATTTGTGATGTCGTAGGAAAGTGCTGTGCTTGATTTGTTACCCAGTCAGATGAATCCTGTGCATTTATATGGAAAGTGAGTCTACTTTGCAAACAAAGGGGAAGAAGCGTCCACACGTGACGTCATTCCAGGATCTCGGAGCTGGAAGAATACGAGAAGTAAGATGTAATGTATAGAAGCCATTTAAATGTGACATCACTGCACTCAAATGGAACGCTCACACTTTAAACGTGTCACTGGAATTTTTGTAACTTTTCTTGAGAGTTTATTTATCTGTATTTATGCACTCTTTAAATTACGTAGCCACTGAAGTTGTCATAGTTAGACCGTGTACCTAGAGCATTAATGGGCAACTCTGACCTTACCTGACAAGGACTTTCTGAAAAGTGACACATTGGCATTGTGGCTCAAAGGTGACACCTAGTGGTCATTTTGAATAAGAACTTGTGTTAGCTTGAGAGCACCGATTCAAACTATGGCTTCTGGTGAACGTATTTGTTGTTTTAAAACAAACTTTTTTTGAGAACATGATTTGCATTTTAACACAAACACTAGAAAAAAAGCTTCTAAGCCAATATACAATTTTGACGGTGTTACTGTGGATTGCATCTGGATTGCATCAATAATAATGTTTTTTCAAAGATTACCCCTAAATGCAATCCTGGGGAATGCACATGGAAAATCTCATATACAAATCTCACAAGTCCAAGGGTGGGGTGTAGATTGATTAAATCTACCACTTAGCAGGCTTTGTAGCTTATATATGCCCCAGATCAAAACCCTCCCTTCTCACCTTTCTCCGGTCATACAGTCCAATCCAGATACCTGTTGGAAAGTCGAGGACAATGCTGTTCACCAGATCAAACACAAAATTGTTTTCTTCCCAGCTGTGGAGCAAGAATGCAGAAAGGATGAAGACATTCTGCATGATGAGACATAAACGAGTTCTGAATCTTACAGCTTGAGCATGCTGCAAGCTAATGGACCATTGCTTTTTCAATAAAAGAGGCATTAGGCTTTCAGAGTTAGCTACACTGCTTAGCAATCATTATGCACTGCAACTGCTAATGCCTGAAGGGATGACAGTCCTCCATAAAATAAAATCTGTTTTATCTTGCAATTTATTAAAGAAAATCCATTAAAACAGTATTAGCCAAGACTTAAAAAGCAGATTTTTCTTACCCCCATTAAACAATACCTTGTTGTTTTGCTTTGTTGAACAGACTTAATTTTCACATTGATCCCTTTTTATCCTGTTCTGTTGCAACACTGTACATTTGAGATACATTACTTGCTCTCCCCATTTACTCTGTGTTACATGATAAAACACCCTTACCGGTGGGGTCATTTTACCGTAAGAATCTGTACCTGGTGGGGTCCTATTCCCTGTAACACAGGAAGGAAGTGGGCTTATAGTGCTGTGGATGGTAGGACAACTGAGCTTCACCCCAGTCAGATAGAAACTAAAGTCTGGAAAACAAGAGGGACTACCAGCAATACTGAAATATGTCTATTCAGTAAGAGGGAAAACAAATCCTTGGTTGATACACCTTTAATGGAAAATATGATTGGCATGTATAAAGTACAAGATAATGCTTTCAAATACAATACATTATACAAGTAGTAATTCACTTTACAGAAAGGCTACACTGGGATAGTTTCATTGTCTTCTACATAGATAGAGGCATGCGTATACATATGAATACACTGGTCTGCTGCTTTGAGTGGAGGAATATTTTCTAGTCTTGTATACAGATGTACAGCATTGAAAATGTATGCAAATAATGTTTTAGTAAATTAGAAAATAATAGTTAAATAGCCCTTATGAAAGTTACCCACAGTATTTTTGAAGTTGTATCATGCTTTCCCCTTGGTTATACTGCGCATTTAATTAATATACTGTACCATACCTCGCTGTTTTTTTACACTTACCTATGCTTTACCATGCTTTCACTGTGGTTGATTACATTTTTTTTTGCTGTGGGAAACTTATGAGGGAGATGCAAATGAGTGTTGAAGTTATGGATATTGAAGCACATGGAAGTAGATCTCTTTCTGCACTACCTGTGGATGGACACCAGCTTGGCAAAGTTTAGCTTATTGGAGAATTGAGCACAGTGCAGAACAGCCTCCACCCAGGTTCTGTTAATAGGGAAATATCAGTAGCTGCGTCCACGGAACTCTGACCAGAAGAGGGGGCAGTTCACCAGGGGCTCCATCAGCACAGGCTGAGTGGACAAGACTGGACACAGCATGGTAAAACGTGCCCGTGATATCACAGGGCTTTCAGGAACAGCTACAGCTATGCAATTTAACGTGGTACAAAATGGGTAGCTTCCAATTTGTTTTCTGTGCAGATTCCTTTCATTCTTCTATCTGATCGATTGCCAATTGGAGACATCAATCAGGCAGTCAATCAATCCATCAGTTAGTCATTATTTATTTAAAGGAAAGAAAACAGCCTGCTTAGATGTGACTGTGCTCTCAGTAGCAACAATAATCTACAGAAAACACCATTGCAGATACTGTATTACATTCAGCTTAAAACATCAGAGTGGTTTTACTCCACAGTTCCAAAGGTAAGTGAATGCTGGTACCCTTTAGACACTAATAAAATATCAGTGTATATTCCTGCATAAACCCCAGCAGAACCCTTTGCAGATCTCAACAACAGCAGCGAAGGCAACACAATGGATTCTGAACAGATATTGTACAGTGGTAAGTACTGATATGGAAACACGATACTTCAATGTTGGTGTGTATTGGTTTATAACATACTACAGTTCTACCTACCTCCATTGCAGCTGCCTATATGCTGCATACCACTGTAGTACTGTATTGCACTAAAGATAACAGGAATCTCCCCTGTAGTATTTCACCGATTCCTCCCTTCCTTGGTCTCGAACCTAACTTCACCCAGTCTCTCTCAAACTAAATGGCTGAAAAAACAACAGTTCAAAAGACTCTTTCTTTACCTCTCTTCATGTTCAGCTGCGTCTCGGACACTCCAGCTGCCCACAGCTGAAACAGAAGCATTGCCCTGCAGAGATCAAAAGCAAGACACCTTCCCATTGTGGCTGTGGCTCCTGAGGTCATGTAGACAATGAAAGCAGCACTGTGTTTGAACTGCCCAGCCTCCGCACGGCCCGGGCTGCCCAGGGGAGGTGAGAGGCGACACCCAGCAGCAATGTCAGTGCCTGGGCAGTCCCTGGTGTTTATCTAACATGGTCACTGTTTGTGCAAGCAGGCGTGATGCTCACACCTCTGTCGTTCCCTTGTGATCGCAGAGCTTTTGATCTTCCAGCACTGAGCTTAAAGTGTTTACTGAAGCTGTCGAATGGATCAGGGATGATTAGCATTCACTCCCAGGGGTCGTCAATAAAGGACACCCAGCTGCCCCTACATCTAGTGATTTCAGGTCTGCTTTATCAACAGGATCAGAATTATCAAGGTGTTTGCAAACCCAGTTGCAAACAGCTTAGTCTGTCATTTTGATTCTTTCAAGCCACCAGTAGATTTGTAACCCGTATTTTTAGTCCCATATTCACCAAACTTTAAGGACTGTTCAGGACTGTTATTATCAACCCAATAATTAAATCAGGTTTGTAGTTCATTAAACCTTTTAACCTGTTTTAGATTAGTTTATTCTTTCACAGCATTGTTTAATCTAATATTAACAGAATGTTAATAAACATTCTTCAGTCCTTAAAACAGTAACGTTTTGTGAAGAGGCCCATTAATGGTTTTATTGTGCTTTCACCAAAAATATAGGGGGAACTGCATGCAAAAAAATAGAAAAGCCCTGACCATTCCCCTAATGTTGAACCAATATATTTATTGTGTCTGAACAGTAGAGCCTGACAAAATACTATTAGGTAACCCAAACAAAATCTTCCCATCTCAAACCCCAGTGCCTTATGCACACCTGTCCTTTTTTAAAACCGTGGCAAGCCTAACAACAGCACTAGGCCGGCCTCTTGAAATTCCTTTCCTAGCTTGCAGCTCAGAGTGTTACCACATGCCTAGATTATATGGGAGTTCTGCTATTTGTGACACCTTTTTAATACCCATCACAGTTTTAACACATCTACAACTATACAAATGTTTGGACAGTACGTGGGGACAAATGTCTTTAATCAGCAAAGAAAGCTATCAATCAACCACAACAGTCTCAGTTAACAGTAACTTATACGTAGTTGGTGGAAAAGCCTTTATGAGTGGAGGTATCTATTATGTACACCAAATAAATTATTACCTGCGTTTTTCGACTTAAAACATTAGGAATCTGGTAGAAAAACAATGAAGTTGGAAATGATAGAATTGTGTCCGTGAGTTTAGCCGCAGTCAGGAATAGAGCTCCATGGTGCGCATGTTCCGCCTGCCATCCTCCTTCCCTGAATCAGTGTCACGGAGGAGTGGGGACTGATTAACATCAATAGCATCACCATGGCAGCAAAGCAGTTGCTTACTAAGTTTTCTTTTTTTAGTTTGTGTGTGCTGCCATGGCGGATTATATAGCAAGTAGCAAATTAGTGACAGCTGTGCAGAATGGGTTCTGCCAATCCTGCAACATTGCAGTGACAATAAACAGGATGAGACGATCAAGTTGAGATGGGAGTGCAAAGGATTGAAGGAAGTACTGAAATAGCATGCTGTTAATCTGGACTATATGGTAACTAATCTGTGCCCACATTCTGCATTTCAACAGAAATATGACCAAATATGTAATTCCTCTTTCTTTTACAGGACAGTAGACTAGATTGAACTGGTATAGAATACATTTTGTATTTATGATTATAAATCATATATGATAAGGATTTGTCTAAATGATAGAACATCCTAGCCTGTGTGAAGATGTCATCCTGTGCTTAGAACATATGGTTTGGAATCGGCAATTATTTTTCTTATTTTCTCCCCAATTTGAAAAGTCCAATTATTTTTATTTCAACCCGGCTCACCGCTGCCACTCGGGAGAGACGAAAACGGACACACGCGTCCTCCGACACGTGTGCTGTCAGCTGTCTGCTTCTTTTCACTCTGCAGGCCCGCCATGCAGCCACCTCAGAGCTACAGCGTCTGAAGACCACGCAGCTCTGGGTAGCTTACAGGCAGGCCCGCAAGTGCCGGGCCAGTCTACAGGGGTCGCTGGTGTGCGGTGAGCCGAGGACACCCTGGCCAACCTAAGCCCTCCCCACCCGGACAGCACTCAGCCAGTTGTGCGCCGCCCCTTGGAGGCTCTTGTCCACGGTCGGCAGTGGAATAGCCTGGACTCGAACCGACGACCTCCAGGCTACAGGGCGCATCCTGCTCTCCATGCAGAGTGCCTTTACATATATGGCACAGTTGTAAAGTTCATCTTCACTTCACCTCAAAGTATTGACATAAACCCATCTATTTAAACATTGCTTTGCCCCATTCACAAAGCATCAGCTTTTTTTTTTTTTTTTGGATAAACAAAACAATGCTCCCTGACCTTTTCTAGACTGTTGTTTCTTCAACAATTAAGAAAAGTTTCAAGAACACCAAACTTTGATTTGAAATCAAGTTGGTTTTGATAATATTTTGTATATAAATACTTTCTGTATTTATATCATTTTATATAGAGAGGCGAGTGCAATATGTAACTTGACTTAGCAAATAAACAGCCACATAAACCGACAGACAGCTCTTACTTTTATTTACTTGTAAGAAAGGCAGCCCCTGTAACAATTTCTCATCTAAGATGATGTGGGTTATATAAAAAAAAAAAAAAAAAACAACAACATCCATGGTCTTTAAAACGTTGTCGATAAAAACATTTTTCTTGTGGTTTTGACAATCAGTTACAGCATTCAATGCAACAGTTTAAAAACACTCATTCAGTGATTCTGGATATGCCAGTGTTTACAGAAAATTCAAATGCAAAGAAGAAAAGAGGACTACAAACTAAAAAAAAACCTATTAAAACAGTACAGCACATGTACAGAGTGTAGTTCTATAGATTTCACAGTATTTAGGGTGCAGGTTGCAAGCAGTGGAGAGAATGGATTTGATGCTGTATTAGCAAGGCACTATAATATAAATATACTGTAAACATTTCTTACAAAAATGATATTGTTTTTAGCTTCAATTTTAGAACCCTGGATAGAATCTATTAACCCAATCTGCTCGATACTTCCCAAATTTACAAAGCGTCATCTGGGCATATTTGCAGAGGATTTTGTGGTTATTTTTTGTTAATTTATGCAAATGAGCTGCACAGAAAGAAACATCAAATAAGTGACTAAAATTCTGTAAACTGGAAATGTTGAGACTAACAGAAGCCGAGCCAATACGCTTTGATTACCCCTAGCAGAAACCGCATTTCATTTTAAAACTGCATGTCGGGGCTCCCGAGTGGCGCATCCAGTAAAAGCACTCGTGTAGAGTGCAGGATGTGCCCTATAGTCTGGACGTCGCGAGTTCGAGTCCAGGCTATTCCTTTGCGGACTGAGAACGGGAGCTCCCAGGGGGCGGCGCTCAATTGGCCGAGCGTCGCCCGGGGGGAGGGAGGGTTAGGTCGGCCAGAGGGTCCTCGGCTCACCGCGCACTAGCGACCCCTGTAGTCTGGCCGGGCGCCTGCGGGCTTGCCTGTAAGCTGCCCGAGAGCTGCGTTGTCCTCCGACGCTGTAGCTCTTGGGTGGCTGCATGGTGAGTCCGCAGTGTGAAAAAAAGCGGTCGGCTGACGGCACACGCTTCGGAGGACAGCGTGTGTTCGTCTTCGCCCTCCCGAGTCAGCGCAGGGGTGGTAGCGGTGAGCTGAGCCTAAAAAATAAGTGGACATTCTAAATTGGGAGAAAATAATAAAAAAATAATTGGCAACGACTAAATTAAAAAAAAAACTGCATGTCAGATATTCAACTGCCCTGTACACTAGAGCTCAAAGTCTCAAAACCTCAAACTACTGGTGACTAACTGGAGTCACAAATCTGTGCAAAGAAATAACACTGGCTTTCAGAATATACCTTATCCCACCGGGTACTGCAAACCAAGTGCCTCACATCATACCCTTCATCCAGGGGGGACGTGCAGCTCTGCTGTGTGGCAAGCGTTTGCTGGATAGTTAGTTCTTGTTTTTGGTCCCCTTGCTGTTATTGAGCAGGCTGGTTCTCCCCTTCACTCCGATCGAGGTAGATTCCTGGAGGACCCTGTCCAGAGTTGTCTTCTTGATAGCGGCTGTGGAAGTCTTCTCCTGGTCCGCCAGGCACTGCAGCTCCCTACAGATGAAATGGCAATTGTATATATTAACTACAATACATACTGACCCGACTCCTACATGCAAACACTAAGGGACACAAATCCATTGACACAATGATTCTATCTAGAATGTCTTTGTAAAATTGTCATAATTCCAGCTGTCATTTGAAATCAGCACTGGGATTTAAAAAACTTCCCTTCCAGCAATCGATCAAGGCAGAATAACCATTCTCGGTTCGTAGTTCATTATATTACATTTTAGCAAGTGTCAATTAGGGTTCCATTGGATTCACAGAATGAATTATGATTACTGTATAGCCCTGTGAAGATGCAGAAAGTCCTGCAACATACACACACTTACACCGACATTTGGATGGAGAGCAGAAATAAACAGCATTCCCCAATCTTCCCAATACTAGGCGGATGGCTTTTTTCACTTGAAATTGTTCTGTAGGATTTTAGACCGAACAACCGTTTATGTTTAGTTTTATTGGAACCACTGCACTAAAGTAAAGGACCTCTGAGACACACTTCAAACAGGTAGGCCAGGCATCTCTTTCCAACAATTTAATGTAAAGCTTGTGTGGCAACGTGAATTTGAATACATTACATTAGTCATTTTTATTGTCTGGCGTTGGATGCGAGGACTCAAGCAATATATTTTTTGAAAATCCCACCCCTAATCTGGAGGTGTCGTAATAAACGTGCACACTGCTGTAAATCCATTCTCCTGTACCTGGTCCTGATGCACGATGCCTCCACTGCGTTGATGAGAAGACTGCGGAAGCCTCCGCTCTCCATGACGTGCAGTGCATGGATGGTGGCGCCCCCTGGGGAGCACACGTTGTCCTTCAACTGGCCGGGGTGCTGCTCCGAGTCCAACACCATTTTAGCAGCTCCCTGCGCACGAGAGAAGAACAATCTCACGTTCACATTCCTGAGCTTTTAATGCACCACTCCATCGGCAACAGCATGGTCCCAACACGGGCAGCCACATTTATGTGAGATCACAGAAGACAAGAGGCTGCCGTCAGCCTGGCTGTTACTGACCAGTAGGGCCTGAGCTCCCAGTCTGAGCGCCAGCCTCCTCGGCAGCCCCATCTTCACCCCACCGTCCGCCAGCGCATCCAGGGCTGTGAATGCCTGCGAAAGCAATAGGATTACTGTTAGCAATCTCTATGGGATAACCATTATCCCTTACTATACCACAAGCGGATTCTATTGTGCCACTTGCAGTATCACAAGGATAACCAACAGGCAAGTGAACTTGACAAGAGCGTGACTTGTGATAACTGGCATCAGAGTTTGTGTTCAATGTATTCGGTCAGATAAATAAATATTAACTGCTGCAGGTGTTGGTCCACATGTAGTTTTACCCCAGTCAGACCCCTTTGTTACTAAATATCATGATATCACTGAAAAAACAATCATCCATGTACCTGGGATGGAAATAAAACATATTGGCCAGCAGCTGGTTTTATAAGAAGACACATCTTAGCTTGTTGCCTACACACTGTGGCTCATTTTAAAACCTGGAGTGGGTGAAACTGCTATGCAATAGGAGTCTCGTCTCCACCCCTGAATGCACTCACGTAGGCAGGCCCGCTGCCGCTCAGCCCGGTCACAGCATCGATCAGGTCCTCCTCCACCTCAACGCAGAACCCCACGCTGGCCATCAGCTGCTCCAGGAGCATGCTGTCCTCCACCTTGGCGTGGGTGCCCGTGGCGTACACCGTGGCTCCCTCCCGCACTACCACTGGCGTGTTCGTCATGCAGCGCATCACCTTCGGGGCCAGGTGGCACAGAGACAGCTTCTGAGGGGGCGGAACAGGGCAGGCTGGGTCAGTGCGATTCTCCACACCTTTCATTACAGGATTTGATCTAACAAAGTCCTTGACATTCATGGCACAGTGTCAAAGTACAGTGAATCATGATTGACAGCAATAGTCTGAAGACTGGGTGCACTGAGGGAGGGCAAGACCGGAGAATCATCACAAGAATTCCAGGCAGCAGCAGAGCTGAGCTGTTCTGTGCAGCCCGGGCTCACCTTCTCAATGGAGTGAATTGTGACTCCTGCAGCACAGGACACTACCAGGTGCCGGTTCTCGATGTCAGGCCCGATCTCATCCAGAACGAAGGGGATGATGTGAGGTTTGACAGCCAGGAACAAGACATCGCTGTTCTTCACTGTCTCCTTGTTGCTAGTGGTGAAATTCACACCCAGTTTCTAGAAAAACAAAGATATTAGAACCAGAATGGCAGTATATAACTGAGCACTGACAGAACCCTGAAGAATGCATTAGCAGAGGCCTTTCTCTACTTGACTTAGTTGATTAATCGCTAATAGCATTCACTCAAATAGTATATATAGCAACCATAATACAGACACAGCATCTCACAAGAGAATTGTACAGAGGAAAGGCTACCCTTTGACCAGACAGAGCAACGCTTGATAAAGTCTCCAAATTGAATCAAACTGTTAAAAGATCTGAACAATAATCCATATAATATTACACAAGTCTGCTCATGCTGCACTTTCATTTTTTTTGCAACTATATACAGTACAGATCCTTACCCTTAGCCCGGTCACAGTAGGCAGTCCAGTGTCTGGGGAACTGGCTGTGATCTTATGAGTTGCTATTACACCTGAATAAAAAAAATATGAATAATGTGAAAACAGCAAACTCTGTATTAATATTAGTTAATATTAGAATTATACACCCGTTGGCCACTTTATTAGGAACACCTGGAACATTTGCATGGAACCCTCCAAACATTTGTAAGTGCGAACTAGACTGGATCCTTTCATTCCTCAGTTATTAAACAACACTGTAATCTAAAACATTTCCTAACAGCATGGAACAGGGGGTTGGGCTTCTGTGTGTGACACACCTTCTGGGGTGGTTCCTGGAGGCACTGCGTTCTAGCGCTCGGTGGTCCGTATTAGTGTATTTAATACTTTTTTACTATTACTTCTTACCTGCAGCTGTAAACCCTCTCGCCAGGGCATATGCCAGTTGCCCCGCTCCAATGAACCCGACGCTCATTTTGATTAAAAAAAAAAAAAAAAAAAAAAAAGATATTCTTCTAGTGGTGTGCTGCGATTAGAGCAAAACAAGTAGCTGCATTAGGAATAAACACAGAACAAAAAAATGAAGATCGTATCAAAGTCTAGATTTGGAAGAGACAAACGCATTTGAAACTTATATCAATACACAATACGATTTTTTTTTTACATATGGTAGCAGCGCTTATGTACAGCTTAAGAGACAATCAGCTAATTATTCTAAACAGTGTAATTCAATAAACGTAAAAAAAACCCTAGTATAGACAAATGGATTGAAAACGTCCAGTCTGACGAGATATTATAGACAAACCTGTTTTGTAGAAAACAACTCGCAATGCCAACAGTGACAGCTGTTACACAATATGCAATGCAATTTAAAAATGCAACATTAATTGTGTAAGTCACGTAAAAACAAAACGTTCAGACAACGCACGACTTCAGTCGCTTACCTGTGGAGTGATAATCCGACCAGTTTCCACCTTTGTGACTATTATTCAGCAGCCACTGTATTTTGCTGTCAACGTGGCTTCCTCATTCGCACGCCGATTTGTTCCCAGAAATGGGGGTGCATCACATGTTGTAGTGGAGGACCAATGAGTGGTTGCTTTCGAGTAAGACGCGCCAATCGCAGCGGGTCTTGTATATGTGTACCGCTTGGGATCGGTTTGTAAGCGACAGAGCTCGTTGCATCATGCAGTTTAAGTAATGTTAATTTGTTATTAACGTGTAGGTCGTCATCAGGACGCTTGGTTAGTTACAGTAACGTACTGATATAATCGAGAAAGCACTTCAGATATCGGCCACGCTTTATTTTGAGTGTCATAATATTTAATTAATATGCAATTCACCATTTGCTTAAGTTATTTTATTTATTTCTTAGCAGACGCCCATATCCAGGGCGACTTACAATTGTTACAATAAGTTTAGTTGCATGTTAATAAACTGTCGGTATTCCATGCATGTGTTCATCAATTGTTATTATTATTATTTATTTATTTATTTATTTATTTATTTATTTATTTCTTAGCAGACGCCCTTACCCAGGGCGACTTACAGTTGTATACAAAAAGTACACATCAAGAATTACAGTACAATTAAGAGCAAGATACAAAATACAATGACTTCAGTCCAAGAGCAAATACAAAACACAGTACGATTTGATATCGGGACAAAACTTGAATCAAACAACTACAGTGACATGCGGGATATAATTGTAAGTCTTTGACAGGAACAAATTGTTTCTCAGTTTTGTGACGTGAAGGTTGAATTTCAACATACAGACGTTCATTAAGGACTGGAGCGAGGATACAATCGTCATGGAGGTCCATGGGATTCCACTCCAGGTTTAACAGGTAACAGGTGATATAATTAACTCCTTCAGGGTCTGGATGCAGGTTTAATTGGTTTATTTAAACAACTAAGAACAGGGTTGGAACAAAGACCAGAAGTGGAAGTACCAACTTTGGCCAGCCCTGATCCAAGCAGACTCAACCATCAAGGATCATGCAGAACACAGTGTATGTTTTGGTATTTTGGATATTAAAGTTCATTGTTAATAAATGTTCGATTTTATATACCGATGTGCCACAACCTTATCAGTGCTTTAGATTTGCCTGTACACCTGCTTCACATTAACTTGCTGTCCTGTATCCAGTGTAATGTGAGAGAGGAGGTATATTTGAGATCTGTTCGTACAAGGGTTGAATGATTGTTTTATTAAACATCTACAAAATCCAGCACGTTCTCTTGTCTAAATTGGCTGCCCCTCATGTTGGTTTGTTACGCCAATGTGTCGCTATTAGAACTTATTTAAAACTTTAAACTTTACTTTAAACAAATCAAGTTAAAACATTGTAAATAGAGATGATATTAATTTGTATTCCCATGTGTACAAAGCAAAATAGGACCAGGAATCTGACGTCTTTTTTCTTTAATTCTTTAAAACATATACACATACACACATTCATAAACAGACAAGCAGCCTTCTTTGCAGCAGTCAAACCAGCCAACAGCTACAGCAGGGTCAAGTTGTATCAATATGGTTTTAGTAAGACAGGTAAGAAGCTAATATACCGATCAGCAGAATCCGCAATACTAGAATCAAGGAACAGTGGATAAAGTAGGAATCTTCATTAGAACATTTTCCCAGACATTTGTTTGGTTCTACCTTTGTCATATTAACACGTGTTTTTCTCCATTACTTGATCTTGCAATAATAAAAATCTCTCAGGAGCAAAATAAACCTTTGCCAATGACCTATTAATGAAAGGAGAGAAGCGGCACTCTTCTGTGCAGTAAAGTGTGTGTCATTCATACCAGACTGCAGCTGTGCATTGGTTTCCTTTTGTTACATGAACAAATGATCAAGTTTTTGTTTGAATTTTTAAATATTTGTCCCAGCACTGTCACACACATAGCCAGCGTATTTTAATCAGCCTGTACAGCTTGCAGTGTTTTATGCCTGCTGTACGCAGCTCAGAATTTTCCAGTTAAAATCCCACTTAGGCTAACATACCCAGGCAGTAAACTCCAGTTACCAGCACCCCAGCATAGCCTGTGAGGGGACTGTGCTGTTGAAGGTGCATTCTTTAAACGCATACAGTATACACAGCAAGGTCACTTCTGCAGAACACGCTCACACACACACAAACTGATCAATGTCACATTTCTACACGTGAGGCTCTGCAATGCTAACCCATTCATCAAATCAGTACACCCGTTTTGAAGCTGCTTTCCATGTGAATATGCTATTTTCCCTGGTAAAAGAACAGTGAGCAAGATCTCTGACAACAAATGTTAATAAAATATCTAAATTGAAAAGCACAAAGCCCACAGGTATTGCAATGTCCTTGGGAAATAGTAGAAATAAAATACGATCATTGCATAAAACAACAAGCAAACATCTATATAACATAGGGTTATTACTGGGAAGTTTGGCTTTGCTGTCAAACTGCAATGTATTTGACAAATTTAGCAGCACAGGCACAGATAAGAAGCGAGTCTCTATTTCTGTTTGTATCAAAGCAGAGCTGTGTTTCCAGACTGCTGGAGGTGTCCTAGGTGAGCAGCAGTCTTAAGGCTCGGTGATGAAGCGAATCCTCTGTGAGTAGGCCAGGTCAGCGATGTACAGGATCAGGTTGATGTAGGTGAAGATGGTCACCACTAGCTGGCTCTCCCAGGGACACTTGCCCCGGGTGCAGTAGTAGGGCCGCTCTGGGCTGCCGTACTTCTTGTCGAAGCAGAACACGGGCCAGATCACAGCCACGCTCACATACATCAGCACAGCCACGAAGGTGTAGACCACCACAAAGCGGTCGAAGGGGCACCTCAGCAGAGGCGTCTTCCCCGAGACCATCAGCAGGACCACAATCACCGTGACGGCGAAGCAGAAGCTGTAGACCGCCACACAATACTGGGTGGCCACGTGGCGGCTGTACTGGCTCTCGTTGACGAGCGCCCCAAAGATGATGCAGGCCATGAAGGTCTGGACGATCTTGAGGAGGCCCGACGCCGTGGCCATGTAGCCCGACACGTGGCCAGGCTTGGCCCTGGCGACGATGACTTCAGCAAGGTATGCCACGGAGGCCAGACAGGAGAAGACGGTGACGGCAATGCGGTAGTTGCGGACCTCGCAGCCCTCGTGAGGGCACTGCGCCTGCAGGAAGTAGACGGGGTAGACCACGGAGGCCGTGACGCACATGAGCGTGGCCAGCATGGCGAAGGTGATGGTGAAGTTGTCCCAGGAGAGCCGGAGGCAGGTGTGCAGCCTTGTGAACTCCAGCGCGACCACGCAGGCCGTTGTGGTGAGGCAGAGGCACCACACGAACATACAGAAGGTCCCGTAGGCTGCGTTGAAGCCCGCCTGGTGTGCCACCAGGCTCACGGTGACGCAGCTGAAAACGATCTGCCACACCCGGGCCACGCCCACCGGGGAGGCCACGGCATTCAGGTTCAGATAGGGTCCTTGAGAATCCATGCTTGACGCTGAGAGGCTTCAGTGACAGGAACAGCAGGGCTTTTCTACTGAGACCTTTGCTTTAAATGTGGAGTGCTCTGGATTGTTCTTTATTAATTCTGACATGCAATTCAATACATTAGATCTTACGGTATGTGCTAGAACTTTTTAGGTATATGTATATAACTTTCCTCTAATTCTAGTTTCACAGCTTGTAAATTCTCGATATATTTTCAGCAGTAAACACTTCTTTGGATATTGCTTAATACATATATAAGAAAGATATAATCTTCTTATAGTTTAGTGTATAATACTATACAACTCAATTGATATATTGTGATCAATAGAATAGAACCGAGCAGAACAAAATGAATAGAATGGAATAGAATTATTTTGCCCTAATACTGTATGTTCTATATTTTAAAGCACTATTACACAGTTTACTTCTCGTTGTCGTGAAGGTACTGAGAAGGGCCAACAGCAACAGATGATTTACTCAACCACTTGCCCTTCCAATAAACACAAAACAGTTTTGCTATTAATATTATTTAATTCTGATCCCCTACCTCTTCTATGATTATATATTACAATCCGTTTATGTCCAGAGCACAGTAATGCCGTGCAGCAGAATTCAGTCCCAGTATATTGTGCAATCGGCTCTGCTGCTGGTTTCTATTTGCCTGTGCATGTGTAGAATGGTGGTTGAAATTCCGAAGAGCCGTTTCCCAGACCCTCACTGATTCCGTGCAGCAACAGTATTCCCTGAATTGACTTGGGGTCTGTTCCTATGGAATCTCAGCTCCTGCGCCGCGTTCAGTGCCCCACCCTGGCCCTTCCTCAGTCTTCTCCCAGTCTAATAGCCAGACACATCAGACTTGCACTGTGCAGTGGATCTGCCAGCAAAAGTTATTTAAGTACAGCATGCAGCTGAGCCCATAGTAACGTTGGCAAGGGCTGGAGTCTAGTGCTATTAATAGTCATCTATATTAACAAAGGAATGAGGAGGGAGAGCACATGTGACAGTGATGCACCAGCACCTAATAGCATATCTGTGCTGTGATAGGAATGCACAGGGAGCTTGTTTTTAAAGATGCATGGACATCTTTTTCTCTACTGTACCATATATATTTCAGACCTGTTGTTACTGTGTAACAACAGGTCTTTTGTGATGAAACTTGGTAAGGACATTCTTTAGCACACGGTATTGAGGGCTTCAGAATCTGGGGAAGTGTGGTTTTAATGATACTGATAGATCTTGTTTTGTATTTGCATTCATGGTGGGGGATGTATGGTACTGCCTACCATACACACTAAGCATTGGTTCAGCTCATGTTATAACTGTTACCATAGAGTACAAGATCAATAGAGTGTTAAAAATAGCAGGTGAAATCTATATATATATCACAAATGTAACTTCTCAATTTGCATTCATTGGACCAAACTTAATAGCCTTTACTGGAAACAAATCTAGTAAACCATGGTTATACTAAGCATTTATCGTGCCATGTTTCTGATATGCATTACTATACCTCTATGTGTTTACAGTGCATACATATGCTTTAGCGTGATTACACTGCTACACTTTCACTAGCCAAAACTTTTATAAGGGCTTAAAGCCAGTAGAGACCTGTTGCAGCTGCATGCTGGTTTGAGCCTGGAAAAAGCTCATCGTAATGTAGTAAAATAAATAAACACATCTTGTAATGTGGGACCCCTCACAGTGATATGGAAAGATGGACAGTCATATTCGTGTTTATCGGTCATTCAAAGCCCCAGTTTAATTCAAAGGGCCAAAACTAAATTGAAGGCATATGCTCAATTAGTGGGGAACTGGTGACATCTTGTGGTTACTAATGGAATTACAGGACACTACAATTGAAAGCAAGCCATGTTTATTGTTTTGTCATGTATGGTTTAGTATATTTTAAATAATCATTGGAAAGTTCACCTCATAGTTTACTGTTTATCTGTTAAACAAAAACAATTCACCCTCAAATTTCTATAAATTGATTTACTTCATTAGAGACCACTGCTTTCCTGACTTACGTGTATTTTGTAAGTCTGTGTGTTATAGAAGTGTGCAATGGTTCCCTTGTGATCTATCCAGGATGCTCTTGTAAACGAGATGATTCGTCAAAATACGTTTTGTTCTGGATAAAATGATTAAATAAATACAACAAATGTAAATGAGATACTTGTATAATGTGACAGTAGTAAACCGCTGCAAAAAAACTACCTCTGCTAATCTACAAAACACTCCATCGTAAAAGATCGAGAAAGACTTCTGGTAGAAACATGTGTCAAGTAATATTCTTTCTTTTTTTTCTATTTCGCTTAGCTATGGAATAGACAACAGACGTTTCTGCTAATGCCTTCATTTTAACGATGCTGCTGCTAGCCTTACAGCAGCTTTTAAAAAAAGTAGAAACGATCTACAACTACGATGAAGGCAGCTGTTTTTCTGGCGTGTTTCACTGCTAATTAGCAGCAAATGTGTCAGGGTGCAGATGTAAAAAAGGTACATTAGGAAATAAAAAAATCAAACTCAGAAATTATTTTTTGCCTTAATATTAATGTCCTTTCTTTAGATCCATTACAAAGACATGCGATCAAAACAAAAATTATAAATATTTACAATTTACAAAGAATCACTTCTCTGCCTGTATAGCACTTATAAATACGATTTACATATGAAAAATAAATATGGAAAATAACCAAAAGTAGCTTGAGTTTCTTTTTTTTCTATTAAAAAAATATGTTACAGAACAAAAAAAAACCATACAATTAGTAATTTTGTTTCTGCTTGTTACGAAGTAAAAGTCATTTTCTATAAAATAAAAAAAACATTTTTTAAAGCAACAGAGAGAGAGAGAGAGAGAGAGAGAGAGAGAGAGAGAGAGAGAGAGAGAGAGAGAGAGAGAGAGAGAGAGAGAGAGAGAGAGAGAGAGAGAGAGAGAGAGAGAGAGAGAGAGAGATTGGGCGGATGATCCAGTGCTTCCCCACCGTGCTTGTGGGAGTCTTTAATTATTTAAAAAAAAAAAAAAAAAACTGAGGTCCTAAGGATGTGACTCAAGTCCACTGCTGTCGCTGATGCTGATTTTCGTTTCGTGTAACGAACCCATGAGTATCTTTAAAACGGGACGTCATTTGAAATCTTTTTAAAGCAGAGAGAAAAAAAAAGAACTGGGTGTGCTTTGAATCCGATTCTGTATGATTCTCTCGATGCTGTGGAAGAGGGTGTGAGTCTGATATTGGCGATCTGGGGAAGGAGGGTGGGGGTGGGAGGGGGTGCGCCCCTGCCTCCCCGGTCTCTGGAAGCGAGCCCTGCATGTCTGTAGGGGGCTGTGTGTTTCTCCGTTTAGCTGCCGCTGCTCAGCATTCCCAAGAGCTTATTGGGCTCCATGCCCTGTTGCTGGGCCATCTTCTGCACGTCGAAGCCCATGTGCATCAGGAACTGGATGACGTTCATCTCCTGGCCGGTGAACTGGTCCCGGATCGTGGGGCAGGTGGGGTTGCAGTGCGGCCAGGGGCAGCTGTCGATCAGGTGGACCGGGCAGCCCTTGGGCGGGTTCTTGTTGTTCTTGTTGTTGTCATGGAGACTGCGGTCCCAGCAGTGCAGCGCCCGCGGCAACGAGGTACCCTTCACTTGGATATCCATCCAGTAACTTGCGGGGAAAAAACGACTTGATTACTACTTCAAGGAATCGTTGTGCTTCACATCATGCTGCTCCAATATTAAACACGTCTGGTTCCATTACACTACAACAGTACAGCGCCCCCTGGTGTATATACACAGTTGTTATTTTATATTGTTATTATTTTTGTACTTTGGAGGATTTATAGATACTTCTGTGTTTCAGCAAGTCTAAAAACCTCAGTGAGCAGTGGATGTGACATTACAGACATTACAATATCTGCTCTTTAACTCTGGCATTCAGTTCATTTCAAAAGGCCGGTTTGACTCAAGTACTGCTCAACGAGAATACACAGGCACGCAAACACACACACAGACTGAAACTCACCTTCTCGTGATTGCTTCGTGTGATAAGCAGGCTGGAGCAAACATTGCCCTGCAACAACAAAAAACAGATTCACATTAAACTCAAGAAATGTACCAGTACAAAAATTGCACGACTGATCCATTCAAAGTTCACCATAGTCAATTATACCATGCATTTACATAATGTTGCTTTTTTTTTTTTACTATACATTACCTTACATCCCTGTTCTTTACCATGCTTCACCAACACACTTGCTACATGCACCATGCTCTAGCTCTTTACTCTACAGAGCGAGTAGAGGCTGTAGTGATTGAGGCTGCAGTACTTACGGTACATCCTTGAGCGTGTTCCTCAGCTCCCTGCCCAGGTTCTGGATGTACAGCCACTGCCCCTCCTGCACTGGCTGCCCTGTCAGGTGGATGTTATCAAGCGTCAGCTGAGCTTCATCAAACAGCCACTGAACCACAAACACTGGACCTGCAAGAGGACAGTCGTTAGGGGAAAACATTTCTTCAAAACGCAGGCTTAAAATTGGATTGCAATGAATGCATGTACCTCCCAACGCGTTCCGGTTTCGTATTCAGTAATACAGTACTTACTTCGTAAAGCTGGGTAGACTTTATACCCGAAGAAGCAGTTCCATTCCTCTCCTTCCCGGAACTGTTGCTTGCAGCGTTCAGGCACCACGCCATTCCAGTACCTGAGAAACCCAACAGAAACGAGGCATTACATCAAACAAACGGAGGAAAAGATGAACCCAACATATATAGGAGCTTAAAAATAAATACCAAACCTTTTTTTAAATCGAAACATACTTTAAATAACAAATAAGTAAAAGTTTCATAAATGTGGTCTCTATAAATCCTGTTTAGGGAGTCTCTTACTTGATTCCTATCTTGATAGCCTCAGTTGGAGCACAGTTGATGGTGTCCACACAGTCAGTCCTTCTATACTGCTTGTTGTCGAGGAACCAGCCGGAGTCGGACAGCCCTCGAACCTGGATCCCTTTGTGTCCCATCTCCTGCAGCTGTTCAGCCACACGATCCACGTTCAGCAGAACTCCTGTCCCGCCAGCACTGCACACACACAACACATCCATACTGTTAGCACGAGAACACACACGATAGATAAAAAAAGAAGCCCATTTTGATGAACTGAATCAAGATTCCTATCTACAACATGCGTTTCAACTGTCCTTTCAAAGGATGACACAGTTTACCTCTATTGGGCTTTTTGGGAGGTGTTAGCAGCTCCCTCTTGGGGGTCACTATGCAAGTGTGAAGATCAGCCAACCAAATGTTTTCAGTGTGTATTTTTGTAAGCCTACACCTGCCCCATCCTGACACACTTCTATCTGCCCCTGAGTCCTTTCTCACATGCAGAAGGAGTAATGAAAACTGTGCCTCTGCTCACCTGCTACCAGCCAGCAGGAGAACCTTGGCGTTATCAAGGCCCTTGGTGAGCAGCTCCTTCACCACCTCCTTAATGATGAGCGATCCCATGAAGGCGTAGTCACCTAGGAAACAACACACAGGTCAGCAAGCCCTGCCATCCCTAATATAACAATACTGCCGTATACAAGTCATATCTGCTACAAACAACGGCCAAGAACTCTCATGGCTTCAAATGGAAGAGACGATAAATAAAACCAGCACAGATTCATAGTAACTGACTCTAAGGAAAGACGCAGGAGAGACAACACACTTACTCTTGTCGGATTTCGTAGATGCTCCACTCCAAACGTCGCTGGAGCAGTAGGGAATGAATCTGAAACGGAAGAGAAATATAACAAATGAGCATGTTGCAAAGATATATGAAAACAATGTGGGAAGGCTCAGGTCTTTTTCTTTACTTTTAAAGAAGAAAGAGGCTAATAAAGGTTTTAAAGTTTGTACCAGCGAAGGTCAGACTTGATAACATCTCATTAAAGTGGATTAAGAATCCGGAGACGTTCGGCGTTTATGCTTATTTGGTAAAAAAAAAAGATATATATATATATATATATATATATATATATATATATATATATATATATATATATATATATATATATATATATATATATTACATTATTTGTTTATCCAAAAAACATGAACTTTACAAAAATCAGCAGAGAAACCTCTCGTGCGATGCAGTCCTGAAAACCATCAAAGTGTAACGCGAGAAGTGCGCGCAGGTTCCATTTTGACTCATATGAATCCAAAATAAATACCAGGAACCCAAACGAAGGATGTGCATTTTAAGAGCAACACATTTAGCAGGCCTGTTTGCATATCAAACACCGAGCTGCGCTGGAAATTAATCCTGTGGTCTTGTTATAGCACCTGGGTAACTTATTTGAAGTCAGAAGAGACTGACCTTGCTGAAGATATTTAGAATTTCCGAATAATAAAGGCTAATTACATTAACCGGCTCCTGCTCTAAAAACAAAATATCCAACTCCATTTAATTGTAAATACTTGTTTGTTTGTTTGTTTGTTTGTTTGTAATGAAGTAGGCGTGACTTACACCATATTAGCGTTCCACCAGTAAGGGTTCTCTTCAGGGTGCGAAGACAGGATCCCAGTTCCTTCGGAAGTGGAAAAGAATCAACAGCGTGTCATTTCAAAAGAAACCATCTAACATTTGAAAGCTCCGAAACGTTTTCATCAAAGTATAAATGGCTGTTACTTTATTATCCCTTTAAAAGCTAGGTGTTTCCCCACCACCTTGTAATAATAAGGGCGTGGAGAAGTACAGCATTAACAGACTGGTGTCAAGTGCGTCAAATATCTGTTTTTAAAAGACGCCCGTGCAACGTGCGTGATGAAAAGTGTTTCAAAGTTGGTTTCTCCGGTACTTTGAATAAAGAAACAATAATAAACGTACCTATTTTGGTTTGGGGCCATCCGGTTGAGCTCATGAGCCTCCTCGTGGTATCATATCGGGTGTCGCAGTTCTCTTTACTGAAGCAGTACCAACCACCTGCATCGACAAGAGTTCAAAATACATTCTTATTAATATTAATATCCACAGACTGACCACGTTTAGTTCTGTCTGTACCACTTATCGTTAGATAGTAGTCCATAAATGTAGACGTTGTGACTTACCTTCTAGGAATATTAGCCATCTTTTGCTCCCTTTCGATTCTTTCAGGTAATATCTTCGAAAAAAAAATGAAGAAGGCGCGTTTAATAAAATGTCAACCTTGGTACAATGTTGTTATTATTACTTGAGAAATAGCGTTTGGGAAGCTGGTTGGTTAACCGCAGAATGCTCCATCTGTCGTTTCAAATACACAGACGCTGTGTTTATGATTACAGGGCCGATTAAGGGGCTTATTAACTTTGCCACTTAAGGTTTTACAGTACATGAGATATACAGAACATTACACAGACAGATAAAAAATAAAATAAAAAGGATACTGTACAAATCCTGGAAACTGTATATTCCTGGTACACAATTCCCATAAATGTTACGTTACTTTTGGCAGCTATTGCTACATACTCATAAATTAAAACAACAACAAAAAAAAGATTACGTAATAATATAGGCAGGAATACCCACAGCAAAGAAATGTTACAAAAGAGGCCTATTATCTGCAGAGATCAGTAAAGAGATGCCGGTATAATATATATGGGTGCATCCTTAATAGGGGTATCAGACCAGTGGGTAACTAAAGCTCTGATTACAAACTGATAACATTCATATATCCAATAAGAGGATTCCAGTTAGCTGGGAATGGGTCGAAAGGCAATATGCTGCTATTTGCGGAGCATATTTGTAGCATTATTGTGTTATCATCTGCGGGCCGGGGTGAAAAGGCTATGGGTGTTTTTTTTTATTATTTTTCTTATTATCATACCAGAATGAAAATATCAAGTAAACAACTCGTTGCCATGTCAGTTCTGCTGGTAGCGAGTATACAATTAAATCCTGTGTATTTACGAAGCTCACGTGCAACCACAGGACAGCCTGTCCATTCATCCCACTGACTTGTATCAAAGAGCAGCAGTGTGGAGTAGTGGTTAGGGATCGTGGGTTCAATCCCAGGTGGGGGACATTGCTGCTGTACCCTTGAGCAAGGTACTTTACCTAGATTGCTCCAGTAAAAACCCAACTGTATAAATGGGTAATTGCATGTAAAAAGAATGTGATATTTTGTAACAATTGTAAGTCGCCCTGGATACGGGCGTCTGCTAAGAAATAAATAATAATAAAGATATTCTATATATGTGCTTGTATGTAGCACAGGAAAAGTTGCTGAAACGTGTCCCGTATGGTTTGGTGGTCAGAACCACCGACCGCAACACATTGGTTAACATTAGAATCTGAATCCCCGCACTACCTGTGATTCTTAACGTTGAGTTCAGATTACAGACGGGAATGTCAAAGCAAGCACTTGTTTAGGCAGATCGTATTAACCAGTGCACTGTAAATGCCAATGTTGTTTTTTTGACAACGCCACTCAGAACAATCTAGTTATTCCCTCAACGCTTTTTGCAGTTTGAATATAGACCAGATACCCATTGCTTGTTCGACTGACTGACACACAAGGACTGAAAGCCGAGAAAGGTTAGCATTCTGTGGCCTGTGGTACTGTAAAAGCCGAACAGAGTGCTACAACAGTTACAGCTCGTGGCTTTGGCAATGTTCAGAAACCACCACCGCTCAAAAAAAAGTAAATTATTACACATTTCATTTTGTGTCTTCACTATAAATATAGTGCGCCAGTCAACTGTGGCCACAGGTCTAACAGGTCTAGCTCCCACTTGTGCCAAAAATAACTGCACTTCAAAGAGGAAAATTAGGAGAGGCAAAGCCATGTGCTGTTAAAATGTCTGACTCGCTTGACATTGCTGCTCTGTCCTATTTGTTTTGAAGAATGTTCTGAGATCCAGTCTTGAAAGAAACGCGAAAGGCAAGCATGTAAAATAATAATACAATTGTAAACATGTCAGCTCAGCTTTAAAAGGCGAGCGCTAGATACTGACGCGCTAGAACTGGCAGTAGCTCGTATTGTGTATGCAGCTCAGAAAAAAAGAAAAAGAAAAGTCTCTCATTCATTATTGAATCAGACTAATATCTACGGGTACTGGCTCCCCATAAGCCATTACTTTCAATCAACCAATTCAAACAGATGGGAGTGTGCAAATATGTGGGAGGCAACCCCATGTGTTTGGAAGCTGAACTGCGCGTCCATCAACAGAGATACGTGGTATAGCACAAATTAGACAGAAACCTGTATATTCCACCTGTACGTCTAAAAGCTCAATTTCATTTTCATGCTGTCAATTGATACAAAGACAATGAAAATACGCTGCATGACTAACTTTCACAAAACATAAACTTTCTGTAACTCACTCAAAGAAATCTGGTGCTTCCTTAGTGAGTAATTCAGCTCGTAATTCAACAAGGACACAGCTACTTTAGAAACATAATATAATAAAATAATATTTTACAAAAGATTTTGTAAAATCAAATTACTGTATGTCAAACACAGACGCGGCCAGATCTGCTAGCCAATGGAATTCACGATCAGCTTTTAGCTGGCATGTTCAGATGTGAGCGGTTACAACTAGTCCCGTGAGTCTGGTTACATTACAGTAGATCATGCTTTAATGAGAGGGGACTCGCATACTGGGAAAAGCGAACCAACCAGCGAGTATTTGTGTTCCACATGTGTGACCTTGGATAATGTTTATCAAATCTTTGGCTTTGAAATCCACAACAGCTTTACAGATCCTGCACCATTGTCGGCAATACAATCAAACAACGTGAATCTATTACATTGCGGTGGAGGTTTCATTAGTGTCTTATTAAAGGCTTTTAAGTTTGCAATAGGTTGCGGATATTGAAATGCTTTAGTCAGCCAATGGTTCAAACTGTCTTTTAATTATTAGTATTAAAAAAACCGCTGGTATCATCTGCGATAATTATATAACTTTTACCTACAAAAAAAAACCTAACTCAAGAACTTACCCAGCCGGTGTCCCGTCGTTGCAGACGACCGATGTGTTCTCCAAGGAATGGAGCCTCATTTCGTGCTTTATGTTCGGCGATGAGCACGGGTACAGAGACTGGGCCAGGTTTTTGATCTGTGCCATGAAATCGTCCATGTTCCCTTCCCCTACTGCTGTGAAATCCAACGAGAAACTCTCCTCCACGCCCGCCTCGGCTCTGTCCCGGGTAGGGGGAGACTGCTGCGCCCGGCGGGGCTGGGGGTTACCCCGGCCGCTTCTCCAACCCTTTCTCCCCTCCAGGGATCCAAATTGGAGGAAGACCAACAAGAAAGCCGAATGAATAAGCTTCATGGTCCCTAATGTCTGGTGGAAACACGCAGTCACGATCCTTAGGTCTTCTTATTCTGTGATTTCAGATACTACTTTGGAGCAAATAAAAAAATACAACATACATATATATCTATAAAAATTGCTGCTTTTTAGGAAGAAAAACGTGTTGACAGCCGAGTGTCTTAATTAATGACAAAACAGGTTTTTAGATGCAATTTTTTTCAAAAGTTAAAATTCACAGGCTGTATTCTAATCATATACTGATATTTTAAATCAAATACCAGTACGTATATATATATTTAACATATATAAAGTTAAATAAAAAATAATACTCTGTTTATTTTTTCTATAGATACAAAATATATATACAATTATATTTCTGTGCTCTCAGTGTAGTTCCCCAGTGTTGTATGGGTGTATTAAATCATTGCTATTGGTCTCTAGCCGTTGTTCCCCTCTGCTGTGTTTGGGATTAATAGTGTAGCACCTACTACAACGATCGGGTTTTTTATCCGAACTCTTTTTCCCTGTTCTTCACCCGGAGCCAATGAGACGAGAGGGTTGGACATGGGCGTGGTTTAGGGAGGATTAATTTTTTTCCCCCTTTAATTTAATAAGATGCCCACGCGCTCCTCCGTTTGATCTCTTGCGGTTTTAGTAGATGTGTTGGTTATTCTTGGCTCGCCTACCCTGTTGCTCAATTTAGTTCACGAAGTGAAAATTACTTCTTTGAAACAGACTTAAGGAAAAAAAAAACCGATACTGCTATATTTTGTGAAAGCAAAAAGCTGGCACACACTAGATAGACCAATTCATTAAATGGTGTAACATAGCAATACATACAAAGTTAGGTTTGCAGCCAAGGGCTGTGTATGTAAAGTTAAAATATGAGTAGTGCAAATCTGATAGAGAATAGCTAGATATCTTTAAATATAGAAACAACAACAGCATAAACGACAAACAGCAATAATTCACTGGCATTTTGAGGGTTGCGGTATCCATCCGCTCAGTTTCCTATATGCATCTATTTTATAATGTATATATGTTTTTTTTTCTAAGTTTGGGCAGGGCAACTTCTCGAACTCCATAGAGTTCACACAAACCGTTTTAAAATAATAATAATAATAATAATAATAATAAAATTCCCTGGCTAACTGGGTTACTGTTTTTTAACTATATATATATATATATATATATATATATATATATATTACGAATACCTGGGTCCTCTTTTTTCTATCATGGGAACTAAAGAATAACGCCGCTGTTTTCATCACTTTTCCTTCAAGGGTTAAACAAACACAAGTCCATCCTTTTAAAGCGTTTGAAGCCGTTCTCCCCCGCAGAAAAAAAAGAAATGTGTGTTTATTCAGATTCACTATGATAACCTCAAAACGACCCACCTTCTTATTGCTTACAGGAAAACGAGAATTAGCCAGATCCTATCACACACAAGTGACTTGGGGGTTCTTGCGACGGAAGCTAATAGAACGAAAAAGAAAGCTAAATCGATCAAGAATCTCTAGCCACCAACCCGACCACAATAAGCATTCTTAAGAATGTTCTGCAAGCAGTCTTAAAGGTAAAGCTATTTATCACGGTTTTAATTGGTGTCACACACTGGAGTCCATCACACCTGTGGGCTCCCCGGAGTTTGACTGGCTGTTTCACAACACGCCTTTAAGACCACATTCGATGCTTGCTTTGTTTTCCTTCTTTGTATTGATCAAAGTTGTATTTTTCTTTAAGATGAGTCTGTTAGTAAAAATGACCCTAAACATTAAAAAATATTATTATTATTATTATTATTATTATTATTATTATTATTATTATTATTATTATTATTATTATTAATAATAATAATAATAATAATTGATAAGGATTTTACGGGTTTACTTTATTGAATCAACGCAGATTCTTTTCAATGGTTTAAAACAGAATGACTTTATGATATTACACTTGCGCTGTCAGCTTTTTTCTTCTAAAAGACAACAGAGTATTTATTTGTTAGCTAGAGCGGGCGCAGGTGAACCTGTAGGAAAACGCCTTGAAATATCTACTCCAAAACATGGAATATAATACATATACAATGCAGGTTGTAGACTATTATTATTATCATCTTTCGCCTACCAGTAGGTATATACGCATGCAACATCGCAAAACAGTGCAGAATGTAACCAGGCACCTGGCACGCTATAAATCGAAGAATGCTCCTGTAAACACCTCACAAAACAGCTAAACAGTCGGGGTAACTATAAAAGCTGACAAGTATAAACGTCGGAAATCATATTGGGATATTTTAAAATGATATTTGTTGTCTAGACGCGTTTACCTTGTCGAGTTCTATTCCCCCCCCCCCCCCCCCCCCCCCCCGAATTTTTTCGCGAATTATTCGACTTCCCAGGAAGAGCTCGGATCTTGCTGTGGAGCGGATTGGAAACCAGCACTTTTTTATCTACTTCATGGGGCCCCTTATGATCAAAGCAACCACCACAAGTCTCTTGCTCATTTATGGAATGCCCTGTGAAGCTTCAGCGGCGGGGTTTGCAACCCCGTAATGTTGTGGTTTCTGTGGTTGGGGTCCCTGTTTTTTTATTTTTAATTTTTTTTTATTACAGGATCTAAATACACCGCCAACAGAGCAACATAAGCCTCTCGGAATCTCGAAATCCAGAGAGGTTATAGTTTAGAAAACTCATCCAAAGACTTTTCAGAGGGTGTTATGTATAGCTTGAGACTAACCGGTCCCTCTCTCCAGCAATCCTATATTTTACACAGTAAATGTCAAGTCACCTTTAACACTTTAAAGACAACACGAAAGTCTTATTCAGAGGAAATGTCGAGATAACACTACAATTGTCTAGCATGATTAGCCTACATGGGAAATTATATAGGATAGTGTGTTGTCTGTTCACTCGCACGTTATTGTATGCACCCTATTCCTTGCACACCAATGCAAACATTGCAGTTAATACAATAGACTATTTATTTAAAAGAAGGGGATATAACTTATCATGCAATTTGTTTTTTTCCAAGTTTTCTAAAAAGAAACAAAGCATAGTGTCATAAGCAGTTGTTTATTAAATAGAAAACTGTTATCTTCTTATCAAAAGTTTTGATTTTGAAGAAATTGGTTGTATCAATAATCTATAGTTCCCAACAGATAGAAGGACTGTTATTGTCTTCTGACTTGTAGCTCATTTTCAGGTATGCTAGCTGTGGCGCGCTTTGTTCCCAGACCCGAATATATGTAATAAAAATCCACTTTATCATCGACTTTTTAAAAAAATATACGAACGACACTTTCATGCGCACACGGTTTAACCACATGGACAAGGACAGCCCCTAAGAAAACTGCGGCTTTCCCATACCAGGGGGGGGGGGGGGGGGGGGGGGAGAAAAACAGTTAATTCAGAGCCAATCAAATGGATCCAGCTGAAGGTTTCAATTGCTGTGACAGTCACCCGAGAAAATATAAAAGGGTCAATTGAATTTCGCACCTCCTTGCGAATGACTGGGGCGCGCGGTCACAGCAGACTTTTAAGAAAACAAAAGACATCTTGGACCCCTTAATAAACCTGCCAGACCGACTCTATAAGAAGTTTAAACAAACGTGGGTTTTAATGCCTTTTTTTAAGGGTAATTGCCATGGTAATTGCTTTATACCCAACGTTGCGGGGAAGAGGGCTATGATCTCTCCATTAGCTGCTGAGCACAATAAATACATAAAGAGATTAGTAGTTTATGGACTTTGTGGCGTCCCACGGGGGACTCCGTCAGCCCCAAGGCTGTGAGATTTGTCTTAAAGGGGTGGTAGTAACATGACACTTTATCCTCTTGGTTTGATCTGACGTTGAATGAGCGAGCATGTTGCCACCTCTACCTACTCCATATTGCCTTAAGATGTTGGTTTAAGTGGGCTGTTTTGTTTTATTTATTACCCAAGTCTAAGTTTTACAGTCAATGCTGTTCCCGTTATTTGTTTAGAAGATAATTCTAACCGTTCGTTTTTTAAAGTCACAACTTGGTAAATTATAAAATTATATACAAGTCGCTTGCCCTTTTGGGGGTGGGGTGGGTATCTATCGAAATTACAATCCAACCAATTTACTGCCACTTGTTACCCGTGGATGCGTGTCTAATACGATTGTTATCAGCCCGTTAATAAAACATTAGTATAGATTTATCGGACGATCTTTTTTTTAAATCGCTAGTTTCACCACAGATGCATGGTTTATACAGAGGGATAGCCTCCTCGGCATCGTAACTGAAAAAACGATTAACTTAGCCCTTTCAGTCCAGAATTTATTTTCAATCATAAAAAAAAATATTTTAAATCTTTTTTCCTAGTCTTATTGCAACTAGAAATGAGACTCAAACTAAATTTAGATTTTAGCACAAATCTTTTATTGTTTTTTTTTTGTTGTCCACTCCAATGGACATTGGGACTAAACAGCAGGCAAATCAGAAAAACGTCAATGTCAGGGATATGTGTACTTTCTCTTATTCACATGTTGAAACACATCTTAGAACATCTCAGAACATCTTAGAACATTTCCTGAAATTAAAACATAATAAAAAATACACAAAATAATGCTATCAGAAAAACAAAGATACTATCATAGGCCCTCGGTCTAGAATTTCTACTTGCGGTGAGCAGCCTTGAAACAATTTCTATGTGGCACAAAACACAGGTGCACTTTGCACTTTGTAATTGTATGTAAAAATAATGTGATATCTTGTAACAATTGTAAGTCGCCCTGGATAAGGGCGTCTGCTAAGAAATAAATAATATCGCAGGACATGATGTAATAACAAGAGTAGTAGTAATAACAGTTATAATAACAAGGTTATGGCAATGTGGGCAGCAGTGTGGAGTAGTGGTTAGGGCTCTGGACTCTTGACCGGAGGGTCGTGGGTTCAATCCCAGGTGGGGAACACTGCTGCTGTACCTTTGAGCAAGGTACTTTACCTAGATTACTCCAGTAAAAACTCAACTGTATAAATGGGTAATTGTATGTAAAAAATAATGTGATATCTTGTAACAATTGTAAGTCGCCCTGGATTATATGTATACCTAGACATTTATTTACTCATTTGCTTGATTTAACATGATATTTAGACATGATATTTGTTAGTGTATTTTATTGTGTCTTTGGTCAAGAAAATGTACACCTCTCAATATATGTTGATATAATAGGTACACTTTGTATCCTGTTGATGCGACACTTGGCATCCGCACCAATGTTTCAATAACCTTTTTATTACCATGTTGAAATCATTCGCTATAATGACCGAAGATTTGATTTCAGACCTGTAAATGACCTGATATTTGGCTGTTAATACGCCATGTGGCTGCTGTTTTCTTAAGTTTTCTTGTAGCAGTAGGCTGTGTTAATGTTTATGAGGTCATCTCCAGGCCAGGTCACCCTTGATGGAGATGTATACAGGTTTTAAACATTTAGATGTCTTGTTTTCCACATGGTTATACATACATATATTTTCTTTTGCTTATCTACATGTAAATGCATAGACTATGTCCAATCCCTGGTCCTGGAGGGCTTAACAGGTACAAATGAATTACTCCAGGGTCTGGATGGAGGTTTCATTGGTTCACCAGTTTAGAACAGGGTTGGAACAAAGACAGCTAGTGGAAGGGCCAATTTTGGTCACCCCTGGCATAGAGAATCTATTAGTTTTATATATTTATATAGCTTACAGTACTGATGGATGTAAATGCCATCTGAATATGACCCTGATAATAAACTAGTCTGTAAAACCAACCTACAGCAGAATGCCAGTGATGTAAGAAACTGGATTTTTTTTTTTGAAGCCTTGGTTATTATCACCCCTTTTAAAACAGTAGGTCTACTAATCATAGACTTATTCCAATACAACACTACAGTGAAACTGTTGCATTGGTGTGATTTTTAACTGCAATGATTAGGTATCAGGAGGCAGCAGCAACTTCATCAACAGCATGAATATCTACATATTTCAAATAGAAGAAAAAAAAAATCAACAGCAGAAAATGGGGCCGCTGCCAATGTTAATAAGAGTATTGAGAAATTATTGTAAGAAGCTGTAACTTTCACCAGAAGGTTAAACCAGTGTTAATGGAACATAAAGTCTGTGAAAGTCTAATGATTTTGTAATGGTGTGCAGTCACATGAGTACAACCGATGGCATTAATTGGGAACTTCAAACAGATGTTTCTATAGATCTGGACATGTGTTAGCCCCGGAGGGACTGGACCTGTCATTGATTGAGTCTAGTCTCTTTTACTTATAGCTCCTGTTTTATCACAATCCATCCACAAAATCACTCACAGATGGAAGCTCTAGGCTTGGAGCTGATCTTCTCACACATTTTGACAGTAACATGCAAAGAAATCCACTACCCCTGGCTGTATGGACATGCACCCACTGACAGTCAGGGCAGGCAGCTTCCAGATTGCATTAGCACGGGAAAAACAGCCAAGGAGATGTGCAGCGTGTGCATCATGGGTAACGTCGAGCAGACATGCAATGCTTTTAACTTAAGGGACATTGTGGTTATTTACACAATGGTTAAAAACAAGTCATCCGTGACAACGCATTGCATATGGCAGGGCTCAAAGCGAAGTGCATAGAACAGGAGAAACGATTACATCATTATTAAATCATTTTTTAAGTGTACTGGACCCATTGAGAACACGACACAGAAATATACAATTAAGATTAACAACACAAATCTGGTGCCTTTCAGGTTCCTTGTTCTATTACAGTGAAACCTTTCACTAACTCTCTGTATGTTTCTCTGCAATCCTAAGCCTGGAAAGACCTTTATAAAAGTTAATCTCTGTATATTTACAAAATAATACTGCAATTTTCCAGGATCTCATGCCCTCATGCTTATACCGTACATATATTATTATTGACCAGGCTTGTTGCCCAAAGTTTATGTCACGCTTTTCCATAGTTTCCAGTGATTTGATGTGCTTTGCCATTCTTTTACTATACTTTACTACACTTTGCTATGCTTTTACCACGGTTTACCATCAACATACACTATAATGGTTTTGGGGTTTGATCTTGAAGGCATTAAAAAGTGTGCCCGTTATATCTTCTGCCTTCTCCTCCAGACAGGAATATCTCAGACAGGTCTGGATGAACGAATGAACCTGCGGTCTTCAGTGGGTGCCACCCTGTCTGTACCGAAGGGGAAAGGTGTGCCTCTCATACCCAATCAATAACCTTCACCCTGGCAGACCCGCAGGTTAAACTGCTTAGCTCCATGCTTGTGCTGGTTTTAATTTTGCACGCCTGCTGTACTGTTGGGGCTCTGTGCCTTTTCCAGCCACTTCCTCCCGTTATTTTTGATTAGTATGTGCTGTTGAAAGCTTATGTGTGATCTTCAAATCCCGTTATTTGGAAATGTTAGATCAGGTTACATCAAAGCGATCAGGAAGGATCAGTTTCTTAAAGGGGACAGGCTTTGAAACACATCATGAGAAACAGGTGCAGGTCCCTGCTCAAAGAACAAAGGCAAATCTCCAGCTATAAAAACCTTTATATTTCAGGGAATTGTTTCTTTAAATACTTTCAGGGTGACATCTCTTCTTTCTGGTGTCTGGTAGATCTTGAGGTTGACCTTGTGGTACTAGCTTATACTGAAGCTGTCTCTTGTCATGATTTACATTGTATTCATTAATTACTATATTGAATGCAGGATGTTAATAGCATGTTTTCTAAAGTTATAGTGTGCAATTTCCCAGTTAATAAGGGTCAGTGAGCAATTTGAGTTTCCTGCTGCTGAACCTGTTGCCTATTTGCACAGACAGGAGGTTATGAAACACCAATGTATTATATTTTAGCGTGAAATTGAACAAGATTATGGGATATTGCAGTTTTACTATAACTAGTAACTGTACATCAGTTAAAAGAAACAAAGAGAGGAAGCACACCATGCTTTAGTAAATATTGCACAAAAAAACCCCATCGAAACTGAGATAAGGAAACTTACAGAACACATGATGTATGGTTATCTTTTACAATAGTGGAGTAAGCGGTGCAATTAACCCAGGCAGACCATTAGCAATCTCATTACCATTAGAATCGTTCACACTCACTTGACTGGTTCTTAACCATTCTTTATCAGTGGCTACTACTGGTAGACTGACTTCACACTGTGAAAACTCAAGTACCCACGCTGTCCTGTATTCATAGCAGGTAACTGTCATCACCTAGCCACATGTACTCTGTCAACTATATAATCCCTATCAAACTCTTTCTTTTAATAGTTTGTTTTACTGATTAGTAAACAGCCAGCAAAAAATTTTTAACCCTATGTTGCTAACATCACACAATACTTTCCAGGTCATTGCTTATTAAATTAGTTATTTAGGTCAAATTAATAAATAATGTAAAAAAAAAAAAAAAAAAAAAAAAAAAAAAGCAGAAACATGAACTAAGATAATCAGCATGGAAACTATGCAATCACATCTTGCATCAGTATGATGATGGGATACCATGCTGCCAGGAGCTGATCTCATTACGGCGCTTTTTGCTACTGCCAATTGCTACCTAAGCGTTGCAGGTTTTGCAATGGGAAAGTGAAATAATATACAGGTGATTATAGCATTGCCATCAGTTGTGTAGTTAGTATTGCACCACTGTATTTTTTTATGTCCCAAAAAAACAACAACATTGTAAACATACATGAATGCGATTTATTTTAGTTTTAGTATTTATTTCCTCTCTCTCTCTCTCTCTCTCTCTCTCTCTTTCTCTCTCTCTCTCTCTCTCTCTCTCTCTCTCTCTCTCTCTCTCTCTCTCTCTCTCTCTCTCTCTCTCTCTCTCTATATATATATATATATATATATATATATATATATATATATATATCTTAGCACTTATTTTTTATATCTTGGCTCTTTATAGAAAAAAACAGTATATTACAATATTCTAAGAGCGCGTGCAAGCTGCTCTTTGCATGAATGAAAAGATAGCGACTGTTCTCAACGACGCTGTTTGTGTTGATAAAGCTGGTTCAAACAAACAGACTGACCTCATTCCAACATGGCAGCCAGCAGCACAGCAGTGACAGTTCTAGCTCCAAATGGAAGGAGGCAGACGGTGAAGGTGTCGCCCAGCACACCGATACAGCAGGTACATATTCACAAACTGTGACACGCACACTCGGCGGACAGATCAAATAAACCACTTTTGTTTACGTTTTTATGTCTGTTTTTAATTGAAAGTTTAACAGCTGACGTCGTCTAAGCGATGACGGTACAGTTTTTTTTAAATTCGTCAACGAAACCAACATTTCTTTGACTGCGTAATAATTTTTTTTTTTTTGTCAAATATATTTTTTTTGCATTAATTAAAACGCAAACTCGTTTCAGTGCTAATAGTGTTTTAAGTAAATATCCAGACTAAGTGGAAGTAGAATGTGAAATGAGATGTGTTGTGTGTGTGTATCGCAGCATATGTGGCCGTTTTCACCTAACTTTATCCATGTTATTAAAACTTCAATCATATAGACAACATTATATATATATATATATAATATATATATATATATATATATATATATATATATATATAACTTTTTTTTTTTGATTGGCGGAGATAGACGAGAGAAACATATTTTAGAGATTTGGTCATGAAGAAAATTTCAACATGAAGTTGCAGCTGTGAATGTCAAGTTTTAGTTTCAGCAATTACACCAACAATTAAATAGAAAACGAAGGTTTCGTTATTCACAAGAAATTACATTAATGAGTAATGCTTTGTATCCTGTCTGGCAGCAGTGCTGTGTGAAGTTCCAGATTCTCGATATATCTTTTTTTGTGTGTGTGTGTCTTAGATTTTGGAAGAAGTGTGCAAGAAACAAAACTTCAGTCCAGATGAATATGACCTTAAGTAAGTACATATATGGTATAGTTCTGCTTATGTTTGGAAAAACATTTCGATCATCTAAACTGTGGACCTAAGTTCCGCCACTGTTTAAATGTATATTATCCCATATCAGGTGTATTATGTGTATTATTTCAAGTTGGTATGCACAGCAACTTTAGATTTTATAGTGCCTGATCTGACCAAGTGTTACCCTTTAAATCAGACAAGTTCCACAGAAATTATACATAACTGAGAAGTAGTATTTTTTGTTTATTTTTAGGTAATGATTATTATTTATTATTATTATTTGTTTATTTAGCAGATGCCTTTATCCAAGGCGATTTACAGAGATTAGGGTGAACTGTGCATCAGCTGCAGAGTCACTTACAACTACGTCTCACCCGAAAGACAGAGCACAAGGAGGTTAAGTGACTTGCTCAGGGTCACACAGAGTCAGTGGCTGAGGTGGGATTTGAACCGGGGACTTCCTGGTTACAAGCACTTTTCATTAACCACTAGACCACACAGCCTCCTATAATGATAATACAAGGGTGATCTCAGCTGAGTCCTTGTGGCGTAGGCAGTAAGCTGTTTAGAGAAATTGATTCTACTGGGGTCACCAGGACAGCCTTAAAGGCTATGCATATCCTGACTTGTAGCCAGTGAGGCTGGGCCAGAATTTGCTCATTCTCTCATTCTGAGAAAGCTTGAGCAAGCTGAAATATCTGTAATGATGCCAGTATAAAAACATGTACACTGGTAATACCTCCTGAAACACAGAGTTTGTTACATGTTTTCCATTGCAATTCTTAAGCAACTAATTTCACCCAGACCAGAACATATTTTACAGGATGTAGTTTTAGACTCCCATTGCATAGCAGTTTGAGCTTTTACTCCTGAGCTTAATTATACAAAGCATGCAGCAGGCACCTTACAATTAAGCCTCTCAGGAAAACCTGGAATGGCTCAATCTGCTAAGCAATGGGACCCCTAAATTATTCCCTGTTGATATTTTTCTGTTTGTTGATAGTTCTGATTTCAAAGCATTGCGCCATGGAGAAATCAGTTTCACATTGTTTGCATTTATTCACAGGTTCCAGAGAACGGTGCTGAATTTATCACTGCAGTGGAGGTTTGCCAATCTGCCCAATAATGCCAAGCTGGAGATGGTGCCAAGTACCCGCCAAAGAGCTGGAGTGGAGAGCACAGTATGTAGTTCAATATTAATATTGAAGTTCAATTGTAAGCACTGGTAGGGATTAGAAGAGATGAGTAGAAAATGCAGGGAGAAAAATAGGTTGCCAGAAAACTAGTTCCACAGTTTTGAGTGCCTGTGTACAATTGCCACTGTTCGCCTTGGGTCATCAACCCAGTCCAAATTGTCCATCCAGCACGGGCTACAGCGATTAGAAAAGATAAACCAATTGATATAATGTATTGTCTTGCTTATAAACGTTTGAGCAGTTTGTACACCCTGAAGCCATCGAGCAGATAGCTTTACAATCACTATCAGAAAAAAAGGTGTGCTTTTATTTATTTTTTTCACGGTTGTAAAAATAATCCGTAAACATCCAAGATGGTTTCTGTTCCTTTGAACACTGTATTTTCCATCTCTTTTCTCTTTCACCTTGGTGTGCTTAGAACGGCTGTAATCTTCATTTTGTGCTCTATTATTAAACAGTAATTGGGTCCCCGTCATTAAAAACCATATTAGGAGTTTTTGTGTTACACATTAGAGGCATGCTTTCATGTCCCTTTGCACATGTTTTCTGTATTAACCAGAAAACATCAGTAAACAACGTTAATGCCTGGCTTGTGTCAAGCAGTACCATCTCAGATGTTGACTTCAATAGAGAAAACGGAGAGTAACTGAAGACATCTGTCGAACAGGTTCCTCTTTCGTCAGACGAGACCTTATTGGTTGCAGATGATGGATGCCCTGTTCGATAGAAACTAATTCTTCCAAGATATGACGGAGACTCTGTGTTTCGATATCTGGCAGATAGCAATCTGCATCCCAAGCTTTGATGGGATTGAAAGTGGCTGAACATCGGGCTGGTCATTTTAGGTTTGTAGTTGTATTATACTTCAGAAAAGATATTATTTGTGTTGCTTTAGGAAATTGTATTGATGTTTTTGTTGTTCTCTGCCTCTTTTTTTTCTAACTGCCTAAAGCAAAGTTGCTGTATTGTTTGATGGCAGAGTTAGTTTGCTTTCTGTTTATAAGTAAGTAATAGATTGAAGTATTCATAATTCTTGATGTAGAACTTTGAGGTCTTGTGTTTCAGGTTAGCAATCATGTGATGTTGCTGAATATACTTTTTAAAAACTGTGCTTCAGTACATTAAAAAGGCTGTGAACTGTATTTGTAGGATGTGGAACCGCATACAACAAAGTGGGTGCTAAATATAATATATTTAAAATGGCTTCTGGAAACAGATAAGCCCATCCAACTGAGATCCAATGAACTAGGTATGTCCCCATGACTCTAAAGGACAAGTCAGTGGCATGTTTCATTACAACTGAATCACTACTTCTCTAAAACCAAATATGTATGTTGGCATATATAATCAGCAGGTGCCTCCACCTCTCTGGCCACGGGATCATAAATCTTTAAATAAAATGCACAGTTCATGGCTGTGTTTTCATTTTTTGGTCAATTGTATTTCAATTGTGATAATCCATTTCATTTGGAGACTCCTTAATTGCTCACTTGTCCCTGAAGATTAGACCTTTTAGACTAAAGGGAAGATGCATTTTTAAAATGTGTATAACTTTTAACACTACAATCTTACAGTAAAGATAGTTCAGGTGAACTGTGCCTTTTCACTAGATTTGCCTAAAGGAACAAGCTTATAATTGCAAACCCTACATTATTAGGGGAAGCAAGAGAAGGCCTACAGTATACAAAATCAGTAATTTCAAAGTCTGGCCTGTAACTTTGACATAGCATGTCACCAGACAATAAAGCTTGCAGGGTGGGGGGGAGGAAAGCTCCATGACTTTACTGTAGATGAGCAATTAAAATAATGCGCTGTTTGGGCTGTTTTGACAATGAGGGATCTCGGTTCCTACATTGACATGCCACAGATCTCCCTTATACAGCACAGAACATTAAAACGGCGCTGGAGACAGAGGGAGTTTGCAAATCCTCAGGTGCCGCTTGTCCAGGAGTCTCTGTGATGACAGACACCCCGGCCTTTGACATAAATCGATGAGCCTGGGAACTCTTGTTAGGCGTGTCGCTACTTTTCCTGTGTATTTCAAAGGGGAACATTAAAACAGAAGACAAACTATTATTATCTGTAAGGATGTCTTCCCCCCCAAAAAGAGAGATGTCTATAATCATGCTGTTTTCTTTTGGAATGTTGCTATAAAACCTGAAACTCCTTGCCTGAGGAAATGGGAACCCCTGTGTGCTCTCTTTTTATGCTTTAAAATCATGTAATCAGCATGTGAATATTGCCCATTACTGGTGATAAACAAGAATGTAATGCATCTTATGGTAAGCTGTCAGTATAGTCCTGGAGAATGGGGTATTGGAAGCATTTTCTTCCTCCTTAGATCTCAGCATAGTGTTACGTCACACTTTAAAGGGGCAGTCAGCACAAGTAACAGTTAGAACAAGTATGTTCAATAGCTGTAAAAAATAAATAAATAAATAAATAAATAAAAAGTCAGCATTATGAATAAAGTACATGTTAAAACGCAAGTGTGAAGTATGTATGTGAAAGCTGACTGAGAAAAAAATCTTTTCACAATAATTGGTGCGAAGAATGTCCTAACATATCAATTGGTTCGGTATGGGTTATCTTGGTCAGTCTGTACAGTAATGTATGCAATTGATTTATGGATATTACATCCATAGGACATTTCATTTTACTTACTGTTGACATTGTACAGTTAATCAATTTAACCTTCTGCTCTACTTTTGGCAGTTCTTGGTAGTAAACCAAACCAGAAGCGTGTTGCTATTTTGCCAATTCCAATGTTACATATGCATTATCGGAGCCCGAAGGATCCCAGTTCTGTTGTAATGTTCTCCACTGGGATTGCAGCTATCTGAGCCCTTGTAGGACTCCAGGCAGGGTTCATGCACTGGTGGGAACCGGTACACATCAAAGCGCTTTCATCTCTCTCTATTTACAACAAGGTAAATACTTCAGAAAATGAAGACGCTTTGAGCAGTGCTTGCATGCTTTCTTGCTGAAGACATTTACCCGAGCACGATGATGTATGGCATGTCAGACTTCAAACAGGACCGGGCTGGTGGCTTTCAGTGCCAATGTGGGGAGGTCAGCCCCTAACAGGCTGTATGATAATGACATCATCAATCAGCAGTTTTTCTTCTGAGCTCCATGTGTACTCTCTTAAAGTGTTGTGTTTTTTTTTTTTTTGTGCATTTCATTTTGTTTACTTGCCTTTCCTCATGCAGCAAGTCTATTAGTCAGTAAGATGGCTTGTTTATTAATGTTACGTCATCGTTTGCTTTGAGCAGTGTTGAATGAACTGTGTGTGTAAGTCAATTTAGAAGATTACCATCCATGACTATTGCAATAACTGAATATTAAAATACTAAGTTTTAATGTAATTTAACACTTCAAAAAGCTGTTTTAATTCATAGGTTTAAACACATTAAACTTAGGTTGACCCAGCATTTATAGGGATAAAGCTCGCAGCCACCGTTTTTTTTTTTTTTTTTTTAAAACAGACCAAACAGCTTTAATTCTGGTCTTTGTTAAAAGAAGCTTTGGCTTCATTCTGAGCAGCCTCCCCACAAGATGACACATTTTTAAAGCATTAAGAGACCCTGCATGTGACACATTCCTTTATATTCAAGCATAAGCACTCGGATCCATCACCAGCAACTGATGGTTATCGCTAAACATGTCCTTATTTGGTAGCTGGCTCCCACGTACTGTCCCTTTTTAATATGTATTAGTATATAAACATATAACATACTGTAGCAAGTACATTTAAAACTTTTGTATTGCAGGGCAGCAGTGTGGAGTAGTGGTTAGGGCTCTGGACTCTTGACCGGAGGGTCGTGGGTTCAATCCCAGGTAGGGGACACTGCTGCTGTACCCTTGAGCAAGCTACTTTTACCTAGATTGCTCCAGTAAAAACCCAACTGTATAAATGGGTAATTATATGTAAAAATAATGTGATATCTTGTAACAATTGTAAGTCGCCCTGGATAAGGGCGTCTGCTAAGAAATAAATAATAATAGAAATAAATAATAATACTTCCCAGTAGTTGTGAGTTATTATGCATCCAGACTTGAGCTTTTGAAGCTTCTGGTTTGTTTATTGAACTAAAAAGGTTAAACATTTCCTTTTGTTTATCCTGCTAATGAGAGAATTAATCTACTCAGCTGTCAAATAATCTTCATTCATGTGCTATGCAGAAAAAAGCTGGCCCGTTATTATACAACATGCTTTGCCATCCAAGTCCAAAAACTGTGGCTTCTCATAAATTGAACACAAAGGATGAGTGTTCAGTGTTGTTTTATGTGTTAAATTAATATACACACCTTTGACAATTGTTTCTGAAGATACAGCCAAAATGAATGCAAAACAAGGTTGCCATGACATAGATCATGGTAAGATAATGCTCATAATATAAAGCTTGCAAGGTTTTCAGGCAGGAAATCTATAGTACAAGTGCCTAGTTCATTCATTGGTTAATCTACAAGCCTATTACCGGCAAGTTCCTATTAACCCATAAGGTATATAAACCTATTTCAAAAACTCAGTCTTGCCGTGCTTTCAAATTACCACCTCCTCCCCAACCACCAGCACCTCACTCCCAGCCTCGTCCTGAGGGGTGCGGAGTATGTGATACTCCTCTGCCTAATATTTTGGTTCACCGGGATGAACACATAGATTTTTTATTTTATTGTTTGTTTTTTAGCAGATGGCACCGGGATGCTCTGAAGGATGAGGCTGTGCTCCAACTATTTTACTCTACTTTATATTTCTTCACCCATTGTTGGGTCAATGTTTTTGGATACATATAAGATTTTGTATTCTAATAAAGGTGGTTATTTAACGAAAGATTGCCCTGACTGAACATCTTTAATTAGACAAGCTAATTAATCGTATACATCAGTGATAAAAGTAAACTGTTGCTGCATGTTTAATAAATAAGTCAATCAAACCTTTTGTTTCAGGTCCGGATTGCTTTGCAGTTAGAGGATGGGTCAAGACTCCAGGATTCCTTTTCCTGTGGACAAACGCTTTGGGAACTGATCAACCATTTCCCACAAACTAGGTGAGAGAACGTCAAGGTTTTAGATACAACAGGAACACCATCGGAGCAGTTCAGAACCCTCTCCTAATCATTCCTGTTAATTGTTTTAGTCTTTGTTCAATTCTTTGTCTTGCAGCCAGTTACTACTATTAAAACTAATAATAATAATAATAATAATAATAATAATAATAATAATAATAATAATAATTTAAAAATTGCATACCGAAATCTGTGATTTAAAAGCCTTGCTTTTCATCCAAGTTATACAAGGCATGGAAATGACTGACCCCAATGCCTATTCTGAGCTTCCTCTAGAGGAAGTGTTGCAGCACAGCGCCAGGGCAATGTTGGTACCAATGTTGGTATCATGTCAGGCAGAGAAAACTGATTATAAAGTTATATTTTTATCTAATAGCAACTTAACAACACAGATAAAACCGCGCAATCACACACCATGTTTTTTTTATACTGATCTTGCGGACCAATATTATTTTGATCTTGATGGTCATATTGCTCAATTATTTAAACCCTGTGCATATAGCTTAATAGAATAATGATGCACTCTGGCATCCCCACACCAAACAAAATACTTGTTTTTATTTGTTAAATCAAAAACAATCTGTCACCTTTTTTTTTTTTGCACATTACCTCTCTTAATTCACCATTCACCATTATAAAAAGTGTTGAAAAATCATAAAGAATGCTCCGAACACAAATTCTTCTTACTCTGTGGTTTTGGAAGTGCCTGGCTGTGTAAAGACAAACTGTGCTTTTAAAAAGCTACACAAGCAAGCTTCTATTGTAATCGAAGCCGTCACTGAGCGATGCCAATCTCTGTCTGACACTGCGAGTACATTAAAATGCCTCCAGTTGGCACCTGCTTTGATTTAATATTTTTATACAACATGGTTCAGGCATTGCCAGAGCCTCTGCCCAAGTGTCTGTCAAACAGCATTTTTCATCTGTATGACATAATTTTACAACTTGATTATTTTCCACAGAAACTTCCAGACTTTGGGATTGCTTTATGGAATAAAATACATTTTAGGTTCACTTTTATCTTTTAATAACAATTGATCATAAAAGCTCAAGCTGGTATTTTCTTTTGAGTTCTTTTGATGCTGTGAGACCCTTTACCTACAACCCCCCCCCCCCCCCAAAAAAAATACCTGAACCCACATAAGATTGCCTGATGTCTGAGACCACCCAAGCAGTTAATTGTGATCACAGCATGTGCTTAGGGGAAAAATGAATGACGTTTTAAGCAGAAACCTGACAAGTTTACATACAGGACAGGGCGTGGCCACATTATTACAAACGCACCAGGAGACATGGTTTGGTCGGTCTACGTGCTGTGTGAAGCAACTGGTCATGACAAATCGGGTGAGGCAACAGCTGCAGAGGGTTGGACTGTGTGAAAAGTGTTCATTTAATATGCAGTATTTAATGTGAATTTTCAGAAAATTCATTATGCTCAGAGTGCACAGACTAAACAAATTTAGAAAAATAGTGTTGACCTTTTAATTGAAACAACTCCTTTCTCCAATTGCAAACTGCTGTTAAAATAGGGCAGGTTACGAAAAATGAGTTGGAACAAATAGGAAATATATAGGTTTAAAACTTTTCTCGTTGGTAAATAGCCAGGATTTTCAACTATCCAAAAGGCCAACGCTATAACTCTATCAGAATCATGACTTAACATTTTGTTACAAATCATTTCCAGTCAAAATGATTTAGTTTAAGTAGCATTCATTCAAGTATACTTGACTTTTTTTCTTTCTTTTTTTTTTTTTTTAATTTGTTCAAACTAAATTTGAAACAGAAGACACAATTCTTCTTTTGACGTTCAAAATAAATGCCGGAGAAGTACAATGTGCTATTTAGCTTGTATGAATTTAGCATTTAAGATTACTTGGCATGAATGGCTATGTAATTACATGTAATACCTGGGTAATTACCAATCGTTCTATTTCAGATTGCACAGTCTTGTTTGTTTGTGCTTTAAAGACACTTGGACACTTTGCTCTGCTGCTGTGGGTAAATCCTTCATCACATCACAACGAAGCCTGCTGATGAATTGGATAATGGACTCGTGGGCTCTGCAGCCACTCTATATAGCGTCCAATTATGTCTCAGAAGGCTTCCTCCCATAAATAGGGGTAACATTACAAGAATATTATGGGTTGTTGACCTTGGACGCATGCTTGTGGGTCATCAGGTCTGGCCATCTAAAGTTGTGTGTTTTCAGTGAAACATAGTGTGCCACAGTTTCATTTTATTCATACCACACATTCACTTGTGAGTTCTCTGTGGTTGATTTGGCAGGCTTTGTGGAATGCACCCTGTGGAGCGACATACACTAAGTGGGAGAGGCAACGCTTGTAGTTTAGATTAAGGCCTTTGGGCAGGTTCTATTTTTTATTAGCCTCCATGTTAATTAATTTATGATTTAAGGCCCCAATTTGATAGACTTTTTCACTGGGGGAGAAAAAACATTTTTAAGGTTTAAAATATAACTAGTTCAGAGCTGATTTTTGAGCAGTTGTTATTCTGATTGATTCGTTCAAGACTTGGACGATAAGTACAAATTAAAATGGATGCACATGCTTTCTCTTTGGGGCATGAGTTTGTATTTTCCCCAAACCTACTTTCCCTGCCAAAAGGGAGTTGAATTGGGCCCTTATTTTCTTTGCAAACGTCTTGCTTGTGTGTTATTACCTTCCTGTAGTGATGGACCCAGAGAGTTTGTATGTCTTGTCAGCATTTTCTATAAAGATTTTATACCCTGATATGTCTAATGCAGGTTTCGTAACCCCTCAACAAGTATACCACCAAACAAGCCATATCCTAGAAATGTTTAATTCTCATACTAATTCAGTACAGTGGAGTGATTTTTAGATGTCAAGATTGCGCTATATGTTTTTCTGTTTAAAAAAAAAAAAGGGCTGTTCTGTTGTCTGACGGGGGGACTGGTGTGGGGGGATGACGACACTGTTAGATACCCAACATTGTCATGGCCTGTGAACTTGAACATCGCAAGGAATTCATTTTTGTTTTTGTCAACAGTCCCACAGCTGCCATGGAGCAAACAATGTGGAAGTCATTGTATATCAACTACTGGTGTACACAGCATGCCTTAAAGCTAAGCGCTCACTTTTACTTTGAAGATCTCTGCCTGATAAACTTAATTATCTTGTTCACCCTCACCGCCGTAAACTCATTTTACAAGCAAGGGTACCTTTGTATGAAATTAAATGTACATTCTGAGAGCTGTTTTGAATAGATGATTTTGCATATATACCCTAAGACGTAAGTGGTATTTCTTTTTAAATGGGAGCAAGCATTTTAGAATGATTTAGTATTTAGTGATGGGTCGTGCCACCACATTTGTTCCACTTGGCATTGAACCGATGTGAAGATTTCCAGACGTAGATGACCCTGCATCTATCATTAACAGATCTGTAGATGGCCTGTAATGTGTTTAATGTGTTAAATAAATGTGCTGTTTGCTGTCAATATCTTGTTCTCTGACATCATGTTGTAACACTTGCAGGCTATACAAAATCACACATTAAAGAACAATTTATTTAGAATATATGTATACTGTATGTAGCCAATAACTCATGTAGTAAATGATTTGAAACTGGCATTCAAGGATAATTTTAAAAAACTTTCAGTACGTATAGATATATTAAGACTGTTACTGGGAATAAAACCAGTTGATCTGTTTTTTTATAGCAAATATTGATCTTTCAAGAAGTGATTCATTTACTTCTGTAGACACATCATCTTCAAAATGTGGCAATTCATTTAACAGTATTACCGGTCAGGTTTTATACAAAGATTGAAAAATAAGCATGAATGATTAAGTTATAACATTTATTGTTTAGCTTTGTGGGTCTTCCAGACCGCAGGATCGTAATTGCAGAATTACTTTTTCATGGGCGCCACACGTTCGTATGTGGGGGTGGGGGTTTGTCTGTGTTTAAAAAATATGTTTTCCATTTAAAAAATAAAAAATCTATCGCATACAGCAATATCATAATAATTTTAAAAAAAGTATCAAAGTGCATCGGAACAATGGAGGGGGGTATACTTAAACGTTTACATCATACCATACCACAGTGCAATATGTCATTTTGCAAAGCCCAAGTCCGTTCTCTGTTTCTAGTTTCTAGATTTTGCAGAATCTTGTTTGATAAGTTTCACCACTTGTTTTTCTCTCTCGCCACTAAAAAGATTGTTTTACAATAAAAAGGAGTAGCAGAATATTTTCCTAGTAATGGTCTTTACCATTTTTTTTTTTTCCATCAGACGGCTCAGACTTCAAGTGAAGTGCTTTTATAACACTAGCCAGAACTGGTACTACTTACTGAACCAAATCAAGCTGAAAGAAACGTAAAAGTTGTGTTTTATATTGATGTTTTAACTTTAAACAGTATTACCCGTGTGCTTTAATTTCCATCTGATGTTCAAGACAGTGATGCATTGCAGGGTATAATTTGAAACGTTTAGCTTTAGGAGCAAATTGGTATTCAGGTGATGGCAGTTATTCCAGTGACATTGTCAGCTCAGTTCTCAACTTCAAGCCATATGTTTTTATCACTGATCCTCTCACAAATAGGGTACAAATGCTCTTTACCCATGTTTAGTAATTGGCAGCCCTTCAGAATCTCAGTTGGCAGGTTTATGCCTGAGTTATGATGCCCTTTGCAGGATATCTATCCCTCATTAAAATACTTGATATCTTATCAAGTATTTTAATGAGGCATAGGCATGGATTATGTGGTTTTTTTGAGTGTAACAAAACAAACCAAAAAAAAGAAACATGTAAAATTAAAATGAACACCATAAGTGTACTGTGATGACAGATGATGATGATTCCAATTTTAAAATGGAAAATGTAAACAGAATTTTAAAAACTTTTAAAACAATTAAACAAGTACAGATGGTAGATGGCACCTCTAATTTGAGATGAAAAATGTAAACGCAACAGAAAAAAAAGAATAAGATAATCCTGAACTTCAACCACAAACCGCACAGACTCTCCACAATGTCTTCAGTACAAACCCATTGGAAAGACGTTGGGAAAGCCTCTGTGTCCTTTTTGCTGTTGTCATAGTTTTTTGGAAGATGTTAGTCTACTGAATGCTTTTGCCAAGATGTTACAGTGTTGATTGAATTTTTAAATGACTGTCATTTCTGGATTAGAGCTAGAACCCTGGAATTAACTTTAACCCTTTGTAGTGTTGTGCAGCACTAACCATAAGCTCTTACGAGACCATGTGCTCAATTGACATGGATATCTAAGCATTTCAATCAATTTCTTAATGCAAACCGTCTTATGGAAGGGTCTTGTTTTTTAATTATTTAATGGGACATTATCTAAACAAGAGGAGTGTGTGGATTAATTCGGTTTTATATACGGTACAATCAAAACAATCAGACATCCAATGGAAGAAAACTTAAGTTAGTGTTGTCCCCCCATCCCCCAAAGTTATTAGTTTTCCCAAACCCATATTTACATATACATGAATATGAACAGCTTAAGCAAGTACTAATACATTACTTGTGTATTGGTACTTAGCAATGTTTTATCAATTAAATCTAAAAGAGCAACATTAAGAAAGGCAATGTGGATGTGAATTATTTTCTTATGTTTTCAGAGAGCTGATGGAAGTTGAAAACATTTATTTTATTTTTGCAAGCATTCAATCTGGCGATCACTATGGGTATGACCCTGTTACATGCTGCGTCAGGCAGTGTAAACCAAAAGCTGCTGTTATCCAGATCTCTGGAACCAGATGAAAATCTATAATGCTTCCTTAAATTATTGAACCTTCAAAGCTAAGAGGTCATTAACACAGGGCTTCTGTTTCGATTTAATGCCAGCTATGGTTAGTCCAGGTTCTGTAGGCGCAGCTGGTCACAGAACAAAAGCATGGCACTCCTAGCAAGGTGAACCCAACATGCTTTCAAGTCAGCAGGACACAGCTGACCTCTGACCCGCTGAACCTTAAATCCACACTGTTGACACTGTTGTCCCAAGTGACCTGTAAGGATTAGCGCATGGAGTGTGCCTGAAGCGTGTTGGCTGTAACGGCAAGCCCTGGCCTGACAGCTCTGCAGCAATACATATTGTTAACACTTTTACAAAGCACACCGTTCAATTCAAGTTTCAGTGGGGGGTGGCTGTCATAATTTCATGCAGTGATCAAGGCTGGTTGTTTTTTGATTCCATAAACAGAGCAATTGGTTGAAAGTATTTTTAGGATTTGACGTTGATTTGTTTGATTAAAACATCAAGCGAGTGATTTTCAGAAAAGACAACAAATAGTTATGTAAGCAACAGATAGAATTTTTTTTTTTTTCAGTAATGAAATCAATGCACTTGCTTTAAATTATAATGTTTAAGCGTTTTAGAATTTGAGATTTCCGTTCAGCCCTTTGATTGGGTGCGACTCTTGAGTATATCAGGTCACAGTACAGAGGTTTCCAGGTGCCTGCATCAAGTGTGCTAACCTATAGACGCAGTGCAATCAATTTAAACAAAAAAGCTAACAATGTCACCTTTAAGCACTGGAAATGAGAGAGGACGATTTACAGGTTTTTTTTTCTTTGTTTTGATAGGCTTTTAGACCCAGAAATTCTGATGATGCAGGCTGTTCTCTGATCTTATTTCCTCCTTCACCGGCGGAGAAGATAATCTAAAGTGTGAATAGATTCTTTGCCTGCTCTATAGAGAGTTGCCCAAAGCAGGATTTACTTCTGAAACAGGCCTAGCATCAAAGCGGCAGGGTTGCAGTGTTGCCCTGACCTTGCAGCAGTCCAAGCCCATATTGCAGACAGGTGTTCATTTAAAATGAGCCACACTTACATTTTCCTTTTGTAGTTTCATATTATTTCTAAGATTGTATCACTCTGTTAAACAGGAACAGAAAGTACATTTTTTCTTTGTGTTTTTTTTTTTTGTTTGTTTTTTCTAAAAAGGGACCACGACTTTTAGGATTGGCGTAGTCAGACTTTTCATTAAAAAAATGATCAGGAAATAAATTATTAATCTACATTTTAAAATGATAATTTCTTGAGAAAATAATAATATGAAAACCCCTTTTGCTAATAAGCCGTTTGTTAATGAGCTGATTTATCCTTGAGCAGTGAAAAGCTGCTCTTGTCCTGGCTGGGGACAAATTGGTAAAAGAGGATGGAGTTACATGGTAGGGTGCATTTTTATATGCAGATTGTATAGTATACTGGATCAGCAGCAGCCTGATTCCACATTAGAACAGGATTGGATTGTATCTAGGCAATTTTTGTTTTGTTGCCCCCCACCCCCCGCCAACATAAATTATTTAAAAAAAGAAAAGAAGCCCCCTGCCATTTTAATATCAATCATATCTAACAGACACTTAGTTCACTGGGTTACTGGTCTGTCTATCTTGGGGCGTTTGAAGATTTTGGTTTTATTGTTCCAAAAGGTCAAGTTCTTCAAAGCTTTCCTTCTGTTCTCCGCAGGGTTCCTGGGCTACAGCTGTCAGAATCCACTCCTCTCTGTGTTTATATGAGAGACGAGGTAGGTCAGAGCTCTATTACGTTTTTCCTTTTTTTTTTTTTTTTTGGTGCAAGCATCGCAGGCTGCATGATATTATTAATTCTTTTTTGATTTTTATAATAGCAGCTTTATCTTCTTTCCTGGTTTACATGCAGTACATTCAGACACTGAATTAAAGTGCAAATTGATTGGAAAATAGTTCAGGTGCTAATGTTGTATACAGGTCATGGTATGGTTGCTTTGAATGTCTGCCACTGCATGCCACATAGAGTGGTTCTTTGCTGTTGTTAACAGTATTCAGGACAGATACCATAACACATACAGTATATCTTATTCTTTGGTTCTCCCTTTGGTATTGTAGTAGCGTTTCACTATGATTTTGGTGATCAATGAGGAATTAAATTGGTTAGGTAGATAATACTACAGGAACAGTTTACCTGCTTTTGTGAACCTAAACACCAAATAATCATGTTAAAATGTAAATGATTTTGATCTTTCACTCCTTAATATTTGCTTCAGAGATGTTTGCTGACCTGAGACTACATTTTGTTAAAGATCTGTACATGTTCTGTGTAAACAGAGGTTGAGAGGATTTTTTAAACTACCGATTAAAAGAATGTATAACTTCTCCTTGAATGTCGTCTTTGTCACAATTCTATTTGTTTTATGATTCTTGTAATTAAGTATTTACTGTAGTATTGAATGGGATAAAGACCAGATTCCATTAATCTTTTAGGATTATTCATGCAAGTTCTATTACAAGATCGTCGTTGTACTCAATGCCAGAGAGCACGGCTGCTCTGTTAGGAAAAGTGAACTAAGTTAACAGACCATCGCACTTTAGCAGCCTTCACTTGCAAACAGGAGGCACTGCATACAGTACATGCAGTCATATGTTTATCATTAGAGATTGTAAAATTGTAAAGAAAACTACTAAACTGAAATTACTTGTTCCAGATAGCTGGCGAAGAAGCACTAAAGAAAATGACTCTGAAATCCCTCGGGCTAACTGGTGGCAGTGCCATAGTCAGGTGAGAACTGTTTTTCTAATTTCAACGTTCCGAGTTCTCCGAAAGAACAATCTGAAGTTGTGTGCCCACCTCCCCAACACTCAAATCAAGAAACACTCATTTGTCGTCCCCCCCCTCCATTTGGAAATGCTTAGGGTATTTTCTCCTGGGGGCTCACTTGATTTTTAAAAACATGTTGTTTTTGTTTTCTGGTTTGCCCATTGTAGATATATCCTGAAGAAATCCAAAGTGCTTGAGCAGACAGAGACGATGGAAATGGGGGCTGCTGTTGAAGCAAAGCCAAAGGAAGAAGTTGAACCGTCTGCAGGGTTGGAAGCTGCCCCGTGTAAGAAAGATGTTGAAATACCTGTGCAGAAGCCAGCTTCAAGTGCCATTTCTACAGAGGTGCAAAATAATGCTGTAGAGGCCATCGCCCATAAAAAGGAATCGGTCCTGAATGTAGATATTAAAGAGGAAGCGGTAAGGTTAGTGCCAACAAAAGAGGCGATCAAAAAACAAGAATCAAAGCCAGAGCCATCTTCAGAATGCCCAGGACCTTCTTCTGAACGACCCAAGAGCATTAACCAAGAGCCCTCAGCAGCCCCAGATCCAACACTGAGTACTTTTGTGCCATTTTCTGGAGGGGGGCAGCGACTCGGAGGGCCAGGGGTTGAGGGACAGAGGGAAGCGGGCCTGGCATCCCTTTCCAGCCCTGGAGGTCCACCAAAGGCAAAAAAGTCCAAAACCTGTTCTGAGTCAGGTGCCAAGGTAAGAACCAAGAAATTTTTTTTTTTTTTTTTTTATTAGCTGCTCACCCCAATATTTATAGAGATCAGATTGTGCAATAAGGGGGCTCCTGCAAAACAGCTAGTCTAGGAGGGTGAAGAAGAGGAACCTTAAGAACTGTAAACAGGAACTGGAACAATGTGTACTGCACAGTGATTAAACCAAAACAGGAATTCCACATTGATCTGTAGCAGATCGCTTTTGAAAACAAAGATTCAGACTGTTGCTACCAGTCAGTCAGACTTTAACAGGACTGCATATGCGTGTTTGTTTAATATAAATACCAAAGATCAACACTGCATTATAAATGCTTAGATTCCGTCATCCCTCGTGAATTAACTTGCCAGAAGCATTAAAGAGAAAGATTGAAGTTTAGCAGCTATCCTTCAGTCTCATTCTGTCATTAATCGTTTGTCCAAATTCTGAATTGTTTTCAACTACTTATACAGCATGTAACTGAAACTGTTATTAGTGTCCCCCAACATCTTCCTCAGGTTTGTACTCCAGTGGCAAAAACCCTTCGTCCAAGCGGCTGTCTGTAAACTTTTTCCATGACCCCAAGAGATGTTTGGTTGCAACATCTTGTGCTGCCAATTATGGCCATTTTCACCCTGTCAACCTTCTATACCTTTTTTTTCTACAAATCATATCTTCTTAGTTAGTTACGCAAGGCTTTAAGTTTTAAGAGAAGGTATGAGCTCAGTTTTACCTTTTATACTACAAAAACCCAGGCAATAAAGAGTCAATAATCATTTTACGTGTTTCTTAACACTGAAACAAATTGCTTGACACAGAACACTTTGCCACTTTGATCATTGCCTTGATTCTTTGATCTCAAGTCTCCGTATCTGATAATGTTTGATTGATTATAGAGCATTATAGAATGCGTGCCTGCTTTGTTTTCTTTTGTTTCTTTTTTTTTTCCAAAAAGTTTGCATGCAATATCATCGCACGCTGTCTTCTTCAAAATAAATAGTCCTCAACTTGAAAGGCGCACTTGTTTTAATAAGAGAGGAACCTGAATATTTTCTGTTAATGTTTGACATGGTGGGAGGACTGGATACAATATGCACTTTTAGCTTTATTTTTCTGTGCACTGGATGTTTAGCAGACCGAACCAACGAATAGCCTTTGATGTCAAACTTTAATTATTCAGAAGTAATTTCACTTTTTTTTTTTTTTTTTTTTTTTTACTTTCTTGATTATAGTGTTTATAGTTCCGAGTTACAACAACAGTTGGAGGATCACCTCACTTTGAAGTCAGTCATTTTTGTTCCTGTCCTGGGCCAGTGCGTTGACCCCTAACAGTCCTGATTACTTCCTTCACATGCACTGAGATAACTGTAAATACACAGCTTTGATATCTGACTATGAGGCGGCCTGCCTCAGGGGGACACCATATGGGCTGTTACAATTAGGGAGTTTGGAGGGATGGGTACAACTTCCTGATCAAAGACCTTGAAGATGATTTTCTTTCCAGACCAGTGGATAATCGTTAGATCAAGTACTTTTAACCTTGGTTTTTCGAAACTTGAAATGTATAGTGTCCTAGAACAAAAAAACATTAAAAACCTAAATATCTCTCTCTCTCTCTCTCTCTCTCTCTCTCTCTCTCTCTCTCTCTCTCTCATATAAATCCATTCAGTTTGAGTCTAAAAAAAAAAAAAAAAAAAAAAGTGTAGGTAATCCAGATAACATACTAGCTTACTTACAAAGGCACATATATTTTGAAGCTTCAACAAGAACATCTTTGAGTCAGTGCCTTCCAGAGCTCCTGTACAGTATTGATTGTTTAAGCCAGTCATTTACTGTGAGAGTTTGAGCCATGCCCTCTAAGTTTTCCAATTTGTAAACGGTTGGTGTGGAAGAGAACAAGTCACAGTTTTTGCATGAGACTGCTTTGATATGGAAGGCAGAAAGCATGAACTCCCTAGGTGTTTTCAAAACCTTTCAATTCACTTCCTTCATCTTCCATTGTCTGTCTATATATCTATCTATGGAACAGTGATAGAAATTGTGTTTTGGGTGTTAAGCATATAAAAGCAACACTCCCTTGCAAGAGCCAGCACAATGGGGTGGAGGGCATGTCCCACTGTATAAAGAGCCAGTACTAGCAGCAGCAATCAAACAGTCAAGATGAAAAGGAATATTTTCATATTTCTGTTGCTTTCTTTTTTATTATTTTTTTAACCATGAATTGTTGACTGCTGACAGCTGTGGAGCCAAAAAAAAAAACACTTGCCAGATCAAACCACAAGCCCAGTGCAGACCGGAGGAAATGAGACAGTCCCAACAGAGTAGCGTCATATGGGACCACCAGTGACGAACAGCATGGAATGCAGTGTGGCAATGGACTTTGGTTAATGTTTTGTTAAGGAATTCATATGCACTGCCTGGCCACTTTATTAGGACCTGTCTATCCGATTGGCTTTGGCATCACCGTGAATTAAAAATACAAATGAGGTTGATCGTGTGATATCTGACACAGTTTACTTCAGCATTGCTGTGGATCCGGTCCACCCATCAAAGCAGTTACTCTGTACTGTACGAATGTAATAGAAACTCTGACACATTATCAGTAGTATACCCATTTTAGAGACAACATTATACTATTGTGCTCTACCAAGATAATGAGATTCCACTGTAAAACTTTGTATGGAAACTGAATTATTTGAATTCTGGCACAATCTGCCTAAATTTAGCAGATGTTGTGAGACTTTATTTTTATTGATCTTGGTATTCCCATATATGAGAGACCCTTAAAGAGTAGGTTCATCCAGTACACATAGTTAGAAACACTCCGGTCATTGCAGTGTTTATATCTGGCTAAATTAATCATTTATTGTAACTTTGTAGCAGCTTTGGTTTTATTTTTTTATTTATAGTGCTTCCTAATGATTCATTCCCAAAATGATCTGATATATTGCGCTGTTGGGCTTACAGACCTGTGTGAATTCTGTGCACTGTAAATGTTTTACGTTGAGTTACATGTTCCAAGTTCAGTCCAGTAATCTGTGTTCCATTCAGTCTGGGGACAGAGACAGCAGCACATTCAAAGAAGGATTGCTACTGGCCTGGCTTGCCCAGCTTGTTAAACTATATTAGAACCAGTTTGAGAGAGATCTTTCATCACAGGCACTTGGAATAGTATTATCAAGGTAGTTGGCTTCTAATAGTTTTGTTACAATTAGTGACATTGGTGCTGAGCGGAATTTTAGTAGTGATGTAAGGAATAAAGCTGTGGTGTTTTATTCTAAAACCTTGGCAAGTTCGATGCAGGCATCATTCCACAGTTGGCAGATCAGGGCTGTAACGTTGTCGTTTAAATTCTTGAAACCATGCACTTCACTGTGACACCATTCCAGTTTCTGAATGATCTGAAATAGACTTCAGAGTGTAACGAGGGAAAGTACATTTGTTGTATATGTTTGATTGCAGGGTTGTTTAAAGAAAAAGTGATTTACTGGTCATGTCCAAAACATCCCTCGGATATTTATTGGGCTTGTGTTAAAAAAATAACCTCTTTATACATTCAGATAATTGAACTCGATATTGAGATAATGTAAATATTTATAATGTACTGTCATCCACCTCAAATTCAGTGTATTCTGGTTTTTGTCAGTTTAATGTTTTAAGAACGCACATTACTGTAGATCAAAAACTGTGCACTTAGAAAACTCAACATTTCCTGTACAGAAATAACTTGCTGACCGTCATATCAGGTTTCTTCACAGAGACATATCTCGCATACCCCAATAGAATACTGTAATTAGGCCTGTGTAACCCTGTACTTACAGTGGACAGCAGTATATTTTGTTTAAAAAAAAAAAAAATAATGCTCCACCACCCACGCTGGCTGTTGTTGACTTTCTAAATTTCACTTTCAGCAGCAAAAATAGCAAATGAAGCCTTGTAATTGCATCAGCCTTTTAAGAATGCTTTCGTCGTTTGTTATTTTGTGTTTTCATTTTTGGTTTCAGAAGTCGCCGGGTTCCAAAAATGAAGAACCGACTACTGAAGACGGGGAGGGTTTTTTAGAGGTAAAACAAGTAGATCTTAAAAAAAAATTAATAATTCTGCATTTTCACTTTCCATGCACACTGCAGGATCGGCCCGCTGTAATCAGGTACAACCTTGTGGCTCGTTACTACCCTTGTATGTATCGAAATATTGTTTAGTTTCCCAACGTTAAAAAATTGTCTGCACCTCTGCCTTGAACCACGACTACTACTCTGCCAGCCCAAATGCTGGTTTAGCCAGTGGACATACCCCACTCCATGTGGAACTCCACCTAAAGCTTCAGTGGCAGTGCTGCCAGGACTCTTGGAGACAAGAAATAAATACATCTCCTATCAGTGTCTTAGATGAACACAGATTCAGGCTAAATTATATACAATGAGAAAATGGATGAGGATAAAGAACAAAGTGACAGATTGAAGGGCTGGCTGTCATCTCTGCTATAATATGAAGCATCATGGCTGTGGGTAAAGGCTGACTGTGGACTTGCCTTGTGCTGGTAAGCCAGTACCTTGTCTTTGTGAAATTAATTGAAATTGATGAAAAGAGAAAAGGGAGGTGTTTGGGACAGAATTATTGAATGTTGTTTTTCTAATTTATTGCTGGATGGAATCTAGAATTATATGAAAGGCAAAGTCTATTCACATTTACAAATCTACACAGAAATGTTCTCTGCTCTGGATGTTTAGCAGATCGAACCAGCGAATACCCTTTGATGTCAGAAACTTTCATTATTCCGAAGTAGTTTCACTTACAATTTCTGTTTTGGTTAATCTTTTGTCTTAACTCAAACAGGATCAGGGAGTTGGTGCAAGACTATATAATTCTTGGTTGATGATGGTACACAGCTCAGCTGGGATACCTAGTAGCTGTAACATTTAAAAATGACTGTAAAAATGTAAAATAAACTATTTTGATGATCCCATGTTTTAGGAGCTACTGAAACAGCACAGTTAGTATGTTCTTTAATCTGCACTAATATGTACTTCATTCACCACACTTGTTCCTTGCCATCAGTGCGTTTACTGTAACTACACAACCACAGGGATTGATTAATGTGCATGTATGGTCATATTGAAATATGTACAGTAGGTTCCAGGACCCCAAGCTCAAGAAGAGCAAAAGTTTCTGATAAATTAGTTTGCACTTATTTGACATTGATGGTGGCCTGATTGTAGGTCCAAGAGTGCAAAAAAAAAAAATGAATATATTTCACAAGTCTCAAAATAAGTGTCACCCTGGATGCCCTGTTGACAATGCTACAGTGCTGGTGAGGGTCCTTGTGCGTTCTGTATCTCAGACTCTCTTTGGTTGCAGCCCATCGATCGAGAGGCCCTGGTGTATCACATGGATGCGGAGCACCGTCAGCGAGGGGAGGTCTTTGCTGAGGACCTGCCTGACGAGTTCTTCCAGGTCACCGTTGATGACATCAGGAAGCGCTTTGCACAGCTCAAGAGTGAGAGGTAAGCTCTGCTTCCTGTTTCCCTGTTAAACTGATCAGACACAAGCCTATTTTGGGGCTTTGGATAATTCTGTTTATTAATGTATTTATTTTTATTTTTTAGATTTTAAATTTGGTCTGGGATGGTGCATAGTCGTTCGCACTGTGTTTGCATGCATCTTAGGAGTGAATAAGTTAAGGAATATATCGTAGCTAATACATCTTGTTTCTACTTTGCAACCCAGTTCAAGACACAAGACTCAACCTGTTTTTATTTTTTTTTTGTTTTAACATACAATTTTAATTGGAGAGCATTTATCATTGCCACATCACAAGCTGATGAACCTATGCTGGCCCATTATGGGTTTTATATTTGTGTGTCTTGCACACATGACTGGCACGCATGGGCTTAGTTCGTTCCCATCTTAATGCCCCACAGCGTTCCTATTGGTTAAGATAGCCTCATGGCGGATTTGTCTTTATAATCGGCTCAAATTGTGTAATAACCATAGTTCTTACAAGGCATTCACTAAGCCATACATCAAAGTCTGTGACCAGAATTTTTTTTTAAGTTGACATTACTTTTTAAAATTGTTTTAATGTTTTTTATTGGCAAGACATAATTGGAGAAATTCCCACACCACCTTGGATTTATATAGTTCCAGTACAAGTGGTTCATTTTGTTTTTATGACCTGTTCTGGTCAACCTCTAAACTGTGGTCACCCGCATTAAACCATTCTTTTAACAGCTTTTCATGTTCTTTTATAATTGAGCCCAGTCTTAAAGTTGGGTTGGGAGATTGTTCATGCATGTATAGCGATGGATGAGAATGGCATGTGTTTTATTTTTTTTTAATAGGTCTGAGGTTTTTACATTTGTAAACATGTTTTCAAGTTGTACATTTAATGTGTGTGTGTGTGTGTGTGTGTGTGTGTATATATATATATATATATATATATATATATATATATATATATATATATATACACACACACACATATAAATTGTCTTGCCATTTGTCTTTTGTAAATTCAATACATTTATAAAACAACGCTTGTTTTTTAAAGTGGTGAGGTGTTAGGGGACAATTTTAGAAGAATGCTCGTCAGACATATTTCTGGTTTGATAAAACAGGCTTGTAATCTGTCTGTCTGGGGATCAAGCAAAATAATGTTTATAATGTCCAGATGAAAAGGGGCGGGGGTGTTCAGTGTTGTAAAGAGCGACTGGTCTTAACAATGCTGTCCTAAACAAATAAACCTGTCAGTGAGCTCCTTCAGCCTCCATCTCAGCTCTACAATGGAGCTCCATTAACAGTGTTGCAGTGTTATGCCACTTGAGATCATTAAGATCATTTCACTTGAGCGATTCAACTCAGTCATGTATGTATTCATGAGGCTCGCGGTGACATAAGCAATGCAAACAGCTTGCTCCATAGTGGTATCCTATTATAGTTTTTGGGGTTTTTGCTTTAATTTTCAGGGAGGTTCTTGAAGAGGCTCCGCTGTTGACCAAGTCCTTGAGGGAGTCTCGGATGAAAGAAAAGATGCAACGATACCCCAAGGTCAGTGCTTGTACTCCTCTCTCTACCGAAACAATCTGATATTGATTTGAGTAGTGTACAAAACGCATTTGTTTGTCTTCTGATGGTTCATTTGTGTTGGTTTCTATCGGGGGTCGGGGGGGGGGGGGGGGGAGTTTTAAAGAATCACAAATTAAAGAACATGTTAGTCTGATCTTTTGTGTTTGTAAGTACAATTCAAGGACTCAATGATATCCTTTTGTGCTGGGCAGGTTGTGGTGAGAGTACAGTTCCCTGACAGACATGTTTTGCAAGGATTCTTTCGACCTTTGGAAACAGGTGAGATGTTAATACATTTTGGTAATTTTGATTTGTTTATCTACAATGTCAGCTGTCGAAGAGGCAAGTTGACAATCTAGAAGTAATGTCTTCAGAACATTCAGGAAATCAAATTGGACAAAGTTTAAAGCATCATAAAGTATTAAATTCAGTTTTTACATTTTTTACCAATAGTATCACAACTGATTTATATATATTCCTCGCTATAACGCGGGTCTCGGGGGACACACACAATATGAGCGTTATAACCGAAGAGTGTTATAAACAGGGGAGGAGGTGGGGGCGCCGCGGGGGACAGAACAACACACATCTCACTAAAATACAAAATAAAATAACTCCCTTTAATTAACTTTCCGTTAATTAACCATGCACCATGTAATCAACGCTATATTTTTTTCCAAAACAAACGAAAAAAAAAAATAGGGTAACATTCCCACTCATGGATCATTTTAATTAGCAGTTTTTAAACTCTAAATAGCCTGGCTAAACGGCGGTCGGGAGTTCAGTTCGAAGCGACAGACAAGCAAACCAAGTGCAAGAAGGAATGGGCTCGTCCCAGGTTTGGCTGCTAGAGCGGGGTTGAAGCGTCTTCCAGAGAAAGCCGCAGCTCCTGCAAAAAAGTAAATACATTGGGAAAGATAACCATGTAATAGGCCTAATATTTATTTAGTTATAAAACAAATGCTGAATAACATGTGTTATAAAGTGCCAGCGCAGCTTGGAGTTAGAGTATTTGGAATACTGTAATCTGTCACAAGTGTTATTTAATCAGTAGTATTTTGTATTTAATTATATCCTGATGTAACTATCACTGACACTGTTATCTGCTCCGTTATTGAATCGTATTTTGTCATATACTTGTACTTGCTAGAACCGAAGTCATTGTATTTTATCTTGCTCTTAATTGTATTAATACTTGTACTGTGATTCTTGAAATGTATTTTTGTTTACGACTGTAAGTCGCCCTGGATAAGGGCATCTGCTAAGAAATTAATAAATAATAATAATAATGATTTACTGTAAACATATGGCATGAATCACTAGTATAGGGAATTGGGGGACATGCTGTAGGAGCGTTATAACCAAGAGTCTTATAGCGAGGGAGCAGTGTGTGTGTGTGTGTGTGTGTGTGTATATGTATGTGTGTATATATATAATATATAAATATATAAAACACAGAATCAACACAGCAGCTCTTGAGCCTCTGTTTTAAAAGTTATTGACAGCAAAAAGTAAACAAACCAGAACCCAACCTCCTGAAAATGTGTGTAGTGATTTTTATATAGACTGTATATATTATATATTGTGACTTTCTGTTATGTGGAATGTAATAAACGACAACCAAAATAATGAGTTTTTTTTCCCCTTCACTTTACAACGCTGTTTCCATGTTTGTTTTATTTGAAGTGTTTAAAGTTACATTTCAGTTTTCGTTTGCTTGTTCAGGCACAAGTAAACCTCATGTTATTACTTTATGAAAACGTGTCAATGGCCACTGTTTACTGTGAAGAAATGGCAAGGAATGAAAAAATAAATAAGTAAATGAAATGCAGTGTCAACTTTATGTACTAAAACAACATTTAACTTGAGCTGCTGTTTGGCATCCTTTGTTTTGTAGTTAACTCACTGGGGTAAAGTAAGTCCTACACAACTTATTCTTTACTCCTGTGATGTTTTTCTATTTTAACATGTTACATAGTGTAAGTTCTTGCTTTAAAATAAAGGCGCAGACACGGGCCGTGGCCATGCCCCCTGCCCCTGCTGCTATGCTGTCTCTGCCTGCGTTCAGTGCAATATAATTTATTTTTGAAAAACGAACGGCTATCCGAACGAACATTTAAATTGAGCGAATATGCGAACATGAAAGTCCTGTGTTCATCCCAGCACTAATATATATATATATATATATATATATATATATATATATATATATATTCATTCCTTTGGGTGAGTGTTAATGGGGTTTGTGTGCAATGAATGTGCAATGAATGTTTCAGCCCTTTCATGTTTCTTCTTTTTTTTTTAATTAGTTTTGTGTTCAGACATGTGTTGTGTGGCATCTGCAGTTTGCGTGATGTTGTCTCACAACATATTCATACAGAAAGCAGTTCTGGTGGGGTGTTGAGCAGATTCTCATGAGGATCGGGAGCCAGGAACCTCACTAGCGCCAAAGGCACAAGTGATTTACAGCGAGGTTTCACACAAAACAGCACTGTTTTTATTGTTTTTCTTTAGCACTCTCTGTGGCTGCAATTTATATATAACCAGCAAAAGGCAATAAAAATACTTATTAGTAACTTCTTTTAAAAAGCATTACAGCAAGTCATGCATTTCTTACATTATTCTTCCTAAACCCACATCAAATGCAAATGCAGGAATAGTTTTATGGATTTGGTTCAATAGTCATAAAATATTTTTGACTAGCAGTTGACATCCTCCTATTAAACATGCTACAACCAGCTTGGGCAGGTGCCACTAGTGGGCTGTGCACGGTTCTTAACATTATCTCCATTCTCATCCCTGTGCTTTTGTAGCAGATTTTAGCAGAAGTCAGCATTACCATTTAACATTTTGACAGCCACACAAATAGACGCCTATTGTTGCTGTGCCTCTGTAAAAAATGTCTTTTTTTTTTTTTTTGTGAAAGCGTTTTACAAACGTACAGCATCACATCTTTATTAAAATATAAGAGAAAACACTATGGGGCAAAGGAAACACACAGATGTGGATGGCAAACGCTGAAATCTGTAGCAACTGGGGATATACTTACTGTTCCAAGTACATTTCTTAAGTAGTTCACTTTGGAAAAGAATCCTTAGGTGAGCCATAGCCATTAACTGACTTGCTCCTCTGTATATTAAACCTGCCTCCATTACACCCCACAAGATTTCTTTTTCTCAATGGGTTTAAAACAGGGCCCAGATAGAGAAGGCTTGTGTTTTTTGTTTTAGTTTTAAGAAAAACCTCACTTATTTTTTTGTAGGTTGCCCACTGTTACAATCTTTATGTTTTAGCAGCATATTTAAAACAAGACCTCATTGGTACATTCAAAGTGGCAATACAATGATGAGGTCTCTTAGGCGCTGAAAATCTTCAAGGGTTGGCTACACATGCAACGCTTGGCAACAGTATAATGCAAAGCAATCATCAGCCCTGTTTGTGTCATGTCAGTAAAACGACTGTGCTGAAGCAAAGCACGCCAGCTGAGTATTTCTTATATAACCCACATCAGGAATCGGACCTTGTCATTGTAATTAAACCATATAATTCATCGATTTTCAGTTCAGTGATGCATTTATTTGTCATTCGATTATTTTTTTTGACCCCGTTTTATTTGAAAACAAAAAAGTGATGTAGTATGTTTCTGTATTTGTACCTGTGATTTACTGTTTGGTTATTTAGAATAAACAGAGTAAACATGATCATTTTAGTGTAATTCTGCTGTAATTCTAATTCCAATTATAACTGACCTCGGGTCTGTCGGGAATATGCCAGCTGTACAGCACTAAACGGAAATGTATCAGATGCATTAAATACAAATCTGTGCAGCATTTCAGTGGAGTAGTTTAGGTTTATGGTTTTTCCCCTTTATCCCATGCTATTTTTAATGTAACTTTTACCTACCAGAAAATGTCCCCCCAAATCCCCACTTTTTGTCTCAGTCAACACAGCGTCTTACACCTCCAGCTTCACCACAGCAGTATACACTGAGCAGAAATGATCTGCTCTAAAATTGCATGTATTGGTTTTTCAGTCCGACAGACAGGAGACTTGACGGTTCTATGTGGGTAATGCAAAAATAAGTCATATGTGAGGACAATCATAACCGCACATTGTTATGTCTTTCCTCACTCATTGCTTGTTTTTACAATATTTAGTCTTAAATACCAGTACCAATATACACCAGTGGTGGTTATCAGAAGGCTATAACGGGATATTGGACAGTAATTTGCCAGATCTGCATCCTTCAATTACCTCCTCCTGCTTCACCCTGTGTTTTTTTTTTTTTTTTTTTTTTTTTTTTTTTTTTTTTTAAACCGTGCTATTTTAGTTTTTGTCTTTCCCTGAAACTGGTGAATTTAACACTGCAAAAATAGTCATTTTAAAGGGGTTTGAACTAATGAAGACCAGCGTGTAAAGGGCTCTACATGAGCCAGACTGAATCTTTTTAAACAAAAAAAAAAAAAAAAAAAAAAGGAGAGATCAAACAGCTTGTTTGACTCGACTTTGATGTCTGTCGCTTTCATTCTTGCTATGGTTTAATTTTATTAGACTCTTCCAGCTAATGTTCTGAAGAGGGTTTGGCTCCTATTCCTGCACCCTCTTTTACACACACGAACACTTTGGAGCTGTAAAAGTGTCCCACAGCTTTCTTCCTCAAAACGGAAGAATGGTTTTACAACTTTCTCTTTCCAGTTTATTGGATAATATTGGATAATATTATTATGTAACGCAGTGTTTTGGTATAGAGGAATTCAAGGTCAAAGGTCAATAAACCCAGGACATTTTTTGTTCCACGTACCTCACAATATGGTTTATATACTAATATATATATTAAAAACCAATCAGTGCTTCTTCATTTCATTTTGGTGTTGAGAATACAAATGCGAGCTAAAGTCAAATACCATTATGGGGAAAGTGGGAGCTTTGGCCTTATTACCAGGCTTACCTGCTTGATTATCAGATACATTTCTCCTTGGTACGTGGTCTGAGGTCTGCCTGGTAATTAACCTCCAGCCTGCAATCTGTTTTTCCTTTCTTTGGGTGTAATAAAAGTCTTCCAGTGTGTGCCATGGTGGTCCAGGGGAGGTAGAGCAGCTGAACCCTTCAGCACGTGGGCTGGAATGTCACCCAGTCGGAGCCTCAAAAACCCTGAAAACCACTCCCCACTGATGTGTGTAATGCTAGTCTGGATACGGTTAACCTAGACTGTTTTGAAAAAGATATAATCATGATCATAATAAAAACAGGTACAGTAACTTGACAGATATATATATATATATATATATATATATATATAAATTCCACCCCCCTTCTCTCAACTGGATTGAGTGGGCATCAGGATATTAAAGCAAATTCTGTCAGTCCAAAAGGTGTTGGGGATCTGGGTTGAAAAGCCCAGTGGAGACTTTGCAAAATGTATGCAATGGATTTGAGTAACCTTTCACTTGGACATGACATCTGCACCTGTCAAACTCTTCATAAATCTCTTCCTGTCTTTGCAGTGGGTGCTGTGAGGGAGTTTGTGAGGAAACATCTTGAGGATCCAGACCTCCGATTCTACTTGTGTAAGTGCCAGTGACCTCCATGACATAGAAGGCTTCTCCATCTATTTAATAGATAGCAAAACATTGATTCTCTTGAAGGACTCTTCTGCTGTTATACTCGGATTCAGAAGTGTGGGGTTCATGACTTTTTTTTTTTAGTAAAGTCCATTTTATAAAATATGGGCATGCAAGTTTGGGAGGAGTTACAATTTTTGTTTCTCTTGGATATTTTTTTGTTTTGTTTTTGTAATGATTATTTATTTTTTTCCTTTCAAGGGAGTTAGAACCTTTACAATCTTCATTAGAACCAAATGGATAGCCATGAGTCCTAAAATATATTTTTGTTTCCACTGGTACGTTTTTTCTTATGTGTTTTGTTTTTTTTATTTTGGGTTATGATGGTTAATGTTCCTTCCCTATTTAAAAAAAAAAAAATGGAAAGGATCCGATCTTACACAGCAGATTATCTAGGATCCCACCCTTTTCTTTAATGGTCGTCCAATATCTGTAAAAGCTTATGACACTCCTGAAACAAGTACAAAGAAAAAAAAAAGTTTCAAATCTTAACACCTTGGATCCCGATACTGTCATAAATCAGATGCTAACCAGGCCTGAACGGCTAATAAGGTAGGTGGGTGACCTCAGATGAAAGAAGCAGCTGCTGCAGGACCTGGACCTGCTAGTTCAGCCAGTATACATCCATCTATAACAGAGCTCTGCTCCTGCCCTTGTACTGTATCATTAGAGATGGATCACAAACCGTAATACATAGTAGCTCTCCCTGGTTCTGCATTTGCTCGATGCATTTTTACAAAAAAAATATGGATATTATAATATTAGAGAGATGCAGGAAACATCTACAGTGTATGGAGGGTATGTAAAAGTAATACCCTCGTTTTGTGCTTCTTATAATAACTATAAGCGTGTCTCTCTCTCTCTCTCTCTCCTTTTTCTCAGTTATTTCCCCTCCAAAAGTGATTTTGGATGACCTCACAGACACCCTTTTCCAGGTAAGGATCATCTTATTTGTTTTGTACTACTACAGTTCTCCATCCATAACTGTTAAACAGTCAACAGTGCTGAATTTAGAAGTACTAACTAAAATAAACTTCAACTCTGTGACAAACGTTTCGACTAGTAGTTTTTTTCAAGGTCTTCAAAATGCTTTTTGTTGAAACATCTGTCACTGAATTTAATGTGCTTTTAGTATTTGTAAATACCACCATAGTGTCACTGATTTATATTGCTTGCAAGCTTCTTTCAACAACATTCTAGAACATGTTCTTTACCCACAACAAAGATAACTTCCTGTCGCACAAATCATGCATGGTTTGGTAGCTACTGCACAAACCATACCTTTTCTTTGATTCAATTCTTCATTTTTGGCAATGCGCTGGAATATATATTAATACCTTTATAGAAATATTTGTAATAGGATTGATAAACTTTAAAGTCTATGCTTGTCTATAGAGCACCTTTAGGAACAGTGCTGCTCCTATGTGAACTAATGCCAGTACTCTGCATTCATATATATAAAACTGCGTACTGTAACACTGCGTTTAATAAACATTAACCAATGGTTATATATCAACAAGTTGTTTTTTGTTTCCCCCCCATTAACAAAATTCTTTATTTTAAAAAATAAAACGAAGACGGCACCAGTTGAGTCTGCAGGCTGAAAGTTATATTTGTGGATGTGTGTCAGTAGCTTCCAGCTGCGTTGGGGCAGTTGAGACATCACACAGCATTCGCATTTGGCTTCAGAAACATCTATTCATAGTGGCAGTGTTCGCTGACGTTGGGGAGCTGGGGGGGGGGGGGGTTCCCAGAGGTTTAAAAGAAAGAAGTAACAGCAGCAGAATTTCCATTTATTTTCCCGGAAACTATCTAAAGCAATGTGGTTTTTCTTTTGTTTTGTTTTTTTGTTTGGTAGACATAATGTCTTCACGGAGAAGGATGGTCTGCTCCACTCTTCAAAGGCACTTAAGATGTATAATTAATAACAGAAATCAGCAATTTGAAATTGCAGCAGAAAAGCACCCCGATTCCTTTGAACTTTTCAGTTTTCCAGTCCCAAAGGATGATTACAGTCACTTAATTACACAGGATTAAAAGAGGGTGGATCCAGTTCCAAAAAAAAAAAAAAAATTATGCTATCCAGTTTTCCACAGACGTTTAATAAAAACTAACAATATAGTTCATTTTTTTTATATATATATATATATATATATATATATATATATATATATATATATATATATATATATAAATAGTACAGTAGCCTTATTTTCCAGACTCATTCTTCCTATTCTGAAGTGCCAGATCAGTGAGGACTACACACTGTAAATCACTAATATACTTGCTACACCAGAAGGCTCAGTCGACCGTCTCTATTAATCAGCTTATCAGTCAGTCAATCAATCAAACTCTGGAAAACCTCCCAGATAGACTTTCCTGCAGCGATGTGCCTGCTGTCAGATACAGAGAGCGTGGTAGCCTGTCATTGTTTTTGCACAGTCTGTCTAGAGCAATATGCAAAGTAATTCTGCCTTGGTTGTACATTTATAGTACCGTCAACTCATATATAAGATCCTCCATCATACATCACACACAACTAATACATCATAATGGCTTAGTTGGTTGCGTTATATTCTATAATAGAACATTTAAACCTGTGTAACAAGTTTAAGTACAATAGTAGTAAGCGTTAACTTAAAACATTTAATAATGTATACAGTTCTCTCTCTCTCTCTCTCTCTCTCTCTCTCTCTCTCTCTCTCTCTCTCTCTCTCCTATATCTGACTTGCACATCTAAAAACCATGTAATGTCAAAAAAAGCATTTTGCATAGGGCTCTTGCAGTACAATATAGATATGGCTTTTACAGTTTACTGTCAACATGGCCTAACCGTGAATTAACTGAATTTGTAAATTTAAAGAATTGTAAAATATTTAGGGACATAAACATAGTCTGCTCTAGTTCATGAGTTTGCTTAACAGTGGAACGTTATATTAATGTGTGGATGTATTCAACAAACAAAAGCACTTCACTCTGGCAGGAATGTACACGGTCAATATTGTTTCATTTACTTTCCACGGCATTTTACAATCCTCTAATATAGTATTCCTAGTATTGTCCAGCATCATATATCATCTCTGCTGCTTTCACTGGGTGGTGGCAAGCGTTTGATAATTTACTAATTTTTTTTTTCACCAGGCAAGGTAGCTTATAAATGGAAAATCGGTATTAAGCAAAAATTCTATGCAAAAAAAAAGCTTTCGTCCCATAGTCATTTTAAAATCACTGATGCCAATCAGTAATCCATATAACCATGATGCTTTAGGTTGGCATTGTGGTGTTGCTTGTCAAAATGACTTGAGCTTAAACTGGTTTAAAAGACAGCGTGAGCATGTGGTGCACAGAGTGCCTTTAAAAGTCTGCTGGGTAAAGGCGCTGTTGCTTTGTGTTCCTATGATAGCGTAGCCACTATTCATGTAGCTACAGACGTGCTCAAATTTGTTGGTACCCCTCCACAAAAAATGAAGAATGCACAATTTTCTCTGAAATAACTTGAAACTGACAAAAGTAATTGGCATCCACCATTGTTTATTCCATATTTAATAGAAATCAGACTTTGCTTTTGATTTTTTATTCAACATAATATTGTAAATAATAAAACAAATGAAAATGGCATGGACAAAAATGATGGGACCGCTAACCTAATATTTTGTTGCACAACCTTTAGAGGCAATCACTGCAATCAAACGTTTTCTGTAGCTCTCAATGAGACTTCTGCACCTGTTAACAGGTAGTTTGGCCCACTCTTCCTGAGCAAACTGCTCCAGCTGTCTCAGGTTTGATGGGTGCCTTCTCCAGACTGCAAGTTTCAGCTCTTTCCATAGATGTTCGATAGGATTCAGATCAGGACTCATAGAAGGCCACTTCAGAATAGTCCAATGTTTTGTTCTTATCCATTCTTGGGTGCTTTTAGCTGTGTGTTTTGGGTCATTATCCTGTTGGAGGACCCATGACCTGCGACTGAGACAGAGCTTTGTGACACTGGGCAGTACGTTTCGCTCTAGAATGCCTTGATTGTCTTGAGATTTCATTGTGCCCTGCACAGATTCAAGGCACCCTGTGCCAGGCGCAGCAAAGCAGCCCCAAAACATAACCGAGCCTCCTCCATGTTTCACTGTAGGTATGGTGTTCTTTTCTTTGAAAGCTTCATTTTTTTGTCTGTGAACATAGAGCTGATGTGACTCATCTGTCCAAAGGACATTCTCCCAGAAGGATTGTGGCTTGTCAATATGCATTTTAGCAAATTCCAGTCTGGCTTTTTTATGTTTTTCTTTCAAAAGTGGAGTCCTCCTGGGTCTTCTTCCATGGAGCCCACTTTCGCTCAAAAAGCGACGGATGGTGCGATCAGAAACTGACGTACCTTCACCTTGGAGTTCAGCTTGTATCTCTTTGGCAGTTATCCTTGGTTCTTTTTCTACCATTCGCACTATCCTTCTGTTCACTCTGGGGTCGATTTTCCTCTTGCGGCCGCGCCCAGGGAGGTTGGCTACAGTTCCATGGACCTTAAACTTCTTAATAATATTTGCAACTGTTGTCACAGGAACATCAAGCTGCTTGGAGATGGTCTTGTAGCCTTTACCTTTACCATGCTTGTCTATTATTTTCTTTCTGATCTCCTCAGACAACTCTCTCCTTTGCTTTCTCTGGTCCATGTTCAGTGTGGTGCACACAATGATACCAAACAGCACAGTGACTACTTTTCTCCATTTAAATAGGCTGAATGACTGACTACAAGATTGGAGACATGTGTGATACTAATTAAAGAAACTAATTAGTTTGAAATATCACTATAATCCAATTATTTATTATCTTTTCTAAGGGGTACCAACAAATGTGTCCAGGCCATTTTAGAATATCTTTGTAGAATAAGCAATAATTCATCTCTTTTTACAGCTTCTTTGCTTTATTCTATGACATACCAAAGGCATGCAAGTATACATGATAAAATAGCTTTTAATTTCATCATTCTTCCTGAAAAGTGAAGCATTATTTCAATGAGCTGTAAGGGTACCAACAAATTTGAGCACGTCTGTATTTCAGGTTGACCAGTGTGTACTGTACATAGTAATTTGTGAATGGAATTTTCACTAGGGCAGTTTCTCCCTCTTCAAAGGACGACACTTAAGTTTTTTTTTTTTTGTTTGTTTATTTGTTTAAAATTATGTAATGATCCCATAGTAAATCAAAGAAGATTTCTTTTTAAGTCCCTCCATGGGTGAGCATTGCTATCCATGTGGAAAAACTGACGAGCGCTTTCACACCAGCCTGAAACGACACAGCTCTAGGACATTAAGTGCTGTAAAAGCCCTACTCGCATGTTTGTTTAACCATTATTAATAAATGCATGTGTTTTCACTGGCTTGCACTCTTAAGAAAAATATTTGAAATAAAAAACATATCATTAGTGAACGCTGCTGCATCCTTTTTGTAGCACTGTTTTTTCAGGAGGTCAATGTTTTTGAATGGAGGGAGCAGACTTGATTTCTAGTTTGGTTTTAATTGGATGGGTCTGAGTTAGCAACCTGTTGAAATAGTGTTGGTTCTGTTGTTCCACCAGAGTAGTAAGATCAGTTCCAGGAAGGCTGTACATTTTCCATGGAAGTTAAGATAGTGTTTGCGGAATGGCGGTAGGTTCATTTCTGGCCCAGCTTTAGAAAGAATCTCACAGTCTTACTGTATCCTTATGGGAAATATCCAGCTTTAACCTTCATAGCGAAAGATGGAAGTTTTGGATTATTCTGCGCTCGGGCTTTGAGCCTGTGATTTGCAGGCAATTGGTGGGAACGAGAAGGAATTTCAGTGGGCACCAACAGGTTATTAAATGTTCTATAATGGTTACATACATTAGGTTTTTTCTGATTACAAATAAGAGTATCCTTACCGCATACAAATGCACTATACCGTAAAACCTGTTGCATGAATAGCTGTGTAGACTTCTTGTGATGAATGATTTTAAGACCCAAATAACAGCAGGCAAACACAACCGATTAAACATTAACCCTTGCAGTGCTTTGGGACAGTTTATTGGTTTGTTTTCTCACTGGTTCTGAGACTATTGGAGATCGGTTGGAGATGATAATGCTCTGAATTGCTGCATGCTGTGCACACATATGTGCATCCTTTCCATTACTGCACAAACTATAGCTTTTATCAGACATTGCACAATACAAATATAAGCAGGTGCCCTCTGTATCAGTTAGTCTTAACTCGTACTGAATTATTTAACGGTCGGTAATGTTTTAGATATTTTGTCCACATGTGTGTTTGATTTTGCCCAGCAGGAGCTGGCACATGGGGTTAATACAGGGTGCTTTGATCCCCCCCCTGCCAGGAATAGAACTAGTTTATCTGATGGCTTCTTCATGTTTGTGGGCCTGGCCAGCCGATCCGCAGCCTTGATGTATGAGTGATGGCTCCAGGTTAGAGAGGGATCAGGAGAGTGAGAGAAGGGAACTGGGTCCCAGATGTTGGGGAGGGACTTCAGAGCTCAGCCTCCCCTTATCTGTCACATCCAGCTGCCCGACACGCACTTCCAAATGTGACACTTTTTATCTTTCCCATTGCTCAAGACTCCTTTAGTCTGTTTTCATCAGTAGATTAAGGTTTTATTTGCCCCATCTTTTTTGGTCTGGATTCAATGCATATTAATAATTCAAAATAAACTATTTAATGTTCTGATTTTTTTTTTTTTCTCTCAAGTACAGTATTTCTTATTTGTGGTTTTTTTTTTACGTATTTAATAACTTGCTTAATAATAAACAGAAATTTTGTTGTTTGATTTTGCTGTTTTATATACTACATGGACCATTTGATGTATTTGAAATATTGATCCCTATACACAGTGTTAAAGACACCAACATCAGTCTAGATTTTAATGTTTCTGACTGTTATACTCCATTCATCTTACTTAAAAACTAAAATTGTCTAGTGCCTGTGGCAGGATGGCTCGCAGTGGTGAGGTGTGGTGACGTCACGGACCAGGAAGTAACTGAATCAAAACAATGGATGGGCGGGTGAAGCTGAATGCTACGGCACTCAGTTGAATTTATTAATAAACAAAACAAACATAAAAGATTTAAACAAACAACAAAACAAAAGGGCACGAGGGCCAAACGAATCAGACAGACAAACAAGTAAGTGTCGTGCTGGCACGTTTTAGCAATTGTTATTTCTGTCTCCTCTCTATCTCCCCGTACCTCCTCTCTGCACCCAACCCTGCAGCACGGACAGCTGCAGGTTCTTATACTCTGGCCGAGGGGTTAACTAGCTGTTAATTATCTTATTACCCCTCGGCCACAGTCTGCACGCGTTTGGTAAGGATGCATGACTGTCAGCTAGTTAAATAATCAGTAGCTGATCAGTCATGCGTCCTCACAGGGTTTTTAAATTATAAATATAAAAAACAATAACAAAAGACGCTGCGCTTTTATCCGCGCCGCAAACAAAAATTCAAATAATAATAAATAGGGGCGGGACACTCCGCCACAGTGCCCCAATATCATTAGCATTTATCACCTGCCGCTTTTCGGTAAATTGTCAAAATGTAGTCAGTCTGCAACTTTTACTATCAATAAAAAACTCTATACTTGGATCTCGTTTTGTTTCCTGTTTTAACCGCTAAAGCATAGGCTTAGTTTGCCGTTCGAAGCAAATGACAGCTATTTCATGAAGGACTGTAATCGTAGTGGTTAAAACAAGACCGAAATACATATCAAGCCATCCTTTACCCTCTTAATTATCCAATTCCTACATTTGAATCAACTTGACCTCTGCGACTGTTTGATGTGGTCCTGGCCGTGCGAGGTGAAGTAGAGTTGAAAGTTTATTGTTTAAAGGGAAGATTGTCATGACTAGACCCCTGGAAAATAAACTTTCCATCCTCACACACACAGCTGCAGTGAGGCTATGTGTGTGTGTGTGTGTGTGTGAGCTCTGGGGCAAATAAGATGATGGTAATTAAGTCCTTATTTAAAGCAAAAGGAGTACTAAAAATAAACTTTCAAGCGCATGTGGCCACAATACTGGTGGGCAAGTGCCTTATGGAAGCATGTCTGGGCTTGAGTACATTTTCCAGACTTGCTTGGGCATCCTAGTTCATCTTACATTAACCATGCCCAAGCACATCTGATTTTCTGTACCTTTCATTGGGACACCTGAGGATGCCAAATAACCTTTAAACGTAAAGCTTGGGTTGACCAAAGAAAGTTTTATTTTAGCGAGTTTCCACCCAGCGCTATGCTGAGACCACCAGCCTCAATTTGCTTGCAACCTAAGCCAGATTTGATCCCAGGCCTAAAGTCTAGTGTTTTAGAGGGGAACGGTGGGTGTATTGCATTAGATCTGGGTGTCGCCCTCAGTTCCTGGAGGGCTGTGATGTCTTCTGGCTTGAGTTCCATCCAAGCTTTTTCTCTTACTTAATTGGTCTAATTGTTTGATTAATTAGACACATTTAACACTTCTCTCCAGGCCTCTCAATGTTTCATAGGTGTACCTTGAATCAAGAGCATTTTTTTAAAAATCATAAACTGTAAAAGACCTTGAAAAATATGAATTATGTCGAATTGAACAAATAATGAGACCAAGTATGTTAATTGAGAGCTGAAGTTGGAATGAAAACCAGAAGACCCTGTCGTCTGTCGAGGACGGGAGTTTGACACCCCTGACCTATAAAGATTGAAGATAAGCGTGACATTTTTTAACATCTGTTGCTTGTGGCATCTTCCCATATCCTATTAGACCCAGCCACTCTGAACAGTATTGCATACACTGTGTGAGTTCTTCTCGTATACAACCCTTTTGAAAGTTCTGGGTAAACTGTTGATAGATTCTTTACTCGGGGTGCTAAATAAATAAGAAGTATTGAGGCATATGTGATATTCTAGTTAAACCCAGAACGGCAACAATTAAGAGGGAATTGGTAGTGCTGAAATCATCTTGAAGCAGAGGATTAACTGATGACACAACGGGAGACCCAAGAATAATGCTTCCTTTAATTTACATGGCTTAGGGTAGGAAGTGCATTGTTTTTAGCGGGTGTGCTCCTAAAGCTAGCTGCTTGAAGTGGGCTCCACTTAAACCACACTACATGTTTGCAAAACAAGTGCTACGTTCATTTCCTCGTTGCTTTGGGGCATTTTCTTTTGTTAATATGTATATCTGTTCTAACAGCAGAACAAGATATTAAAGGAAACTTTAATGAAGTTGTTTTTTAGTTTATTTTTTCTTTGAGTAAATCTAGTACTTAAAGCTACAAAGGGACGCTCAACCCTTTAATTCAATGGGATGCGTGTCTTTGTACTTTAATATCCCTCTTCCTTTCTGTGGAAGATATCGGTCCACATCACGAGTTATAGGGTGTTCTTCATTATGAAATTAATAGCTTGGAATAAACCCTACCATTAACATTAAGAGAGAATGTGACCTTTCTTGAGGTTTTAATTATACTCGCTGTGAAGGTAGAATTTCATCCACAAAATTATAAAGTTGACTGTTGTTAACTAGCATTACTTAAAGAGGTCTATTCAGTTGATCTGCACGAAGGCAGATCTATCTATCTAAATATATGTACACACACACAGCAGACAAAATTGATCTCTTTAGTTGACAGGGGTATTCCTTACACAGCCTTGTCATGTTAACACTGGTAATGCAATGATATAGGATAGCTCAAGCCTACATTATGCTGTACTTCATTGAGTATCTCCTCTGTGTTACAGTTGACATCAGAATGCTTTCCTTTGACATTGATATATTTGCCAGTGGTGTGATTGGTACACTGGGATATGGATTTCACCAGCGTCCCAAGCTGTAGCCTTTTCCATTATTGATAGTTGCCATAGCTACAATATGCACTTGCTGCTCACTCAATTAAGAAGGTCGTGGGAAGAAGCAAAACTCCTGTGCGGACTTCAAAACTTCACTGGGATAGACACCTCGGATGCATAACAAGTCCCTGTCATTTTGAAGGCATACAATGAATACAAATACTGTTGATTTCTAGTTAATGTTTATGTTAATTTAATTAATCAAGCATGCCACATCTTCAAATATTTGGACATTTAAAAAAAAAAAAAGTTTTCCCAAAAGCTTTGTTTAGTTTTTGCTTTATTTTATCCCAGCATTTGCTGTGGCTGGCTTAGTCTTTTTTCTTTTGATGCCTGCGTTTTCCTATTAAAATTTTTAGCATCAAACCAACAACAGGCTCACAGAATCTTAATCACTTTGTGTCATGTAATGGAAAGAATGTTTCCCATCCTTGCAGCTCTTTGATTCCACCTCCCCCCTCCACTCCCATTCAGCACTTCAAATGGGATTGTTTGTTTTGTTGGAATGCTGTTTATACCATTTAAATACATCATGCCCTCTATAGAGGGGAAAAAAAAAAATCAAAAATCAAAAGTATGTGTGCAGTCCGACAATAAAAGCTGGACCCAACTGCATATAATTTTCTCCCTGAATGAAAACGTCTCGCTGGGGCTGTCTGTTTGTGTATTGCAGAGAGAGAGAGAAGAGAAGGGGAGGGGGTGGGTTGGGTTGTGTGAATCTTTTGAAGTGCATGAGCCCTGCTGTTAATTTTCACTGTACAGGGGTGACGGTTCTTCTTCAAGTTTTCTTCCCTGTCGGAGTCGGAGGTTCTGCCATGAATTTTCCCTGACCCCTCTGGGACATCTTTTCCCCCCGGAGTCTTTGATGTCTGTGCCCAGACGCTGATTGACAAAAGAAGTTCCAACGGCGGCACTGAAGGGGAGGTTGAAGGAGGGTAGCGAATTGGGGGGGGGGAGGAACCTGCAGGACTTTGAACTAAACAGATCTGTTAAGGCTGAGATGCTGTGCTCTTGATTATCACTTTGAGAAAGATTAACTCTTCTCTTAGATAATTGTCCAGCGTCTTGGGGGCAGGGGAAATTCAAAAAACAAGACGTGCAACCAAATTTAATTAGTTATTTGCAACTTTCTTTAAAGAAGCCTTCTTTTTGTTTTAAAACCTACCACAGTGGACGTGCTCTTGATTTAAAAAAAAAAAAAAAAAAAAAAAAAAAAAAAAAACTGGGGTAAACGCTTTGAAAATATGTCCCATTGTACAATTAAAATAGCAAGCCCATTCACATTTAGCTTAACCCCTTTTTTTCCAGTGTCTTATTGGGATATTTTAGAAACTTTTGGGAAGCTCTGCTATAAGAAACTAAAAGTTTGGTAGTGAGTGCTCAGATGATGTCATCAGTGTCATCAAACAGGCGTTTCAACCATGTCTGGAGCAGGGTTTGTTTTTAATGAATACTCTTAGATTTTTAATTCAAGGATTCTTAAACATGCAACCTTATGCAAGGTTTCTTTTTTAATAAAGAAAGCTTCATCTGTAGATTGTGTTTACAGTTTTTATTTTAAGTGTGTAAAGTTAAGCTTGGCACGAGATGGACAAATAAATAATATACTTGGCAAGCCGTTCTGGTTTTGTCTAAATGGCATCATGGGGTGAGCCCAGTTTAGAACATATCTCTGACCTTTTATCGGGGGAATAGGAAATACTGTGGGACTCTGGGATTAATTTGAAGTAACCCGTAAGTATAGACTTGAACCATTCCTCTCTATAAAGCATTCTGGAATATATTCATACAGAATTGTTTTATATTCAAAGTAGAATAAAATATACATACATAATAATTGCTGCTTTATAAAGGATTGCCTGTTCCATCCTCAACTACAATAACTTAATTAATACCCTCTGGGTTTTTTATTTTATTTTATTTTTTTTATAATGAAGCCCTGAAAGTTCTCAACACTTCAGTCTAGCAAGCAGGTAAGAATTGGAAAAGCACCAAGCTGTTAAACGTCTTGTTACACAGCATGTACAGGATAGAGTTGCAGATTCAAATGCACTGAACACAAGAGTATAGTTAGAAAAGAAAGGGTAGAATTGGCTTCTTCCACTTCATAAAAGATATTAACAAACTGTTTGATATTAAAAGTCATTAAACTTCAAGTAGTACTAGACTAACAAATCACACTCAGACACACACATCTGATTCACTGATCGCTATCTTTTACTTTTAAAAATAGTACACTGCCTGGATGCAAGTCATTAGAGAAGAAATAACTTGGTAAATATAGACCAAGCACATATAACACAGTATATCTCAGTAACCTGGTGGTGCGCGGGTGAGTCATGCAATCAGGGGAGCGCAGCTTTGCTTCCTGGCTGTGCCAATTTGCCAGTCTTAACTGGGGATCACAGAGGCCACTGCCCTACAGAGACCCCTACTAGCCCAGCACCCAGTAATTACAAAAACTGGATTTAAAACCAAGTATGCTCTGCACACCTAGTTGTCTAAAAACGTCCCTTCTCCCTGAATACCTGTAATAAGGAAGGAATCTAATCTCTTCCCCCTCCAGCTATTGAGTGGTTCTTTTATAATCTGTGTTTTCAAATGCTAGATTGCAGACTTTAAATTCTGGATCAGATCTATGTATTTTATCCATGATTCATAGGCATACTAGGTAGGGCACATGTGGGTTTTATTCTTTTCATGTAGCTGTGTTAAAGGTGGCCCACACCTTAATTAATGAACACTAGAGACCTGGAGCCAACTGGGATTTGCATTGCACAGCTGTCACCAGACTTTCATAACATTGCTGGTTTCTGCACTTGAAACCACAACGGAATTAAGTACTATTAAAACAGTAGTTAATTTGCAGCCTTATGTTCGGTTCTAAAGATAATTCTTGCTTTAGCGACTTCCTGGTTCTGCCTTTGGGTCGATATTTATATCTTGTGATTCTGTGGCAAGGTTGTTGTTTCGTATGTCTGTTTTGGGAATGTGTAGGTAGGGTAGTTTTCACACCAACACGTGCAAGTGCCTTCAGTTCTCCCGTATCTAATTCAGCTTGCAGCTAGCCAGGTTAAACCTCAAGTGTTGATGTCAGGATGGCTGTTTGATCTGGGCTGCCGCTTGGCAAACTGAAATCAGGTCCAGACATTTTCTCATTGAATCCGATGGCATGCAAGGTGACACGCGTGTGTTAAAACACATTTATAAAAGTGATCCCTTTCTGTTCAGACTGCTTCGCTTGCACTGAATGTGTTAGATACCATCTGGTTTGATGTTTGCGATGTGTAGGTTATATCTGAGATGGAGAATCTGTGTATTTTCTTGAAATAAAGTGTTTGAAGTGTTATTTTGCATACATTTTAACCATGTTTTGCATTGTCATGTTTTTCTCCTTTGCATGCACATACCTCCTTTTTAATTTTTTTTTTTAAAACAAAAGATTAAGCATGATTGCCAAAAACAGATTCAATCGAATGATTTAACTCTACCAGTGTATATCTTAACTATAGAAAATACAGTGCTCTGTTATTATAGTGTGTTCCTTCGTAGCGTCAAGCTAGTTATAATGCAGTGTGATCGTACTGTAATTTTATGAGGTCTACCTCAAGGTTATCCTTTGAAAGACAGAAAGAAAAAAAAATCATCAGCTTGGTTCCAGATAGAACAGTGTAAAATATTGTATTAGTAAATAAAAAAATGTTTTAAAAAGTTTGACATTTCGTAATGGCTGGCGACTAGAAAGTGAAATGTGACCCAAAATGCAAGTATCCCAAATCATAGAGACCTGTCATTTTTAAAGTTATATTATTACTAAACTATTATAGTTGATCCTTTGCATTTGTTCTCTCTATAGCCTAAAATATGTTATGTACAGTATGCTGAAATAGACTTGTGTTCAAAACAATTCACTTTTTACAAAACCTTAAGCATTCTGTTTGTGTTTGTCCTGTAAATAAGGGTTAGCAAAGTTCCTGAGAATAAGATTATGCACCATCACAATATCTACTTTGACCTTAATGTAACTTACCTGCTGTTTACATATAGAAAAGGAAACTTTTTTTTTTTTTTTTTCCTTAACCAGATGGGGAAAAAATGAATCAAAGGGGGGCGTAAAGTTGTCGTTGTGTATAAACAATGTCCAAACGAGATTTCGATGTTCTTTATTTCCTTGGCATGTTTATTGATTTTGCTTAGAACATTAAAATAAAGAGCTCAAAGACACTTGCTCAAAGTACCCTGTGGTAACAGTCTCCCTCCCTAGTTCCAAGGCACAACCTAACTCAAAACAGTTCAGCAGCCACATCACAATGTGTAAGGTCTTCCAGTTAAAGCTACAGTAGCATTAGCTGCGCAGTGCAAAACAGTACCAACTAATAACATTATAATAAAATAATCTGAACTGTGCAAATACTGTAACCTGGCCAAATACATTCCAACAATACACAGGCATTTTTGCAGAGGGAGTATTTTTAACATTAGGTAGATGGATTACTTTTACAATTAGGCATGGTTACAATTCAAAGGGTAGAGCACAGCACACAGCCACGCTAAAGAATCAAGAAGTGCAGTTAACATTTGTTGACTGGTGAAATACAATTCAGAGTTGCTGTAGTATGAAAAACCACATTTGTATGTGTAAAATGCTATAAACACGCGATCGTTCAAACCGGGGCGTTGACTCTGCAGAATCCGGTACAATCCTAATTAGTGAAAGTAGTGAAGTGCGAAAATCTGGGTCAGTCCGCTTCTTTCAATCCTCATTGATTTACTTTGGATCAGAACCAAATCTTAGAACTGTAAAAGTGTCTACAGCACAGTCACACACAGCAGGACAAAGCCAGATGTGGAAACAAACATATTGTAGCTTTGGCTCCAGCAGTGATATTGTTGCTAATTAGTGTATTAACACACTCATCTCATGACAGCCTTTATAGACAATCTAGGGAGGCTATGGTATACGTGCAAAAGTATTTTTGTCTAGACTTGAACTAAGACTTGTACTAAAGGGCAGCAGTGTGGAGTAGTGGTTAGGGCTCTGGACTCTTGACCGGAGGGTCGTGGGTTCAATCCCCGGTGGGGGACACTGCTGCTGTACCCTTGAGCCAGGTACTTTACCTAGATTGCTCCAGTAAAAACCCAACTGTATAAATGGGTAATTGTATGTAAAAAAAAAAAAAAAAAAACTAATGTAATTGTATGTAAAAATAATGTGATATCTTGTAACAATTGTAAGTCGCCCTGGATAAGGGCGTCTGCTAAGAAATAAATAATAATTCAGATACCTTCCAAGCTGCTCTTTGACCTTTCAATCGGGATTGTCAGACTAGCTGCTGGCTCCCTACATTTTTTATGTCGGAGCTAGTACAAAGCGGCAGAGGTCAGCGGTTTCTGGTTGGTGACTCGACGTGCAAAACCATTGCATTCCGTCCCTTGCCAGAGTTCACAGCCTGGCGAACGCATTGGAGGCCAGGATGTACCCACAGGGAAATGTCATTAACATGGCAGCAGCTCAGAGTGGAAACAAACAACAACAACAAAAAAAAAAACGTTTGGAACCCTCCCAGAAACACTCTCTCTTTTTTTTCTTTTTGATCACTTCTCAGACAAAAGCCTTTGTTGAAAAAAGAGCATCTGTATTGCTGTCTGCTGCTAAAGCTAGCTTAAAAGAAGCAGTATTGTTTGTGTCAGCTGATCTAATTCCATTGCTCCCAAGAGTCACTTACAATAAGTAATGGCCCGGCAGGCATTGGAGTCTGGGCTATAAGGTTTCATAACGTTAATGGTATGAACTAGACCAGTTTTAATAGTGCTTACAGGTATCAACTAAATTTGAACAGTTAAGCAAGTGATGACGCACTGTAGAGACTATTCATAAACTGTTTCATGTGGCGCACTAATTGGTTCTCTTGGTCTTGAAATGCAAGATTGTTATATTAATCCCTAATTTTTCAAACTCTAGATGCCTGGAGCTTAGAGCTGGCAACAAAAGGAGCTTTGTCTTTTTTTTGATGGCGATAGTGAGCAGATTATGATTTTATTGCGTTCGAACGGTCCCCAGGTCTGTTGTGACAGGTGGACAAAGCGTTCTGCGGAGCGTGGTGGGGGACCAGTCTGCTTCACACACTGCAAGCAGAACTGCTGCCACTGCTCTGAGATCAAAGACGTTGTGTAGAAATGTGCTCTGGGCTCAGATCCACTTGTTTGTTTGTCTGACTTCCTGCCTATGCAGCTATCAAAAGTACTCTGAGTATACAGAAAGTTTGGCAAATTATTTTACTTTTTAAATATTCGACCGACATTCAAAAGAAATATCATACACATATAAAATTAACTTAAAACCTTTTTTTTTTTCTTGCAGAACTACATAAAAACCACAATCAGTTCAGGGTTAAATAAAATGTTTGATTTGTACATTTTCTGCAAATTCGTAATAAAGCATGGTCTCAATAATCTCTAGATTTGCCTCTTCTCATATATCCCATCATCTGATACATGTACCCCCCCCCCCCCCCCCTCCCTTCTCTTCTGATCTCTGTACTGTTAAAGGGCACAGAGATCTGCCAAGTGGTTCTAGTTACCAGCTTAGAGTGTGTTCTCTGGTAACCCTCTTCTCTAAACACACACACACTAAAGAAAGAGGGAATGTTTTTGAACTTTTTATTAAATCCTTTCGCATGGCTTGCATAACACGGCAGAATTCACTTTTTTCCCAAAAGACCCGAAGAAACAGCAGAACATCTCCTCACTTGCACTGTTTTCAGAGGTAATAAGGGTTCTTTTGGTTGACTTTTCCACTCACTTTGCAGTTTATTTGTGTTACATTCAATCCCCCTGCTGGTTTTGTTTGTTGACTTAAGTGGTTTTAAAGGCTGCGTATTTGTTATAATGCAACATATATCTATCATCTCAAATATATTTATATTTAAAGTTTCTAAATACCAATTATCCAGATGTTACCATACCCAAACTTGTTATGTACACTTGTTTCTGGGCTAAAGTGCCAATTGAAAATAACAATAATAATAATAGTAATACTGCCACCATAGCCCTAAAATAATACTGTTTTGGGTGATTTGTGGATGTCTGGCAAGCACCTGAAGCTAACTGTACATTTGCAAGTTAATAACATACAGTATTCAAGGTCACTGTTAAAGTTATTTTTTAGCGCTTCTAAGAAAATGCTGTTTTTATCAAAGATGTTTTGGGACTAACAGTCTTTGGCATTTGAAAGGTTACTCAGGGTCATACTGGTGTCACAAAAATGTCAAACCTTATGTTTTGAGATACTTGGGTCTAATCAATTAATGGAAAACAGTGCAGATCTAAATACAGACGCTGTTCGGGTCATTAAAAAATGCCATGGACAGGAGATTCTAGAATGTTATCAGAATATCTTGTACATTTCTAACATATTGCTGGTACGTAAGGCAACGACAGTACGGCATGCAATGCATATAAATGAGATGTCTTGCTGGGTTCCCCTCAAATGGAATATTGTGGATGTTTTGTATTGCTGTTTTTACAATGAAAAAATGACCATAAATTGAAAGCTTATTTGCCAAAAATGCTGCAGTTGCTGTATCTTTTTACTTTTCTCCTTTTGAGTATAGTCATATGAAATAAAAAATAAACTCTTCCGATATCTAGACCACTGCTCTGCTTCGTCCTTCCAAGCATATTAAAAGTACAAGTTCCATAAGAAGCATTTTACGGTAGGTTAACCATTAATTAACGTCACAAGATGGAGGGATGGAAGTGGGAAACAGAAGCTTAGTGGGTTAATACCATAGTCAACATGGATTATCTGCTTTAAAGCGAGTCTTTCCTCTCTGTTGTAAACCCAGACTACATTCGATTTAAGGAATACCAAGATGGGAAATGCAGTGCCTGCGGATTGCAGAATGCACCCAGGCCAGACCAGCAGTTCCTCTCTTTAAATGGGCTTGCTGTCTTAAGCGCCAAATGCTGATCAGTATGATATTACTCCAGTATAACTAGTTATAATCCCTTAGAGAAACCATGAAGACCACAAGACATGTTGCCAAGTGAAACCAAAGTCAGAAGCACTTTTTAATCTTAATGGTAATGTAATATATGGTCTTTGATGTGGGAGCCAGTATTAAGAGCACTTCATTAGCAGACTGCTACGTTCCTCGCATGTACAAAGATAGGGATTTAGAAAACTTGGGAGTGTTATTCATAACTGACTATTTTAATTATCACTGCTTCCTTCACAGTTCAATCTGAAGTATTTAAGATGACTTTTTTTTTTACTAGAACATGGTCTCGTGTTCTTGTTTCTGTGGACACTTATGTTCTGATCCTGTTGGCTTGTCTGTCTTTGCATGGCACACTCCTGTTAAACCAATGGTAAATTATCAGCGCCCTGACCTATAGACCTTGCATTTTGAGTGCAATATGATAAAACAGTTGATTTTTATATCCATTTCTTATTGCAAGATTTTTGAGACCCTCCGTGCATGTGTGTGCACAGTTCTGAAACTGCACTGCAGAAAATAGCAGGAGTGTTGGCCTTCGACGATTACTGAACTGTCTTTAATAGGGAAATCCAGATACTTTTGAAAAGTGGTTGTAATCCATGTAACTTCTAATAGAGTTTGTAAAAGTGATAATGGTTGCCATCTGTGATTATTAACTCCTGTTTGTCGTTTCTCTAGGCTAACCTATTTCCAGCAGCTCTGGTTTACTTTGGCTCCGATTTCAAGACAGGTTTGTAAATCAAACTATTTCCAACAGACGTGCGTAAACCTAAATACTGTAATGACGTTTTTTCCATGTTTTAAAATGTACAGCTACGGCCAAACATTTTGCATAATCTAGAATTTTAGGATTGCGATATAATTAATAAAAATAAACTACATGAATATAATTTAGATCTTTTGTTTAACATCATTTAATCAAATAAACTACAAAATGAAAACTACAAAGCTATATATATATATATATATATATATATATATATATATATATATATATATATATATATATATAAATTCAGTATGTTAACGTAACATTGTTTGGCAGGTTTCATTCGACTTTATGAGGCAAAATTAGTTAATTCTATAGGGTGATGCAAAACTTTTTGCCATAGCTATTTGCTGTTATCTAATGTTTCCTTCAGTCTGTCACTCCCATGGACACCTAGAAATTGTTACTTTCCTACACAGGGAAGATCTTATTGCTTACTGTTAAGAAAAACAAATGGCTTTTATGCATGATATGACTCAAATGCAGGGCTGAAATTCGCAGCCGGGTGTAAACATTTGAAATATGAGTACCAATGAATAAATACTTTTAAAATGTATACATATCGGTACACGATACATTTATGAATACAAAATAAGCCTTAAATAACTGATAAAATATAATCAATTCACCGTAAACAAGGAAGCTGAAAATACTGAAAGCTTTGTACCCTCTGCTTGTATCACTCAGTCATGTGCTGTAATATAACACTAAAGTTAAACCTTAAATGACAAGCATTAAGAAATATTACACTATGCAGTAATTGCTGTAGAGAGGGAGTTTTGTTTCAAGATATCGTAAAAAAGAGATGATGTTATAAAAATGCTATAACAAAAAACAACTGTGCTATGAAAAAATGATTAAAAAAAGGTCTAAGTCAAACAATGCTAAAATAGATATTTATGTAACAGGCACTACTACTACTACTAATGATGTACTTGACTTGGCCATTTTAATCTCCATAGTATACTTTCCAGTATCCCTGGCATTATGGCTTCAGCACAATAAACAAAGTGGCAAGAGACACATTTTCATAAAATAACATTGCTGTGGTTTACTTAGGCTTTTTTTTTTTTTTTTTTTTTTTTTAAAAAAGCTGTACACGCAAGTGAAAAACGTTTATCACTATACATAACATGTACCTTGCAAGTTGGGCCCGCGTTTGAAAAGCGTGAAGCACACCTACATCTGTATCCCGATTCTGATTCATGTGCAGCAATGTTAATTTCCAATAGTTCTCCACTGCACGAAAGGAATTAATTATTAGTTAATTAAAATTAATCCATACCGCTGATTTCACGCTGCACTGCTAAGATCTTCTCTCGTTGATCAACCAATGAGCACTGACACAAAGCGAAATGGGTGGAGATTTGTGACTCGTGCCAAAATGAAATCTGATCAGAATGAAAGCTCGGCCAATCAACATGCAGTGATTATACTGACGTTAATGGTGGCCAGTAGCAGCTAACAGAAACAGAAGCAGTATGAGGAAACGTAATGCAAGCAGCACGAACTGTGCTGAATGAAAGCGCATTTGAGAAACATTGCGCTAGTGGACTGTGTGAGTGGATGGAATGCATCCGCGTTGGATGAAAAGCAGATTAAATAAGTCCCGGTACTCGGTACCGGCATCAAAATAAGTCCCGGTATAGAGTACCGGCAGAATTTCACCCCTGCTCAAATGAAAATAAAACAGCTGTTTAGCCGGGTTCTCTACTTAACCCTGTTCTAACCCTGTTCCATTCTGCAGATTTCTATTTACAGAAGCAGTTCTTGAACTCCACTGTCTCTTCCTCACAAGCGGATGGTGCCATTGCAGGGTAGGTACCCCTCACCAGGGTGAGTTCAGCCAGGCATGGGCTGGGAGCACCACAGGTAGCTAGCATGGTCTTTTTGGAAGAGGTCAGGCCAGGCCATTGGGAATGTAGGAGGTCCAGTGTGTGGTCCAGTGGTTAAAGAAAAGGGCTTGTAACCAGGAGGTCCCCGGTTCAAATCCCACTTCAGCCACTGACTCATTGTGTGACCCTGAGCAAGCCACTTAACCTCCTTGTGCTCCGTCTTTCGGGTGAGACGTGGTTGTAAGTGACTCTGCAGCTGATGCATAGTTCACACACCCTAGTTTCTGTAAGTCGCCTTGGATAAAGGCGTCTGCTAAATAAACTATAATAATAATAATAATAATGTATCCAAAACTTGACACACTCAATTAGTTCTGAAGAAGATCAATGTTATGGTCAATGTTGCCTTAGAGCACTAGCCAAAACCTTTTTCTGTTTGGCAGCCTGGCCAATTTCTACCAACGCGAACAACGTAAAAAATTTTTAAAAAAAAAGGTATTTGCATCATGAAAGTCTGATAAACTCTTTTGCTACTTCCAACTTCAGTTTCTCACTGGGCATAGTTTAAGGGATTTAACGTCACACAAAACTTTGACCTACAACCGGGTCAAAAAGAAAACCGTTTCCAAGTTGAGGAGGTCACTCTCACTATTAAGACGCTTGAAGGCTGCAGCCAGTGTCCTCCGCTGGGGGTGTTTTTAAAGGAAGTATCCCTAGCAGGGGGCAGATCAGGTGCCTCTGTGTGCAGCATGCATCTGGTTCAGTGCTGCAGGAGAGTAACCGCGGCAGCTGAAGCAGCACCGGGAGGCGCGGCAGAGGAAGTGCTTTGTGATTAGGACAGCCGCTTTTGTCTGTTTGATTTTAAACCCTGCAGCTTTGACTCTCTCTTATCAGTCTTAATTGCTTGGCAGGGGTTCCCCCCCCTTCTTAAAATGTTTTAATAAAATGCAGAATGAATCACTAGAATATAAAGGGTTCAGTATGTTTTGTATTTCCTGTCTGTGGATCTTCCAGTCCAGGACAGACAGGTCCTTTAAACATATTCAGTGCAATGAGTTTTGTGGTCTCAGACTGGTCCTGCAAGATGGGGTTGATTTTTCTAATAAACTGGGCAATTTAACTGAATAGTTACTGTGTTGAGCCTCATTTACTGAGCTCTTTGTCATTTGTTCACCTTCATTGGTAAATGGTTTCCCAACACCTATCTAGCTGCCATATTCCTTTTTGCATCTGTGAAATCTGGTCTTCTACTGAGTGAGCAGCTTTGAGGTGTGTGGCTGTTCATCATAAGATTTTAGTTAGCTCACTACTATCACCACAGAGCCAGCGAGAGCACATCCAATTTTTTCTTACACTGTTCCAAGCTTCATAAACATAAAAAAAAACCCACAACGTAGAATTATTTTGATTTCGATTACTTGAAGATCCTAAAAATAGAGCCAGGTGTCTGGGGCCGCGGGCAGATCATTTGAATCTGGAAAAGGCTCCTTTCAGCATTGACGTCGTCATAGGCCATTGCTTTTATTTTTAGACACCGGCCCAAACTCATTTAATGGCCCTTTTGTATTTGAGTGCACTCGGTTATGTAACCGGATTATTCTTTAGTCTTCATTTTGGGACAGGAGGGAGGAGGCCAGGGGCAGACACCAGAAATAGGCCTTTGCCTAATTGTTCTCTTTTTTTCGCTCTGTATCCCCTTCAGCTGCATGCCCAGGTCTCCGACCCCATCATCCAGTTCAATGGCTTCGGAAGCGACTTTTCCGCCCCCTGCAGAGAAGGACACGAGGTCCGATCACCAGAGCACAGCAGCAGACGAGCCCCAACCCCACTCAAACAGCCAAGCGCCAAAACCAGTTAACACTGATCCAGGCAAAATCCCAAAGTGGCTCAAACTGCCAGGTATGTTCTGATCATATTTAGTTATACTTAAAACAAAAAAAAAAAAACTTTATGAAGTTTTTTTTGTGTTGTTTTTAGCAGTGCTAAATATACTGATACTTTTATCGTAACAGTAAAGTTATCTTTGTCTCTTTTTGTACTTCTTAATGTATGCCAATGTAATTACTTTAATATTATCTCCCTTTTATAAGCCAGCTCTGCCCTGGCAAGTGTTAGTTTGATGGAATTAAGTAACTAAAAATACCGGCTCTTAACTGAAAGTCTGCATGTATTTCTGCGTATTTAATAAATACGTTGGCCAAAATATTTGGCTACTTTACGTGCTATAGTAGAAAATATTACAGCACCCCTAATTTAGAATTACCATAGAGGATCTTTTAAAGAACTGTAATACACCGTAGCATGCATTTGTCGTAACAAAATAAAATCCCATCATTTTCAGGGCTAAATGCTTTTTGTGAGACGCTATTATCTGAGTTGTTGTTTATGAACTGTGTCTCACTTGATACAACAATGGCTGTATGTTTTTTGAAATCTGTTCCCACTAATATTGTATGGCACCTTCCTCACAATGCGCTGCACTGCACCACATTCTTATCTCGTACCGTGGCATCATGGTTAGACCACAGGACTTCCTGTTGCTTTCCACTAATTTGTTACAGCTCATCTCCAAATTCTTTGCTTCTGAGCTGTCAGGAATCGACTTTTTAAAAGACATAATGAGTCAAAAGATAAGGATGCTCTAACATCAAATTACTTTATTTCCAAAATGGTCTCCTCCTTTTAAGCCGCATCAAAGCAAGTTCTCCTTTACAGAACCATTGTCTTTTTTTATTTCTGTATGATTCAATACAGTAATTGAATATCAGTTTTGCCTTAATTGCCGTACTGGTACAGTAAGTCTTTCTGCTTGTTATGGATGTTGATAGAGCCAACAGTGTGAGTAAGATTCGGGTCAGGTTTTAAGTTTTACATCTAATGTGGTTAAGCTGGATTTCAAAAAGGATATGGATCTCACCTGCACAAATTATCTTCAATCTTTTGATATTTTAGAACCACTTTAAAAAAAAAAAAAAAAACACAAATATTTTTTTTAAAGCAGCAGTAGTTTTTAAGGCAATACATTGTCTCTTAAACTGCAGATAAATCTTTATCTTAATAAAAAATGAATTGCATTTTAATTTGATTGATTGGCTATTCTTATGGTCAACTTAATGTGGCAGAATTCTAAAACTTGCCCATTACCACTAAAGTTTTCCACATTCTGGCTTACAAATCTTTTTTGTGTTTTCTGCATTTCAGTAAATGTATTAAAAGGGGTGTACAAAATGTAACTTTCAGAAGTCAGGGCATTGTTGGTGCAAAGTATTTTTTTTCCTTTTATAAATATTTTTTGTTTTATAAATATTTCCATTGCTATTAAATATTCAGTTTACCACATTGTAACGATCTGGAAACCGCATTACCGTGATCGATGATGTATCGCCTGAATCAGCGTGTTGGGTAATTGTGCTCAGCACTTGGCATATGTTCCTGTTTTTGTTAATCAGCAAATTGCATTGAAAATATCACACTCAATCTTACAAAGTGGTTGTGCTATTTTCAATCCTTTTTCATTTGAAATTGCAAATTGGATCTTTTGGTATTATTATAGCGAACTATAGGTTCCTGTTTATTTATAGATATTTTAATTACATCAAGTTAATTTTAATCATCCAGTATTCCTTGCCCTCAAGCATTGAAAGACCTAAAACAAATTAAACCAATAATGACAATTTCATTAATACAACAGGTATTAAATAACCTGATATTGCAGAAGTTGCTGCTGTCTAAATATTTTCTAAATACTGTCCAGTTGCTCCATCTTATATACACTGAAAAATGATATTAAAAAAAAAAAAATCTAATGCAGGTAAAGCTAATTATCATTTTGTTTTGTGTTTTCAGGAAAAAGATGAAAATCAAGGAAGATGATTGTAGAATTGCAGGAGCTGCGAGATGAAGTCAGATGTGTGACGCTAGGGAAATGAAGCACTTTTAGACTACATTATGAATGTCAAATGTTTACACTTCAATGAAAGACATTTGTACAAACCTGCATTAACTAACAGTTTTACAATAAAATGTATAGTAAATGGAGATGAACGCTGGTCATTTTTTAAACAAGTGTAACGTATATTGTTGGTAAGCGAACATGCAAGTGATTTACTGTTTAAATGTTTCATCTGTGTATGATGTACACGCTGCCCGTCTACTAGCTTAGCAGGGGGATGTCTAGGAAGAGGTATACCCTACCAATAAAAACAACCTCATTTTATACCAATAATATTTACAAAGAGACTGTTGACTTGTACACGATAAGTCATAACTTTTAAGATGAATTTACTTTGGATCTGTTTTGGTATTCTTAATTATAACCTATTTATTGCCTTGCTCTGTAAAATCAGAGAAAAAAGAAAAGGTGAAAGAGGGATTATTAGCCGTCCCCTTTTTAAATCTCTCCCTGCTGTCAATCAGTAGTTCTATATACAGCAGGAACTTTCTTTCAGAATCTTGATCACAGTGCTCCTCAAAGACACAGTCACCGGAACAGGCCCCTCTTCTCCATCTGGAAATCGTTTTTGCGTTTGTCTGAGACGGCTTGGCATTGGTGGTCAAATGCTAAAGCCTGGCATCCCAGAGCTGAGATCAGTACTGTCAGCCTTTAATGCTGGATCAAGAAACTCGTACCATTAGGAACACTTACTCATTTTACCCAAAGTGCTTTCATACGTTTAATAAGATCAGCTGTAATTTGTTCCACTAAAATACACGAGGAGTGAAATCAATTGAATGCAGAATCTATGTAATGAGATTAAATTAAATGTCATTCTCTCTACACCACTGCAACCTAAGGATACAAGCAAGTTTAAGCATTTTTTTTAATACATGTATATTGAAATGTTTTTAAACTGGCCAATTCTTCAGCTAAACCATGTGATTAAGGTAGCCTATTGCAGATTAAACATATATATGGTACTATTACTTGGAGGAAACCATTTAAAATAAAAATATAAATTGGAATAAAAGCAATACTACTAATAATAATTACAATAGAATCATAGCAATAATAAATAATAATAATAATAATAATAATAATAATTCAAACCTTCACTTCATAGTGTAAATTATATTTGTTTTTCAAAATGAGAAACACAGATCTGGAAATAAACACAACAGGCATTTTATTTTAAAAAAGACTGGTTATTTTGGAACTTGAGCAAGTTTTTTTTTTTTTTTTTTTTTTTAATTATTACATTTTACATTACATAAAATACAGGAAGGTAACTGTGTTCAATAGAAGAGATGCTTATTATATATTGTAAATGAGTACTGCTTTTTTGCAGAAATACACTGTTATTGATAGGTGAGCAGAACCCTCAACTTAATGTGCACCAAAGCACCTAAAAGATGTACTGTATCTTTCAGTAATGGATCAGCGGTGAATATACTGCAGTAACTTTATTCAGGTGTGTGGAGTGTTAGAAAATAACCCATGCCTTGATCCTTTTTTTTTTCTTCTTTTGGCAACATAACCTATTGGAAATTCCACTACTTAAGACACTAAACAAGGTGAAATAAAGTTTACCTTTCTTCATTCCAACAGTCTATCAATACAAGTATTCTGGATGGGCACCACTCGCTGTGCTCAACACATTTTTGAAATGCTTGTAATACAAGGCTGGATGTTAGCAGCTGCTGATGGAAGTGAAATGCATGCCCCGGACTAAAAACAAAAACATGTCATGGCACAGCAGACTCTCGCTAACCCAAATCCTGCTCGTTCGAACTGACCTCTAATCAGAGCCACGCTTTCAGAATGAAATCAACTCTGACCGCAGCAGCAGAATTCTAACTGCAATATCATAATTCAATATCTACATGTACAGCTGTCTCTGTATTTGTATTCAAATGGTCATAATTGATTATTAATTAAATTATCAAAAACATTCAGGCAGTTGGTTTGTAATACGGTACAATTTACAAACTCTGAACACATCACTGAGAAGGTTTCAACTGGATTCTGTTCTAGCAAAATCGGGAGAAAAATAATTAATCTACTTTTGCCACTACTTGCCTTCATTTTTTTAAAGTATTTTCTGACGTATCCTACCTAAAGGAATGCAGCACCTTCAAACCACATCCATTAGCAAAGTATGTAAAACAAGGATGCATCATATGCTGCGCCTGTCTATGCAAGCCTGTAGATCTTTTAAGTATTATACAGAAAGTCATATATTGACTGCCAGACTTGGTAAACAAGAGTGTCTGGAAAACAATAAATTCATAAAATGTATAAATGGTGTGTGTTGTCTTTCGAACTCATCTGAGCCAACCATATACATTTAGAAATAAAATGCCTTATCGCAAAGGTTTGCTTACATGGAGCCAAACTTAATATAAACATTTCTCAGCTCCAGTACCTGCTGCTTAATATTCAGCAGCCATAGCTTAACACATAATGGTCTGTCTTAATGAACAGCATCAAATCTAAATACTGTCACCCTTTAACTGTGTCCGTCCCCTGCTGTTTCCACCCAGAGGATATTTACAGACTCCTTTACTAACATTTCTAGGTCTACAAGTTCTGAAAGTGGTGGTATTTAAAAGGGGTCTATTTTATGGTCTAAAGTGACAGATCTTATTTATTTTACTCTCAGACCATGTGTCCTGTAATGGACGTGGACTGACCGCCGGCAGATGCATCTAAGCCTGGGCAATAAGGAGAGGGTGAAATTGGCACCTATGTACACTGTGATTGGGGCAAGAGGTCCACACTCCAAGGTGTTTACAGAAAAAATGGTCCATAGCTGAATTGGAAGCAATTGTATAACACCTGTTTTTTAACTTGTCAGAAATAAAAATGGTTCCAATAAGTGAAACAACCAGTACGGAACATACCAAAATGAAATCTCCACATCATTAAAAAAAAAAAAAAAAAAATGCATTGATGGAAAGCCTTCACCATAATGTTATGGAAAATAACATCATAATTCTGTTTCAGTTCAATGTTCAATGACGTTGTCTTGTCTTGTCATTTTGATTAGTGCCATATAGATTTGCTGTAACATTTGCAATAGCAGCATACCAAAAGGAAATACTACATAAAAGAAATGACTTGCTGTGCTGCTGGTGAAATGTCTGTAATTTTGAGTCAAAATAACCTGTTTTTCCAATTCTATAAATTTAATGACCATTTTTTTAAAGTTGTAATTAAAAAGGTGTTTTTTGACAGTCCCATTAAGCTGTTTTTTTTCTTCTCCTTCTTAAGTTTAACATCTACTCGTGTGGTCCGAGCCCTGATGGCTGACACCCCCCGCCCTCCTCCTTCCATCTCTAAACCAAACAGTACACAGGAGCAGCTGAGTGAACTTCAAAGTGGCCAGAGGGGGTACCCTTGCGTTCCTGGCACTTGTCATTGTCTCTCAGGCTGGCTACTCCCTTTTAACTGTAATTACTTCCAACTGCTCCCAAAACGCTTTGAAGGGAAAGGAAAGAGATGGAGAATGGAGCGGGTGAGCATACTGCAAGCACCTGCAGCAAACTAGAAAGCACACAGGTGGGGGGGGGTAGGGGGGGGGGGGGGGTTGGATCACACTGCTGGAGCTGAAGGTTCTGCACTCATGTGGACTGGACTGGACTGTCCTTTAAAAAAAAAAAAAGAAAAGAAAAATCGACTCATTTAACGCCCGACTCATTTTCCCCACCTGCCACATCAAAAGGTCTCATGACCTCAACTGTCATTTGAATTTAACGCTGGGATTCTAAAATTCCACATGTTTTCTGTCAGCTATTGAACAAGTCAGGATAACCGCTTCAACATTCTCACTTTAAAAACAGGATTTCTTATAATAACAGATGGCTTCTCTTGCCATTATAATGGCACTGCGGTGTATCTAAAACCCTTAGCTTTCCATTATTATCTGCTAATGTTCTCCAATCCAATCCATTACCCTGTCTATATCATGTGTTCCTGCCCGATCACCTTCCTGAGCCCTGAGTGTGCTACCTTTCAGATTGTAGATGCTGTACCCTTTTAATGAACCTTTAAGACATTTTTTATTCCAAAAAGGAAGTAAGAGGAGAAGTCAAGGTATGTCCCAGCATTGTCACAGTTGTTAATGAATAAATACAGTACTATAGAAAGCAGTAATGAAATCTGCTTTTTAGGTAGGCAGCAGAATAAATAATCCGTGGTCTGATTTACAAAAGAAAAATCACTGGCCTTGTAAACGACTTGTTTACGCGCATGTTTTAAGATGTCGATTTCATGTGGTAAATTAATTTACAAGCCTCTGAACTTTATTGCACAAATCATTACCGGCTGAGTTAATAGGACTTGCGTATATATCCCTGCCGCTCTGTGACACACTTGTGCATTTTTTCCATCAGTAAGAACGCATTGATGTATTTTACGACCTTTGCCCCTCCTGATGTTTAATAGGAAGAAATCCAGCGATTCCGAGCCAAAGCCCCCCCCCCCCCCCCCCGAAAGTTCTACAGATCTGGATTCAAAAGACAATGATCACCGAAGTGATATGCCTGAGAAACAGCCTGTGCTGGGGGCAGTTTAAAAAAAAAAAAAAAAAAAAAAGTGCATTAAATAAATAAGATTATAGCATCCGATTGAGAAGAATGATATTCAAGAACAAAGGCACGTCCCACCCTAATCAGAAAGCTCGCTGATATTCAATATTGTGCCGTCCATGTAAGACTGCCACAGCTGAGCCTCCAAGTTGGTTGTCTTCATGCCAGCAGGTGTAATTAATAGAATGTTTTTGTGTCTGTTCTGAAGGCTCTTACAGTGAAGGGTCCCAACAACTTGGGTTTCTAAAGCACTGACTGCCAAAACTGGTATCACAGTGAATGTCGTATGAAGCGATCTGTTTGATCAGCCTACAAGGCGCCAGGAAAGGATTACCTCTGACAGGTTGGTGGTGGTATTTAAAAGAGGTTGGTGTAAAAAATGCACGAATAAGATCCAAGGAGTGGCTTGTCACATTGGGGTCTAAGTTGAAGTTATGGGTGAATCACCATCGCAAGACGGAGTCTAGTCAGAGATACAAAGATATAGATATATATATATATATATATATATATATATATATATATATATATATATATATATATATAAATAAAATGGTTTTCACTGGTTCCACTCCACAAGCTAGATAAGAGTGGGGTTACACCACAATTCAGCATGGGCCACAAGCGTGCTACTCCTGGAAGAAGGATCCCATTATTAACGAGATGGTGGCACGGGAGCCAAGCTATTCTGAGAAGAACGATTAGAATTCTAGAAAATACTAAGTAAATACTACAAAAGCAGCAACATATCAGACACAAAGAAACCATTGTACAAAAGGATGCACACTTCGTGAACACGAATACAACTTCATCTAAACGTGGTATTAATAAAATGATTTCTGGGGGTGCCAGCCTGCACTGTGAGGACAGAAAGGCCTGTGACAAACGACACATGATGTGTAATAATGCAAATAAAGTGGAACAATGCAGCCCTGGTCTAAAGAATTATGAGAAATCCCACATGACATGTCTATTGATAGAGCTGCTATGTACTCTTTCTATTCATGTTGGCGCCTGACAAGAAGAGCCAGTCAGCCAGGGAACATGAGGAGTGGCTCTTGTATCACCTGTAGAGAGAGCGAAGATTATGAAAGATGTTTTTGCCAGAAGGATGCAATATCGTCAGGTCACATTTTGATGTGGTTAAATGAACATCATTTTAATATTGTTTAAACAAACAGTCATGCTAGCGTTTTGGTTTAAGGCAGGGCCATTCATTACACTGCACACCTTGCTGTGGCATTTTTGCATCAGACAATGGATTCCATTCCTCATGTACCCTAAATCCTTTCATGTGTTTTGCAGAACGGTGGAATGTGTTTTCGGCAAACACAAGACATTTTAGAATACCATAATAATAATAATAATAATAATAATAATAATAATAATAATAATAATAACACAGTTACTTATAACTCATGCATTCAAAGGGTAGGTTTGACTGGTGTACAGAGCACTTAGTTGCAAGCTTTTAGACATTTTTACTTTCTGAAGTTCATTTGATACCTATTATGAGGTTGCCACAGTGAATGTTGCTTTGTATTCGTAGTATGATTTGGGGTGCTACTACACTCAAATTGTTTGCCTATTTTGGAAGATGGATGATCACATATTCTGGGATACCAAGATATTTTAGTAAGCAAATTATGCCAGTGGGGTAAATGGGCAATAAACGTACCACCCCCAGGCGTTTGTCATTTCTAGAAAATGTTTAACATTTTAGGATACCAGCACCACTGATCGTCTAGTCAGGTACACCAAGATATTAAGCAAGCAAGCTCTGCAAATGGGACAAAACTGAGCAACAAATATTCCACCCCGAAGCCCCGCAGACCAGCAAGCGTGGTTGTAATTGCTGTGCTTTCTAGGCCAGTCTTTGATCTTTTTTATATATTTTTTTTAATCAGTTTTGGAAGACAAGGGAAAAAGGCTGCAGGGCAGGAAAGTATGGATGAACAAAATGCAAAGAAGTACAGCAGAGAAAGGGCTCCTAGATCCCAAAGAAACCAGACTTGAAATAAATAACGCTCCAGATCACTGGCGTCACAATAAAACACAAGGAGCCACAGTTAGGATTAATGATGTGAAAAGGTTTACATAGCTGCGGCTGAGAGATCGTTTTACAGCACTGCCCCACACGGCAGCCTCTGGTGTTTATTCGGTAAATTCTCAGAGAGACAGCAAGAGAACAGACTTCACTTCCGTACCAACATGCCATCACAATAAAATAACAAACAATAACTTAGTCAGTTCAGTCATGCCTTCAGTCATTCATCTCTTACAGTAAAATGGTCTTCATAGAGACGGTCCTAGGAGTGGACCGTTCTTCAGAGCCCTTTCAGCAGTCTTTACAAAAGTTATTTTGTTGTTCTTGAGATCTAATTATCTATATCTATAATATAATTGACTGTAGAAGCGCCCTTTGTAGTACTGCAAGCTCTTACACTATTTAAGGACAGTGGGGATATCCAAACCCAAATCAACAGCTCAGACCTGAGCATCAGAACATTACACGAACACCGGGAAAGTAACCCAAAAACACATTAAACACACTCAATTTACACACCTAATAGAAAAACAATGTTTACTTCGTCAACAACAAAACAATACTTTTACTCCAACGCAGTGGGCTTTGTTTTCAAAAGATACAAAAAAAACCAACACCTTTTAAAGTCACAGAAGGACAAGTAATAAAAACCTAGCTGTACGCAAAAAGGCCTAAATGAAATAGCCAATGTGCTTATTTTTTGTTTTGTTACTTTAACAAGTGGTAAACACTGTCTATCCTTTGGGGGGTAACTTAATTAGTATTTAAAACCATACAAAACTTGAAGATCCATAGTATTGTTATTAAATATTCAAACAGGTTAAAAAAAACAGGCACCGTTTGCTTCAGGCCCATACTCCAGTACATATGAGCAAAGAACACAAGTTGCTTGCAAGATGTTCAGTGGCACAAACGCCACTTTGCAGGTGGAGGACAGAACAATAGCGCCCTCTAGTGGGCGAAGGACGCCAAAAGTCTAAAACTAGCTGTGGAATAAAATCAGAAGAGACAGGTGTCATGTGGAATTAAGCACAGGGAGCAGGCTGCAGAATTTCATTTTTTTTAAAACGACGGAAAGGCAGCATTTTAAAAGTAGCCGTTACTGTTGAAAACACACTTCTGTGTCTAACCAAATCCTTTTTTTGTACATTTAATCTTCAGGTCTTGAAAATTAAATCTTTAGACTACCTGGTCCCCTAGTTAATCAAAGCCACAATTGAAATAAAAACGTGCCGGCTGTGGCAGGATCTTCTCAAAGTGCTCTACTTGGACGCCTGCTTTGCTGCTCGGATCACAGCTTCCGTTTTAAATAACAGTTTAAAATAAGACACAGCTGGACCGGAGCAGCGTTCACAGCTGCGGCTGCTAAGTGTATGAAGCTATACAATCAAAACCTTTGGGAAATGTTTGGGAGCAAGCTATAACGTCACCATATTGTTTTATTTTTATTATTTATTTTGCAAAATAACTTGACTGTATCACAAATGCATCATAACACAATTGACATGACAGCAGACATCGTAAACAGATCGCGTTACATTTCACCAATATCGATTCTTCAGAACAAACTGCCATCTTTACAGTCAACTCGCCGTTTAATTTGTGAAACTGTTTAGGATTCATAACAAATTATAAACAAACATGACTATAAAGAACAATTCTATCCATCTGTTAAAATTCCTGCACGTACAAACATGCAGTTTAGATTTAACTGAACAAAGGGGAAACAGCTTTGTCATAGCACGTTTTTAATGTTCTGAATATACGATAACTCCTGCTGTTAAAATGATCTTTCGTGTAAACAGAATTTGAAGCACAGCTGCGTATTTTGTACATTTTACATTTTTAAAAGCGGCGCCCGGCTGGCTAACCTCCATGCTCAACAACTGTGTTTACGAGTTTGCTGATTCCGGGTTCAACAAACCAATCAGCGCACACGGTATCCTCGCTCACACAGGCGATTGGATGGTTGAAACTGTTGGTTTCTGGGATTGTAGTCCAAATTAAATTGTTAAAAAAAAAGGCTTTGTAGTTTTATCCAAGCATACCGTTTGCATTCAAATATTTTCAGTAAACGCTCTTTGCCTGACGGGATAAGCTACAAAGACAAGCTTTGTATTATGGCCGTCAAAACACTGAAACAGTCTTACGGTCTACCGATTGTAAATTCATCTCTCTCTTAAAATTACTTCAGAAGCATGGAACTTGCTTTGATAACGCCAATTAAGTGTAGTAATGGTACTTTAATTGCAATAAGTTTACTATGTGTTTTTCATGCATATACTTCCGCATTGTTTACAATAGTTTATATATATATATATATATATATATATATATATATATATATATATATATATATATATATATAATTGTGTTGCGTTGCGTTGCAGTAGTCACCACTGAGTTTCATTTCTCAACATAGGGTGGGTATGTGCGTTGCAATACCACTGAGTTTCATTTCTCAACATAGAGTGGGTGTGTGCGTTGCATACTAGTCACCACTTAGTTTCATTTCTCAGCATAGATTGGACTAGGGAGCCATTTTAAAAGGTAAGAGAACGATATTACAAAATAAAATATGTAGTATAGTCTTTTAGCCCTGTACTTGTAGACTGTATGTTATCGAAATGTATCTTTTAAGAATGTATGTGGGATGGGGGGGGGATGCTATAGCTTTGAGATCATTTACTAAATAACACAACACTGCAGAACTGCGACTGCAGAATACGCCGCCATTTTACATTTGACAAATAAAACGCATTAAGAAATGTGGCGTACCCGTGTTTACAGAAAACGTTGATAGGAACGCTTGGTTTTGATTCGTATTTATCAAGCACATTTTCATTGGTATTCTCCATGTTGTGTAACGCAGTTAGCGATTGATTACATTATTTTAAAAACAATTCCTCGCACTGTAGCATTACCATTATTATTATTTATTTCATAGCAGACGCCCTTATCCAGGGCGACTTACAATTGTTATAAGATATCACATTATTTTTACATACAATTACCCATTTATACAGTTAGGTTTTTACTGGAGCAATCTAGGTAAAGTACCTTGCTCAAGGTACAGCAGCAGTGTCCCCCACCTGGGATTGAACCCACGACCCTCCGGTCAAGAGTCCAGAGGCCTACATCATTTACTTTGTCCAGTATTACTAAACACTAAGAACAGGTTTTTACAATCTACTCATAAACATTTTATCACCTCGAAGTTCCTTAAAGTGTAACTGTTTTGCTAGTTGGTTAGATAGATAGATAGATAGACCTAAACCAATGCACTGTTTGGAAGCAATAAATGTATATTATTATTATTATAATGATGATTATTATTAGACAGGTGCACACATTCGAGGGCACATGCGCTTCATCTAGTCTAGGAAAGGCTGATGTAGTCTGGACATAAATCTTTAGTTTAGTGTGGGTGAATCAGGCTGACAGAAGTAAGCTCCCCAGCTGGATTCTCTTTTCAAGGGAGTCGGATCTTCTACCAAACCAGTTGTGAGGGTTTGCTGGTAACTTGAGTTTGTAAAGGGGTAAAAAAAAAATAATAATACATGATTTGAAAAGCCTTACCATGTGGTAAACATTAAATAATTGTTGTTAATGCTGAAATATAAAGCATGTTACGTTTTACTGTCAACACATGTCAGTCTGTAGCCCAGGAGTCTTTCCATGTGCAGTAAACAACAAAAAAGGTTATTTTTTGCATGAATAAACGTTATTCATAAATACTGTACACTATGTCATTGTGAAAATGAAAATACAAAAATAGTTTTCATTTTGGATCGCTGCTTTTGATTGACAGAGAACCTACTATTTTCTTACCAATTAGGAGGATAGCTCTTGGATATACAGGCCAGTGATTGGCACCCAAAACCAGTGTACTTTCCTAAGAGCTGGATGACGTGGCTTTCAAGGTGAAAATAAATAAATAATATAACCTAAAAAAAACTTTCCAGTGCTGCTGGGCAATGTCCCTCCTTCCTGACTTGGATCTAGCATTGATTCGTTCTGAATACTTTAAACCCACCCCAACTACTGATTGGCAGCACATTCCTACATTTCTATTGGAGGATTGTAGACGTTTGCATGAATTAAAACAAGATTACAATTAGAAACAGAATGTGTGTTCTTGCTCGCTGGATTTAAAGCTATATTCCAGTTCCATAGGGAGGGTTTACACGATTTTGGGATTTAAAACAGAATTGTGTCGAAAAATTTAAAATAAATGCCTAAACACACAAAAACCATTGTGCCCGTGATCATAAGGATTTCACTGTGGAAGACAGCAAAGGAAAGGTGGTGTGCAAATACTGTCGAGTTACAGTACATAGAATTTGGGAAAGTAACTAAAAACAATAATTACGTACTGTATATAAAAAATGAAAGCCCCGAAAAAAACTGATTTTGGGGTATCTACATAAAATAGCTTAAAAAAAATGAACACAGAAACAGGAGCTCTAATTCTAATGTACTTGTTTTATAATGTGGCTTGTCTTCGGTTACATCTGGAAGCATTGTTCGAACTCCTACTTCCTGTTTGTTTCTGATTGGTTACAGTCAGGAGCGAGACAAACAGGTCTCAAGCCAGCTCAGGAAGGGAGGCAGCAGCAAATCCCATTAATATCTCACATGATCTGTTAAAGGTTATTCAGCTTCAACGTGTCAGTTTTTCTTTAAATTCATTTAGGTAAGGCTTCAAGAACATCCAACACCAAACTACCCCAGAAATGCTTGATGGAAAATGCACAATGACTTGGTAAGCAAGTTTCTTGTTTGTTTTGTTAACCCTGTACTGTAATAAACCAAGATTACTTCTGTTTGCATTGGTGGCTTAAAATGTTGGTGTTCATTAATACATGTATTAATTTTTTTAGGCAACATGTACATTTGACTTCTGGGTCACATACTTCAAGGTAAGGTCCCATTTACTCTCTTTAGTGACTCTCTTCATTCCCACTATCTAGGATAACCGCATGCATTGTTATCATGGAAGTGAGTTATCTTTGGGATTGGTAAATCAATGGGTCTGTGGTGCTCAAAACGTTGTTTGGAAACAGGACTGGATAAATCCATCTAGCTTGCATCTACTCTTGTTTTCTTTTAGATCAATAAAATATTATTATAGCTATTTAAGTGACTTATGAAATGGGTCTGTGCAATCATTGATTTCTCAGATTACAGGCACCTAATCATTTCAGTTACAAGTCCCAAAAAGTTTGTTCTGAAAGAGGGGGAAAAAACCACATTGGAAGGTGTGGCAGGAAGCTCTGTCGCTGGTTCCTGTGCAAGGGTGTGCAGCTGAGACGCTCTGCTGGGCAACCGATTTGGGCAGTTAGGCACACCAGTGCTGAGCGGATCGAGAGGTCCGGATTGGCTGGGGGGCTGCGCAGAGACAACTTGGGTGTGCAGAGCGCAGGTTACCAGCCTGCGCTCTGGTCACCCTGTCCACGCCGGTCCCCTGTCGCTGTGTCTCGGTCCCTTTTGAGGTGACGCCAGAGACGACAGCTACCCACCCCCTGACCCTCCCAAACAGATGAGGAACCAGCTGAATAATAGAGTGGACTGGTGGTGACTACGGAACCCCTCGACTTCAAGACGGTGCCTGTGAGAGCTCTGCTTAGCCAGGACCGTCACAACGACCCGGAGTCGCTGGGAGGCCGGGCCTTCAGAAGCAACAGCAGTAGGTCAGTTTAGGGGATGTTGATCCCAAAACAGTATTGAGAGGGTTAGCGTATAGTAGTAGGTTCCTGGAGCAGGATGTTCCTATTAGTGGGACTAGCACTCGCCATTTTGTGAGGCAAACATTTATTTTTAGCTTTGGTTTGTTTTCTTTGTTAAATGTGACACTAGGGCTACCATTGCTGGTACCCTAGTGTCAGCACTTGTGTGTTATTAAATCTATGTGGCATGTCGGCACCAATGCTCTGTGTCTGCCTCATGATTATTCAGTGACAATCCACGCATGTAACACATCACCCTGTTACAGAAGGAAATCAAAACCCCAATTAAAATTTTTTATAATTAAGAAAGGGGCTTGCAGCTTGGGCACCTCTAACTGAAGACCTCGTCATGCCCTGTGCTAGATGACCTCGTCATGCCCTGTGCTTAAAAAACAAAGTGTCCATTACCATTCTGAGCATCACTGGTGATCTAAACCTAATGACTATGGTTGAAGCAGAGTAAATGGATCATTATCATATAGCCACAGCAAACAAGTCCATTGCACGATTGGTAGGATTAGCTATAAAAGAATCGGATCACCAGAAAACTGGCACATTCTAATCTTTGAGTTGTTTTTTGGAATTGCAACAGGAACTTGGAGCAAGACTCACGGAAGCTGATCCAGGATTTCTTAAGCATTGGTAAAGGTATGTGTAATTGGTCAAATGAATAGAGTGCAGTGAACCCAATTGAAATCCCATTTGAACTCATTTGAATTCTATTACAGATGTACAAAAATATTACAAATATTGTTTTCCGGTTAATTCATACCATACTAGAGAGCCATGAAATGGAAAATAATGATATTATGTGACACAGGCAGTCCTTGTTTTTTCATCACAAAAATACAGTTATTGTACCATATATTAGGTCTTGATCCTTGAAGGTTGACACCCACCATTTATTTGTGTCTCTGTTTTTTGTTTCAACAGAGTCACCTGAATACCTTAACCATGTGTCCAAACAAGTAGACAAATACAGACACCAGACGGTGCCTCTGAAGAAGCCAACAGAGTATCCTCTGAGAATTGGGGGGCTAAATGACACAATCTATGAAGAAATGGAGGAAGAGCTTGAAGCTTGGGAAAACTTCTACATGCCTGACAGAGTGGAGATGAAAGTTATCGGTGCCATTGATACCTTCCCGAGTCTGGCTGTGGGGCTGCAGCTGATCATTCTGGCAGGCAAAGATGGTAACATCTATGCTTATGAAAATGAGGTGTTGCACCAAGTGGCTGACTGCTTGCAGGACCTCTTTGAAAATGGACTTGCCTTTCCTGGAACCAAAATCTACAACTATGGGGAATGTTTTGAGCCAATGGTAAGTTTATAAAACTAGTCAAAGTGAAAGATGTAATGACCAGGGTGCTGTGAACACACAGTGTCCATGGCTTTCCCCTGTCAGGAGGATATCATCATTGGAGATGTGGGTTTGCCAATTACATTTTGAGACCTATACTACATTATTGTGATGGCATGTTATATATCCAGAGGTTCCTAAACTGTGGTCTAGATAAAGCTGATGGAAAGTCATTAATACAATGATGATGTTAAACACCAATGACTTGCAAGCATAATCTAGTAATTGTTTCAAAGAATAAAACAAATCTTAAAATCAGCAAGAAAAACAATCATCAAAAAGTTGCAATTACATTTTAGCATCTATCTAGAAAACTGCTTATCCAGTTCTGATGAAACTAGACATTATGAGCAATCTAAGTAATTATGAGTATCACAGGCTAGGGTTAGATAGAATTAGCCTGTTTACCTGTCTGTATCATTGTCCATATATGAAACTTGGTTTTACATATGTCTAGAGAAGAGCTTTTTCAACTGTGATGAAACTTAGTCTGGATAATGTACGTAATGTGGGATTGTATGAAGGCGATGTGTCTGTATGTCAGACATTTTTACATGTGTAGGCAGTGGATGTTATGTCAGTGATAACTGTCATTTTGAATGGCAGGGATGAATGTCACATGCTTGTTCTGTGTTTTGTTTTTTTTAAAGACGGATGATGAATACAGTGAATTAATGCAGAGTGAGGAAGTAAAGAAAATGGAAGGTGAGACCAGGGAATTCATCCAAAGCAATGAAGGTGAATTTCTGAGGATTCTGGCCAGCATTGAAGAAAAAGAGAATGCAGAAAAGGTGTCCAATGAAGTTGTACTTTATAACGACCACATTGCATCTGTTGCGTGGAATGGATTGCAAGCATGCAGATGACTTGACCGTCATTTATTTGAATGATCAGAATTCTAAGACATTTGTATCTTGAGTTGATCAAGGTCACTCAGGAACTAAAGTTAAACAGATGAAGAGATTACCAGAATAGTGAAAAGCCAGTGGTGTTAAAACTACTGAAAGTGATTTACATCAATAATGGGCATGTTGGAGTTTCCTGCCCCCTTCCAGAGCGCTGACAGGAGGTTGGTCAAACCAGGGGTTTGAGAGTCCTGCTTCAGGGAGTGGAGAGTTCTGTTTCTGGTCATCAGCTTTGCAGTTTTCAACTCAGGGCAATCTTTGTACATAGAATTTATTTTTCTTCTTGTTTATAGTAACTGCTGTATTGATCTCAAAACAGTAACCTTGCAAAATGTGTCCTAATACATTACATTATAAAGGTGAGCACTGGTCTCCTTGTAGAAGGGCTTAAAAACTTTGTATTCATTGCTTACTTTACTTTTGGGACACCCTGATTTTTTCAAGCATCACACTGCCCCCTGTCTTCTTTCAAGTGCCATGTTTGTATGGTCAGGTTAAAGGACCTCACTCTGGTAGACCATGTGAGTGAGTCTAACACAACAAGTGCAAGTATACCAGGGGCTATAGTAGACAGTTTATAAAGCTAAAAAGTGGTCTAAACACAAAGAAAGGGAATGAACAAAAACATATTCGTCACTAAGATTTGAGGACCGGTGATATTGGTGGCAAAGCTAATAAGTGTTGAGAAGATACATTTTAAAGCCAGGGTTAGTGTGCGTGTATATATATATATATATATATATATATATATATATATATATACATATATATAATCTATGTCTCTTTATGCACTGGCACTTAGAGTAAGTAGCGGGTTTTTGAAAAGTATAGCATTACACGTCCCCACGTGTTGCTACAACTGTTTAAATAATGGACCTGTACTATTAAAGATCATTACAAATTAATATGTCTCAACAACTTGAGCATATGTAGTGTTAGAGTGCTTTACAAAGTTGTACATTTTAACCAGGATGATTCACAGGTAAGCAAGAACATGAGTCAGCACTTCAGGTTTTTTTTCTTCAGTAAAGCCTCACACTATATTGTCCTTTGGGTGGAGCTGGCGAAGATGGTGTATGCGGAATTGAGCCTCGAGACAGGAAACTGCAATGAAGCGCTTTTATTTACAGTGAAACAGAAATGAACACAACACAGACACCATAGAACCTTCACTGCTCAACTCCAACACTAAACACGAACAAACCCACCTCCTCATATACCCTGTGAATTACTAATTCATTCACTAAACCACCCCACAACCGCACGTGAACAGTGACAAATAACTAAACAACATGCACACATGGATTCAGTCAAACACGCATTCTCACAAGATTTTTCAATCATACATACGTTCTCATGTGGCCACACTCTCAGTAACACACAATATACACAGACAGGGCTCTGCCCTGTCACAAGCTGCCATGTACAACTGCTTATGTTCTTTTTCATGACTGTTTTTGATTGCTCCTTGCAGCAGCAAGAAGAGGCTTGTCTTTCAGGATCATTGTGTGGAAGTCGACACATCCCAGATCAAAATTCAGACTCACAAGTAGTTCACTCTTTATCAGTTCTTCAGAACACCTACTGTGGTTCTCATTCCACTTGTTCTGCATGTGGGAAAATATGCGTTGAACATATCCAGTTGTTGTAGGAATGCTCAATACAAATGAGAGCACAGACAGCATGTTTGGAAGGGTGTCAGTGGCTTGGAATATGCCCTTCCACTTAAGAGGAGTGTTTTTCAGCTTCCAATCCTCTGTTTTTTAGTTTATCAAGAATTATTTTGAATGTTGAAAGCTCATACAGTTTATCCATATCCAACTGTAACCAGCTCACTAGATTAACTCTTTCAGCAACATTCTCAAATCTAAGTAAGATGTGACTAGAGAAAAGAGACAATTTTCCTCTGAAAAGTTGAACCATTTGTTCAGATATGCTCTGAATTCTTTCTTGGCTGTGGCTGCTTCTGAAAGAGAATGTCATCTTTGTCTTGGTGAAGTATCTATATAATTCATCTTCCTTCCTTTGGATCAGCTTATCTCTTAGAGATTTCATTGTACAATATATTTCAGAAAAGGAGGCACACTTCCATACTATGTCCGGTCTGTCATCATCTTGCACAGCATATGCATTTTCAGCATCTGCTTTTTATTATTTATTTCTTAACAGACACCCTTATCCAGGGCGATTTACAATTGTTACAAGATATCACATTATTTTTTACATACAATTACCCATTTATATAGTTGGGTTTTTACTGGAGCAATCTAGGTAAAGTACCTTGCTCAAGGGTACAGCAGCAGTGTCCCCTACCAGGGATTGAACCCACAACCCTCTGGTAAAGAGTCCGGAGCCCTAACCACTACTCCACAATCACCTTTAATGCTGATGGAATAAGACTTGATGGCAGTCCAGTTCTGCAACATTCTAGTGAGGGCTGGATTTAGAGGCAGCCACCTGGTAGTGACATGACACAGAAGTCCTTTCCTGTATGTCTTAAATTGTTTTAGCCAACCTGCTACAGAATCTATATTTACATACAGTACATTGAACATAACCATTTCTAATATGGAAATGATTATAAAATATGAACACTTTAAGCACTAGCTTTACAGAAAGAGTACAACAGAAATACTTTCAATGTCTTCCTGTAAAAATAAAAATAAATGGAGTTGTCTGTCCTATACTACCATTTATTACGTCTGTGAAGAAGCATTACTTTTGAGAATAGTACACTGTTGGGGATCAAACTCTTTATGTGTACTTTCTGTACATGTTGCATGTAGACCTGCGGTATATAATGCATTTATATTATTCTCTTGCTCCCACTGGTAATGTAAAATGCTGATTGAATTGTACAACTGGAGGATGGGGAGGGCTCTCTGAAAATCATCAAAGCATACAATTCATTACAACTCTGATACATTACAGAACTTTAAGAATCATTAAACTTTACGCAAAAAAACTCAGTAAAATATTTCTATACTTTGATACTTGCTGTTAAGGCAGTGTAATAACACGCAACTGAAATGAAATGAATAAAATAAAAGTTCTTAGCTGCTCAATAACACAGACAGGATCACCAACCCTTACTGACGAAATACAAGAAAAATGAAGAACGAAGTGACTTTTAATTTGCTTAAATTTAGGGCACACAATGCCCCATCTAAGGTTTTGGTGATATGAATAATTCTGTAACTTTCATTTGCCTCAGTCTGCTGGTCATTTGGCGGCTAATTCTCCAAGCCGTTTTAGCAACAGAAACTGTGTGCGTAATACACCACACCTAATTCATCGCGTGATTATAGGTGAGTTCGGTTGATTAGACAGTACGGTTGATCAAAGATCGGATAATTGGCGCTCTACTGTACTGTGTAGTTTTTACAGCATGGATTGTTGCCTATTGACCACGTGTGGCACCGCTACAATGTTAATTAAAGTTTATTTATTCTTTATGTGTAAGTAACAATTCTTGTTGTTTTCATTTGCTTGTCATGTACAACAGCATTAGTCACAGTAGAAGGGTTCCACCCACTTTTACAGGAAGAGTGCTGCATAAGTTTCGTTTTCTTCATTTCTTTCATTTCCAACAGAGCGGAGGAAGTGTTTTCTGTAAGTACAGTATTTTTACAGTATTGCATTTAAAGTAAGTGCTATAGCTCTTCATTTACATTACTTCTAATGCTGTGAGATACAAGAGGGAAAAATAACATGTTTTTTGTAAATTGCTTTTCAAGTAATACAGTACATCGTTCACAATTGAAGAAATGTAGGTGCATTATTAAACGTTTTCACAACTTCAATTGAACCTCTTTTTAGTGAATGAAAGCATATAATGCTGAAATAACATCTCTGCTGAACTTCAGGGATATTGTGAGAGTTTTGTTTTATTGTTTATTTATTATTGTCGTTACGCACTAGATTGTAAACGTGAAAAATAAAGTCCATTCGGTTACGATTTTATAATACTTTTTTTAAGCAATAAAAAAAACGTTTATGTTTACCTGTGAGGTACGAACTTACCTTCGTAGACAAGACTGAAAAAAAACATTATAAAGTAGATAGATAGGAAATGTAACTTGGTACAATTATGTACTTACTGAAGGGGATGTAATACGTTTTGGAGACAGTATGGCTGCCTGAGAGTATAAACAATAATGGAAAATGGTTAATTTGTACTTGTAGTCATTGTTGGTGGTTCTAGAGAACGAAATCCTTTTTTCTTTGTCTGCAGTGTAGAATTGAGAACAGCAGACATGGCACAGGTAAGTACATTTTATTGTCTATTTGTTTTGAAATACAAGTTACCTGTAAAGGCATCTGCCCACCTGTATGTATGTCTGATATTTTAATAAGTGCATACACTGTATGTAGCTCATGGTGATGGGTTTTTTCTGTTCTGTTTGCTTCTGTAATGAAGTTTATGTTGTTATTATTTAATCACAAATGTTGACCTTTTTTTCTATTAATCATGAAGAACCCAGAAACAGATCCATACAGCCGTGAAAAAAGAAGGTAATTCAAATGTAATTCCTTTATAAATGGCCAGACAGATTAGATGAATAGGTCATGCAGATATGAGGTGCCCTCAAATGGGATGCTAGCACAGCAAAGAACCAACCATTTGCATTCTAGCATTTGATCGTATATATAAAGGGTTTGGACTGCGGTTAGAACATAACTTCCCTTGCTGTTTCAGAAAATTCTTTTTAAGAAATCTTAAAGGAGGCCTGAAGAATTGTGGGAACTATTTCATCATGAAGTTTCTAGATCTTTACAATAGGCATCAAACAAAAGACATCCGTCCATACATGACTGAGGTAAGATTGCACAAGTACACAAACAAATTATCATGTCTTTGCAAAGCCGACATCCAGTTTTACAATGGTGTAATGAATATGATTCTGGGTTCAATCCCAGGTGGGGGACACTGATTGCTCCAGTAAAAACCCAACTGTATAAATGGGTAATTGTATGTAAAAATAATGTGATATCTTGTAACAATTGTAAGTCGACCTGGATAAGGGCGTCAGCTAGGAAATAAATAATAATAATAATAATAATAATAATAATAATAATAATAATAATAATAATAATAATAATAATAATAATAATAATAATAATGGTTTATTATGTCATTATGAATCGTTTCCAGTTTGCACTGGACTTCAGTTCTGCCGTTCATGTGCAGTATGCAGTGCCGCTGTGGTTTAGGTGGCAGATATTGAGGTTCTTATTTAGCTTTGCTGTCTGTAAACTGAACTGTCTGCTTGTCTCTCTGCTCTTCCCCAGGTGCTGCATTGCATCTTCTTTTTAGGCAACATTCACAAGTTGAAAATTAAGCCTACAGAATTCTTTACCGGAGATGTGTGGTTAAAAATGAAGAAAATGTTTCCAGACCCTTTTGAAAAATACCGCACCCACCTGCCGACCCGCACTCCCTTTTCCATCCTACTTGACGCGGTCAGTATAAACTTGAAAGCTGTCGTTTTATCGTCCTGCTTTTTCCATTGAGCATTCTGGCAGATCCACTTGCTATATTCCGCAGTGGAAATCTCTTCCTCTGTCTGACGCATGTCTGTGGTACCTATCTCTTCTTTTCTCACAGGATCTCCTTTCTAAAGTATTTACAGTGCCTTCCTTTAGTTTGCAGCCAAGTTTTTCTAGTCACGATGATTTTAGATTTTGGCTTCTCTAGTAAAAGTCTAGAAAAATTGACATTCTGTTAAAAAATCTGTTGAAGCATTTTTCAACTAAATCCAGTGACAGTTTTTTTTTTTTTTTCCTTATGCAGATTGTAAGGATTAAAGGCAGTCACAATCAAAAAGAGGTCATGGACTGTCTGTCGACTTTCTTACAAGACCTGAACGTGCCAAAACCCGACTCCAATACCAATAAATATTTTAATCATTACACCTTGGAGGCCACTGTCATCTGCATTTGTCATTATGAAAGTACAGGGGTATTAAAGCCAGACAACTTCTATGGAGCCTCCCTGTCCTGCAAGGGGAAAGACGAGCAGAAGATCATGATCTCTCTCTCGTGTCTGGAAACATGGAATGCAGCAGTGGCTCATGCAGTGAGCCTTGCAGACAATGGCAGTGTCATCAAGCTTCCACAAACTGTAATATGCAAAGCCTTTAAAAAAAATTGGGGAACAGACCGCTATTACGGAGAGCCTCCATGCTCAAAATGCATTACTATATTCCAAGGTGCTTCGTTCGAGCCACGTCATCGTGAAACTGATAAGGAACCAACATGGCCCTATGGCCAGTGTGCTGAAACAGAATCTCTCAGCAAGCTCCTCAATGGAGAGGAAGCACTCTGTCAACAAGTAGAGATTCTTAACAATACAACTAACCTTGAAAGAGATGCAGTTGTACACAAAGCAAAAAACACGCTGGTCAGCCTGCTTCAAGGGAAAAATTTTGTGCTTAATGGCAATGAATTTCAGTTCTTTGCCCCTTAACCTCCCCCAGTCCTTTTTAGCTCCACTATTTATATCCTAACCTCAAATCAAGCTAATCCCTGATCCCCACTGGCTCAAAAAATAAAAATTACAAAGTCCCAAACAACCAATGCGCATTTGAGACATTAAACCAATCTCCTGATTTACTCATTTTGCAACACTAACCATTTTAATTGCCCTAAAATGTCTGCTGTCATCAACTTCAAGTAGCTTGAAACCTTTTGTTGAGGTTTTTGTGGTAGTCGTTTATGGCTTGTGTGTATATTTTTTATATTTTTGTAAAAAAAAAAAAAGAAAAAGCTGTCTAAACAGTATTTTGTCGCTGCAATGTATCTGGAAAGAAATGCATTTGGTTTCTCCAACTTGTAATCTGGATGTTTCTTGGTGTATCAGTACTGTGAAATTAAAGTAAATAAAATCAAAAACGAGTGATAACAGAGGCTTTATAATATTGTATCTCTTGTGAGGTTGTGTGCTGCTCGCTATTCTATACCTGTGATATAGCATGCTTTCACTGTGCTTTGTTACACTGTGCTATGCTTTTATTATCGTAAATATAGGCAACATTGCAGACTAGCTGCACGTAGGTATGTATAAATATTCATTAAAAATTAATGATGATGCCCTCACCCTCCCAAATCGGTACATTATACGGTATAATATGCATTTAATAATCTTGTTAAATGCATTTTAACCCTAAACCATGAAACTCTAGAAACATTTTCTCATGGCTTTCATTTAGAATTCTGATTGAAGGTTTCGAAACTTATATTGGGTCACACAAAAAAAAAAAACACTGGCCTTTATTAATTGAGTTGGACAGAGGTAAAGGTCAGAGAGTGGCTCTCTACACCGCGTGAGTGAGGAGGAGGGCTGGGTTTACTTCAAGGTTCAAACGTTTTCTTCAATGTCCTCTCTGCTGTATTTATACCAGATGTAATGATGTTCTTCAGTACAGACACAGTGCCTTATTTAAGGGACAGCTGTTAATATGATACACTGCCTATTCCATTATGGGCACTGTGTCGACAGAAGCAGTATATTACATTGTCTTAATCCTAAATGGTCACTTTTTACCTCATATTGTATTCTAGTAGTATTTGCATTTACTGTACACTGTATTTAAATATTGTTTTTCCACTGTAATCTTGTATTTACCTATAACATCTGCAATCACCTTGGATAAAGGCGTCTGCCAAATAAATTATAATATTTTCAAGTCTGGACTTGCAAACTCCACTGAGATCCACTATATATAAAATGGGTGACTGGCTATTACGTGCAGCTTACACTAGAGGGCACTGCACTACAGTTTAACAGAATTTAGTTTTCTGAATGTGAACACACTTTTGTTTTATAATTTATAATCACACTGCATCATCAATTTAAAAAAATAAATAACTTGAGTTTTTATTTCATCCTAAAGTCAAACAGGGTTAGGACTATAGAAGAATCCTACACAGGGTAATTAATTACATTTGAATTAATTACATACCCCCCAGCCTCCCGATTGGTTGTGTTCACATATTTTTTAAATTTGTATACAACATATCACAGTTTGAGCATTACAAAAAAAACACCACAGTCAATTCCAATGTTATAATAAACATGCCAATAAAACACATATAAAAGACCATTATTTACAGAAATACCATTAAAACCATTAAAAACACCTGGCTTCTTATCTTCAGATCCAGACCTCAGAAACGTCACACGCCCTGTACAGGTTGTGACCTCTTATTGCAGTCCATTTCTTGCTATACCTCATAGCTAATGAAACATATCAGTGTGGTACTGGAGAAGGCTGCATCAACGCGAGATTGGGTGGAGCCGTCTTTATTTTCTACAGTATATCATGCAGCTAAAGTGCAGTCCATGGTGCCAGCGTGATTTCATATTTTAATTCCAATTAGTCCATCTACCTTCCGACTGTCATCCTGGAAACATAAAGCAAAAAGAGAATGACATCATCACAGCATACAATTAAACACATATACGGCTGGTTTCACAGACCCTGATTAGCACTGCAGTTCAGCTGTGGAGTTTAGCCCTGAATTAAGTATAAAGCCACTGTATTACTTGTGCGGTTTGTTTAATGAGCTATCCTGTTTGCAGATTCCTTTTCCTCGCTCACTGGCTGGGTCTCCTTGCGCTCCCCTATCGAATATGTATATTTTTGCTGCTAACCGGTTATATTGAAGTTGGGTTCCTCAGCATACAGGGGCTACCACACCCTGCTGCAGTGAGCGCCGTGGGCGCATGCAGAGGGCAATGATTTCACGCTTACCCTTCTCTCCCTTTGTTTAAACCTCACGGAAACGGGCCGCTCCTTCTCGTAAATATCCTGCAGGCGAGTGATCAGGAATTTCTTGTCCTCTCCCTCCTGAAACAATAAGCACATCGCTTTAGTCCGACAGATCATTCCTGGATCCATACTCTAACATCCAGATACGTATTCCTTTAGTACGGAAAATGAATCCTGGCTGTGAAATTCCAAAATGAAAAACAGGAAATTCACAACTTTTAAAACTAAACCTCGTTTTTATCATACCCTGTTATAGAGTTAAATCACCAGGGCTTTTTGAAAATGAAATATTCTATTGTTGTTTTTTGAAAATGTGATTTTAATACAGTAGTCAATTATTTATATTACGCAAAACATAAATAATATAGTAAAGTATATTTTTTGTATAGGAGTGTGTATAACATAGCTGTCCTATAAGAGTAAGGATGCAGCTAACTAATAGGTTAAAAAATATACCCCTAAAACTGCTGCACACCCAATGGTAATCCAGTTCTTACAAGTAAGATTTTATTCAATCTTGGGGAACTACTCACGTTATCGATTTGCTCTTGTAACAAAGAGATTATTTTCCTCTGTCCACCGACAACCTGCGTGTGGAAATAAATCAAAATTCTACAATATAATGGGGAGAAGAAGACAAAAGCACATGTTACTGTAAAGTTTGACGTTTTAAAAAAGGTGTTTATTACGCCTACAACGGCACATCACATGTTTCAGTGTGGGGATTATAAGTGGTGGGGGACATTAAAGGCAGTGATATTGAGCAGGTTTGCTGGTAATATTTTAATAGGACATTGGAGCTTTAAAATGAACACACCGCCATCACCAAAAGTCATAACAGCCCATTCAATAATTTACCAGTTTGTCTGCTTTTAAGTCTCAGTTTGTTGTGTATTTGCTCCCTGCAATGGGAACACATTGAAACCTTTTCTTTTGTTTGCAGTGTAGAATTGAGAACAGCAGGCATGGCACATCTGTGTACATTTTATTGTATATGTTGTTTTGAAATAAGGGCCCATATATATTTTTGTTGCACATTAAACATATTGATTCTAAGCAGTGGGTGACATTAAAAGGAGTGATATTAAGTAGGTTTGCTTGCATGGTCAAATATATATTTTTAACCTTATTGGGCACCTTTAATAGGAACACATTGCAAATCAAACAAAAGTCATAAGCCATCATGAACCGGTCTGCTCGCTTTTGAGTCTCAGTTGTTTGTGTATTTGCTGCCTGACACAGGAACCGGAAATCACAATTGTAATTGTGCACTTCATAATTCATTGCAGTTGAAGCGTGACACACCTTAACTTTCTAGTGTACTTGCAATTATAATTGTTATTACTGCACCTTTTTTTAATTGAACAAAATAGCATTGTAATTGTATTTACAATTTCAGCAAATAATTCTGCGGTGATTGTAATTGAGAGCAGGTCTGCTGGGAACACCCCAGACTCCAGTCCAATCCCTTCAGTACTCACAAGAGGACGCCGGCAGCAGCGAACAGGAAGAAGGGGTTCTCCACCAGGTACTTATGAATCCAGGTGAACCAGGAGAAATTGGAATTCATTTCCTCCAGCTGTCGAACCCAGATCTTCCCCGACTCGAACATGGTGTTCAGCGTCCTGAAGGGCCCGCACCCCTCCGAGGGCTTTATTCTGCACAGAGGAGAAAGCAGCGGGCCGTCAGAAAAGCTACGCTCGTGCCTGCATTAAAAGACTAAGCGCAAGGAAGTCTGCACACCTGGATTGTCCCTTGAGTGGTCCTTATAAAAACTCACAAAAATCATAAAAAATACTTCAAGAAGAAAAGCTGTAAACTCACTATTTTAATTAGCTGGATTCGAAATGTTCCTGTAGCTAATTATTATTCAAATAGTGAGTTTTCAGTGTATCAGTTCAGTTTCTTCTTCATAAGTATATTTTCGTTTTAAAATGATTATCTTTTGACAAAAGAGCACAAAGCAGACAAGAAGCCGGCAGCATTCGCAGGCAAAACTTACGTCCAAATGGTGTAGGTGACAGCCACAGCCACCCCTAGGAATGATGGGAAGCACAGGAGGGTGATGAAGATGGTGGTCATCTGACTGGCTCTCCAAGGCTTGCTGGGAGCCTGGCAGTTCATCATCAGGCTGGTCTGGGATGGAAAAGGTTAAAGCTGCAGTTTACTAGCCTTCTTTAGTTTTGCATTCTTTGGGCTGATTGAACAGAAAGCAATCCTTGTCCAGTTTCTTTATACACACGATTGTACCCTAGCTTGTAGTTAGTGGTTTTGAGCTAATGTGGTTTACTCAGGGATGGAAATAAGACTCCCATTGCATAGCAGTTTGATCCATTTCTGGTTCTACTATGTTTAGTAAGACTCGCCTGAGCTTCTTACCTATACACTCGGGCTAATCAAGCTTGTATTAAAACTTGGAATGGGTGAAACTGCTATGCAATAGGAGTCTTATTTCTATCCCTGTTCCTGCTTTGAGAAACTAGCAACAACAAAAACAATGCATGGCAGTTCACCACATAAGAATGAATGAAATGCAAAAATAAATCTAATTTACTTACCCTTTTAATGTAAAATAAAATAACCAGTTTAATAATCTGGACAGCAGGAAGCAATGGTGAGAAGAGCACTCCTAGCCTGAAGACAAACGGAAAAGTAAAACATTAAAAAGAAGGGGAGAGAGTCTGTATTAAAGTTTTTTTATTTTTTTTATTTCATTTTGCTGTACTCCTCTGGTAAGGTTAAGGGAGTTTCAGTTCCTCGAGCACTGAATAGACCATGATGGTGAACAGGTAGTTCAGAAGTCTGTTTGAAGCTTGGACTGCTCTTTACCAGGCGAGAGTCTGTCCGTATATGAGCTCCAGCACATTCCTGGCGATATCAAACACAGGCTTCCTTTTCCTCTTGAGCACTTTCTGAGAAAATAACCTGGGGGGGACAAACAGGCTTCAACAGTCTGAACCACTGGACTGGCAGTTACAGACTAGTGCCAGTCGGCAACCTGACAGTCTTTTCAAAGTAAAAAAACAAACAAACAAATAAACTGAAAACCATATATATATGCAAACTTAAAAAAACAACCTCAGTCTACCTAGCTCTCTACCATGCGATCTGAAGGCAGATTATACAATCCAAAGCCTGCAGATGATGACTACTCTATGGCTTAGTACATTTAGAGATTGGATTTTATTTTGTGCACTGGACTTCTTTAGCCTGCTACCCAAATGACTGCAGTAAACAAAAAACAAGAACAAATCACTCTTTAACCTCTTAGCCATTTATTATTAGCACGGTTTACCCTTCTAGAAAGCTTAGAGTGGCACAGCATACCTCCAGACAAACTCCCCTAAGATGGTGTCCAAAACTGTAAAGATGAAATCCATCAGCAAGAAGCGATACAGCTCCTGGCCCACAAAGGTCTCCCAGCACTCCAGTCCCCCCTGAGAGAGAACCGAGACATTGAACTGTGAAATAGGAGTCCTCTCCATTACTGGCTTCAGTATAGCATTTCCACTGCTCCTCTCAACACTGTGCAGTTTTTCATTGTTAATACTCTTGTGCCACCCTGCTTATGGAAACTGGTGGGGCAGGAGTAGAGACACACAGTGCTACACATTTCCTCTGCAAGGCACGCTCTGCCTAACGCAGAGAGCTTAATCCCTTAATCAAGTTTTTCAAATGTTAGAAAGAAACTTACAGTAGAGCCATTCTGCCTAACCTGTTTTGACAGAGTCACATGGCCAATGATGGTTGTTCCTAGCCAGTGGTAACACAGGACTCCCAGCACAGATATCTTCAGCAGCAAGTTCCTGCAGACACCAAAAGTGACGTTCATTTCTCTTAGCGGTCAACCCAAACTCACACGCAGTTTGTTACTTCTAAAAAACCAACTTCTTCATAGAGACTGAGATAAGAGAGCTACATATATATATAAACCGGAGGGTCGTGGGTTCAATCCCAGGTGGGGGGACACTGCTGCTGTACCCCTGAGCAAGGTACTTTACCTAGATTGCTCCAGTAAAAACCCAACTGTATAAATGGGTAATTGTATGTAAAAAAAATAATAATGTGATATCTTGTAACAACTGTAAGTCACCCTGGATAAGGGTGTCTGCTAAGAAATAAATAATAATAATAATAATAATAATAATAATAATAATAATAATAATAATAATAATAATAATAATAAACTAAAGCCCTGCCAGTTCCCACCTGCAGATGGCGACGTAGGCCTGTGTGCTGGGTGCATCGTACTGTTCCATCCACGCGACCGCGTTGAAGAGGCCTGACATAAGCAGGTTCACTGTGGACACCACAACCGGCAGGGCCAGCAGGCTCGCCTCCATGTGGATCAGGGACTCGTTATGAGACACTCTCATGGTCAGGTCCTGCAAAGAACATGATCGCTTCAGAAAGGCAGTACCCTTAACCCCGTGACTGTGACTGATGTGCTAGCGTGTTGCCTGTTCTTTGCTAATTATAATTTCTATTAATATATAGCACTGAATAATTAGCCTTGCTTGACTTGCTACAGCATGCTGTGTGGTTAACCAAAGCATACAGTTGCTTTGCAGATACAGATTTTAACAGTGTTGGAGGAAAACATGTGTAAAAAGATGGTTTGAAAATGTGAATTATATAAAGTGTACAACTATAATTGCATGACATCTCAGTGGCAGGGGACAGCAACTGTAAATCGCGCTGCTAGTTGGTTCAGTACAGAACGAAGAACATCATTCCTGAGATCCTGACAACCAATAAGACCACGGGCCTGACAGGGAGGAAGGGAGGGCCTGATGTTGCCATGGAAACTCTCTCACAGCTCTGTTATCTTGCCAATGACTTCACACAAGCAAGATTCAAGTCTCTGCTGATAGGAGTTCCTGAACCACTGGCAGTGTCTGTTCACAGAATGACCCGTCTTCCTCCAATTTGTAGCCCCTCCTACAAAGTGGGTATGTAAACTAGGACAGTTACGCAAATCTTTCTTTCAAGCAGGTGGTAAGTGGAGAATGAAATGAACCTAAAAATGCAGATCAGAGATCACAGTGCCTTCTCCATGCCCCCTGGCCTTGCACCCTGTACCTTGTGCATATATGTGGAGAAGAGGTAGACGCCCATGGCACACCCCACGGTGCTCCCCAGAGACATGACCCAGGCCAGCAAGTGCACCGTCATCTTTGCCAGCCTCTGTAGTAGAGTCTGCTGTCTCGATGCCCGTGCCAGCTCAGACAGCAGCTCCTGCAGGAACAGAGGGGTGAAAGGGGGCGGGTCAGAAAAACATTTCAACTCCCCCCCCCCCACACACACACATCCTGAGTCTGGATCACTCAGGCCCTGAAATGCAAAACAGCAAATGCAAAACAGCCTAGAAAAACAGAAGGGAAAGAGGGGACTTGACTGAAGTCTATAAAATCATAAATGGTAGAGATAAAAAGTTAACCCAAGACACTACTTCAAATTTAGTACAGAGAGTAGAATAGGGCATACATGGAAATCAAGTTTAGTTTAGAACAGAAGGTAGGAAGCACTTTTTTTACACAGAGAGTTACAAATGCATGGAATAGCCTGTGACATAGTAGGATCTAAAACATTTATAGATAGACTAGATTCTGTGCTTTTAAATGAGAGGCGAGCCTTGCTGGGCTGAATGGCCTTTTCTCATTCCCAAATTTCTTGCACCTGTTCCAAAGATCTTTGTTTAGATTAGGCTTCTAAAATCTCCACCCTGAACCCTAGTACTAAGTTCTTCATGCTGCTCTCTCCAATACTGAGGTGTATTTAAATTAAATTACACAAGTACAGTACACCCTCGCTATAACGAACCTGTTGGGGTCCAAGCCTTTTGTTTGTTAGAATCAATCCCATTCACACGCAGGCATGTTTCAGTGCTGAGGAGGGGGGGGGGGGGGTACTTTTAGAATCAATCCCATTCACACGCAGGCATGTTTCAGTGCTGGGGAGGGGGGGGGGGGGGGGTACTTTTAGAATCAATCCCATTCACACGCAGGCATGTTTCAGTGCTGGGGGGGGGGGGGGGGGGGTACTTTTAGAATCAATCCCATTCACACGCAGGCATGTTTCAGTGCTGGTGAGGGGGTACCTTCATTTGTGTGCAGATATTCTCACACTGGAGCTTCACAGAGCTCTTCTTAATCACTTTGAAGTCCCAGGAACAGAACATCTTCATGGCGAGGTCACCGTGAGGGTTGTCAATGCGATAGCTCTGCCCTAAGGACTTGGACATGCTAGAAATAAAATGTTGGTGAAGTCAGAAATACAACACAGCAAAAACAATAAGACAAATAGATAAGGGGGGGGGGGGGGTGTTAGAAGAGGCTGTCCTGTACTGGACGGAAGGCTAATGGTACAATGTTATTTATTTGAGAAGCTCTTGGATACAAAGGGGTCTTCTTTCCTGTCATTTTCACACAGGACCAGAAGTCATTTTTTGTTGCAAATATACTCTAAGATTTCTGATTCTATGATGTGGAAATCCAGGGATGGAAACAAGACTCCTATTGCAAAGCAGTTTCGCCCATTCCAAGTTTTTACTGCAAGCTTGATTAGCCACATGCTTGCATGTGTCTTATTCAACTCCTAGTAAAACCAGGACTGGCTCAAACTGCTATGCAGTGGGATTCTTATTTCCATCCCTGTAATTGTATGCCTTATAATATATATACTTTTTCTCACATGATGACTGGAGATTCCTATAGGCCCCCAGTGTTAGACATGGTTCAGCCCAGCCCCTGTGAACCTGCAGTATGTCCCTTACCTGTAGACCAGGATGATGCAGGTGATGAAGAAGGAGACCCCGATGGTAAAGAAGTACGCAAGGGGAATGTTGTACGGCATGCGGGGGTTAGTGTCCAAGCTGTTCTGACCCATGGCGCACCCCGAGCCATTGAGAGCCGGACCGCAGCCGTTCACAGTGGAGTTGGTGTAGTAACCATAGTACATGACTGTGTCTGTGAAATAGCCCTGTGAGGAATCCCAGAGAGTCAGGGAGGTTCTGACCAATACATATAATACAATGGAAAGGACTGCACCATTCATTTTAATGGGCTATGTGCCACGGGTCTGTTTAAACATATTTATGAGTTGTGTTTCATTTCCAAATGACCTCACAGCGACACACGCACACACACAGTTGTGCCGTATTGTTTAATCTGCAAACAGCTAAAGGGACTTGATAATCCTTATATTCCCACCTTCCTCTCCATCCTGGGCTAGATCAATCCAATCTGAATCTCTCCCTGCCCCCCTCATATGTCTTTTGCCCCTTGGAAGTATAAAACAGGAATTGATTAAAACTAGGCAGATACTGAACACAGAAAAGGGTGGGTCAAGAGCAGACCTGGGCTCAATTTCAATTGTAATTAATCACAATTACACTGTAACTGAAATTAAACCTTGGCACACCTGCATAACTGAAGTTGTAACTATAATTGTAATTACACCATATAACTGATCAATTACTGTTCAATTACACAACTTTCCAAGCTCAGTTATTCTCAGTTCCACACTGGATTTCACACCGAGCAATCATTATTCTCGTATTTTAAAAAACTTTTAGTAACCCCATTTGTTTGAAAAAATAAAAGTAAAATAGTATGTTTCTGTATTTGTACCTGTTATTATTGCTTGGTTATTTCGAATAAATAGAGTGAACATGTCAATGTGTGTAGCCTTTGATGTTACTTTTTAGTATAATTGGAATTAGAATTCTAATCACTGCAGCATAATTGTACCTGTAATTGAACAAAATATAATTGTAATTTGAGCAAACAATGCTCCTGTAATTGTGATAACAGCCCCGGTGAGAGAACACAGAGGGTAGAGGTGTGACTTACAGCCCCAGTGACAGAGGAGAGAGGGAAGAGGCGTGACTTACAGCCCCGGTGAGAGAGGACAGAGGGGAGAGGCGTGACTTACAGCCCCGGTGAGCAGCTCCAGCCCCTTGAAGGAGGCGCGGTGGGTCTGGTTGCTGGGCGGGTGGGCTGCCTGCGGGACGGCGAGGAAGAAGACGTTGACGAGGAGGAGGAAGACATTGAAGAGCAGCAGCGTCTTGAGGAAGACGAAGTAGGAGAGGACGCCGGTGCCGAAGCGCCCGCTCACCTTCTTCATGGCCACGTGCCACAGCTGCAGAGAGTACAGGAAGGAGAGCAAGCTGTACCAGCTGTGACGAAAACCCTGCAGAAAAAGAGAGAGAGAGAGAGAGATACACCCGGAACTTCAACACGCCTCCGGAATTCAGCAGCAGAACCAGAGGAAACCAAGTCAAGCAGACAAACATCCCGGCTAGGGCACCCTACTGTCCACTATAATGGAGGGCTGCTGACCTTATTTAAAAACGAAATGTTTTTGAGGAACTTACTGTTCTAGGTATATAGCTATGCTTTCCATATTGTCTGCTTGGAGAAATTCTAGTCATGCAATTCAGGGCAGACAGACAAGTAAAGCTATTTTAGTGTGGACATGAACAGGACTGTGGGACACTGCTTTGCTAAGTGTGTATAAAGGACACTTGGAGTATACTTACGATGATGAGGTAGTACTTGAGCTGACTGCAGCAGGGTATCTGGTTCCTGGAGTGGGGAAACCCCTTCGAATTGCGGGCATGTCTGAGGGAGAAAATACACAAAGAGCTCTTCACAGCACCATACAGCCACTATTCAAGATACACATTAACAGACAAAGACACAAACATGCTTCCCAGCATGAGTACCAGCAATGTAAACACATTCCATCAGTCATCACAGACGCTGAATAACAATACCCTCTGTTGGATAGTCCTAGACTATTGCAAATGAGATGACCTCCACAAGAATGAACTCCACCCTGCATTGTGAAACAAGGCACTGAAAAGACGTTCTGCACTCTCTTACCTCAGATTCTTCTTCTCCTGCAGGCTGAGGGGCATGGTTTTCAGCATGCGCCCCCTATCGCTCACAGAGAGGTTCTGCAGGTTGTGGAACAGGTTTTCTGATAATGTATAAAAGGACATAGAAAATATTGGTTAGGAGAACAGGTCATCTGCAGTCATTTACTTATAAAAAAAACAGTGTGCATTCGTAAAATCAGGGACAAGTGGCAAACCATGGTAAAACTATGGTAAAATAGTACAAACCATGAAAAAAAGCAAGAGGAAACTGCAAAACTCCCATTGACTGCTGTAAATCTGTGTTTTAGTTGCAACTTCACCTGGTATACTTTTAACATTAGGAGGCTTGATAGTCCAGTGGTTAAAGAAACGGGCTTACTACCAGCAGGCTCAGCCACTGAGTCGTTGTATGTGACCCGGCGCAAGTCACTCCTTGTGCTCCGTCCTTCGGATGAGACGTTAAACCAAGGTCCTATTGTAAGTGACTCTGCAGCAGTTGATGCATACTTCACACCCTAGTCTCTGTAAGTTGCTTTGGATAAAAGCATCTGCTAAATGATTGATTAATAATAACATATATAAATACTAAAAGAAACTTAGTGAATTAAAATAAAAGACCTAGAATTGTAGGTTTGGAGATTCCTTAAAACCAAACTTTTTTTATTTTTACTTGACAGACATTAACATCAAATCAATGTCGTAAAGGCAATAACAGCATGTCAAAAAAAATGAGGGAGGGAGATTCTGTTTCTTCTCTCTCTCTCCCTCTCTCTCTCTCTCTCTCTCTCTCTCTCTCTCTCACTTTGTAAATTCGTTTGGACTAACAGTATTTCTCAATGTCTTCAAGAAAGAAAAAAAAAACACTGCAAACTTTGCACTGGAACAAAAGCTCCAAACATCTGTCCCTTAATGTTCCTGGTGCACTGACCTTCCTCCCTTGCTGCCTCCACGTCCGTCTCCACTCGGTATCCAGAGATACTGGGCGGGGCGGAGCGGGACAGGGCCCAGATGGAGGGCCGGCTTCGTTGGTGTCGCAGTTTCATCGTGCGGTTGTAGTACTGTGAGATGATTGCTCCGCGATTGCGGCCTGGAGATAAGAAAATAAAAACAAACGCCAATTAGCAGAAGCGCGAGTTTATCACCTTGTGATCTCTACTGGCAGACTAACAGCTCTGCGGGTGACATTTCACAGAGCATCACATGATCACACGGCAACCAAAGGTATTATATTTTTATTTATTTAACCAGGAGATTTACCCATTGAGACCGAGGCCTCCTTTAGAAGGGGGTGCAGTAAACCAAGAATTAACAATCCATAACAATACCATTACTGCATTCATATATACATTTGCTAAAAGAAAGAAAGAAAAGAAAGTGGGTGAACACATGGCAGATCACTATGAACGCAGACTTACTCACCGATGGTGCGGCTCGGCATGGCTGACAGCACTCTCAGGGTGATAGGGGAGAAGTATTCCCTGTTGCTGCGGCTGTGCTGTGGAGATGCCAGGAAGGCTAGGTTTTCTGAGGGACACAAAGCAGAGCAGTTTTAATACCCAGAACCCTCAGGGGCGAACTGGGAACAAAATAAAAAAGATGTCCTTTATTTCTCCGGAAACGTGCTTCAAAGCAAGGCCACTAATGTTGATGCATCTTATTGAAAACCTTTAGTACAAAGGAATTCAGTCTAAAACTAAACCAGCCCCCTCCCTCCTGTCCTGTACCTCTCCCCCTGCCGGCCATGTCTTCCATCTCGAAGACCTCAGACCCATCCTGGTTGTTGCTCTGCTCCTCGATCAGCTCATTGAAGGAGTCGTGGACGATGTTCTCATCGTGTGGAGAGAAGTCCAGGGCTCTGTACAGACAGGCAGAGAGGGAGAATCTGACATTTATTTCTTGATTTAATAATGCCAGCAAGACAATACTTCCATTAGAGGCCTTTTTAACATCACTTTGATGGACACAAATGCTGTCAGCCAGCAGAGATGGCTTTATCAGGAGCTACCCAATAACCTGGCCAATAAGCATTAAAACAGAAGTGTTGAGAGAACAAAATGTGCCACTTTTACAGTGGCACATTTAAATATAAATTCCTTGAACAGTAAGCATTGTGGGGTATTTGTTAGGATTCTGTGGAGGTCTAGAATACATCGCAACACATACTGTACACTGCTCTAAATGGCTGCTTTAAAAAAACAGAACCTTTCTATTTTCAGCAAACCCTGCACTTTAGAAGAGACCCTTTAATCAAAACACTGAGGGGTTTGGGGAAATAGGCATCACAATTACTACACTTCACAGATCTCGAACAAGGACAGCACTGAGATCTGCTGGGTTATATTACAAGACAGATTTAGGAAATGGTCTATAAAAGGTGGTCAATATATAGAACACTGTAATAAAAGGCAGGGGAGTGAACTCAGGCCATTCTTACATCACAGTGAAGGCTGACAGGAAATGAGTCAAGCTATATGTCTCTGAACTGAAGAAAACAATAGAGTGCACAGGCACAAATAACACTCAGGAGACAAGCAGTCACGCTGCAGATAGACAAAAATATTATATAAAGACATGCACCTACTATAGATATAGTCATACCACAACACAAAAAAATCTGTTCTATTTCAGCATTGTAACTCCTGGAATAGGTGTGCACTGACACAGGGCTGTAAATGCATTTACACTGTTAGTTTTGCTATGGGTTTAACTTGTTTGTGTCCTATTTATTTGCACACGTTGATTTTGATAATCTGTGATATGAACCGTGATCTGAACACATAAACAGCAGTTTAATAAGACACACCTGAGCTTGTTACCTATACACTGGAGCGAATCAAGCTAATGTTAAAACCACGAATGGAGTACACTGCTGTGCAATAGGAGTCATATTTCCATCTCTGAACTTTGAACTCACTGCTGTCCTTCCTCGGCTTCTGGGAGGTCAAGGTGGAAGTTGACGCTCCAGGCCATCTCTGTCAATCTGTTCGTCTGTCTGTCCGCCACACTTGTTCTGTGACCTTCGAGTGACCTTGCTGTCTTGCTGGATGGCAGAGGTATCAGAGAGGCAGTTTTACCCAATCAGAACCCAGCCTCGTTCCTGTCATGTTTCCCGTTACCTGAAAGGAAAATGGTCAGACATTTGCTGGCATTCAAAAAGTGTTGAGTAAGCTGGGGACAATCAGCACTGAAGAGGTAATTGAGTCAACACTGTGTTCAGTGAGGTACACATACAAATATGCTAAAGATGGAACATAACTGGCCATATACAATTGCTCTGGTGTTATGTATAAATGCTTAGCTCTTAAACTTACAAATATCACACATGTCAGTGAGTGTTAATGATAATCTGCTTATTAATAAGTTCAGTTTAAACAATGAAAACACTATTCTGACTCAGAACACGCTCTTTCTGCTGCCAACGCACTTAGACTTGTATGAACACAGATGATCTAATCGAATAAAAAACATGTGGGGGTCTCCAATAAATCTAAACACTGGACGTTCTAAATTCTAACACCAAACCTGCCTTTTTACTTACTTTTAAAGACAAGAATAGACTCACACACAGTGCTAGAGAGGCTGGTTGTGTTGAAGTCCCCTTGTTTTACATTTTAAACAACAGCGGTATTCAGATCAGCTGAATAGACCCTATAATCTCATCCTTTGTCCTCAGCCCACACCCACCCCTTCAAACCTGCTTGCCGCGATGTCATTGTAGAAATCATATAACCAGGGAGCAGATAGTATCTGCAGCAACAAAATGGTACAAAATGCAGTGTACAGAGGCCCAGCAAGCTCAGTATGTATTAATAACTGCAAGGATGGAAAAAAAAACAATGAATCAAAACCTGCAACAGTAATGACTGTTGGACCTCTCAGAACTACATTTCCCATCATCCTCCTGCTCACTGGTAAATCCATCTCAGTTATATATGTCAGCAGGAAATGTAGTTCTCAGAGGTCCATGCATGTACACGGGAAGCCAGTCTTATTATCATGCGGACACATCACAATTAATCCCACCATGACCAGTGTGCCTCATTTATACCAAATACCTCCACATCCTTTTATGTAATACATTGCCCTTGTAGAGTCACACCGCCAAGTACTTTATATGGATGTCACACCGGCTAGCCCACGCCTGATTGGCATTTACTAATGTTTAGTCCAGTACACCAGCACTGCACTACAATACAAAAAAAAAAAAAAAAAAAGATTGGAGGGTAACGAAAGCCGGGAGAGGTGTTGGATTTCAGTTTGCCGGTATTTGACGAAAGCAAGACAAGCCAAATCACTCTTTGTCAGACAGGAAATAAACTGGCACGATTGCAACATTTCCACAGTTCAATTTACAAAAGAACACCACATGGATTCAATTACCAACGCCTTGCAGAGTCCCAGTGTAATTAACAAGACATTCAAACATCCTCAAAGCAGGGCTGCCTACACACTTTCCATGAGTATAAGAAAAGTGTACAGAACCACAAATGAAGCCTTGTACTGTTTGTTTCAGTCTGTACTATTCTTTTTCTATTTATCTAATATGTGGTTAGTACCAATAATAGCAGTATGGCAAAATAAAAAATATATACACAAGTTAATAAATCTTGTGCAGGATGTCTCTTACTGTGTAAGAAATGTCACCTCATGCAGTTTGGGTTAGTGAACCAAAAATCTGAACTCTTCTGTCTGCTCAGACTGCAAGAACCGATGTCTCTTACAATGCAAGACACTTTCCCTAAAGTAACCTTTAATTTAAATTAGACATCCCAGTTTAAGATAAAAATAATTTAAGAGCAAAAAGAACAGGGTGTTACTGCATAAAGTGCGATTAAACCATAACTTTTTAAATCTTTACCAATCCCAGCTTATCATTACAGCATAGTGGGCACAAGTGCTCTGCAAAACGTGTTAACTGAATATAAAGCACAGAAACAAAGTTTGTACTCGGGTACTAAACATAAAAAGTGCTGTATGTTCTACACACAGGTTGACACAGAATACGAAGTCCTGCAATCCTTGAGAAACCCTTCATTATTGTGGTGCCGGGTGCCGGCCAAACGCCCGAGCTTGCTGGGAAATGAACCCCTGACCTCCCTAAAGCAATCAAGCGAACCACAAAGACGGGGAACATGTACAGTAGGAACGCTTCTAAAAAGTGCCTGCTCATCCATTTCAGTGGAGAATGCAGTGGAAACCGCTGAGTGTGTGTTGAACTGAATAGGCCTTTTGACATATGGTTTGTTTTTAAACCTTCCAACCTGAGTTCACTTGGAAAGGACTCTAGAGGACCGTTCCTTTTCTATTTACATACTGCACCGTATGCTGCTCAGTGCAAAACAACCAGGTTCACTTCAAAAGCACTCGGTTCTGTTTGTTAGTTCACTTCAACGGGCTGAAAGCGCCTCTTGAGAAGGTCTCAGTTTGATTAGATTAGATTAGAAAGGGGCTGTGTTCTTTTGGACCATTCACATATGCTTCCAAAACGAACCGAACCGCACTATGGGCTATATCAGGTCACCAGGATTGGTGCTAACCGGGATTACCTGATAATCAACACTTATCCATCTCTTGGTGGACTGGAACTGCCTGGTGAGAACATGCAGAGACATTCAGGGGCTGGTGTGAACCCATATGGACACCTTCTGTTTGGGAGATGGTGCTTTTAACCTTGCATGCTATTGTAGATGCTTATCTAGTTAAATGGTGTTTTTATTGACAGCCCTTTTTTCCTCCGTTGAAGATTTCTGGTACTTTGTTTTTACTTTATATTTCAATTTGGAATACGCCTGGCTTCTGTCCCCATTAACTGGCTGCAGTTCAAACTCACTCTAGTCAAGCTGCAACCAGGGCACATCAGTTTATCTAGTGATGTTTTTAGTTTTTTAAAATAGGTACAACTCCGGCAAAAACCAAAAGAAAAATTCTCAGAACCATAAGTAATGTTAAAAAAAACTTAACAGGGTTATCTCCTTTAAAGAGTGTGAAAAAATTATCACTTTCATTAGATCCTAGAACAGTAGATGCCCTCGCTTTAAATTGATCACCAGATAAATTACTTACTACTTTAAAATAAAAGGTTTTTATTCCTGTACTTTACATTTCTGTTTCAAAACGTTTCTTTTAAAGAGCTATTAGCAGCTGTGTGTGTGTTTATTTACAGTGTGTCATTTCACTACTGTGAATTCATGTTGTACTATAATTACACATTGATATGAATAAGTTATTATGTCAGACACATGGACTGCACATGAAAAAGAAGAAACAATGTTAACGTCACTACCCTTTCTAAATGAAATTCCATAATACTTAATTAACTACAAAAGTAAAATAATCAACCATTTGCATAAATTCAGAATCAGGTCACTTCTGCTTTTCAAAGAGCAAGCTAATTCAAAATTCAGCTTTCACAGCACTTAATCTTTCCCTCAGTCTGTCATAAACTAAAAACATGCTTTCAATATGAGTGTACAAATCTGATTAATTTGTTCCATAAAGTCCTTTAGCTTCAGGAAGTGGGCAGTCTTATCTTCAAGGGTGTTGTAATTTGCATGAATGAGGCTGTGTCAGTGCGAGCAGTCAAACAGCTCACAGGAAAGAGAGGCCCACGTATTGCAGCTGTGTACGTTTAAGTCAAGTCTCTATTTGCACTGTACAGAGATCGATACCTTTCCTTTTAAAATTCAACTTGTAGCACCACTGCTACAAAGCAACCTGTAATCCTCTCAAGAGCTGAAGCCACCAGTAGTAGCATTTGATCTGCTATAATAATCCAAGGATTTAGCTTCAGGACTGGGTGGTCTGAAAGCAACAGCTGCAACTCGGACAAGAACAACTGGCTGGCAAGAGCAGCATGGAGCATTACAGTGCCAGACAGGTGTGTGGTGATATCACAAGGTTCTGATTCCCATTCAGATCATGTGAACACTGGCAGTAGACCTCAAATCAGTGGTAGACAACACCTCAGGACAACTCTTCAACCAGCAAGCAAATACAATTGTGTAACCGATGCTCCCCATTCGAGTAATGAAGTGACACTAGTGAGACGGCTGCAGGGCCCATCGGGCACAAGGCTGAGACCGGCAGACTCTTCTCATGTGTGTTCAAGCTTGTGTCACCCCACACAGTATCTGAGCAACAACCTGAGCAGAGGAACCATAAAGAGAAACACTTACTGTCAGTCGTCTAGAGGCGTCCCAACGTACTCCCTTCACCCTGTGAAGTCACACTCATCAATATATAGAAATGTCAGTAGGATGCTGTGTTCATAAATACCGCAGCTTCTGTTTCAGTGAGGAAGCGATGGTGTACTCTTGGTTTCCTGTCATGTGACATACCGATCTGCAATAACCGGGCTGAATGCTTTAATGCAGCTTTGTTATGAGCCATCACAAGGAGTCCTAAGCATTCATTTTTTTGCAAGGTTCTGCGATAGAGAGCTGCGACATGGAGGACGAGGATCAGGGCTGTGTAGATTACTCTTGTAGGGTCCCAGGTAAGTTTGGGTTGAGAATCGAGGGGGTTAGGGTGCAGTTTTAAATGTAGATGCTCTCTTGAGCTCTTCCTTCCTGTTTACTGTAACTCAGCAAGACAAACTAAAAACCATTATGCTGCATGCTGGTCTGATTCTATTACCTTAGCATCTCTGATCAGAAGACAATAGACCGTATTCACAAAGCATTAACTCATTAGCTATGTAGAGAGTATTTTTTTTCAAAGCTGTGTGGCCCATTATATTACAAAGAAATGATCTGAGGGTGGTTTTTAGGTAGGTTTGCAACATTGGTAGGGAACAACAGTGGAACTTCAGTGTTAATATTTTTATTTATTTATTTGGCTTTATTATTTATATATTTCCTGTTTATACTGTACAAAGAAATGTGCATATCTATCTATCTATGTATCTATGTATCTATCTATCTATCTATATATATATATATATATATATATATATATATATATATATATATATATATATATATATATCATTGATAGCGTTTTTTTACATAGAGGTTCACTTAAAAATCACAGAAAGGGGGGTAACATCAAGAACCAGTAGCAATTGCAACCAGCAGGTGCATATAACTAGAACGGTCATCTTGGCTGCCTGCAATTCATTCCAGTTGGTCAGGTGCATATGCGGCTCATTTGGGTCTGCTGTTTCCAGATGAGAGTTCAGAGTCCTATTTCCTGGACCCCTCGTACTGTTACCACCAAACAGAGATCTTCTCTGAGCTGCCCAGCCAAAAAACCCTGAAGAAGAGGACGGTGCAAGACAGCAGCCCCCGAGTGTCTGGAGAGGGGCTGGAGAGCCACAGGGCAGAGAGAGTCAGCGCCAATTCCAGCCAGGACACTGTCGGGGGCTGGGACCCCCTGAAAGACGACAAGCGCCCACTCCGAAACTACCCGCTCAGCATCACTGAGAAGAGGCGCATGAGGTGAGCATCCTGCATTCAGAAATGACTTTTTTAAAGTGGCATTATGAACAGTTTTCATTATTTATTTATTAATTTAACCAGGAGATTTACCCTTTGAGCCCGAGGCCTTATTCAAGGGGGTCTTAGAAAACAATAATAAAAGCACAATCACAAGGCACAAACAAATACATGTGTGGTTCAAACTTAATCAGCAGCATACAGAGATCAGAGGACAGAATAAATAAGACATATGTTTTATTTGTAACTGCATTATACCATTTAGTACTGCCTGTGTTATGTCAGTGTAATTACAATGCAATTATTGCTGCTTTCTTTCTTTCTGACCACTGCATGTGATTCCATATGCATAACTGTCCATGCATGCAAGCTTGGCTCTTTCACAGTGTTTAGACGCTTCTTTCCAGAAGGACTGGACTGATTATACACACAATCCGCACAGCCTGCACAGTTTGAAATGGTATTAAAAATGTCAGTTTGACTGAAAGAAAAATTGCAGCAAAACATTCTGTGCCTATTAAACCACTGTAGTTTTGTTATTGTTGGATATCAGCATGGCACTCACTCAAGATACTTAAGGGTGAGGACACGAGCATTTGTCTCTCTGAATCTTTTACTACTAAATTGCGAGTACAGATCTATGAAATGTCACAGAAGGCAGCGATTGAGAGCACTGACCCTTATAAAAGGTCACCACAGTATTGCACTGTTTTCCCATGCTTTTCCTATGACTATGCCGTTACCATGGCTTGCCTTGTTTTAAATGTTGCTTTACCATACCTTGCTGGCCTTTACAATGCCCAAAGCCATGATTTCACTATGATTTATTACACTTTGCTATGCTTTTACAAGGGGGGCGGGGCTTTTATAGGGAGAGTCGTACTAATGGAGGGGTCAGTCACAGGAAACTGCAAAAATGTTTAAAACACAGTAAAAACAGGAAAATAGGAAAGCCTTTCCCTTGAACACGTTCCGTTTATTTATTTATTTATTTATTTATTTAAAGGTTATTGTGCCCTCTTTCGGTGAGTAGCAAACTTTAAGCATCTGTGCTTGCTTGTTGATTAGAGAACTATTTGGGAAGTTGAGGATGGAGGGGGAGAAAACACAAAACGCTGGTTTGTTGTCTCGACCCACGGGTGTTAGAATGAGGTGAGCTGTCATACAGGTTTCTCTGTCTGTCAGGGAGACGCGTCGTTCCCAGAGCGGACGGATCAGCTGGTGGTTGTCATGGAAACAGAGCCAGCTCACCTCCTGGCGCCGTCTCCGCGATGACCTGGCGAACGCGCTTCAGAACCTGAAGCCATGGAAGGGGGCCCTCAGAGAAATTGAGGGTGAGAGACGTTTTTAGCGAGTTTGCCTTTCTAAGAGGTAAACGGTAAAGTATAAGCCATGCTAGATCACGATTTACCATATTTCTGTCCGCTAACACACTTTTCACTGCACTATACAACAGTAAACTTGATTTAATTATTTGCATTAATTTGTTAAAACATCTCCTAATTAAGAACAGGTACAGGTAATGCAAGTTTCAGGCATTCTAAAGAGAGTTTTTTGTAATGCACCCATGGTTTTTGCTACTGGCATAATAATTCAAACTTTTTGTCATAATCAGGCACCAGGAGGTAAATGCTAACAGCAATTATATAACGTTTTACATTCACTATTGCACAGTAAACTTATGCAACCCATTGTAAGCCACAATGTTTGCTTGTTTGAATTCTTCTTCCTTTATGTAGGTAAATTTGGCACTGGAGTGAAGTCATTCTTCGCCTTGCTCCACTGCCTCATCTATCTCAACCTGATTTCCTGCATTTTCATTGCTGGCCTTGTGCTGGTGCCCACTGCCCTGCTGAGATCAGAGGTCCTAGCTGTGAACGAGACCAGCACCCACAGAACAGGCAAGCTAAACCTGCCCTCACAGAACTGGACAAAACAAATCTTTTAAAATACCCTGCTGTAAACTTGTATAAGCATGCTGGTCATGCCTAGAGACCTTTATTTCAGTTAATAGAGAACAAGCTAACCTGCGTTCGTTGTTTGCAGGGGAATGCAACAGCAGTGGTCAAAGTGTTAAGAAAGCCTTCTACTCACATGTTAAGGATTTCTTTTTAGGATCCGTAAGTATTGCTTTCTTTTTAAATAGAAACAGCAGCTTCAAAAGCAGTCATATAAAACGTGCAGCTGTCTTGGTGTATTTCCCACTGTCTCATTTGTTCCAGGGTTTCATGGAAGACTCCTACCTCTTCTATGGGTTTTACCCAGGGGCCGGGTTGACCCAGCTCTCCTATAACCTCCCCCTGATGTACCTGCTCTGCTCAGTTGGGGTCCTGTTCCTCAGTCTGCTCTGGGTGGTGACAAGGTGAGCACGGACAGGAAAGAAGCCTTCTGGTGTCTTTGTGCAAGAAGAGTTGTTTCCAGAACAAACCAACCCCCACGAAATTATGAACCAGAAATAAACAACCCAACATTTAGCTTAGTGGCTTGTAATTAGTCTTTCCAGAACTGTAAATGTTCGGGGAAAAAAAAGTGTGCTAGTGACGATTAGGTGTAAATAGCTTTCAGACCATTGTACATTATCCCCATGTCATTGTCATGTAAGGTGAGGCACTTCTTTTATGGATAATGGCGGCCTCTGTAGGTGAGTCAAGGTAATAGGATATAAATGCAGTAACTGTAATGCATAAAAGTCAGACAACAAATGGTCAAAGACAGCCCACTTTGAGGGTTAATTTGAAGTGAATGAGTATGAAGCTTTATCCAGAACAAAACTGTGCGTTATTGCTATCCTTCTCTCACCCCCACCCCCTCTTACCCAAGGTTGGGGAGAGATTACAAGGTGCGGTGGGTGCAGGGCCGGCAGTACAAGACCCTGCTGAGCTTCAAGATCTTTGCCGGCTGGGACTTCTGCATCCGGGAGACAGACTCGGCCACGCTGAAACAGAGCAGAATCAGGAACGACCTCAAGGTGAGGCAGAGTCCGGGGCACAGCAGGTTCCTTGCTTTTACCCCTGAAGCATGGTGACAGCTGGAGTGCCAGAGAGCACCAGAGATGTTATTGTGAAAAAGAACTGCAACACAGCTGCACGGTCCCTAGATGAAACTGCTGGGTTGTTTTGCACAAGTTTTGTTGTATTTCCATTTAAATTATATGTTCACAAAAATTCTGCAGATTGCACCAAAAAGCTTTGGTCAAGATGGGCCAATGTGGTCTTTGGGGACGTCATTGGACAATTTCAGACCTTCCTCCACCTCATTATACATTATCATCACGCATCATGTCTCTTTTACCACGGACTGGTATCATTTTATGTTTTCCTATAGACAGTGTCTGCTTCGTGTAGAGGTAGACAGCAGCCCGGCTGTTGCTCACTATGTTCTCTCGTTGGTGTCAGATGGACCTGGAAGAGGAGAAGTATCATCAGCGCGTCTCCAATCGGACGGTGAAGCAGCGAGCTCTGCTCTGCCTTATCAGAGTTGTCCTCAACCTGATTGTGCTCACGCTGCTCGCCGGAGCGTTCTTTCTCATCTACCAAGCCACGCAGGTGTCCCAGAGTTACCAGCAGGTAAGAGGACTCCAGGGGAACACAGAGGGATCGTTGTAATAATCCACAGCTTGGAGGGCTCTGCTGTTGCTGTCTGCGGATGCTGCAGTCAATTGTGTCGCTCTGTTCTTTCTCAATCCCAGGAGCCCTACAATTTCAGTGTCACCTTCAGCTTCCTGATTGAATACCTCCCGTCCATATCCATCACCCTGATCAACTTCCTGCTGCCCCAGGTGTTCCGCAGGCTGGTCAAGTTTGAGGATTACTTGCTTACCACCCAGATCAACCTGACCCTCGTCAGGTGAGGAGCAATGCTCTCAGCACACTGTTTATTCAAATAGAATAGAATACTCTGGATTTATCACCATATAAAGCACACCCAGGCATTTAAAATAACAAAACTATAGCTCTGTGTATTTAGGGAATCTATTTCAATGATCTATTGCAGTCTCTGAGAGCCCTGCTAATGGAAGCTGATAAGGAGGGTTCTTTGATTGTGTTCCACTCATATAGGTGCGTCTTCCTTAAGCTGTCCAGCCTGGGTATGTTCCTCTTCTCCCTCTATCAGCAGATATTCTGCTCTGGGAACTTGGAGAATACCAAATGCAAAGCCTGCGGATACAATCGCGATTACCAGGTAAGCCTGCAATTCAGGGAATGTTGGAGTTGTCAGGGTGTAGAATTGATTAGGAATCAATGGTTTGAAGGATTCAGTGCACCCTCCTGCTGTCACAAGGACAGTTCTTGTTTGTCTTTTGCAGTGCTGGGAGACGAAGGTGGGGCAGGAGATGTACAAACTGTTGCTGTTTGATTTTCTGGCCTCCATCGGGACCACTTTCCTCCTGGACTACCCAAGAAAGTAGGAACTCTTTTTTTTTTTTTTTGCATCTGTCTGTTTTGTATTGAATACTGGTGGCATTGCTAGACAGTCCTGTCACAACGGAGTCCCCAGTGGTTCACCTTGCAAAAGCACTTCATCTTGGGAGAGCAGAGTGAGTGATGGTTTGAACCTCATTCTCATTGCATTGCAAACAGGGAGCACTGCATTGGCTCCCTGGGGTTACCTGGATCTTGGCTCATTTGGCAAAGCAGACAGGTGATCTTTCCACTCTAAACAGTGTTCTATCTTCAATCTCTGCCTCCTTTATTCTGTGTGTCTGTGAATCTGTTTGTGTGTCTGTGTGCATGTGTCTGTATGTGCGTCTGTGTGTGTCCGTGTGTGTGTCTCTGTGTGTCTGTCTCTGTATGCATGTGTCTCTGTGTGTTTCTTGGTTTCTGTGTGTGTGTGTCTGTGTATCTGTTTGTGTGTCTGTGTGCACGTGTCTGTGTGGGCATGTGTCTGCATGTCTGTGTGCGTGTGTTTCTGTGTGTGTGTGTGTTTTCGTGTTCCCTGGTGATGTCGCTCGCTCTGCAGGGTGCTGGTGGAGAAGTGCTCATGGCGGCTAGTCCAGTTCATTGGAAAGGATCGCTTCCTCGTCCCCGTGAATGTGCTCAACATCGTCTACAGCCAGACACTCACCTGGACCGGCCTCTTCTACTGCCCCCTGCTCCCCCTGCTCAACAGTGCCATGCTGTTCCTCACATTCTACATCAAGAAGGTAAGGCAGCTCACTGCAGCCTCCCCACCTCCACAGCAGGAGGGGTCTGTATGAAGCACACAGATGAAGGCAGGAGCCCAGACCTTTGTCTGCTTGGTGTACTGCAGTCAGCTTTACTAAGGACATTGAGACACAATAGAACCTCCAGGTTTAACCAGAAATGACATGTTATTTCTTCAAAATGCAAAACCTGTGTAATAAAACTTATCATCTATATAGCTATATAAATCTATCTGTCAATCGATCGATTAATAGACAAGGGCAGAATCTTTGGTTTCTTAAGTGTCCATTGTGCTGCAGTGTAGTTTTCAAGACTTTAGTCTGCAGCTGAAAAAAAAGACAAACTGCTGACAAACTTCCCAACCTGTTCCTGCAGTTCAGCCTGTACAACAACTGCCAGCCAGCCAAGGGAATGTTCCGCTCGTCCAGCTCCTCCGTGTTCTTCCAGTGTGTGCTGTTGCTGGGGCTCTTCCTGGCACTGGTCTCTGTCGGAGTCAGCATCTCCATGTAAGCTCACACAGCAGCTGTCACCCAGTTTACTCATGCACTCCTCTCCTTGTTTACTGTGCTGTTTCTTTTTAACAATGCTTTACCATATGTCCCCACGATTGGCAATTTTTGCCTGTGCCTTACCGCGGCTTTACTATGCTTTACTATACCTTCCTTTCCTTTTCTACACTTTGACTGTAGCTTTTTCTTTTTGTACCATGCTGTAATTGTCTTTCTAGGAGAGACTAAATGTTGCATTGAGTCCAGTAGTCCGATTCGTTTGGCAGTCCATATTGACTGTTTTTTTTTTATATTTCTGCTTATAATAAGATGCTCTTCAATTGTTTTAATCTTCCCCATACTCTATGTTTCTTTTTCAGTACCTGAACAATTGTCATTTTGGTGTGTACTTTGACATCCCTCTTGAGCAAATAAAAATCATGATCATTTTTGCTGTTCTATATATTCTAAGGGTTTACTATAGAACATATAGAGTGTATACTGTATGAAGAATGATTCTATCAGCCCCCATGGATGACGGCATTTTTGCTGTTCTATAGCAAATAATATATGGACTAAGGATTTTTTTTTATATATATATTTTATATATATATAGTTTTTATATTTCTAGCAAGCTTTTGCATTCCTCCATTGAGGCAACGAAGTAGTTTGTGGTGTGTAGAGATTTTAATGCAGCATGTATACCCTCAATGGAAATACAGCCTCTTATCGTTCTCCTCTCTTTAATTGCTCCTCCAGGAGCCGCTGTTCCCAGGTCTGCGGCCCGTTTCAGCAGTATAACCTGAGCTTTAAGGTGGTGGCAGCTTACATCAAGAGTCTCCCAGGAGTTGCTCAGACAGCTCTCTATTATATCCTGTCAGAGGCCTTTGCCATCCCTTTGATCATCTTGGAATGGTACGTTAAGCCAGCCAAGTTTAGCAGCAAGTGAGGGAGCTGGGTAAGCTAGCCCAGGTGGGACACACAACTGTGATAAAGTTTACTCAAACTTCTCATTCCACTCATCAAACTTTTCTAAGCCAGCAGCAGGCTAGAAAGAGATTCGAGAACATGGCTTGAGTAAATGAAAAAAGGCAAATATGCTGCACACTGATACAAATGCATGGCTTGAATGCGTTTTATAGGTATGCAACATATATTGTTTTGAATAACAATAAAAAAAAGCCAATTACAATGCCAATACCATTGTCCTTTTTGACCAGCAAACTGCATTACTGATATGTCAATAATACAGTATTATATTAATATAATACTGTATTATTTATTAATATAAATATATGGAGAAGAAACATATGACTATTTTTCCAAAGCCTTCACTCCAGTTTTAATTAAATCAAATCTTTTGAAAATAAGAACATTTTAGGTTAATATTGCAAAATGAGAGAGAGTCAGCCTGGGAGTGCATGAATTATATTTCTTAGAGGTGTGGTTCTACTTTTGTAAAATTTCAAGGTGTTTTTCTCCATTTGAAAACGTAGGAGTTAATTAAAGACTGGAATAAATAGGGAGCGGTGTTCCGTGCGCTGTTGGTAACTGTCAGTGTTTGTATCCACAGCATTCTGCTGACCTTTTACGTTTCCCTGGTCAGAGCGCACCAAGGTACTATTGAAGAACTTAAAGAGAAGCTGGTCATGGTGAGCACTGGAAGGGTTAGCGATGATAATCATAGTAGCAAGATAGAAGTGGTTTGTGAACTAGGGGTCCCTGTGGCTCATCCGGTAAAGGCACAACCGCGTAGAGTCAGATTTGCACCCAGGCAAATTCCACAGCGAGCATCACATTGGCTCTGGAGCTCCTGTGGGTTAGAGAGGGAGTCACCTCACTCCGCTACAGTGGCTGGCAAAGCCTGGTGATTTTTGGGAACAGGAGGACAGCGATGGGGGTATACAGTCCGGAGTACATACCTATCCAAAAATTCAGTTTTGCTGAGAATCTGAGATCTGCATGGATTCCAAGGTGCTTTGCTAGAAACAGTTTAACTTTGCATGATGCAGTCTTCATCAATATAGAGCCTTTCATGATGTAGAAGATGTAGATGCCAAGCCACGAGGAAATTAGAAAACGTGAACTGTCAGACCAAGCCCTTGTCTATCTATACCCAAATGTATATAACCACATCTGTGATTCCCCACCCCCCACCCCCCTCAGGATGTTACTGATAAACGGTTCTTGGTGAAGAAGCTCTCAGCTTTGGCCAAAAAGTACAAAGATGAGCTGGACAGAAACGTCTCGACAGACAGCAGTGGAGACGGCCCTTCATGGGAGGATCCGGTGGACTCGTGTGACATGCGACCTGCAGTGAGCCACCTGGGACACAGCAAGGAGTCTGGGGGGGCCCCAGGAGAACACCTGCAAGAAGAATAAATATCCCTGAGATGAACTTTGAAAATATGAACCTTGTGTAGATAATTATAACGGTGGCCATTATATATTACCTAGCTGTTTGGCTGTAGCTTTGTCAGGTGATTTCTTCCAGCCAAAAAAAAGCAGTAAAACGCTATATAGCCCAATATTTCAGGAGTAATGTGCTGTGTTTATGCTGCTTGATGTCATTTAAACATAATTTACTACTGTGTGTTTCTGTCCTGTTTTTTGGCACTGGTAATAGTATTGGTTAATATAATAGTATTGGTTCCCATTTGTGCCTCTGCTCAGCTGTGCATTTCCTCCTTACTTTCCTTCAAAACCAGCTTCTTTTATTTCATAGCCTTCAGGGTAAGGCAATGAGGAACAAGGCGAATAACAGAGAAGTGCTGTATGGTTTTGTTTTAGATGGGGTATGTCACAATCTCACGTAGAAGCTCAGCAAAGTGTCTTAGATAAGCATGAGAAAGAACAGCGACTATAGATCAAGCATGTGGGTTAACAGCGATGGTAATAAGTGTAGGCTGCTGAACACATTTCCAGTGTCGTATTGTAAAACTGGCATGAAAACTGCTGTGTTTCAATAAACAATATCATTTACCACGGCTAATTTGTTTTTCTCCTGCTTATTTAGTAAACTACCCTTAGTGCTACAGGCACAGTGTGCTCTCCGCATGTCTCCTTCCAGGTCACCCTGAAGCAGTTGGCAGGTGGCAGTGATTGTTTGTCTGTTGAGACGAAATTGCTGCATACATCGTGTGTCAGACAGGCTCAGAAAAGACAGATGACTTCTATTTGTCTGGCCATGTAGAAATCCAGTGCACACTACATATTTTTATTTCTCTCCCTCTTTGCCTGCTTCCCTGGTAGTTTCAGTGGTATTTATAGTCGACCATATCATTTGCACTGATACATTTTCACTCTGCAATAAGAAGTAAGAAAACCTTTAATTCAGTTTCAAAATGATGATTGCGGTTACTGACATATTTTAGGGATTAGTTTTAATGCAGAATGGATGCGTCGCTAACTGTTTCTGCTGTGTGACGTCTTGCAGTGCCTGTTGAGGATGTTACAGTTGAGTCTGACCCTCCCTCTGCTAAAGTATGGGAAGGTGAAAGGTTAACTCTGATCTGCAGTGAGGCGAAAGGCAACCATCTCCGTTATGAATGGCGTTTCAAAACAAAAACAGCAGCCGTGAAATTAGAAACTTCAGGCAGATCGATGACTATCCACAGAGTTCTCGCAAAGCAGACTGGGAATTACTATTGTGCAGCAAACAATACTCTAACAGAAGGTCAAAGACAGGACATAGAAGTGGAATTATTTCGTCAAATATAATATTGTACAGAGTAAGCAGCTTTAAATGACTGAAGTGTTAGACTGACATGGAGTTCATGACCTGCGAGAGTAGTTGTGTCTCAGTGTTTTTTACTCACCACTCATCTTTGTTTGGTTCTAATTGCAACTGTGCACAGTGGTGCACAGCCGGTGTCTGTAGGTATGTAGTGTCTATGTATGTAGGTCTGTAGGTATGTAGTGTGTGTAGGTATGTAGGTCTGTAGTGTGTGTAGGTCTAGTGTGTGTAGGTATGTAGTGATTGAATTCCATATTAAGGTAAATTTGGGTGTCAAAAAGTAGTTATAACTTATATACAACTGGTAACCAAAATACAATATAGTGGAAAACTCGAACAAGCAGTTCAGGTAACTAGAAAGCAGTGACACACATGCATCTTCCTAATGAACGTGCAATTAGACTACCTTGGTACTGCATTGCAACCTCAGTAACAAAAGTTGTCTAGGGGTGCATGCTTGCAGGGCGCATTATAAGCACCTCTGTTGATCTGCTCAGAATATGTGCTTCGAAATTGCAACTTTCAGTTTAAGTGAGCAATCTGCTCATTTTTCAAATGACTTTGCTTTTGCGTTCCTTTGCGAATGGTCAAGAAAGACGTGGTTCATCGAGGCTGGCTTTGCTCTTCTTTTATTTGAACTGTTTAGCTTATATAAATGACCTCGACCAGACGTGCCATTGTGGTTTGCTTGAAGTACTGAACACTTGGCTGTCAACTGCTACACCGAGGACATTTTTATCGTGCGTTTGCACGTCTGGGAAACTGCATGTCGCCGCCAGCTCGCGCCTTGGTCGTGGTTCGCAGTCTGTCGCGTGGTTGGTAGTAATCACTGCCAAAGCAAGGATGGTCAGTAACAACTGGAATCAATGTCGTTCATTATATTATTTTCATTTTTAAGTTGTAATTACGTCCTTTTGCACCATACATCATGATAGTTCAGATTTAGAAGAGGAGCTACTGTAAAAAGTATCTGGTTCATTCTTCTTTGCTTTTTAACTTAGTATGTGTACCCTGTCCTTGAGGAATGAGGTTCTAAACCAGCTAACCCTGATTCCCGCCTCCGGATCCCTCTTGATCCAGTTTCCACATCCAGTCATAGGCTTAGGGAGCGTCTACAATTGCCCCGTATTCACTACTGTGTTAAACACAGAACATTATTTTCCTGTCTATCATTTATTAGTTTTTAGCATATGAAAAACAAATGCATAATCATTAAAGTTATGCATATTATGGTATACAAATTCCTCATATATCAATGTACTGAGATGTTATTAAAATCTATTGAAGCTGTCGTCTGTTTTGTTCAGAGACGGACTTCCCGAAGTCTGAAGTATTTCTAGCTGTCACTTTGTTGATGGTGCCTGAAAGTTTGTTGTTACGTGCTCACTTGTCCTTTATACACGTGATCGGTTTTTTTTAACTTTCAGGAAACAGGAGGAAAAGAAAGTTGCTTATTTTGTGAAACGAGCAGGGACGAGGTTACTGTAGTTAGGTTTCAGTTTGTTCATTTTTTGGACACTTAAAAATTTAATAATAAAACATGGAGACTTACGGCGCTTCAAATGCCGGAGGTGCCTTCGATTTTATGCATTTTGCGAAACAGCCGCAAACAATTTCACGGGTTCTGAGTTGGGTGAGTTGACAAAATAATATGAACGGAAACAAAATTATTATTATTTTTTTTTCCCATCAAGAAAACTAAAAAATTAAAACTACTGGTGGGGAGTACAGTGCACAAATATTCATAGCAGTACGTTTAGTTTCAACAGTGTGACGAGCGTAATAACTATTTTTCATGAATCATAAATAAAGTCACTTTTATGTTGTTTTTGTATACACAGATAATATGTTTAAAATTCGCGTGGTAAATAACAGGTGTCAGAAAGGTGCAACAGAAACGTCTACAACTTTCTTTTCTCTTATCGACACAGTGACACACCTGTCTAGGCCGCAGGCAATGAGAGCATGTACCGTGCAATGACTTAGCGTCTAGTCGTAGATTTGAGTTGTGTGGTGCACAAAAGTACTGTTACAAAATTGTAAAGTTGCCTGTAAATGGTTTATCAATGTTAAAGAGTTTGTGTTGTCAGTGACGGTGCATTCGGTATTATTCTCCGTAATCATAGCTGTGTGCCGTGTGGTTCCTGTAGTGTAAGGCGACGGCAGAAACACGTCCTCTCATACAAATCTCCGTTATCAAGTCTAATTATTATTACTCGCATCTTAAAAACGTTGCCGTGATGCACGTTTTAAGTGTGACATCTTTCAAATGTATTGCTTTAAAAAAAAAAAAACATGCAAGAAGTGTAGGTTGGTGAGCCACGTGATCAAACTGTGCGTCCTGGTCTGGTAGTTTTATAGTTTTATTCCAGTCACATGGAGATCCTATAGAATTTGCTACAGGCACAGCCCCTGGTCAATTGGCCAAGGTGAAGCTGACAAACCCGTTTGTGTTGAGCACTTTGATACCCACTGGGCACATCGCACCCTCCCCCACCCCTCCCAAAAAGCCATATTTATATTGCAGGTCCATGTATATTTTTGGAGTGGCAGTGTGGCACTGTTGCTGAAGCACTTCCCAATCCACCCATGACCGGTTGTCACAATATCTTGTAGTATGTGAGGACACGCATTGAGTCTACAAGGTGTTGGAAGGTGTTCCAAGATGTCTGGGATCATTTGAATTCCAAAACAGCAAGGAAGTCAGTGCACAGTGTATAGTTGCCTTTACTAGTAATGAAATATTAGTAGGGTAATGCATAAGGCAATCTGATATATGATGCAATGAGTACACACTGTATAATTGTCCTGTACAGTACAGAATATACCATTTATAACTTCATATGCAGTGTGTAGATAGATAGATAGATAGATAGATTCTCAAATGTATTGTAAACGATTTATTTTCTTCTCCTCCTCCTGCGTTACTGCAGTTGTAGTTGGCCTGTTTCTTGTTTGATCCTAGATACAGTATACACATACAGAACATGATGTCCCTTCTGTCTCCAGCATTAGGACTGGAGTGATATAAACAGGAGCAGGTGGTATGAAATGGAATACCTGGGCTGCAGTTCAGTCAATCTCTTGCTTCTAGTGACCGTCTTGCATGTGACGTTATTGGACCCCCGGGTTTATGGCTGTTACAAGCCTTGATTCAAAACTGGGGGCCAGGCCAACACTGATCTGATGTTGCAGCTGGGAAGACCCTTATATTCACTTAAGTGAGTGGGTCAAAACAATGACGGTTACTTTTATTAGGGTTCCTTATTTAACCTGATTTACAGTGCTTTCTGTAGCGTGAGAATATTGCTTGACAAATCGTATCAAAAACGTTCTCATCAAGCCCTTCGTCCGTTACATTTGCTGTCCATTCTACGTTCTGTACAGTAAATTATCCGTACTTGGCAGCTGATGCTGGTATTGTTTGCTGTCAATAAACAAAGTAAGTACATGTTTGAACTGAAAGGAAGCATTTCGGGATGTTTCCATTATAATTGCTGTACAGGCTCTTCATAGAAAGTGGCTTATTTACCCATGTAGCCTTCGGACCTCTCTGTCATCTCAGCAATCTATGGCCATAAAGTGCTATTAAAAAAATGTATTTGAGACAGTAAGAGTGAACCCTTGCCAGAACAAACTACTACATTTTCATCCTTGCAGAACATTTTATTTTTTTTGGAAGATCACAAAATATACAAAAAAAGTGATATAAATAACTCCTACTTCTAACATATCATTCTATCTGTGTCTTACATGTTTATGTCTGTGTAATAAACTTTGCCTATTTCATTATCACACTGACATAATGATGGGGGGGGGGGGGGGGGACGTAAAACAAATAGTTACGATTCATTTTGACAGTTGTGTAAAATCAAAGCGATCAAACCCCCAGCCATAAGAGAACCTGATTCCCGCATGTTGTAAATTAGACACGTTTTCGAATTGTACACGTAATTACCCGTAATACATTTCTAAAAGGGCAGCAGTGTGGAGTAGTGATTAGGGCTCCGGACTCTTGACCGGAAGGTTGTGGGTTCAATCCCCAGTAGGGGACACTGCTGTTGTACCCTTGAGCAAGGTACTTTACCTAGATTGCTACAGTAAAAAAAAAAAAAAACAACTGTATAAATGGGTAATTGTATGTAAAAATAATGTGATATCTGTATAATGTGAAATAATGTATAATGTGACATCTTGTAACAATTGTAAGTCGCCCTGGATAAGGGCGTCTGCTAAGAAATTAATAATAATAATAATAATAATAATAATAATAAAACGCAGACCTTTCTTTAGAACAGGTGCTACTTTTTCTCTCCAGAGCTGTGGATGTTTTTCAGTTGTTCCCTCTAGTGGGCTTAAACTCCAAGCACAGCAATAGCAATGCACATTTACTGTTTCACAGTTCTGTTATAACACTTTAACTACATAGCTCACAAAATAAAGCTTGATTCTAGTTGTACAGTTCCACGCCAATTCATTACCAACAAGTCCTACTTCCTAGTATGGTTTTTATTTTTGTTTTTTGCTTGCATACTAAAAATGCAAGTCTATGTGAAACACCTGTAACAAATGTCAGGCAGGACTATACTGGTGAGAACGAAACAGCGGACATGGTGTGACAATCGGATATTTATTTCTTCTTGCTCCAGGTCTTTGCCATCATAGTGTTTGCGTGCATCACGGCGGAGGGCTACATCAACCCACCGGGCAGCTCCGTGCAGGAATGCATCTTCGGCGGGAGCCTGGATGCCTGTCACTACGGGGTGGGCGTTGGCTTTCTGGCCTTCCTCGCCTCCACCGCCTTCTTTATCCTCGACATCTACTTCCCACAGATCAGCAACGCCAACGAGAGGAAGTACATCGTCATCGCCGACCTCGTCTTCTCAGGTACAAGCTCAGAAACCGTCTCCCCTCTATAGAGTTTGTGATGACCCCCAGCTTGACTTTGTCATACCGTGTGACATTTAAGTTCTCAACTTGCTGCGATTGTAAAATGTCCACCTGACGCTGGGTCCAGTCTGACCCTCAATTCCATTGTCGGAGAGAACATGTTTGTTTGATGGGTCCAATCAATGTCATGCAGTAGAATGTTCTATTAGAAGTTTTGTAGCAGAGCTGAATGTTGCTGGGTAATGTTGTTCTGACTGTATCTCATCCTGCCTGTGGTTTCAGGTGTGTGGACATTTCTGTGGTTTGTGGGATTCTGCTTTCTGACCAATAAGTGGCAGACGGTGACAAAAATCACCGTCATTGGATCAGACAGTGCAAGGGCCGTCATTACCTTCAGCTTCTTCTCCATCTTCACCTGGGTAAGAACCTCAAACACCCCCTGAGTCACCTCCTTACCAGTCATTCTCTTGTACAGTAATGCAAAATGTTCATTTTTTCTTTTGACTGCTGCAACTGGATTTTAAGAAAAATGGTAACCTATTTTAGTGCACTAATTAATCTAATACATAGGAATTGTAAACCACAGTGAGGATTTACAATGTGATATACAGGTTTAGAGAATTGTATTTATTTTTTTATGCATTTTTCTTCCTGCCGGTTTTTGCCCCCCCCTCCCCCCCCCCTCCCCTCCGTTTTAACAGGGACTGCTGGCATACTTTGCCCTGAGGAGGTACCGTCAGGGAATGGGGGAGTTTCCCCAGAGCTACACAGACCCAGCCCCTGACACCACAGGCAGCTACGCAGGATACCCTCCAGTCGGCGTCGAGAGCTACCAGCAGCCTCCCTTCGTCGCAAACCCAGATCCGAGTAGCGAGGGGGGGTACCAGCCTCCAGTCTACTGAGAGATTTAACACGGAGCCTGGACCAAAGACAAGGACTGGGCCCGGCACCAACAAGCCATCGATAGGAGGAGTGCATAAAGGCCTGTTTCTGAATTCTTAGTGTTTATTGTAGACAGAAGCATTTTTATTTGGAACATGTTAATTTCTCAACCTCAAAGTCGTGTTTGCGTAAACAAATCAAGTTTCTTATCATTCAGGGTTTGGGTGCGTTTGAGTCATTTTTGCAGTCATTTTTGCATTCGTATCTAGTCTTATTTCCCTGAAACCACTGCAACACTACAACTGTAGTATTAAAACGTAACAACCACATTGTGTGTATATATTTTTTTTCTACAGTAGTAAATGCAGTCTCCGAGATAATACTGCAGGTGTAGAGGTGAATTTGTTTCACCTATACAGTAATCACCTTGTTTCTAAACACAATCCAGACATGATATATAGGTAGGTAATGCCGTCCTATCTGAAATGCACATGGGTAATAAAATAATTTAAATCCCAAGTTTAAGTAAAATATAATCGAATAGGATAAATCCATTAAATCGCACCTTTTCAAAATGAAATACGATTATGCACATTTTATATTCCCTGAAGCATCAACTCCAGCAACACAAGAGCAGAGTAGCATGTAAGGTATTGGGAGACCCTTTTCCTTTATGTACTCCTGTCCTATATATATATATATTTTATTTTTAATATTATTTTATTTGCATGTCAGTACAAGAGTTTTAGAGTAAAGGTCCAGTCCTTTCTTACGGTCTGCGTTGCAATGGCCAGGGCTGCTGGGGTGCAGCGGGTAGCTGTCCCATCCAGACCTCTTCTGTGGTCAGCGGTGTTCTAGCCTGTGGAGTTCTTGCTGGACTCTGTGTTTGGAAGCAGTGTGTGTTCCGTGCAGCAGGAGTAGGGCTGATGGGAATTTGATCAGCTCTTTAGCCAAATGGAGCACTCTGCTTCCCCTGACACAGCATCTAGGAAGAGCCCTGGACTGTTAACTGTTTTTAAAATCAGGATTGTAAATAATTTCTGTAGATTGTGCTCTTCTCCAAACCCATCTGCCCCTAGTAGCCTTCAAGCATTTGTATGAATGCCTCTGAAATATAAAGTTTGCGCACTGGATACAATGTGCCTTAAACCGTTCACTTTCACTTTTAATGTTTAGGGGGTTTTTAGGGGTTTTTTTGTTTGTTTTAAAGCTGCTGGGTTCTATGTAAAGCTGGTATCCTGCAATGGACGCTTACGTTTGTTCTTGTTTTCATACGCTGTGCGTGCGTTTCTGTGTATATAAAGGACAAACTTTGCCTTACAATTATTATTTTTTAGTTCATATTTTACAGATCTGTGTGGGCTATACAGTTAAGAACTTTTTTTTTAAGGGGACATGGTTTAGTTAAATTGATTTAAAATATATGAAGAAAAAATAGATATATATAAACAAAGTTATAAAATGTGCCAAAGAATGTTCGATAGCTCCTACATAATTATTTTGTAATGATTGCTTCCATCTCTTGAACACTTCCCCGTTTCCCAGTAGATATACTGAAATCGGCCCCCCTCAAAAGCGATGCCTTAAAGAAACCATTTCAAGATGTTTTGATAACCTAGCTGTCCTGCTTTAAACTGGCTGATGATTTCCATTTGACTATTTGAGCTTCTTCCTATTTGGCACAGAACTGTGTAAATGTTGTTTTGCGTTTTTATGGTAAGTTTAGTTTATAAGAAACAGATTGCACTGTGCAGTATTGGTTGTTAATACAAATTCAAAGATGTTGAACTACTGTAAGGTTTTATACCAATTTTGGGGTTGGGGAGGGGAATCTGTCAGTGTTGGAAGGGGAGGCGTATTTTTTGTAGGCTGAATAAATTAACCACATGTATGTTTGGAAAGAGGCAGGTCTGGCAACAGAAAGTTTTGTTTTTATTTTACTTCTAAAAGCTAGTGCTACTAAACAAAAATCAATTCCAGCATGCCTTAACTTTGCTGGAAGAAAGCAATGCTGCCAAGTTATATATATATATATATATAATATAAAATGCCAACTAACTTGCATACAACTTCTTATGGTATGGTAACGACTGCATTGGCTTAACTGCACTGGTTCCCTGTGGATAAATAGTTTTAATGTTTTTCATTGTTTAATTGTTAGGGTGTAGTGGAGAGTATTTGATTATCTGTGGTAAAATACCTGATTGGGACTCTGGAAATTCTTACTGTGTCACAAAAAAAAAAAAATATTGTGCACCTCAACCAAATGTAATCTAGATGCAAGGCCAAAGATTTTGAACATCACTGTTTAACACAATAACCCATAAAGGCACAATGCTGCTTTTTCTGCTTGACATTGTACTGATTGGACTCTTCTGAATCAGTTTGATTACAAGCCAGTGTTTGAGAACTCCACATCGAAAGAAGCCTGGTGCAATCACTTGCTAGTGAACTGGAAAGCAGTTCATTAGGAATACTGGTGCTTGTAGCTGGTGGAAACAAGACAACAGTCACTGCTGGTTTCAGACCTCAATTAGCATAGGTTTTGACTATGTAACCCAAGGTACCATTAGGGGTGGGTTTTACACAGATTAATAGTAATGGACTACTTTGCCTAAATTATCATTATGTAGTCTTAAAATTAATCGGGGGGGGGGGGGGGGGGTCTGTGAAGCCAGCTGTCATCCACGTTAGACACTGAGCAGGGTCTGTAAAACCAGCAGATTACAGTACCAGCTATTTTCATGATCCAGCTTTCTGGTGGAATTGCAACATTAATGTTGCACCTTGGGTCAGGTTTTATTCGTTTCCATTATTTACCATGTCTTTCCAATCAAATAAAATAACATTTTCAAATGTGCATCTTTTGTGTCAGTTTATTTAACATATATAATACACACACAGTTTAAACAAATAACATGTTTATTTTCAATATTCTGAAATACTTGGCAGATCAAGGTTGATGGTAAACACTTATGGCATTTTTGTGAAAATGTGCAAAATGACATGAGTTAGCAGCTCCATCAAGTGAGACCACACTGCAGTAATTTTATTATTAGTAGGTGGCATTGTAAAGGTCCAGTCTCACTCTCAGAGATCAATTACATGAATATGCATGGACAACACTCACTCCACACCAAGTACCTAATAAGACCTTCTCTCAACTACAGCTCCCATCTGACAGCTGTGTTAAACAATATAAATACTGTGCATCTTCCTGTGGGTATAGAGCTACAAACAACCATGTGCAATGTTAAACTTTGCACAGGAACAATAACCCTTTTTTCTACCCACCTAGTTATAGTAGCAGCTGTGTTAATAGGCCAGCTTCTTTGCCATGCATTGCAGAAATGGACAAAAACATAAATGCCTTTGGGATGCTGGTTTAAATGAAGCTCAGATAAACACTGATGGCCCTTGTGAAAGCAATCATGTTTTGTGACCAGTATAATAAATTACTTTAAGGACAGGGACTGATAATATTATTGCTGCATATACAGTACAGACCTAGTGCATTAAGAATAGCAGCCAACAGCACGTGCTGTACCACTCAATTAAACCATTAAAAAAAAAAAAAAAAAAACCACAACATACAGTAATAAAATAAAACAGTAATTCTGGACTGACACCAACAAAGCACCGAACAAAAAAAAAAAAAAAAAAAAAAGCAGCACTTCAGTGCTCGTGCTTTCCAATTGTTTTTGTGGGCTGCAGGACCATGTCCTGGTCACTCAGTGCTGGGGAAATGTGTTTCAAAGAGTTTCCTGGGTGCTTTAATGTCCACCTGCTTCCCCGCCATGGTTTGAGGGGGGGTCTCTTCTATTCTTTTGTGGGGAGCGTGGTTCTCTTTGCTGGATGGGAGTGCTGCACTGTAGCAGGCTCTGCATACTGCATGGTATTTATCAGTGCCTCCAATCACCTCTACCTGGTCATGGCATTAAAAATAAAAAATAAAGAAATATATAAGATGCAATATAATACTACAGTAAAAGGTTGTATTGTACCAGTTTCACTGTGCAGTCTTCATTGTGCTCAATGGCAGCATGAAGGTAACTTTTCCAGTCGTTTTTGTAGTTGTAGGGGACATTCTCCAGCAACAGAACAAGCTGCCTGGTGTTTCAAGAGAGACAGAGGGCATATACTGTACGTGCCTGTGGTGGACAGTCACACTGGCTGCATATTACAAGAGCAGTAGCAATCAAAGTGGAAAGGGCCTGACCCAACTACTCTCTTATCAAGGTGCTGCCTGCCAATTCCTGAAGCAAAGCTGGCTCACCTTTTTCTCAGCCCCGAGCCTCTTGGTGTAGGCAGCCTCTCTGAAACACTCCATGCACACCGCATTCAGCTTCACCACACTCTCCGCCAGAGGAACCAGGTTCAAAATATTACCAAACGCCTGAAACAGAGATTCAGTGAACAGGAAGTAAAGCAACATGGTAAAACAAACAGCTTCCGAATTCATGTCCCTCTCCCTAAACCTTTCAAAACTAGTGCTCTAAAATCACACAGACTTAACCACACGTCACAATTCAATACAAACTGGGAGGCATTGCAGGCCAGCGCAGTCCATTTAAAACACAGGGGCAAGCAACATGAAGCGCTTAATTAAATGTACTAATAAAACAAAGATGCCTATGGGTCTGACTGTAGGCCGTCAGGGAAGCAACACCTTTCTCTGGAACGTTCCATCCAGGGCAGCTACAATAATGGTTTTCCCTCGGTTGGCCATTTCTTCACAAAACTCCACAGTGTCTGGGAACTAGAAACAAGAAAGTGGAGTACATAAATCAGTTAGAATAGCGAATAGTATACCCACATCCCCAACACAAAACAAATACTATAGGAGATTAAGCCAATGCATCATTTCACCAAAAACGTAAGCAATAGGTTTTCAAAACTATAATCTAGGTCCGGATGCTGTATATCTCAATAATTAAAGTCCCAGTGAAATAATTTCAGTTAGGCACATTTTTTAGAATCTGAATTGCAGAGTAAAAGGCAGGCAAGGTGATCCACTTACAAACTGTCCCTCATCAATCCCGATGACACAGCATACAAGGGCTTGCTTATAGACTTCCTTGAGCTGGCTGGCAGGCACCGCTTCCATTGTATTTCTGAATGGAAAGGTATTATAAAAAAGACATTTTACACTTCAGAATGCAGAGCCCCACATTAGAAACAGATCTCTACCTGGCAACACCGAGAACCGACACATACTTTAACGTAATAGTGAATAGCTGGAGACAGACTTTCTAATGCACCACACTGAATTCTCACCTGTCGTGTGTGGCAACTCCGTTGTCAGAGTAACGCGTGTCTTTGGCATATTTCACCACCAAACACCGGTACTGTGCGACCTGAAACCTGCGCACACGGCGCATCAGCTCTGTGCTAAAAAAGACAAAAGTATAGTTTGTCAGAGGATAAGCAACCAGGCAAGACTTACAACGGATCAACCCATGTATCCGACCCCCAATGCCCCCCAATTATAGCTCTACTCAGATTAAAATCTGACAGAGGACAATAGTTATAATTTATTTTTACATTTTATTTGGATAATAGTGTATATTTAAATATGACACATGTACCCTCAGAAAAAAAAGCACAAATTGAGTCCCTCTACAGTACAAAAAAAAAAAAAAGCTACACATTTGGGCTTTGACTCGGGAATTGCTTGGTATCTTGATCCAATATTCTTAGATGTATTACTGTTCAAATTATTATTTTAAATTAACTACATTTGTTAAACAGTAAATAAAAAAATGCAAATATACACGATTTGAATTTGCAATGAATTGACAACTTATTGGTTGTGATGGGAAACGGTGTGTGTGTGTATATATAAAAGATGTTTTATTTTCCAAAAATCAGTCTAATAACTATACAAACTAGTTACACACATTATATTCATAATGTAGCCATTCCCGTTGCGTATAACTCACTGTACGCAGTACTGTATTAAGATTACAGTTTGTCTTTGGCGCCCACACGTAAGAAAACAATACATTGGGGTTTTTTTCTTTAAAAAAAAAATAATAATAATAATTACCTTTTTCCTGAGAACATCGGCCCAAATATTACCTGAAATTGCAACGTACAACTTTAACACGTGGTCAATACTTTTCGTTTTTTTTTTTTAATGATATTTATTTCCCTTTTCGTGCATATTAACAAAACCCCCGCGTTTTTTCGTCCCATTACCTGGGACTAAAAACCTAAATCATAAACGTTTTTAAAAACCTATTGTACTTTAGTTATTTGTTATTAAAAGTAAGTTTAGTCCCTATTTGGTTAAATATGTATCTTAATACAGTAAAACTGAAACGATTAAATACAATGCATGCTGTTTATAAACACATATTTCACAATATTTACGCGTCTAAAACAATATCAAAGCCTTAAGAAATTAAACATGTTTATTTTCAAAAAAAATATTTTTAGTTTTACCTGAATTTGTCCCCGCGTTTTGCGTGGAGAGTTGGGCGCAATGTCTGCAATATTCAAGCAGTTCATTTTTGCTCGGTATACGCACCGTACAAACTTAAAACAACAAATATATACTGTCAAATAAATTTTAAAATATTAAAAATTCAGAGAGAAATACACGCCGCTGAAGAATTGTATTAAATCTCCCGCCGCCGAGCGCTGAAAAAATCAAAGTCTGAAACGTCACTGGGTGGGATTTAAACAGAATACAAGCACTACCGTAAATTCACTCAAATAGGCGCAAACCTCATTCTTGGCTTCACCCTATTTATTTATTTATTTATGTATTTATTGTGAAAATGCAAGTTAATCTTTTGGCTCATACGTTAACATTTTAGTAACTCAGAAAGTTATATTGTGATAGTAACATAAACACCACTTTTTTTTTTAATAGATTTTCTTTTTTTTTCCCCTTTCTGTTCTAATCGTAATGCCGATATGTACGGTTATACGGTATAACAAGGTACTATGTATTCTGACCAATGGCTTTCACAGTAGGAACAGATGCAAGCGGTTGGTAATGTTTGCATTTGTTTGTCCTTCTGTGACTCTGTAACCGAGAAATGCGCAGCTGTCCTGCATGGGCTGTTTATTTGATCTATAAAGTCATTTCCACACACAAATTCGGGTCTGTCGAATGTGATGACTTTATCACACTTATGCATGAAATTCTATTTTATATTTGCAAGACAGCATTTTATATAGAAGTCCACGTATGAAAGCTACGATTGAATCCATCAGTGCACCCCTAATAGGTAATCGGTAGCCTAAAAACGCAAGAACAATGAGACACTCATTTTCTCAGTGCTGTGTCGATTTACCCTGCAGTAAATTAAGAACATGTTTTTGTTTTTGATTAAGTTAACAATGTAAGCGGTGTATGCTTAAAATAAGAATTTAACGAACGTTATTGTAGTTTACATTGTGCAGGCTACATCTTATAGGTCGAAGTTCTTTTTAGTCGTTGCCATAATCGGTAGCCTAAAAACGCAAGAACAATGAGACACTCATTTTCTCAGTGCTGATAATCGGTAGCCTAAAAACGCAAGAACAATGAGACACTCATTTTCTCAGTGCTGTGTCGATTTACCCTGCAGTAAATTAAGAACATGTTTTTGTTTTTGATTAAGTTAACAATGTAAGCGGTGTATGCTTAAAATAAGAATTTAACGAACGTTATTGTAGTTTACATTGTGCAGGCTACATCTTATAGGTCGAAGTTCTTTTTAGTCGTTGCCAATTATTTTTTATTATTTTCTCCCAATTTGGAATTGCCAATTGTTTTTGAAGCTCATCTCACCGCTACCACCCCTGCGCTAACTCGGGAGGACGAAGACAAACACACGCTGTCCTCCGAAGCGTGTGCCGTCAGCCCACCGCTTTTTTTTACACTGCGGACTCACCATGCAGCCATCCAAGAGCTACAGCGTCAGAGGACAATGCAGCTTACAGGCAAGCCGCACCCCGGCCAGACTACAGGGGTCGCTGGTGCGCGGTGAGCCGAGGACACCCTGGCCGACCTAACCCTCCCTCCCCCCGGGCGACGATTGATGTCAGCATGAATAATGTGTTGGAATGGTAAACAGCCTTTGCTTCATGCGTGATATGTAAGGATACCCACAAACTCATTTTTTCTCGTCAAATCTGCAATTTGTACTTTTTTTTTTTTTTTTTTTTTAATGTTTGCAATATTTTACTCTCTTGTCAATATTTTCTTTCAATGTATATAACCTCAGGTAGTCCTCTCTATCGCATGGCTTGGTTCCCCATAGAGAACAGTATAAAGTTATGTATTAATGCAGGATAAACAAACGCGATTATGATCTTCTGCCTCTCTTCCTCTTTTGGAAGTGGGCGGTTTCTGTAGTTTCACATTCTCATTGGGTTTATTATTTTCTCAGTGCGTCGCTGTTTCTGTTCAGATAACACACACACGATAAAAGAACCCTCATTCCAGCCAATGGGAAGACAGGACCTGCTGCTAAAAGTTTATTGGCTGAGCTGAATGTCCACAGAGACTCTGGCCTTGTCTGTTTGCTGTACACAAGACCTCAGAGTGGAGCTGATCACATGGTACTCTGGAGAGCACAGTGCTTTGCAGAGACTGGAGGCATGGCGCACTGGAAGGAAATGAAGAAAGAGGTATTGTTTATGTAACGACTGTGTTGTTAGCCTGCAGTGAAATGGCGTGTCGATGCTTTGCAGAAGGAGCCAGGTTAGGTTTACTCCATGCTGAAGGTATGTTAGCTATGCTGCTCTGTAGTTAACAGGTGGTTTCTAGTTATTTGGCTTGTTAATATTTCAGGAGCTTGAGAAGCAGTACTCTCCAAGCATGTGGTCACATAGGATGGGCAAGGATGAAGTGATAACAGCCCATGTTACAGCTCTCTCTGAAGGTGTGGTATTATTATTATTATTATTATTATTATTATTATTATTTGAGCGATGTTTGACTGGCCATGCCTGTGTGATTGATGCAGAGATTGTTTAGCTAAGACTGGAGAGAGAGCGGCAGTGAAAATGGTGACTATTCTTGTTGTTCAATTATATGTACAGCCTCGTCGGCTTCTCTGTTAAACACTCACATGCAACGCTACATTTATTATTAAATCTGACCTTGCAGATAAATTGACAGCGTTCATCACTGACATTCTTCCATTTCATCAATAGTTGCGGGAGTCAGTGGGTGTTGATTCTAAATTTTCCACCATATTTAAGTTTCTATAATTCTGTGGTCCGGTATTTTTTTTCCATCTGTCCCAATACTTGTTGGAGGGTAGCGTATATATACAAAATAAGCAGCCTGCTTTGTGTTGTGTCCCAGGTACAAAGAAAGCTGGCAGCGTGGCACAGACCTTGTTAAACGTACCATATGGAGAAGGAGATGGGGAGAAACTGGACATCTACCTGCCTGTCTGTCCACCACAAGGCATGACCATGAGTCTTTATTATTACAATGATAGCTTCTAATCATGCCAGAGGTGCATTTAATATCCACACAGTGGATGGGGCCGCGGTGAAACGTGGTTGGTTGCGTTCAATTACTGACACGTCTCAAACCTGGCTTCTCTCTGAACACCTCGGGTCAGAAGGACATTTTAGATAAACTGGCAGTGAAAAGTTCAACTTCACAATGATAAGGGGAGTGGTGAAAATGGAAGTGGAGCTAACATTTGAAATTTAAATCTTACTTGCAACACCTTTTAATGTCAGTTATGCCCTACACCACTGTGCTTGTATACCTGTGGACTGATGGAGAAATATTCATGATGTTCTGTTTAAACTTTTTCCATCTTTGTTTTTGCAGATTTAGCTTTAGTTATCTACATCCACGGAGGATACTGGCAGTTTTTCAGGTATTTGTGCATATTTTCTGATAAAAAATATCATAAGTGAACTGCTGTATGTATACAAAAAAACTCCATTGACTAAGTGAAAATACAAGGTACGCAGTCAAAAATAAATTGTGAAACTTGACTCAGTGTCCACATCATTTTCCTGTACAGTACACACGTCATCCCAGTTCAAGAACCCTTTTCGCTTTGTTTTTTTTTTTATTGGGGCAGTAAAGAAGAGTCAGGCTTTATGGCGCCCCCGCTGGTTTCAAGAGGTATTGCTGTAGTAGCAGTTGATTATGACATAGCACCAAAAGGTAGGTCTTTTTAAAAAATGATTATCGTTGTTCTCTTAGGCGTCCTCCCTGCAGGCAGTGTGCGATTCTTTCTCTTCCACCCTCTCTCCGTTTCTCCAGGTAGCATGGATGTGATGGTTTCTCAGGTCCGACGTAGTGTGGCCTCCATTGTCCAGCAGTACTCTCACATCAGGTAAGACTGGGTTGCGATACAGTACATGAGATCATGCGGAGAGCCTTCTGGCCAATCACACTGCAGTATTTCCATGCTTTACCAGAGCATAACGAATAGCACCCCAAATCTGTAATGGCAATCAAAAGACGCATATGACATCACCTGTGTCTCGTTTCCCCTGCCTGTCTAAGTGCTGTGGGGTGTGATGGAAATATTATCTTCTGTTTCCAGTGGAGTTTATCTGTGTGGCCATTCAGCAGGTGGTCAGCTGGCAGCCATGGTTCTCTCCACAGACTGGTCCCAGTATAAGGTCACTCCCAACATCAAAGGTAAGGCAATAACAGAGTTATGCATGTGACTATAGTTTCAAATCATTATCTCCCATTCCATAATTTTCTCCCTATGATCAATGCAATTGAATGGTAAAGCAAGGGCATCCCCTTCAGAGCTCAGTGTCGTCTGTGTGGCTGTACTGCAGTAACGACTTCTCTTCATTGCAGGGGCAGTCCTTGTTAGTGGTATTTATGATCTCCTGCCAATCATCTCAACCTATGTCAACGACCCCCTTAAGATGACAGAGTAGGTTTTGAAGTTTTGAATTTTTGAATCGCATGCACGCAATCTAAAGGAAACTCAAGTGCATTGACGACGGGGCTCCTGCCAATAATATCTTTTGCTTTCTGCATTTCTTTCATTTTTGGGGGTTCCCGTCACAATATGTTGATAAATACATTTGAAATACATGGACTGATTTTGCCGGACCCCGCATGCTCCATTTTAAAATCTTGTTCACTTTCACACTTGAAGATTATCAGCAAGCAGACCTTATTGTCCAGTTTCTTTCAATGACCCAAGCTTCTGTTTTGCTGCGGCTCATTGGGTTTTTCGGGTGCTATCTTTCATTTCCACGCCTGTTTATATTTGCCCGTCTCTGCTCCGGAGATGCCCCGGTTCAATCCACGCTCTTCTGCCCCTCAGGGAGGACGCTGTGCGGAGCAGCCCTGTGCTGCTGGTGCCGATGCTGAAGCGCTGGTCCGCGGGGTGTGAGGTTGTGGTGGTGGTAGCTGAACACGACTCTCCTGAGTTCAGGAGGCAGTCTCGAGAGTACTTCCAGGTACAGCTGTTTACTGCCATTGTAACAGAGGTCAAGAAATGAACTGCGTACAGAAGTCTTATACCATCGGAAACCTTGCTTTATACTGGAATTAAGGATGCCATTGCATACCAGTTTGACCAGTTCCTGGTTTTACTATAGGAGTTTAACCCTTGTCATGAATGAAATATTGAAAATAGCTGAAAAACGTAGATTTGGACCCATAATAAATATATTTTAATTTGAAAATGTGTGTTTTTTTTTTTTTAACCATGTGTCCCCCATATAAAGACTAGAAGAGAGTTTTTTTTTTATCTGTCACCATGATTAATAAGACACACCTGAGCTTGTTACCTATACACTGTGTATAATCAATCTCCTAGTAATACCTGCAATGGGTGAACCTACTATGCATTAGGAGTCTTATATCCATCCCAGCCACGCGACCCAGAGTTTTGCGTACCGGTTTTGCATATGGCTAATAAGTCATACATGGTTTTACCACTGCTGTGTGCAAATGTCTGTGTCTTTTTCTCTGCCTTGTTTCTTCATTATAACTAATTCTGACTATCTCTGTTGATCTTACAAATGAGTCGTCGTCCCCCCCCCCCCCCCCCCCATTGTTAATCAAAGTAGACTACTGGTTCGAAAAAGAAATCAAATCTTTGGCAAGTGTTTATGCAATGGATGTTTTTGTTTTGCAGGCTTTGGAATGTGCAGGGCTGAAGGTCAGCTTTGAGGATGTATCGAACACGGATCATTTCAATGTAATAGAACAACTATCGGATGAAGATTATCATCTCACACAGGTATGCTACCTCTGTTAAGATTCCTGTCCTGCTGCAGTGGTCACCAGCAAGGTGCATCGCCGTCTGCCTGCAGGATTTCCTGTAGGATTTCTACGTGGTCCTTGGCAACTTAAGGATGTCTCCAGTTTCAGTGTCGCTCACCGCAGTTCACCTGTTCCTTCTACGACACTGCCAACTGATTTTAGCTTTTGTAATGCTGGTACCTTGTTGGGTGCTCAGAAGTTGTGAAAGTAATGAATAATAGTATTCAAGCCTTGTTTTTTTTTTCCTAATGATCTAAATGAAATTCTTTTATTTCTTTAACCAGGTTTTGCTGAAGATGATTAGAAGGACAAGTGTTTCACACACGTAGAACCATGAAAGCCAAGTTGAAATGCATAACACTGACATATTAAATACAAAACAGTACCGTCCTCTCAAATATATGTAAGGGCAGCAGTGTGGAGTAGTGGTTAGGGCTCTGGACTCTTGACTGGAGGGTCGTGGGTTCAATCCCAGGTGGGACACTGCTGCTGTACCGTTGAGCAAGGTACTTTACCTAGATTGCTCCAGTAAAAACCCAACTGTATAAATGGGTAATTGTATGTAAAAAAATAATGTGATAAATTGTAAGTTGCCCTGGATAAGGGCGTCTGCTAAGAAATAATAATAAAGTTGACCATCTGAATAAATGCTGTACTTGTCTGACTAGCTGTCTGTTCACTTCCATTAGTCATCTGAACTTTGTGCTTTTTGTTTGTTTGCTCAAATTTCCCAAATGAGCTGCAGAGAAATAAGCTGCCACTGTCAGACCCAGTCACTCAGTGATCCAAACCACCACATTTAACATTTTACAGAAAACACATAGAGTGGCGATGCTTTCAACATGGGCCTTAAAGGAAAACACCCTTGAAGCCATACCCAGACGGGACACCAGAAACTGTAACACAGAAATTCCAGAAACGGTTCTGTGTCAGGTCTGACATGCTGGACGCGATGTGTAATATGTAGCCTGTGTGACGTGATGTGTAGTATGTAGCCTGTGTGATGTGATGTGATGTGTAATATGTAGCCTGTGTGACGCGATGTGTAATATGTTGCCTGTGTTTGTGACCGGGAACGCGTGGCAGGAGGATTACACACCTGTACAATGACATTGCTCGGATATTGTGTGTCAACAAACCTCACAACTCAGCCGTGTTGTGTCACTTTCATCTTTATTCAACTTTTATACTGCAGTTAAAACCCACTGGTCTATAATGTTTTAAAGTCAGCTGTTTGTTCTCTGCACTCCTAAATAACCCTCTTTGTTGTAAACACTGTCTGCTAGGTCCCCAGTGAGACGCTGGTAAATGTTTGTTACAATCCCACTTCTTAGCTGGTCACTCAGAAGCACATAAGGGGTTGCTGGTATGTAGTTTAGACCCCAACAAACAAGCCTTACAGTACTGTGTTTTATACGCTGTAATTGAGTAGCTTAATGATCGTGCAAAACATCCACAGTAAGCCTGAAGTGCAATAAACATTTCAAATGCTAAAGAATACTACAATAGAGTAATACTGCAGTTTACTTTTTTTTTTTTAATGAGCAGAAAACTGAATTGTTTACACCAATCACAAATATAAATGCTGGTGCTTTAAAATGACTACAAATAAACGACTGGAAATTACTGTTAACATATTGAATGCCAGTTGCTGGTTATTTTGTATTTATTTATTTATTGTTGCTGAGCAAATGAATATTCTCAGTAGATGTTTAAAAAATGAGTCGAAAAGCATGTGATTTTAGAAGATAAGGGGATTACACTAAACAGGGTCCAATACATGACGTCCGTGGGTGCTTTCATTTCAAATGACATGAGGCGTATTGCATGTGCAACAAACTTTAACAAACGTGCTGCATGCAAAGTTTAATCAAAACAGAAACGTTTAGGGAAGACTAAAACTGATCTGAATCTCATCCAGCTCTGTAGGAAAGCAGAAGCAAACTCCAAATGACATCTCTGTGTGATCCACATTCCTTTAAACTCTTTTGCAGTCGGTTAGTTTATTCCAACTCGTGTTAAATGTCTGGTGCTTGATGAGCACAACGTCCCAAAAGATATGCCGAGGATCTTCGTCGATACTGGTAGAAAACGCAATACAGTATCTTTGCAAGAGACACGCATGTTACGCAGAATACGTAAGGTGGGCGGTGCCGGGCTGCCGAAGCTACGAGAAGGAAGTGGTCAGTGTGTAGAGATGGAGATGGCTGCCGCAACTAATAGTATTTAATACACCGTCTTCGTCTTACTGCAGGGCTCGCTTCAAATCGTAAAGCCGGAGCTGCTGGCAGAGCAGCACCACACTGTAAGTACGGGTTTGAATTATTCGTGCTACTCATTCAAATTATTTGGCGATGGTATGCATAATTATTATGCGTGTAGCCAATGTTGCAGCAGTGTGGAAAGTGTGAGAGGAATCTAGCAGCTGCAGGTTAGCGTATATTTGCTCTACTCCCATAAAATTGCCCTGTAATTTGGTTCCGAAGCTAGTATTTTAAATTATTTAAAAAATTAATTATTAACAATCCGCTGGTAGTGCAAACAAATGCTTTGAATAAAACAAAGCGGGTAAATGGAGTGGTCAGATTTTAACAAACGTAACATGTTTTACTTACAAGTAATGTGTAAACTTAGCGGTACAAGTTGTGGTCAAAAGCAAAAAGCACAGAGATGTTTGTTTGGAAAGAAGCTTTTAGTTAAATAATACACGCCAACATTAAAAAAAAAAACAAGTTTAAAATGTATGTCGTGTAATATGTACACGACGTATGTCGAAGGGGAGCTGGTTTCAAACTGACCATACTGTAAGCATACAAGGCCATGTTACACATAGGCGATCGGGATGGGAATAAGACTCCTATTGCGCAGCAGTTTCACCCATTCCCGGTTTTACCACGAGCTTGCTTAGCCGCAGTGTATAGGTAACTCAGATGTGTCTTCTTAAACTCGTAGTACAACGGGAGTCTTATTACCAGCCCTGGAAAAATAACAAAGTTGCAGCCCTGTTTCTGCTCTGCAGATGGGGTCATGTACTGTGAAAACAATAAACAAGGGGCTATACTGGAGGGAGACAGATTCAGTAGAGTTGTGACATGCAGCCCCCACCCCCCTCTTTCGTCTTGAATAACTGTATTCAGAGACTCTCTGGTGTCCAGATAGTGACAGCTATCCAATAGGAGCTGGCATTGCCTGGTGAATGTTGATTCAGTCTCCAGCACTACCGTCCTAAAGGTGGAAGTCCAGAGGTAGACTGTGCTAAAAGCAATCAGCAGGTTGTTGCAGGTAGTGTTTTTCTGGACTTTTACTCACTGCAGTGAACATTTTTATAGCTACTTCACAATTTCTTAATCGGACAAAAATCTAATCTTTAACCTGGTTGGTCTTGGTTACACCTACAGTTCAGCACTGGGGTTAAAACCCTATTTAACTGCCTGTTGGACCTGAAATACAGCAGTCTCGGCAGCCTGCTGGTTTTCTGTAAAGCTTGTGGAAAAATGTATTCAATTAAATTCGTATGAACGGTTGAAAAAACAAAAGTGAGTCACGCTGCTACTGGTCCTGTGCTGGGAAGCATGCCTGGAGCCAAAGGTACTGGGAGAAAAAGGAAAGCCCAAACAGAATTGTTACCATGTGTGCATTCACTAAGGCAAACTGGGATTGTAAATGCGAGGGGGGATCCTGTAATATCGAGGACTTCCTTTAAGACCTGTGCTGCCAAGGCCCCGCTGGCTCGTTTTGTAGGTCTGGTGTCACGCAGCAGGTTCTAAAACATGTTTAATAGTGTGCATTTTCCGCTCTAGAGATAAAAGGTGTTGTAACCAAGGATTTAAGATCCTGATTGTCCTGCAACTAACTATAGCACCACTTTCAGCCAGTTTCTTAAAACATCTCTTAAAAGCTTATTGAGCTCTGTAAATCTTTCCTTATGTATTGGCATCACTTCCTTCTAAAAAAAAAACATGTGAAAGAAGCACACAGTATGGTAGTTGTATTTATATCTTTCTTTATTACTTCTCTTGTTGATCTCCCAAATGCTGTTTTGGGTTAATCCATTCCTTTATATGTGCCCGATGGGAGACCTGATGCAGAGATAACATCGTACAGTAGAAATGCAAGTTTTAGAAGCAGTTCCTGCTTCCGATTTCAATTCAGATTCAAGACGATTCTGTTAGCGTTTTCTGGTGCAGAGTCGAGGTGCAAAGCAGGAGGCTGCGGGATAGAAAGCCCCAGTGAAGTTTGGAATTGCAGCTTTCCGTGTGGGTCCTTCTCCTAGAAGGGGGCGTCGCCTGTTTGTATAAGTTTCCTGACCCCGCCCCTTTCCTGCTGTGCTGTCTGAAGAAAGGAGCTCTGTTCAGTCGGGGTGTGCAGTTGTAAGGAGTGTTGAGGGCCTGGACATTGAACTGTGCAAAGACAAACATGTATAGATCTCCAGGCTTTGTCAGGAGTCACAGGCGCGCTCTAACCACAGCCCGGGGGAGGGGGAAGGATTTTTATTTTTATTTCTTTTTTTCTAAGTGTTTACACAGTGAACGCTTCTGTCGGTCCTCGCCAGTAGTTTAAAATAAATCATTTGTGAAACAAATGTTCGCCCTTCTGGTACATGCATTCAAATCATTTTTCATAACTTGCATTGGCAGGTGTATTGCTGCTTTGCTTATTAATGGGATGGTTTTTGGCAGCTATTCTTTTTTTTCATCACAATTTTTATTTAAATTGACAGCTGTGTAGTTTAGGTGACAAAAATAATGTTGCAAGTGCTAATAAACATTGTTTTTAATGGCTGAGGTCTAACCTCTTTAAATGCATTAATAATGTTAAGTAATATTTTATCGTCCTCATTGTCCCCTAACGTTTAATTTGTTTAATATCCTAATATGTGGTGCTTGTGATTTGAAGGAACTGCGTACAGCATCTGCCAATTTGCTATGTTCATTATTTGGCATTGTGGGCTGAGGTTATTTAAGCTAGTTTCATAAATAAACAAAGAGCATCACTTGATTAAATAGAGAAAAGCAGCATTATTTATTTAAATCCCTAATGCAGTGTAAAGTTTCTTTTTTTTAAAATCTATTCACACACACACCAATCCGGGCAGACCAGCCCCTAGTAACAGGTGTGCTGTTTACTGATAGTTCCTGCTTGACCTGTTGAGCAGACTGCACCCCCAGATCTGAATATCTGAGTAAAGCCACTCCCAACCTCCACGTCTGCATCCTGACATTCAGTTAGACCAGGACTTGTGAGTTGTGTCGTGCAGGTACGTACAGCCCAACACAGAGAGGGAGATTCACAACTTCTAATAAAGCAGTTGAATTAATTCACTGTTCTGTTCTAGTACACCTGTCCTGGCTGCTTCAGTGAATAGGGAGAAAGCTTCACAGTTATTACATAACGTAAAGAATTTTATTATTTAATTACATGACAAAATATAAATCCAGGTCTGTGAACTGTGTGGCTGTTTGGAGACGTACAAATTGAGAAAGAGGCATGTATTTTATACATATTTGGCAGCAAGTTCTTTCAGCTTTATAAAAACGAAAGGTAAGGATATGGATTTGTAATGATCTGTATATACAGTTTGTGTTGATTTGTTTCAGGTCGTCTGTGTGTGTGTGACAGGGTTACCAAGCAGAGTTTGAAATGTGTGTGTCAATGTACTCTTAGAAACTTGTAAAGCAATACATTTACTACATTTGTAATAAATTGATTGTTCTTGCATGGATATTTCTGTATATAGGGCCTGTGATGCATTAAGGCAAAAATATTCCTCTTCTTGCTTAACTAGTCTATATGCAGCTGGTTGGAACCTTTTGCTTATTGTGTGGTTTGTGTCATGGTGGCATAGTTTAGTGATTTATACTGTACTTCATTAAACATTGTGCTGGGTAAATAACACATGGAAGTATTAATCAGTCCATGTATGTTGAAATGCTTGCCTGAAACTAACTTGTAGCATTGTTTGTTAGTATTGCCATGACTGCACTGATGAAAGGTGATTCACAGAACCAGATTAGTACTACTCTTGGAATACCTTGCCTAAATGAACATTAGATAGACCAAGATTAGCACCAGTCTGGTTTTGTGAAACCAGTGATACCTGTAGTGATCCCTGCCTGTCACAATGCTGGTGATCGCCGGGGGAAAAGTTATTTCAAGGATTACGTGGAGGAGTTTGGGTTTAGAAACATTCTCTCAGGTTAAACAGTGTTTGAATAAAACTCTCTTCTAATCTTTATGTAGGCACATATGGAAGACACAAATGCATGATGTCCTCATATGAGGATGACTTTTTTTCCCCCCAGCAATTTAAAAAATGTTGTGCATGAAAAGGTCCTTAAAATCCGTGCATTTTTAAACGCTGGCATATCCATCCAAGGATGGGAGTGAAATGTTGAGTTGGGTGGGGGGAGTAAACCGTCTAAGTCCTTTTCCTTCATTGTTTCCCCTCCAGATCTCTCTCCCGCTCTTCAAGCCTGCTGACTCTGATGACCGTTGGCCCCGGCTATGTCGCTCCGCAGAGGAACAAGCCCATGAACCCCTTGCGCATTTCCATTGGCAGCCTTCCCGTCCTTGCCTCCATGACTAACGCCTCGGACCCGCGCTTCCGCCTCAAGTGGAGGGCCATCGTGGGGGTGTCCGTGCTGCTCACCCTGCTCCTCCTCCTGCTGCAGCTGCAGCGCTCTGGGGGGGGCACCAGGACCCAGCCCGACAGCCCCCACAACGGGCTGATGAGCAGGGTGGCGAGGGAGCGCTACAATGACACGTACCCGCTGAGCCCGGCCGAGCGGACCCCGCAGGGGGTGCGGTACCGCATCGGCGTCATCGCGGACCTCGACACGGACTCCCGCAGCAAGGAGCAGCAGCACACCTGGTTCAGCCTGCTGAAGAAGGGCCACGTGGTAGTGTCGGAGAGCGGGGACGCCCTGACGCTGGAGTGGGACAGCGAGGACACCGTGCTGGAGTCCCACCTGGCTGAGAAGGGCCGTGGCATGGAGCTGTCGGAGCTCATTGCCTTCAACGGGCGGCTGTACAGCGTGGACGATCGCACCGGGGTGGTGTACCGCATCGAGGGCAACAAGGCCGTGCCCTGGGTCATCCTGCCCGATGGGGATGGCACCGTCTCCAAGGGTCAGTACTCAGGAGTGTGTTTCTGTTCTGGTTTTGTGACGAGTCTCCATCTAGTGGTTGATAGCATCCTCACGCTTGGAAGCTGATTGATCAAGCCTCTTGTGACATGGCAGGAATTTGGAGATTGCTTACTGTGAGCTTAGACATTTCTCAGACACCGCTGGCTTAGAGGTTTAACTATTTATGTTTATAGTAAAGATTGTGCAGCATTCTGTTTAATTTAATCATAGTGAGTGGGTCTCCCACTTAGCAATATAAAAAATGTAGTATCTTCCCTGTTTTAATGACAAGCGTGGTGTTGTGCTCCCAGGGTTCAAGGCGGAGTGGCTTGCAGTGAAGGATGAACACCTGTACGTGGGCGGCCTGGGGAAGCAGTGGACCACCACCACTGGGGAGGTGGTGAACGATAACCCCCAGTGGGTGAAGGTGGTGGGTTTCCAGGGCAACGTAGAGCACGAGAGCTGGGTAACCCAGTACAACGCCCTGCGAGCAGCAGCGGGCATCCAGTCCCCAGGTTAGACTCTGTTTTGAATGTGGGTGCGATTGCTTGGGTTAGCGGTGTTAGCAGGAAATCGCAAACTGTCAGTTCTTCAAATTACAGTGTAAGTCTCTTTCTTACAACCACCAAACCAAAGGAACAGAGTGCACTGAGAAGAGCAAGCTGTTTAACAGAGGGAGGATCTTTAGCAAGTGACAGAGCATCTTAATGGTGAAAAATACAGCAAATAGGGAGCACAGCAGGCAATTACAGTGCTGCGGTAATTATAATTACAATTACACTAAAAAGTAACAAATACCAATGTGCGAGGGAATAAAAGGCAAATGTAATTTTGGGAGCCTAAGCCTGTTCTCTCCCTCAAGGCTACCTGATCCACGAGTCTGGAGCCTGGAGCGACACTCTGCAGCGCTGGTTCTTCCTGCCGCGGCGCGCCAGCTCCGAGCACTACGAGGAGAAGGCCGACGAGCGGCGCGCCACCAACCTGGTCCTGCGGTGCTCTCAGGACTTCCAGGACATCGCGCTGAGCCGCGTGGGGGAGCTCCACCCCACCCACGGCTTCTCCTCCTTCAAGTTCATCCCCGACACTGACGACCAGATCATCCTGGCGCTCAAGTCCGAGGAGGACGACGGGAAAGTGGCCACCTACATCCTGGCATTCACGCTGGACGGGCGAATCCTGCTGCCCGAGACCAAGATCGGAGACGTCAAGTACGAAGGGCTGGAGTTCATTTAAAGATTCTGGGGTTTTGTGTGTGTGTGTGTGTGTTTTTATATAAATGTACATCAAAAACTGTTTATCTCATACCCATTCTGAGTGGTGGAGGGATTTTCGCAACCATTGAAACATCAAAGACTCAACTGCTTTTGCAACACTTTTTATTATTGTAGAATTTCTTTATATATATATATATCTTCCTTTTTTTTTTTTTTTTTTTTAAAACATGGATTTCCGTCACCTCGTCGCCAGTTTGGAACCTGCTTGTAATATTGCTGCTGCGTGTAGTTATTTAGCTGATCTGTTGTTGGGTTGTTTATTTAATTGCTGAACTGGGATGGCACATCTGGTTCCTCTCTCTGCAGTCAGTCTCTTACCTTGAACACGTACCTGAACAGCTGCTCTTAAATGTTTCACTGTCATGTTGGCCACTGATCCACACTCCCTCCCCATATATTTTGCACATATTACCATTGCTGCTTGGTAATAACATACTGTAGCAGTTTTGTTTGAGTCCCTTGTGAACAAGCCTCCCAAGGTGCTTTACAAGCTAACGGTAACATGCCGTAACTTCCTGGGATATGTCTCCCTGGTGTTACTCTCTGGATTGCCGTACTCAGGGAGGCAGGAGCAGCACAGGTTTATTCAGCAGAGCCCGCTGCTTTGAAACATTCTGTAGTTTAAGCACTGTGGCAGGTATGTACATTCAGACTGATGGATTATAATGTGAAGGGCAGTCACATGTCACGAAGGTCATTTCCTGACAACTGAAATTAATTTCTCTTATCCCCTTTTAATAAAGTTTTAGCTCCAGCGGGCTCTCACTTTTATTCTCTTTCTCTTTTATTGTTGTTGTTGTTATTGTGGGGATGTTGGTTAGTGTTTTGGACTGGAATGATGTTCTCGTCGTAGCTGCTTCTTAATGATTCATAAGAAATTTGCATGTGGACTTGCCTTCCAAACCTGTTTGCAAAACCCCTATTTTTCCATATTTAGTCTCCGTGGATTTACCAAACAGCGTGTGCAGGGTATCTAATCTGAAGAGTGATATAGCCCGGTTGTAACACTTGGCCACTGGGTGTCACCATTGATCTCCGCTGTCTCAACGGAAGGTTTAAAAACACATAGCCTGCTCCTCTTCAGTGGAAATGAGAGACGTCAAACAAGAAAGTGATCAAAAGAGAAGTAAGCGACAAGACAAAGTGCTTTATTCTCTATTGAGCATAATCCTCTGCAATGTTGAATACACTTGTTTGATGGATTTTAACCCTTTCAGAACAAAGTACATTTTCAGGGTTTATAACTGTTTTGAAGAACCCCTTCAACTCCATGCTTTCTCGTACTGTGTGGGACTCCTGTGTTTCGAACTGGAGGAAGGGTTAGTCCGTCCTTGAAGTACTAAGTACAGTTAAACCCAGTGCAGGCAGTGGTTATGTCTTCAATATGACCGCCCCTGGAATGTGCGAAGCGTGGTTCGGGTTAACAGGAAGTCAAGTGAATTACTAACAGAAGAATTGGAACTAAGTACCACACCCTGGCTCACTTACAGGGTGTTGAAAGGGATCGTCACTATACAGAAGTCCCTTTGAAAAATGAAGAATTGCACAGAGAGGAGAGGAGAGGAACTGCGGTAGGGTCGCCAACTTTGGATGGGGGTGAAACCTGGAACCAAAGTTGTTTTGTTCTAGTCCTGGTCTTTGTTCTAACCCTGTTCTACGTTGATTAACTGTACCAATTAAACATCCATCTAGACACTGAAGTAGTTCATGGACTTGTTTTACCTGTAAAACCTGGAGTGGAATAGCCCTCCAGGACTGTGATTAGACACCCCTATGTCAGCCTCTACCTAACAGCAAAGCAGACAGATAGTGGAACTACAATGGCAATGCAATGGACCTGTATTAAGGAGAAATGGTAGCCCAGTTGTGTATCCTAAGAGAGGAGAATAGCAGCTGATTTATAGCATGGGGGGAATCAATACAGAGTCCTTGAATAGAAAGAATGTTTTGTAAAGAAACAAAAGAAATCAAGTTGGGTCTTGTTTCTGCAGAACTGTTGTTGTAGAAATACCAGGTCATGTGATTTCCAGGAAAGTGAAACTGTGAATGAACTGACCAATCAGAGCATGAGGTAGCTGGAATTGGCGGCACCTGCTGGTTAACTAGGCTGGCCCTGGCTGTAACAAAGCCAGTCCAACTAAGACAGGCTCTGCGACACTGCGCAGGAAGACTGAAGCGAAACGCAGGTAAAATGATGAAATCTGCACTTGAAATTCCAAACTGTTGGGGAGTTTAAAAAAAATATATATATATATATCAAATATATTTTTTAAAAATAATCAAGATTAATTTTGAGATTAAATAACATATTTAATTGATAAAATATGCATACATATCGTTTGTTTTATTACAGATGCTATTATTATTATTATTATTATTATTATTATTATTATTATTATTATTATTATTATTATTATTATTATCCAAAAAACAACCCAGCATAAAAATTATTCTGGATTCTATTTTATAAGTGTTATATTTATTTACAATCCAGCATTGTTGTTAAATTGTTTGAACCAACTGCTAAATCGCAATGGAGTCAGTCTATTACTCACCTTACTGCATTCACAATGATCAGTTTCCTTTAGTTTCCTTGACTCATAAACGGGTGTTTTTCATTGCCGTTTAAATAATAATAATAATTTTAAATTCTATTTTATTAATAACTTGTAATTGCCTAAATAAAACAAAACAAAACAGTTACGGAGTAGCGGCTATATCCTCCGTAATTGTAAATAATGTCGTTTACCAATAAATGTGGTTTTGTTTGCAGCGATCCCGAGTCCTCTGTCGAAACTGAAGGGTTTCTGCTTTCACCTGTATTTTGACAAGTGAAAGCATGTTTCGCACGCAGGTGATACAGCAGACTAGATGCCCTTCTGTGATACTGGAACAAACTTTGACAATAGCTACAAGTAGCCGATATAACTAGCGCTTATACAGGTATAATACACAGTTTGAAGTTATTATGAAAGACTAAGTGAATCTGACAGAAAATTAAACTGCAGGGGGATGTGCTAAATACATTTCAGAATAAAACCAGAAAAAAAAAAACTGAAGCCTACGCTAAATCTGCACAGATCGACAACGACTTTGAACCCCTTAAATACACTGTTACTTATTCAACTATAATACATTCGTTGGCATGTTCACCAGCTGTTATGACCCTGAAATCAGTGTTGGGCTGAGCAAAAATGAAATTATTATTGTTTAGGATCTGCCCCGCTATAAATATCCACAGCGAAATTAGGAGCCCAATGTTATTTATTATGTATAATGTATTTTATTCAGACCGCTGGACGTGAACGCTTGATGTTTCTGAACAGTATTTACATGTAATACAAGGAAAATGTGTGTTAAAAGAAAAAGAAAAAAAATGGGGCCCTTTGCTAAGCGGTGGTTCCTGTTATGGGGAGTGGCGCATAAACAAAGGCAGACTGCTTTTTCTACATTCATTTCAAGTATATTTGTAGCTAAGCCAATTTCTAAAACATTTCTAAAAAAAAAAAAAAAAAAAATCAAACTCGTCCTCTACCGGTGAATTTATTTTCTTTACTCTTTTAAATGTAGGTTACATGTTTACAGATCAAATATTATTGTCATTATGAAGGAGACAATGTCCAACTACACAAATAGATATTATATAATAGCAATCAGCAAGCTTCTGTTCTTTTCTATGATCCTTATACAGCTGTATTTTCTTCTAGTTACGTCAAAGCAAACAGGTTATTATTTTTTTTTTTTTACACATTGCGGGAAATAAACGCAGGAATAATCAAGCCGAGAACGAATTCGCCTTGTAAAACAAACTGCTAAGCCCACTGTGCAGACCTTTGCGTGCAGTCGTGGGCGATTGATGGAAGTTTTATGGTATGTGGATATGTGCAACTGCTGAGGGTGTGACGTCACAACGACATCAATGTTGCTGTTACCGAGTGGATTTGTAATGGTAAGCAAAGTGTCCCCCCCGGAAAATGGTGCTCATAAGCGGCGGGTGCTCTTACCAGGTGTTGCTACTATAAATGTTTAAATGGTTAAATATTTTATTTCAGAACAATAAAACCCCAATTTAAAAGGAAAAATGTGTCATTTTCTTTAAAATGCACTTTACTGTTGCAACAGGTACAATGGAGTGCTCTTGTAAAAGGGAGTCAAACTGTAATAAAATGATAAACTATATTAGTAATATTAGCGTCTGAAATGCTGCAGAATAACACATGCTGTAAGGGAAAAAGATTCGGTCAGAAAGGTACTGTAGGTATTACGGTAGTGCCTCTTTAGTTGTTTGGGCTATCATCAGCATTTCCGTTAAACTTTTTGTTTTTTTTAATCCATATTTAATGACAAAAATCCTTTTTAAAAAAGGATGACTCCCCCAGTTCACAAACAAAAGAGTTTCCACTGCAAATATATGGCAGACTTGAGATACTAAAGTGTCACTGTGTGAACAACCTGAATGCCCTTTTACTGCAGTAAAGAGTAAAAGCACAGCGGGTAGGAAATGTATGGTGAATACCCTACAAATTGACCAAAGCTTTAAGTGTTCAGAAGTCAATTCTAAACCCTTGAATCAGCCCAGCACCGCGCATGTTAGACAGGTTTGTTTTTGGGGTTTTTTTGTGGTTGAGTCTCACTTCCTCTTTTATTACAGGATAAATAAAGTTACTCTTTTGCACACGTGTGAAGATGGCAGTTTGGACTGTCGGAAGTGCTGTGCTTCTACTGACAGTGAACCTCTGTGCAGGTGTGTGGAGTGGGAGAGGAGGGGAGAGGAGGGGGGAGAGGAGAGGGGAGGGGAGAGGGGCAGGGGAGGGGAGAGGGGCAGGGGAGAGGGGGGGGGGGAGAGGAGAGGAGGGGGGGAGAGGGAGGGGGAGAGGAGAGGAGGGGGGGAGAGGGAGGGGGAGAGGGGAGGGGAGGGGAGGGGGAGGGGGAGGGGGAGGGGGAGGGGAGGAGAGGGGGAGAGGGGCTTACCTTAACTGTTCAAAAAATCCCACAGCCTGTGAGAGGGAAAGAAACGTTGAGAAGCGACCAGGGTTTCTGTATTCCAGTGATAGAAGGCCAGTAAACACAATACTGTATCATCTGTACTGTTATACAAGCGAGTGCCAAAGATTTGTAAGGTTCGATTTCTTCTTAAAAATAATCAGCCAGTCTTCTTCAGATGGTTTCAATCAAAAGAGTTATTCAGAAACACAGCAAAACAGGAACAAGGTAAAACAATACTGTAAGCAAACTTGCAGGTCTTGGGCGGTGTTTGAGTTGCCCTGGCGACAGAGATGGTGTTTCTGCGCAGCAGAGCTACAGGTAAATGAACAAGTCTGGACAGGTGATTTTCAAGCGCTGAAACAATAGTTGCAGCCATTATCCCACAGGATGTGCGGTTCCAACCCAAAAGAGGTGCTGCACAATAATTCGTACCAGTAGCAAGGCTGACTCCCCTTCGATAGGAGGTGGGGTTATATGATTCTATTGCATCGTTAAGCAGAAGTTTCATGTCTGGTTTTATCAGACAGGCTTGTGGTTTTTCAATAGAAATGAGGAAGCAGTAAGATAGAAACAGAGATGGGACCCAAGGTTATGGTCTTATTTAAACAGCGTGGGTGTAAAGTGTGTACGTGCAGAACTGCATGGTTCACAGGTTTGGGCTGCTCAAACAGGAGTTTGAAAAGTCTTACATTCAACACAGGAAAATCACACAATGTTTAGGGACTGACTTTCAATGATTTTTCACTCATTTACCATTCAAAGGGGCACATAAACAAGGGATGCATAATGGAAAGGAACAAACGGCTGATTAAACTGCTTGTGCAGTTTAACTGGAACAAAGCCACGTGTACATCACCCTGAAGGGGCGAGTTTATCAGAAAAAGCCCACCTGTAACATTTGTATAGTGTGTTATTATTTCTTACAGAGTCCTAAATTGCAATTACAAAGTTCTTTTGAATACATATGTATAAACTATGTTTTTGTCCTGTTCTCTTGTATAATCAATAAAGAACTGATCAATACCTTGCCTATAAGTACTTCTTGAAGGCAGTTCCGAGTGGGAGTCTTTGAACTCCCCAAGTACATGTGGTGGTAAAGTATGGAGACCTCATGTGTAATGATTCTCCTGCAGCATGGACGAACGGGAATGTGAGGCTGGTTGGGGGACAGACGCCATACGAGGGACGCGTGGAGGTTTACTACAGCGGAGAGTGGGGGACAGTCTGCGATGACAACTGGGACCTTGCAGCCGCACATGTGGTGTGTCGCTCACTGGGGCTTAAGAATGCAAGCGAGGCCGTCGTGGGAGGGACGTTTGGACCAGGTACAGTACGCGCATCATTAAATCAGGATTGCTGTATTCATTTTTATAGCACATAGGTGTAACAGTGATGTCACACGTTGTGTTAACCAATTTGAAATTGGTCTGGTTTGATTGAGACCTTTCCTATATATCACTTAATACAAAGCCCAGGTAGAGAACAATTGCAGGATACATAGTGAATGCAAGAGATCCCTTACAAAAGATGCTAACCTTTTTGTAGTTCTGCTAAATGAATACCCATAATAATTATGCATTACATCTGAATTGTAAATTACTGCATGACAAAATGACTAAGAACTCCATACAGAATGTTATAATTATACTGCAATTCATTGCTGTAATACTGCAGTTTCTTTTTGTAAGCTGTAACTGTGCAGGACGGCCATGGTATATATATATTGCGGGCTACATACATGTGCCTAGATCACGCTGTTCATGCATGTGAATCTGGAAGCCTGGAGGGACCTGGCAGACAGGGGTAAACGCTGTGCTCCTGTTTTGTATGGACAGGCTCAGGCCCCATCATGCTGGATGACATCTCCTGTCAGGGGACGGAATCTTCGCTGGCCCAGTGCAGATCCAAAGGCTGGCACGTCAACGACTGCAAACACGAGGAGGACGCTGGGGTCAAGTGCCAACCAAGTAATGCCTTTCCAATACTTTACAGAGCTTTATAGAGTAGAAGCCAGCAGTGCCAGCAGACACACAACACTGTCCATTGTTGAACCTAGGCACATATTCTGAACTAAAGTGCATTTCCTTTTGTAGCCTTAGACCCTAAGAAGCCAAGATTGCGATTCACATTCAAGATCACACTAAAAAGCATCATAAAAACACTGGCTCTGATTAAACGCTCTAACTGATTTATATGCGACGTTCTGGAAAATCTACCTTGAGAGATCCATGTCTTAAATATATAAATAGATGCACCTTTTCTCCTGCTCCAGAGACCATGCTGGATAACACAATGACGTACACCCTGGACCGGAGCGCGGAGTTCTCTGAGGTGCTGGGGGATTTGTATGAAAGCCAGCGGGACTGTGATTTCAACATCACTGTGGTGTCCGCTGGGGAGCCGGAGAGCGCGGAATCCATCTGCACACACAGACTTATCCTGTCCCTCAACGCTGAGGCCACCTTCTTCAACCTCACCCACCTCAACAACTTCACCATGGAGGTGGTGAAGGAATGCCGACCCTTCGTCACTGACTTCCTCAAGTACGGGTTCTCTCCGCTTTTATTTGTTATTATGTTTTGTTTTTGCATTGGTTTAATTTACCGAGACAGTTCCCATAGAGGGGAAAAGCCACACATAAGCACAATAGCTGCATTAAAAAAACTACCTCCACTGTAACTTTCCATTGAGATTAACAACAGCAGCAATAAGGATCAGACTCATCTGGTAAAGGTTCACAGATCTTATTTCTCTTTGAATCAGATGAAACTAATGTTGTTGCCTGTTGATATTTCTTTTAACAGTAGAACCGCCAACCATTTCAAATAGTTGAAATATTTAAATATATATGCTCGAATAAATCAGTTTTGTTTTTAAATATTCAAATATTGATTTTTTCTTTTGCAGAAAACAAATACTATTTGAAAATATTTAAATATATGTAAGTTATTTGGAAAAAAAAAAGAATAATCAAAAACTAAAACCTAATTATTACCCTACATGTATAATTATGTACCAAGTCTTGTATTGTCTTGTATTTTAATGCATTTCAACTACTTTACTCATATTTAAATATTTTCAAATAATAATTACTTTCCGCAATCTGTATTTAATTATTTAAAATTAATTACAATTTGTATTTAATTATTATCAAATAATAATTACTTTCACAAACCATATGTATAACTATATTTATCCCAGATCTGATATGTACATACAAAACTGTAAAAACAAAAGTAGTTTTTAATTTAAAATGAAAGTAACATATGATTTCTCTTGCGTGTGTCACTCATAGCACAGAATCCAGGTTGAGCTGCAGCAGCCTGTTGCTTTGCAGTTTTCTGATCTAAATGTTTCTGCTGAAGCGTTGTGGCTAGCTTCAAGATTAAATCTCTCCTACTGATATTTTTCACGGTGCATTCCATACAAAATTAAGAAATTGATGGCTGCCAGGTCCAGTAGAGATAACAACAGTCTTGTATATAAAAATAGAATATTGTCCTGATGAAGATCTCTTGCAGACCGAAACATTGATCTTGGGTATAATAGAATATGAACACTTTGGAGCATAATATATAAGTGTGTGGGTACTATGTTTGTTTAACTTTAAAATCTTTGTACCCTGCATCGTAAAAGATTTTAAAAAAAAAAAAACATGCATTGTAAAAGGCAGTCCAAAAGATGGCTTTGGCGGTTCTACGTGGGCAGGATTATAAATTCCTTGTTTTCGTGATCCGTGGTCAGAGTATTTAATACATGTATTTATGAAAATTCATAAACGGACAACCGCATAACTTTCAGACATGCAGAGTAATTTAAACTTGAAAACCTCAAACCGTCAAAATAACTGTCGTGGCGGTTTCAGTGTTAAAACCATCTGAGAATGACTTATTGTTTTCCTCACCAGGTACCTGTACACCAAACAAATAGACATCACCTTGTCTTCAGCTCAGTGCATCCACAAACTTGCATCTGATTACAATGTGAAGGCTCTACAAGAGTATGCCGGCCAGCTCTTCTCCTCGCTACTCCCCCAGGACCCCTCCTTCGAGAGCCAGGTCTCCCTGTACGACTACGCCCTAAGCACTGAGGACCCCCTGCTGAAGGAGACCTGTCTGCAGTACCTGGCGTGGAACTGTGAGGCCCTCGCTAACTCCTCAGTGTGGTCCAGGCTGGGGGCAGAGGTGCTGGGGGCCCTGCTCTCCCGCTCCGACCTGGTGGTTCCTGACGAGATCTTCCTCCTGCAAGCCCTCGAGAGATGGATCCTGGTGAAGTGGGAGAACGCTGACAGCAGTAACGGCAGTACCAACCTCCAGGTGGAGAGGGAGTTGTTGGGATGGATCCGCTTCCCCATGATCCCTCCTGAGCAGCTCTATGACATCCAGTTCAACTCCTCGGTCTACCTGAGCCAGCCTGCACTCTACCAGGCCAGAATCCTTCAGGGGCTCCAGTTCCACACTGTATCCTATCAGAAGCTCAAGATCCACACTGATAGGGTGACAGAAGACTACAGCCCGAGGATTTATACCTCACCCACATGGAGCTACACCTATACAGCCACCACAAACAATTACAACTACCAATACCAGTACAATAACGGGTACTACGGAAGCGGTCAGAGTGGTTCGTTTCAAACCCCAAAGCACCCAAGTCTACTCTTCCAGTCCCAGATGTTATACTGGTCTGTCGGGGTCCACATGTCCAGGGAGAGCTGCTGGAACAGAGGCTACAGCTGTGAGTACAGCTCCTACCCTGTTGCCACGCTCACCGGCCAGTCTTCTGACGCTTCCATCCGCTACGACAACAAGGTCCTCCTGATCTGCAATGATGCCTACGTCTCTCACGTCCAGGAATTCAAAAACGATGTGGCGCTGCTGCCTTCCAACAGCACCCTCCTGCAGTCCTTCCCCTGCCTGTCCACATACACCACTTTCAAGTTCGTAGTGCGTCCCCAGTACAACTTCTACAACTGAGGGTCTCCCTCCTCCACGGAGACTCATGCTTACAGAGCCAGTAGTAGTTACATTAGACAGGCCTTTAACTAGGGTTTAGCTTCGCTGGGTAAGGTTTATTAAGATTGTATGATTAAGAATGTTATTATACCAATTTTATGCCTAAATTAGCTCCACTGAAACTAGAAGGAAATAAGACAGTTCATCTTGCATTCACTGGAACTACAATAGTAAGGGTTTGTTCATATATTGTAATCATATAATAGTGCTGTAATGCCTTAGACATTAAGCTAGCATAAAAAGGGGTTCAAGTTGTGTAAAAATCATAATTGTTGTCTTGTTTTGTGCAAGGATTGCTGATAGTGTGCTATGGATGTATATATGTATTTGGAACTGGCATATTTATCTACGTTGATTTAAATGATGGTCAGACATGTGTCTGCAAAGTTACTCTTGTGCATTGTAATCAGAGTTGTGGTGAACTCTGGTAAAATCCTTGATCCTGACCAACATAATAAACTGTTGATTTAGTTATAAACCTCAGAGTGTTTTTTGTTTGTGCATTGCTAATAATACCAGTTGAAATCGCTCTCTTTTTCTCAGACTGCACCAGACCCTGTCTCATGTCCCTGCTGGACCGATTATACTAGCAGGTGTGTGAGTGACTAAATACATTGGCTACAGATTAGCTAGCACAGGCAGAAGCAATTGCCACAGTGGGTTGATACACCAGACTTGTTCTGGTTTAGAATCTGTTCTCTGCTCAGAAGAATCCTAGGACTGGCAGTGGGTATCCAGGACAGGACTGTTGAAGTATAACTATAGGGAGAAGCTTTGATAGCATGTAGCCTGACTACATACAGCAGTATTACCATCACTCAGCTTGAGTGAGCACTAACCCTAGTGAAAGTTAACATAGTAAAAGCATAGCATTGTAATGCCAAAGTATATTACAAAACAGTTCAGTAACATCAGCATCTTCCAGCACTAGCGGGCTTCTATCAGACAGTAGATGCCCACTGGAACGTCACAGCCTGAACTGTGAATCAAATTTAAAATCAATCCGCGCACCAGGGTGAATGCATACTAGTACAGAATGGTTGAAATAGTAACCCTGGCCATCACCATTGCATTGCAGGAATGGGAAAGTACCTGAATGTCTACACGACTGTATGGCATTCAGTAGATCATATGACGTTCTTATGCATTTTGAATAAAAAAAGGTATGTTATTGTATTTTTAGTGTTGCACTGTGCCAGTGTTCGTCACAGAGATTTGTCGTTTCAACAAGTACCTCTTAACTATGCATGCAGTGTAGAATGCTAGTTTGCGATTTTTTCTACTGCTTATAAGGATCTCTGACATATCATTGTAATGCACCAGAGGGCGCTGTTTATTACATGACGCTCCTTGGAATCATGGCAAATACACTGCCTCGGGACACGTATGCAGGTGCTACAGGCTAATTCTCACCCCGGGTGAGTTCTGTCCTAGGCTAATCCTCACCCTGTCACGCCAATTCTCACACACACATATATATATATTCCTAAATAACGAGCACCTTGCATATTCCATAACAAAGGGGACATCATTTTCCAATGGAAATATGAAATAAAAAGTTTAATACTGTCCAGATATTATATATATATATATATATATATATATATATATATATATATATATATATATATATATATATATATATATATATAATATGTGTGTGTGTGTGTGTGTACTACTTATTAAAATATAACAATTTAAACGTAACTATTAATAAAACAAATGACACAAATTAAAATAATTAAAATAATAAATCTTAATGTACTTAACGTATGACACATATCCTCACATTTCTGATTGCTAAAATCTAAAAAAAAACCTTCACAGCCCTGGGGGTGAGAATTGGCCTGACAGGTGAGGATTAGTTTAGGAAAGAACTCATCCAGGGTGAGAATTAGCCAAGGCCTGGGGTGAGAATTAGCCTCTAACACCTGTTTGATATTTCTAATGTTTAGTAACTAAAACTTCAAGCCAGCTCGGTCCTTTGAACAGAGCTGAGGCAAGGGGACACACACACTTTCCTTTCAATTTCTGCAATGCAAAGCAGGGGAGGAAATCCTGAAAACAGTTCCTCATTAAAAAGAGTGGATTTCTTTATACATTTCTAGTGGTTTGATGCAATCTTGATTTCAGACCTTTAAATTAACCATTTATGTTTGTGAAACTGGCTGGATTTAAAGAAAGCGTTCTAGTTTAAATGTCATAAATGATCTAAAGGAAACTCAAGTCATTTTAATGTTTATTGATTTGTGTTTCGTGAACAGGCCGTTTTGTTCTATAATGCTTTTGCTTGACGTTTGAGTGGGACACGTTTGGTCTGTTGACAGTCAAGGAGGCCTGTGTCTCCAAGCTCGTACTCTCTCTAGACAAAACGGTCTCCCCACGCTTAGTTTAAAAAACGGCAGTGTATTATGACAGGAAAATGTTTGCTTTGTCAGGATAAATGACCATAACTGTCAGTAAAAATGTTTCTTCCGTAGCCTGTACCAATCCCACCCGACCCGACCGGCTCGGCTGACCGCATCCTGAGTGACAAGCTCGGATACTCAAGGTCAAGCGCGTTTCTCAAGGCAACGTTACTTACAACCTCCTTTGTGTGTGTGTGTGTGTGTGTTAGTTTTGGTTCTTTTACTTTAGTTTTATTGTATCAGTATTTTATTTTTTAAATACAAGTTTATGGCAGAGAGGATTCTTAAACAATTCACCGACAGTTTTAGTTCAGTGCTCATGGTGACCGAAGTAAGCAAGGCAGTGAGGGAAGTTTATTTAACTTTAAATACTATTTAAAAACCATAAGGGGACTTTAATATCACTTGAATAAAATAATGCCACCCTTCCAGGCGTCCATATCTAAAATTAAGGGTTTCTGCTGAACAACCTGAGGGCCCTGTTAAATGGTAATCGCTTACATCTGGGAAAGGATGGCCAGGTTCTCTATTTCTCTCTTCGTCCAGACGTCTGACTCTGGAGTGGGTGTGTGTGTGTGTGTATGTGCGTTTTCTTTTTCTTTTTTTTTCTTTGTAATCGTTGAGGCCTGGGGCTTTGGCGGTGGCAACGGGATAGCAAAAAAAAAAAAAAAAAAACCTTAACGATGCAGAAGACAAAAATGTGTCAACAGAACAGAAAAAAAGGATTTGAGTAAGCTGAACATGAGTTCGAAACAGAGACCTGCAGCCACAGGCGTTTCCTTCTGAAGCAGCGGGATGCCAAGCCCAATCGGAACGGAGAGAAGAACGCTATCGAGTCTATCGAGTGCTGCCTGCGCTTCAGCCCTTACCTCCCTACTTAATTTTTGCAGGTCATTGCAAGCTTTCATCTTCAACTCTCGGAGTAGCTAACAGCCAGATTGAAAAATATCAATTTTTCAATCTTAAACTTTGTATTTCAGTAAGCATCTTGGACAGAACACACAGGTGCTATAAAACTACACAGGGGAACACATTTTTCAGTAATGCAAAACATGTGTACTTGTTGGGTAGTGTTTTCTTCCTCCCACAGCACTGTACCAAGTTAGCTGGCTGTGAACAGAGCACAGTAGCCTACCTTATTATTGCAATTCATTATGGTCAAGGAATCAGGTGGGTGTCCTTGATGAAGGTACATAAAGACCTGGTATTTGCAAATTAAATTAAACATGTAAACAAACAGAGCTTCAAATACACATTACATTGGGGATTAAGGGTGTAATGAATTAATACTAAAGATAAGAATATGTTAATGTTCTGCATACTTTCATGGATAAGCAGCATACCACAGCGGTCACTGCAGCTGGCTGCTCCTTCACAGAAGTTGAGTTTTGCCCTCAAATCAAAGGCTGGCTCCATTTAACCATCAAAGAGGTCCCATCTAGACTGCCTTCAATAAGCCTGTCTGTCTGTCTTTCATTTGAACGCTACCTACCACACCAAACACCCCACGCCCCACCCACGTTTGAAAATGTTAATGTTTGCTTTCCCCCCCAAAAATAAGACTGCTGTTTTATTATTGGCATAGATTTCACCTTTTTATTTGAATAAATATAGTTTATTCATTAATTTAGTCTTAAAAGCAAGATCAAAACATTTTACAGCCCTTTAAATAGTTTCATTCAGGACTCACTGAAATTGCTCGGAAATACAGTGGGTGAGTGGAGAGGAGTTGTGGTTGACACACTGAGTGCTGACCAGACCTTTACCCTCAGTGGAAGGTTTTGAAGTGTGAGGAATCCAGCTTCTTTGAAAGTGACATTCATAGCAAGTCAAGCCATAGAAAAGGCTTAACAGAACTGGATTGTAATAAACAGAACCTGATTTACAGAACGGGTGCAATGCATGAGTGTCCAGCTGCAAAGCAACTGGGCTACTTCAAATCTCCCTCTCTTAAAAATGTGTGCCACTGCTGTTTGAGATTTTGTACATAACCCTATGGATTGAATTTGCAGATCTAAATCGACTAGGGGGGAGCGCCTGTACCGCGAGAACTCTTGTATCACACAGCTGGTGGTGTCATCAGATACTTATATCTATGTGTAGGCTACATATCTGTAATGGATAATTTAAGTACACCTGCACAGCTCTATTTTGGATCACTTAAAAATGGTCACATAACTATATTTGTGTGGGAGGAAGGAAACTGTTAGTAAACGGTGTGTCTAACAATGTACTGAATATCCTATGTATAGATTTATATATTTATTTATTTATTTTTAAGATATTTAAGTCTTGTGTTCTCTTTAATTCTGTTTCAGCAGTGGTTCTTCTGCGCTGTGCTAACACACATGGTTTATTTTCAGTGGTTATTTTTTGTTTGTACTGAGTTTGAATCAAAGACAACCTTTGCCACTGTGCTGCCTCACAGAGACAGGCCTCCCTGACAGCATCAGGACAAGGCAGGCGGCCTCGCTGACCCACAGAGAGCCCTGGCATTGCCTTTCCATGGGGGATTGACTCCTGGAAAATACTAATACTAATACTATCTTCCAAGGCAGACGCTAGCCTTTGCTGTCAGGCACCACCTTGCTGTAAAAACACAAGGTAATCCAGAGAAAATAAGAAGTGCCTGGGATACCTTTGTCTTTTCATTCAGATTTACAAATGAAAGTTGAAGTAAACTATGATATAATTATAGTATAATAATAGTATTGTGCTTGATGCATTGGAATATATCCCCCACAGTTAGCCTGTTTTCAGAAGGTGGAATAGTTAGTAAGTAATTGTAACGGGCAGTGTTGTGTCCTGTCCCCCATCGATGAGATGAGATGAGGTGAAAAACTCTATAAACATGAAGCCCAGGTCTTCTGCATTGTGGTTAAGACACTCGCTTGCAGTTCACCGGGTCGCCAGTTCACGCCCAGCCTCCGTCCTGTTACATAACAGTTTAGATGATGTAAAGTATACTTTTAAATAATGGTTATGTGACAGATCTGAATACCAGTACAGTACTGTGAGCCCTGCTGGTGTCTGTTCCAGGTCTTTGTGACATGCATTGACATGTGATGGAATATTGAGTCAGAGATATTAATAAAGGCTGTATAAATAAACAGATTGTATTGTTAATGTATGTATGGAAACAGCATTGTGGAACATTATTGTATCCCTTAGTTGCTAAGCAGCAAAAGTTCTGATAAATATCCCTTATAAAATTGGAATGGCATGAGTACACAGGGAAGGCTGGGTGTCAAGCAGATGGAAGGTGGAATAACATTGTGGAATTATTATTACACACCCTGACAGAGTTGGGTATCTCAAAACAGCTGCCTACAGAATACCTTTTACTGATCACACTAGTAGAAGCCAGCTAAGAGCAGCCAGGCAAAATGTTAGCTTAATGACTTGAAAGTTCCTTTCAAAAACCCAAATCTATCCTCTTTATGAGTTGCAGGAAGGAAGGAAATGCTTTGAAGGGGTACGAGCCTCTGCCCCCTAAGGAAAACAGTTTTTCACCGATAAGATGTTGCTTTAATGTGACCCCTACCAGAAGTATGAGCCAGGCCAGTCATTCACATTCACCACTAGACTGTATAGATCTGGGCCAGGGATCAAACCCACAACCTCCCAGTCGTCATGGAACCTCTGCCATTGTGTCATTCTTCTGGTCAGTGGGGTCAACCAAAGGAATTCTAGAACTTCCATGCAGTGATCCAGGCTGGAAGTTGCTGGACGTTGTGTTCCAGACCTGGTTCTGGTAAACCACAGGGCCCAGGAAGTGGTCTGTTACTAGCAATGTCAACTGTGGCACATACTGTATCCTGGTGATCATGTTTCTAATGCTAAAATAAGGTAAGGAAAATAAAATTGTTTTAGGAAAATAGCTGTCTATTGCGGATTGTATGATGTACACAAAGCAACCTGAATACCAGAAAGCGTGTAGAAATATGAACTAACGAGCCCAACAGAGGGCTGATACTGCAACCAGCTCTATCCCCTAGTGACGGAATAGAGGGGCTGCATAAACATATACTATTTTCCAGTTTTTTCTTCTTCTTTTTGTAAGATAATTGTTTCTTCGTAAATGGACTCTTTGCTCCTGCCATGTGGACATTAATGAGTCTCCAAGCTGAAATGAAACAGTTTAGTTTTTTTGAGGGGGGAGGAATGCCAGAGGCTGAGAAATTCGAACAAGGGAAGAAACTCATTCTTTTTTTGGGGGGGGGGGAGGAAATGCCTAAAGAATATAATCACTCTGTTTTATTTAAGAAAAAAAACGAATTTGAGCTGCTGTTGTCCAGAATTGAAGCCAGACTGAATCCTGTAGGCTGGATAATTTGGTGATGTCATCTCGTTTGCTACTGCTGCTCTGCTCTGTGGTGTCGGGTCTCCACTGCATGCAGAGGAATGAGCACCAGGCTAGGATCCCAGCTCGGTCTGTGACTCACAGTGTGTGACGCTGGGGCAAATGTAACGGGGCAGAGGGTGGGGGCGAACCGATGGTGGACAGTGCATAACAACGCCTGTTACACAAGCACTACAGCATACACAAGGGTTCAGACAGCAGATCTCCCCCCATTTTGCTTGCTCCTCCATGAAACACAACTTTAATGCACCAGCTAAAAGATCAGGACTAGGGTTTACTGGGGGCTCTGTGTATATTCTATCCCCCGAAGGTGATGCACATCCCTGGCAATGCACTGTACATACAGATGCATGCCACTTAGATATTTGCATAGCTTAAAAAAACAGCAGTTCTTATCCAATGTAACCCTCATTTGCTAAAGTTAGTGAGAGTAGCAGAATGTGGGGTGAATGTCATGTGCATGCTGTGATGGTAGGTCATGGCAATCATTTTTTTCATGATACTACAGCCCGAGGAAACCCAGGATTACCACCACAATGCTGGGAAACTGAATGGCAACACAAACACAGCATGACAGAGAGTATGAGATAAGAGGTTTTTTTTATCAGTGCTACAAACTAAAGCCCAAATCTGCAACTCTGATGTGGTTTAATGAGAGAGAACGGAAATATGCATGCAACAGGTACGTTTTCAAGGTGAAAAGCCAAGAAGACCTGGCCTATAGAATATGTTTTGGTTTTTTTGGCTTAATTGTAAAATGCTATTAGTATAATCAGCAGCTGTCAAAATGGAATGATTTCAAGCAGAGTGCATAAAAAGCTATGGAATAATGTAGCAGACACAAACCAAATGAATTTAAATTTGGAAGAAAATTGAACATGACACTCAGCCAAAGGGTTTAAGTGAGTAAAAGTCTGTTTTTAAAAAAAAAAATGATGAAAAAATGTAAGAAGAAAGCATCTGAATGCCATTGAAAGTAACACAGCCCCCTCAAACCCAGTAAAACCACCCACCACAGAAAGACATCTGTTTCACTGCTCTGCTTACAGTAATACCTAGCGTGGGTCGAATAGGGCTAATTATCCTGCAAAACAAATAGATTAATGTGCAGTAAGCATGCATGTGTGTGAAAATGAGCTAAAAAAAACCGAGAGGTGATCTAGGCTCCATTCCTGATGGGGGGGCGGAGCTCCAGAAAACGGGCAGCCATAAAAATGAGGCTGATCTCAGCGAAAGGAAGAAAACAGAGCCATAGAAGGCAGTGGTAGGAGGAAGCCTGAGAGAGGGAGACAGATACACTCACTAGACTCCGTTCGAGTGGGTTTTTGGATCGAATTTTCTTGAAAGAAAAGCACACGCATCACTACTTACTTACACGCGCTCTCAACTGCTGCGCGGCGCTCAGTAAGAACGTGGGTCATCGCTATTCTCATTGTCGAAGCTCTTCTGTTCTGTGAGTTAATTGTTTTGTGCGTTTAAAAAAAAAGAATAAAAGCGTCGAGACACAATGAGTTGTCCAGTTAGCAGTTTCTTTGCCACGCTCATCTTGCTTCTGCTCTGGCGGGTGGAACACATCGCCGAAGCCTGCAGTTGCTCCCCAATCCACCCACAACAGGCTTTTTGCAATGCAGATGTAGGTAAGAAAACGCTACTTTTTATTGATATATATTGCACATTTTTCTTCTTTGATCATTGTATTAATTGTATTGTGTCGCATTGCAAATGTGCAAATGCAGTATCTGCGTTTGAAAAGGGATATTATTTAGCGAGTTGACAATTCTCCAAAAAAAAAAATAACACAAACCAGATTTTGACCTTTTACAGCTGAAATCTTTTCCCTGCTCTCTGCAGTGCATATCAGTGCAAGTCTTTAGTTAAAATGCAAAACAAAGGTTGCCGTTTGATTTCTCTATTTAATTGCATCACAGAAAACAGAACATTTTGTTCTGTGAAAAAACTTGATGTATCAGAACAGCTGAGACGTGCACGCTAAAGTTTATTTATTTATTTTTTTTAATTCTTATTATTTTGAAGATTCTGAAATAAGAACTAGTTACACTTTGTAAGGCTAACACGTCGCAGCTCCCCTGTAACAACTGCTTTTGATTAAATGCAGACCTCTTGTCCTCTTTTTAAAAATGAATTAATCTACAAATGACAAGTGTGTGTAATTCTTTACCACAAATTACACTGTTGCAATCTACCTATACAATGTAGCCGACTGGGTAAAGCTGTTACACAGAGGCAAGCAGTTTAGTTGTTGTTGTGTAACACTTTCTGCACTCAAGGACTATATCTGTTGTAAAAAAAATTATATATAGCCTGCCTCCAGCCAACGCCTCCTCGCCTCCTCACCGTCATCCAGTCATCATGACTCGACGCTGTTCATCTTCTGTAATATACACACTCAACCCCTCCCAGTCAAGTGTTTGGATGTTGTTTTGTGTTTGTTTTAAGAAGTAGCTTTCCCGATATTTTCACAATATTACAAAATATAAACACTTATTGCCTTTGCTGTGGATCTGATTGCAACTTGACCATGGGAGAGAGAGAGATAGAGAGTTGCTACTACCAAAACATGCAATTATTATCCAAGTACCAGGTAGCAGCAGCAGGCTGTCGCCTATAGCGCTGTCTTTGAAATATCTAAAGAGCGGCCAGTGATGCTGTTACAGCTAATAAGCTCGGTAATAACATGTATTTACTCGTTTAAGTATGAGATTCCATTGTTCTTCTACACAGAGCAGGTGTTATCACGAGCCACACTGAGGGAGGGTCTCCGTCCCTTCCTGGAAAGTGGGCGTGTCCAAGCAAGATATTTGCAAGACTTTCAAAATGTCAGCTTCATCCCAGCAATAATCCAGGGTGGGGTGAACAGGCAGGGAAATGTAGCTGTATCAAGAATGCACCTGATTCACAGCTGAGCTCTCTGTAGAGCTTGTCTCAATGACTTCAGTACCCAATAACCCTGAGGGGTTTAGTGTGTGTGCTGCTGAAACACTCCTCATGCATGCTTTGTATATCTGCAGCTGGTGCACCCAAGTTGCACAGATGATTAGGGGTCCATATCATTGCTTGCAAAGCCTAAATATACAAGCATTTTTTTATTTTTATTTTACTATATATAAGAACTATAAGAACTCATGAAGATGGTTTTTTTTTCTTCCTGTACAGTTCAGAACAGTGCCTAATAATGCCCGGCATCAGTGCTTTGGGTTTAAATTGACATTTCTTGGCAGTGAATAAACATGCCCCCCCCCCCCCCCCCCCCCCCAAAGCATGTGCACTGGTTTGCCCCGCAGTGCTCGGGGGCTAATTATCAGATGTTTATGTGGGAAGAAGTGGCTGGTATGCTGTTTACTACAGGCAATGTGATTGGAAAAATGCAGAGCCCTGGAAGTGAAGAGGCTGCCAATCCCCGAGCCATGCAGGAATGTTAGGATGCGTCCCACTGGGGCTTCCTTGCCCAGTTCAGAGCCACTGCAATGGGAACAGCGCTTGCCAGATGTTGATCCAGATGCAGTCACAGCTGGAACAAGGCAGTGGCCTATTCTATTTTATACCTTGGTGTGTGTGTGTGTGTTTTTAAGTTTACATAAACTATATCTAAAAAAATAAATAAAAGTCTTACCTTCATTGAATTTGGGTTTGAAAGAAATGCACATCATGGCAAACTGGAGTTTGGAAGAAAAGCGAGGACAGGTATTGCAGACTTGTCTCTGTTTCTTACCTGTGCTGCCTGTGCTTCCAGAGGAGTCATCACTGAGTTCAGGGCTCCTGATTGGAAGCCATTCCCAGGTCACAGTTATTACTTCAGGACAAACACGTTGTGAAGAAGTTACCAGAGACAAAGTCATTGAAAAGTTTGAAATAACTGTTCTATTAATAACCCAAGCATCCTGTATACTGTACCACAGTCCCAACAACTGTTTGCATGATGTGTCCAGAGTGGTATCTTTGGAATTGGCATTTGAATGTTGCTTTCACACTGCTTGGGAAATGGTTTGAGTAAGTAGGTAGCACTTATGAAAGGCAACCAAGTGAGAGTCACTTGGGTGGTCACCTCTAATGAGATTAATATCCCATATGTGGGCAGGTCAGTCATGGGGTTCCCACTCCATGCAAGGGGACTCTCTGCATTGGTGCGCGTTTACTGTATTGCAGTGCTGTGCAAATTGCTAAGCTAAAGTTTAAATAAAAAGGCAGATGAGTTCCTTGTACTGTATGGGGCAGTGCTTTGTAGATGCATTTGTTTGCTGAGAGTGCTTTGATGCTTTGATATCCACAGATATAGAGACTTCTGAACCACATTATATTCATTGCCATTTAATTGGAAAGCACTTTGGTAAACTGTGTGTAGCAGCACTCCTCTTTCTGTACTAGAGGGCAGATTTGCATAGTGTGGAGACTTAGTCACACAGTGACCACAGACCCGCCCTGTGATGGATAGCAGTCTTCCTGACACTTTGTAATGATGAGACATCCTGCACATGACTCGCTCACATGGTTTCCCAGGCTCTTTATTTATAATACGTTTGTGGCCACAGCAGTTAACTTTTTCATAGCTGATTTATCTGTGATGGTGCAATAGTGGCTTTTATTGAGATTGGGGTTGTTAGTAGTTTAGCGTTTATTTGCTAACCATGTGTTTAATGTTTAGAATCTTGTTGTTGAGCCTTTGCCATTGTGTGTACAGTGTAATTGTTGTGCATAACGATATAACAGAAAAAAACCCCTCAGTTTGGAGGCCTTCTCAATGATGAATTTTCTGATCTGGTTCTATGTTAAAGTTCAGATATCTTTGGATGTTAAATGGAATCCAAAGCCCTTAATTGCATCATTTAACTTTGATACCTGATGACTCTTCATCACTGCTTGTTCATCGCATAGTTGCCCCTCCATACCTGCTAACCTGAAGGTCCCAGGAATTGACCCCTATTGGTCTTACACATGTACGCAGTTTGCCAGCTGTGAGTCAGAAGCACATAAAGGAGATGATAAACTTTAACCTCCATGGCGGTATCTCTGTGTGACTGTGCCATTGTATCACTGGCACGCAATCAGAGGGAGGCTCCAGCACATGAAAGGGCTTCCCTGGAGGCTTCTGCTCATTAGAGAGCACTCTGTCCTGACTGTGGTTGGCTCCCTGTCTGGTTTGGAGGGAGTCGCCCTTGTGTTTCTCATGATCTTGCAGTTTTTCTTGCAGCCTGCAAAAGTACCCAATGTACAGGGATGCGGGAGGGGCAAATACAGTTGATATCCAATTATCCAAACTCCACTTGGGAGAAAACTAAAACTTTATTTAAGAATTATTGAGGCAGGATTTTCTTCTGATCAGAGGAGCTGACATGTTGTCATCTCCAGGAATCAATATTCCATTCTGGGAAGTCTGTGTTTTGGGTCATAGTTGGTTCAATGCTTACAATGTAAAAAAGGGAAGCTTGACCGGTCCAAATAAACAGTTGGCTTGTATTGCAAGGAGACCATCTTTGGGTATAAACATAAGCCACAAATGCAAAGCTTACGTGCTGTGGGTTTGTGAAGATATCTTGGTTACTTATCCTGTCTACTGTTTATTCCAGGCCTCCTAACCGCACTGGATTAAAAATGACAAACTGGTGGTTTAAGTATTGTGTTTGTGTTCTTTTTTTAATAGCCAAGCCTTTGTCATTTATGGCTGGTGTCTCGGAAAAAATAAAGACAAAGAGGCTTTCACTTCAAACCAGTATTTTCTTGTCTGACAAAGCAGTATAATGGCACAGGGATGGAAATAAGACTCCTGTTGCACAGCAGTTTAATCCATTCCTGGTTTTTAATCAGGCACACCTGAGCTTGTTACCTATACACTGAGGCTAATCAAGTACATACTGAAACCTGGGATTGGTGAAATTGCTGTAATGTGTCGGGTTGTTGTTAGCTCCCAGAGAGATTGGATTCAATCCCACATTCTGGCTTCTCTGGTCCGCAGCAGGAAGTTAAATCAGATCTCTAAGTGGAGAAATGCAGAGCTCCACAGAAGAGTGCTCACTGCCCCTCCTGATTGTAGATGACTAAAAGGAATACCAAAAGTTCATCCTTCACTGATCTCAAGGTGCGAATACATTACATAAAGTAACGGTTGAATACGCACTACAAGCAACAACAGAACTGATCGCAGCTTCAAATACAACCTTCAAAGAAACAAACCAAGGTGCTTTTTCTATGGAAACTGGGCGGTGGTCATTAAAGGGTTAATGTAATGTTACCAAATCTCAAGTCCTCTTTCCTGGCTGGTTTTGTAACTTCCGATGTTGAAACGTGGCTTGATGGTGACACGTCTGTGCAATGGGGCAAGACTTGCAAAACAGGCATATTGCTTCAGCTTGGTCTCACAGAGGGGTCTGCACTGTAACGGGAATCAAACACGATAAACCCATTCCTGACAGCACAATTTCAGGCCGGAAATTCTTGCAATGGTCTTTAAAAATGCCTAGTTCCTTAAAGGGGATGAGATTTCCTCAGCTCTGCTGGGAAGAGACTGGAGTGTAAACTGTTAAACCAGCATTCGTAGCGTCTACCTTGATGAGAGATTTTCCTGTGTTTCTAGAGCCCGGATGCTGTGTTGTTTTTGATCTGCTAGCTGGGTTCATTACCCGATGCTATCAGAATTGCGCAGCATGCTGCGTTTAGTCTGGACTGTACAGTCAAAACAATCATGCTGCTGAATCCCAAGCAATCTGGCAGCTGCTGCTGCTGGAGCACGGGACCCAGGTCTGTGCCAGCGCTGAGCTCGCTGTACCCTGGTGAGGATAATCAAGGGCGGGGGCGGGGGGGGGGGGATGTTTCCATACAGATTCCTTAGCGATATTAGAATTAGATGGTATTTTTCTTGTATGATGCTGATCGTTTGTGTTTATTTTTACACAGAATCAATTGTGTTAACAAGCAGATCAGGAACCGCATTTGTCACGAGAGTTAATATAACCTATGCAGTTCAACATGATGTAGAGAACAGTTCTACTGTAGGGACCCATGAGACTACAGTTAGGGCATAAGGATTGCATCCTTGTGTGGATGTAAAGACCTAGCCCCCCTAAAATCTAATGAAAATACAGGGATGGAAATAAGACTCCCATTGCAAACTCCTGGTTTCACTATGAGTTTAGGATGACATACCTGAGCTTGTTACCTATGCACTGGGGCTGATCAAGCTTGTATTAAAAATCTGGAATGGGTGAAACTGCTATGCAACAGGAGTCTTATTTCCAGCCCTGAAATATTCATTTTAACTAGGTGGACAATAAATTGAGAAGATCTTGATTTGTGCATCAGCTGTGTAGATTTTTTTGTGTAAGCAACTCTATGTCGGGTTGTGCTGTACTCCTTCCTCCCTCCATCTGAACCCGCCTCCTGGGTACGTCCACTTGGTCCCTGGGCATTCAAGGCCAGATCGAAGCCGCCTGTAATGCAGCTGGTCTCCTTCCTACAAATTGTCTGGTGCTTCATGGGGTTGATCTATGAAGGCAGCACAGCTGTACAGTTTAAACAAACCCCAATAGATTCATCCACACACTGATGCAATGCTTTTACTCGCTGTGTTTATACATAGTTCAGATTTATTTATTTATTTATTTATTTTTAAATGTAATCGTCACCAATGGTTTTTACTCCGGTTTTCTACCCAATTTGGAATGCCCAATTATTATTTTTATCCTGGTTCACCGCTGCAACCCCCCGACGACTCGAGAAACGGAGGCTGAAACACGCGTCCTCCGAAACGTGTTCCTGCCAATCCGTCATTTTTCTCACTGCGGATCCACAGCGAAGCCACCAGACCTATAGTGCCGGAGGACAGCACAGATCTGAGTGGCTCCGCAGCCACAGGGGTCGCTGGTGTGCGGTGAACCGTGGATTGCCCTGCCGACCTAAGCCCTCCCTACCCGGGGGGCGCTCGGCCAATTGTGTACCACCCCCTGGGAACCCCCGGTCACGGTCGGCAATGACATTGCCTGGATTTGAACCTGCGATCTCCAGGCTATAGGGCGCATCCTGCATTCAAGGCAGGATCTACTGTGTGTGCTTCTTTTTATCAGCCACAGCTCCCCAGGGCCTCTGCCTTTTCCTTTTAACCGTGACTGTGAGCCAGTCCAGATAAAAGGCAGTGAGTCAGTGTGGCTGGAGGCGGCGACACGGTGGGTTTCCTTATTGTGGCTGCAAGTGGCCTGTCCTGCTTTCCCACGGGCAGCAGAGAGCAGCCGTCATCCCTGCCTCACCCCAAAGAACTGGTCCACACCCCTTTATGTATTTTTATTGCTCATGATCATGTGGGCCTGTACTGGGCAGATTGGACTATGAGCTTCTACCCACATAGATTCAAAGCATCTCATTCATGACCTTGCCATTCAGACCTTGGGCTTCTCCCAAGCGGAGATTGCCAGTTGTGACAAATGGTGTGATGGTTTTACTACCTCCCACTCCCACTCCACTAAAATGCAGCTTTATCATTGGATCAGAACATCATAATGGTAAGCACAAGACCTTTTGATGGTCAAGCAACATTGACGACATATAGGAAAGCTTTTTCATAGATAGTGTTTTATGTTGAAGAATGCGTTCAAGGATCCCATACAGTGTACATTTTCAGTATTATTTTAGGAGCACCTTCAGGGGTTGGGATGAAGATGTCCTAATAGGCTAAACTTCCTTTAATATTTTGTTATGCTCAAACCACTGCTTTAACCGCTAGGTCGTGTTGCATGTCCTCATTGCTTTAGGCAAGGAACATTTGCTGCCGACTTTAGCATATTTTTCTTTCAGTGCCAGCGTGGTATCTGTTTTGTTTTGAAGCAGCAGCAAATGGCAAGCATGTTTTAATGGGATGTTTTGTGTAAAGTGTTGTCTCGGGCTGGAGGAGCCATCGTGTTCTCCTGGGAAGGAGGCTTCATCTTTCAAGTAGGCTCAGGAGGACTGCTGGGACAGCGCACTCCTCATTTTGAAAACATGCTAATAGGATCCTGCCACCTTTTCTAAAGCATATTATTTATTCATTTGATTTCCATCTGGACACGTGGTAACTGAAATCTAGAAAGAGGGGTGTAAGATAATTGAGGCCTGCTCATATAAAACATGACATTCTCTGCAAGTTGATCTGTAAAAGGAGTATGAGAGAGAGGGAATAAGTTAGACCCGTTCCAGGTTTTACTACAAGCTTGTTTAACCACAGTGTACAGCTAGCAAGCTCAGGTGTGTCTTATTAAACTCCTAGTAAAACCAGGAATGGATCAAACTGCTGTGCAATGGGAGTCTTCTTTCCATCCCTCAAATCAACAGTGAGGTTTACAGAGAACCTGCAACAACCAAGCAGGCAAACGTTTTGGCCGGTGCCGCCTTCACTGCGTTTCCTTTTAAACAAATGTGACCCAACTGCACATGCATCCGATACCTCTTCCACAACACAATAGACCACGTTACACTGGAGGATGAATGACTTTCCAGGGGGTTGAGGTTGTGAATATGGTGCAGCAGGCTGGTAATCCCCATTGTAGCTTGCACTCATTATGCAGGTTGAAATTGAAGAGCACATCCTGAAGATTATGATCATCAGAAATGCCATCAATCTGCAGACAGAACAGAACCCCCAAAACAGGCAGAAGGAAGAACCATGTTTTTGAATGGATTTTAAAATCAGTTTCTTGCCTCTTACAAGCACTAGCAACATGTATTACTCGTCCCACTGTTGTGTTAGAGATCTTCAGTTTTTTGCTTGTCTTTTCATAATCTATCTGTAGATAGATTATGATATATATATTTGTGTATGCATGTTACTGTAGTCCTGTTTTGCATTTCGAGTGTCACTCCGTGAATATGTTTGTTGGTTCACGCCAGCTTCTCCCCACCATTTTTTTAATTTAACTTTTATAGGTTGTTTTCCGTTCTTCCATTCTAATGGGGTTTGTCTGGAGAAATCTTTACTTTTATTGAGGGGTAATGTGAAGATTCAATTAAAACCAGCAGCTTCTGCTCCTCACAAACACGCATCAAAATCTTGTTCAAAACACTGCCCGCATTTTCGTGTTCTTGGATAAAACAGTGCTTTGATTCTGTGTGACCTCATTGCTTGACGTTTTGCTTTAGGACACAGTGCTGGTCTGAGGGTAACTACTGAGCGCTCTTCAGTCCTTGCCAGCAGTCATTAAGGTCTCCTATTAAAACTATACAGATTGGCCTCCTGCTGCTGCATGTTAAAATGATTTATTTGGTCTCCTATGCCAGTCATGTGCTTTTTCGCTTTGCCTTTAGTTTTTTGGACTGCAGTCCTGTGCAGTTCTCGCCTCCTTGTTCTAAACACAGTGTACTCTTGAGTTCCTGTACTGAGCATCTGGAAAAATAGAATTGAAAGGGAATGCGTTTTTGGAAGATCTCTAAACCTTTGGCACCAATATCAGCTCTGCTATTTCTCATGGTTGGACTTGTGATGCTGTAGATTTCTGGTGACTTACTCAAAGCTGAGGGACAGGGAGGTTGTGTGGTCTGGTGATTTAGAGCTGAAAGCACTGGAAACCAGTATGGCCTAATGTTTAGAACTCATGACAAGGTGACAGTGTGGCCTAGTGGTTAGAGCTGAGGGACTGGGCAGCAGTGTGGTCTAGTGGGGTATTTCCAGGCACCACTTCCATGGGATGTAGCATGCCAGAGGTGCCATTGAAGAAAATCAAATCCTTTCAGACTGGAATGTGTTCAGCAGAAGCTATGATTTTAGATTACAGCTTTGTGTATAAACACACAATGCTGAGATGACTCAGTTATTTCAAATAATAGTGTATAATTGGTGTCTAGAGTAGACTGCACATGGAACTAGAACACTATACTCCTGTAAGGGGCTCCTTTTACCACACTGAATGGAGATTTGAAATTGTTAACGACACTGGGAAGTCAAGTCTGGTATATATTGTCTCTTTAAAAACCTGATATACTAAAATTTGTTTAGCACTGCAACCCAGCCCAGAACCGGAAAGCACTGCTGGCAGACTAAGGGGGTGAAGGAAGTTGTACAAGCTCCATCTGACCTAGATAAACAGTGGCTGTGACGATGCAGGCTGCTGGGACTGACCACAGGGGCTGCAGTAATTACCTGCGTTCACAGACTAGCATCCCTGCGGCTGCCTCGCTGTGTCTGACTGCTACAGGCAGGGAAATAAGACTCCTGTTGCATAGCAGATTCGCCCAGAAATGTGTCTGTATATGTTCACTGAAGATTTCGTAACACACTTATATTTTGCAATGATGTACAAAAAGGTCAATAAACACGCTGTACATACAGTGTACATTTGGTTCGAAAACTGCCTTCCAATAGCCTTTTTTATGTCCTGGACCTGAAAGAAAAGTCATGTTTTGAATTTTATACACCCCCTTTTGTAAATGCTTTTAGTGCTTGTCCTGTCTTTGTGCCAAATGCTTTGTCAGACACTCCCACAAAGGGTTTTAGAGGTTCGTTTAGTCTCGATGATTGAGAAAAGGGATGAGACTGAATCTTTAAAATACAAAGTCTTTCAAAACTCCTGTTGCTCACAGCTGCCAGTATAGTGTGTGGGGGAGTTGTCAGGTTTTTTTTTATTTTAAACTAAATCCATGTTCACATATCATCTGTTTTTTTTTTTTTCATTGAATTTCATCTGCTCCTGATTTAGTCTTTTTTTTTTTTATGTGCCTCAGATTTTAAATTGGAAGCAGCAGCTGAATGTGGAAAAAAGCATTGCCTCCAGCATTCCATCTGTAAATCTAGACTCCTGTAACTTGCTGTAGTGCCACTGCCTGGAGCCTAAGGGAATGGCACCCTCAAATGAGTCATGCATTTGCATCTTTAAAAAGCGTCTTTTCGTTGGGCCGCTGTGTGTTTTCTTTTGCTCCTGTGATCCTGAGTAATTAGCAGTGATTGACTGAGTCGGCAGTAATCTGGGATGCATAAAAAGGTTCTCCAGTTGTTTTCTGGCAGCAGTGGAGAGCTTACTTTAGTCTGCTGCCAGCCTTTCCCCAAACCTCCTGATTTCAGGCTTTCCGAAATAGAACAAAAAATAACATTTTAAAAAAGTTCCAGCGAACTGTAGTGCGTCGGCCTTGAACAAGCTACACGTCAGCTGTTCTGATGGGAATCTCATTCCAACAAAATATGAATTCACTGCTTGCAGTCCTTATTCACATCAACGCACGCTGCTGTATCAATCAAATGTATTTATTTAACCAGGATAGAGCCCTTGAGACATACATCTCATTTACAAGGGGATCCTGGCAAGAAATAACAATATAAAATCAATGGCAAGTCATTCAAACAGGGCAAAACCACTTAAAACGATCATAAAACCAGTCATCCGAAATATGGCAGAAAGCCATTAAAATCATCCCAGTCATAGTCAGCATTTACAGAACGTACAGCTCTGGTCAGATTTCAAATAATGTCTAAAAAGGTATTGTGAAGAGGCTGTTTTTATGTTTGGAGACAATGAATTCCAAAGAGTTCCGATCCAGGCAGATAATTCACCCCAGTGCCACACTGACGCATGTACATGTATATCTCTATGCAGCCTCGTGTTTTTCAGATCAAATCTCTATGGCAATAGCCAGTGTTTCATTGTCTTTCTCTTTTTTGTGTGCGCTCCTGGTGACTGCACTGTGAGGGTTGGGGAGACGTGTGTCAGCCTTGTGCAAATGTGAGGAAGTGACACAAGCACTGAATTTCGTGTCTCCTGTTAGCCCAGGGGAATAGCACATGCACAGCACACTGTTACTGTAACTTGCTCAAAATGCAGCAGCAAGAGTCTTTGACTCTATCTAAGCTGCACCAGCATGTCACACTAGTCTTTAGACCTTCTTGCCTCACACATCATTCCAGGTTTTAATGCATGATTATTTAGCCACAGTGTATATAGGACACAAGCTCAGGTGTGTCTTATTAAACTTGTAGCAAAACCAGGAATGGATCAAACTGCTATGCAACGGGAGTCTTATTTCCATCCCTGGTTTTAATCGCTACCCTTGAGTCTTAGTACTTGCGCAATTTACTATATGTCATGCAGCACAATAATTTAACAGCACAATAATTTTGTTTTTCAATGTTAAAATTGATGGTATAGTTTCTTGAAGATTGCTTAAAAAGGGGGTGCAGAGATCACCCGGTTACCAGATTGGGTTGTTACCCAAGCTGGCTTGTTCCGGTTTTTCTGTTTTTGACCTTGCATTGCTCTTTATTATTATTTTTTTTTTAGTTATCAGGGCGAAGGTGGTTGGAGGAAAAGAGGTGGATTCTGGCAACGACATCTATGGCAATCCTATTAAGAGGATCCAGTATGAGATCAAGCAGCTCAAGGTACGTCAGGAATCCACCAATCAGAACTAGGCTGATCTGTCTCTTCACCAATCACAACTGTCCAGTGGTGTTGAGGGGAGTGGAGTAAATGGACCATCAATAATCAGATCAAGATCCATTATCTCATAAAAGAGTAAAAAGGTTAGAAATCATGAACCCTGTAATGCTCTTCTCTTCACAGATGTTTAAAGGCCCTGATAAACTCATCATGACGGTGTTCACAGCCCCTTCGTCCGCAGTGTGTGGAGTGACTCTGGAGACCAACGGCAAGAAGGAGTACCTGATCTCAGGTAGAGTGACAGAGCAGTACTGTCCGGGCGCCTGCGGGCTTGCCTGTAAGCTGCCCAGAGCTACGTTGTCCTCCGACGCTGTAGCTCTGAGGTGGCTGCACGGTGAGTCTGCAGTGTGTAAAAAGGCGGTCGGCTGACAGCACGTGGTTCGGTGGACTGCGTGTGCTCGTCTTCACCACTCCCGAGTCAGCGTTAAAAAAAAGAAAAGGTTGGGAAGCGCTGGTTTAAATGGGCAGCTTGTATTATATGGCTCCAGCTTCCTCAATCTGACGATCCTAGAAAGTACTTTAACTGCACTATCCCTTGACTATCATCTTAAAAACTTGGGTTTCATTATCTACAGTTTTTACTCCATCAAAACAACTTTCAATTACAGTGTGTGATTGTTTCAAATAATATGGGTAACACCTTTAAAAATGCTTCTCTCTTGTCTCTTGTTGCTCAAATTGTCTGGACTTGTAATTTCTTGGGCTATCTTCCCGGTACAGTATCATCAGGCATGAATTAGAGGGGGGTTGGGAGACCCCAGAAAGAGAGATCTCTCTCTGCAGTCGTGAGAGACTGGGTTAGGATTCTCAGGAGGTTCAGGCCCTTCCTGGCTCTGTGTTCTTTGCTTTTGTGAATCGGGCTTGCCGCTGACTCTGGGCTCTGACTCTCTGTGTGTTTGTGTGCTGTGCAGGCAAGGCAGAGGGTGATGAGAAGATGCACGTGACCCTCTGTGACTTCATCATCCCCTGGGACTCCTTGAGCGCCACCCAGAAGAAGAGCTTGAATCAGCGCTACCAGATGGGCTGCGAGTGCAAGGTAAGGCCCCTGGAAAACCACTGCTGTGCCCTGCGTGACCTGAATAAACGAGCCTTCAAAACCAGCTAATCTCCCATCTCCCATCTCCCATAGCTACCTTTTAATCTTAAAAGGAATCTCGAAACATCTTCAAAGAATGACCTCTGGAACACACTTCTGAAGATTGATTGAGCGTTTATGTACAGGATGTGTCCCTTTGACCTGTTGGACTCAGATTCCCAGATTGATCCCCTTTTCCATTGACGTTTATAAATATTTGAATACTGTGGTGCAAAAAAAATCAAATTAAATCATAATGGGTTGATTTCTGAGATGTGATTTCTAATGTTTTGTAACGCGAGCCGCTCTCCTCCACCCTGCAGATCTCTCGCTGCCCGTCCATCCCCTGCATGATCACGGCCCCGGACGAGTGCCTGTGGACAGACTGGGTGACAGAGAAGAGCATCAACGGGCGCCAGGCCAAGCACTACTCCTGCATCAAGAGGAACGACGGCTCCTGCGCATGGTACCGTGGCGTGGCCCCGCCCAAGAAGGAATTCCTGGATATCGAGGACCCCTAGACCGACTCCCCCTGCCAGCTAGCCAATAGACATGCCTGCACAAAAATAAATGAAACTAAAATAATGATAATATTAAATGATGATAAGAATTACGTTTATATAGACTGGTCCGGTGTTGACATTGTTACCCTGTGAAAGCCTGCTGCAGTAACTACAGCAGCCTGTGAGGGACAATCCTGTGAGAGCACTTTCAGCCCCAAAAGCGCTTGGATTTTAAATTTATAATAAAAGCATGACAAATGTACATTTATTTTTTTGTAAAACTACCAAAAAATGAATTGGGGTTTTAGCCAGTCAGAAGTGAGCTCTGAAAGCTCTGTAGAGGTCAAATCTCACTGGATATCCTGTAGCTCTTACCCGTGCAGTTTAAACCAATCAGATTAATGGAGAGGCGGGACTTCCCAGAACATTCCTGCACAGGTTTCTAGGAAAAGAAAGGAATCGAGTGGTTATGAGACAGAATGACGTGACACCAAACCTTTAGATATTCATGGTGGTTCATTACTTTGCACAGCTTCCAAATAACCCTGTGTATCCAAAAAAAATCCCTAAAGCCAGAATTATATGTTGTATATTGTGCATAGTTTCTATTTTGTTTGCCTCTTTATCCATGATTAAGCCCCCATCATACACTGGGGATTTCTCTTTTTACCAGAGTAATAGCACATTTCAGCCAAAATGTCTGGAAAGAATTTCCAAATGGCACAGAAGGAAAGCCATGTGCTGAATCATTTAAGATGTATTTAGAACAAACAGCAAGTTCCATTCATTTAGAGCTGCGATGAGCCAGTAAGCTGGGACCGTTTCAGGGGTCGGCTACAATTGCCATCCGAAAGAAAGCTCTGCTGGATTTGTGCATGTTGATACAGTACTTCTTAAACTGTAACATGAATTTTCTTGCGATACAGATGTATAGAGCATCGTATTCAACTAGAAATGTTGTAAGTGTTGTATAAACATGTTAACGACTTTCCACCAGAACTAAACACTGAAAAGGGGTTTCTATAATAGAATAAATAAAAACGTATAAACTGCAGACTAACGGCTGGATTCACAGACCCCGATTTTACCACGCATGTTGGACTACCTCCCACAAGGTAACGTTATGTAGTCGAAGGTTAGTGCCATGAAACCAGGTGTCTACGTCAATTCAGTGTGAGATTTGACCTAAGTTTTGTTTTAATTCCAAGCGGTTTCTAATGTCCCACATGACCAGTCTATGCGATTTCGATATAGCAATCTGCTTGCTGTTAAATGTTATATACTCTTCCCTCTCTGCCTCACTGTCTCCTCCTCCCCCTACCCCTGTGTGCTGTATCCCTGTCTGCTGTACAGTTCATATGCATATACACTCATGTTTCTGTTTTTAATCTTGGTTAGGTCTAGATTTGCACTTTCCACAGAGCTGCTGCAAAAGAACCCTTTGGTCTAAAGGCCTATGTGTTAACAAACAGGGAGGACTGAATCCTCTCTCTTTTTGTTTTGTAATAGTGTTTGTATCCTCCTCTTACATTTAGAAAAAGAGCGCTTTTTCAATTGCTTTTCTGTTAAGAAATGGTGTGGTAGCGCTTTATTTGAATTGGAAACTGTAGCGCTTACAATAACTATGTGCACAATCCATCAGAATGACTTTGCGTAACCTGCATGTAAGGGTTTGTAGAGGTTGTTTTTTTTTTTTTTACAAACCAAAAGTATTGGAATTGAAAGTTCAGCGTCTCAGATGCATTTCTGTGATTCGTAGCCATCAACACTTATTTGTAAATCTTGATCTCCAATATGGTGTTCTTCAGATCTGTGTTCTGAATTCTTGCCTGCCTGGTATGCTCATTTTCAAAGTGATTATGAAGGATTGTGCATGTAGTTTTTCCAGTGTTATGTAGCCTTTATGAAAAGGTTATTGTCCAATTGGACGAAAGTGTTACCAACTGTGTTTATTTTGTACTTTTAAATGCTTTGTTAAGTACTATATAGCTTTATTTCTTCCAGTAGTGCATTTTGAATTAGGTCAGGGCTCTAGGTCACCATCTCAAGCTGAAATATGGAATGTGTCTCCAAAGCAAGACTAGGGAGGACAAACTTGTATTCCAAGTAACAGTCAGCCCTTCCTGGACACAACTGCTGTCACTGTGTGTGAAATGTTGTTGTTAAATTCAAGGTTAGCTGAATTGCATTGACAGTCTGTCAGAGTGAAGGAGGGGCTGTCAGAATGGACTGCCGATTGCTACAGCCCCAGAATTCTAGAGTTTATTCTCTGAACCTAATTTTAAACAGTTAGGTCGGGGTGATATTAATGTGCTTCCTAAAAAAACAAAACCAAAAGGTAATAAACTCTTGAATGGCTGTAAATATCGGGCGGTTCTCTATCCATTGCGGCGGTGACCCAGACTTTGTTACACAGTTCATTGTTTCTATTAATAATTATAGCTAATTAAAAACACTGTGACTGGGGAATTTCTTATTTACGTGACTTTTTTTATTTTATTTTTTTACTTTACAATCCATGATCCATAATAATAACAATAATAATCATAATACAGCAATTAAAGTATTATAACTTGACTGGATGTACACCAGTGTAACTTGTACGAAATGGAAAGTTGCTAAATATCCTGCACTGTCTATTGTAATTTCCTTCAGATGGGGTAAGGCGTTCAGTGTTGATGTGTGGTTTCAGTTTTTGCAAGTTATCTTCATCACATCCTGTGTATAGAATTTACAGGAACCTTTTATTATTATTATTATTATTATTATTATTATTATTATTGTAAACTACTAGGTACTGCCCCACCCAGCCAACATGCATATTAAAACCTTTGAAAACAACACTTGCATTGTGAAATGAGAGAGATCTTGCAAATGGTGGTATACATACCCAGTTATTTTCATGTTATTGCATGGTTACTACCAGTAGTCACTGCTCTTGTATGATAACTACTGGTGGAGTACATGTGCAACTACACAGAATTGGCCTGTACTGTGCTGTTCCCATGTATTAACATCAAATGTTGTACACAGAGCGGTTTCAATGGAACTGCACAGTAGTTACTGTGGTAATTAACCCATTATTACAATGTAACTACATGTCTTATTGACCTGTATTCTGAAGTTCTACCCTCATTTACCATTCTCTAGCCTCTAGGGGGCACTGTTATTCTGGCACATATGAGGGGGTTCTTGAAGCCTGCAATTCTAATTGGCCTGTTTGTTCAATTTTATCAGGTAAAAGCTTCTCTGATATCATTAACTAGTATTTTAAAGATGTTTCTGCCCTGTACAAAACACAATTTACATTACATTTATGTTTCTTTTTTTTTTACGTTTGTAATTTGCATTACAAGTATTAAATATTACCTAAAATGCTAACATAATTTAAAGCTTGGGTGATTTTTTTTTTTTTTATTTTTTTAAATTTCCTTTTTTTGTGTGTTTTTTTTTTTTTTTTTTTTTTTTTTTTTTTGCTGATAAGTAAAGTCTGAGACTTCTTGTGCTGGGAACACGTGGAAGTTATGTAATGCAAAACAGACTGTGCATGTCTTTGATGCTTTGTATAATTAATATGTGGACATTCAGTCAATGGATAAAATATACAGTATTATCAATAAAGGGTTAGAATAACTCCAATTGGCTCCCCTGTCTATTTGTTATACACAATATTCACAAAGCACCTGCATGGCTGAGAGTACTAATCAATAAATGTAAATTGGGCAGCTTTATTGATTTGTGGGGGGGAACCGCAATTGGGCTTGTTTTTATTGAGAGTCGCTTTAATTTTTTCAGAGTCGCGGATTTTTTTTGTAACAGGTGACGTAACTTCAACAGTTTTAAATGGTTATAGGAGTGGTTTTGGCAAATGAGTGTCAATGTATAAGCACGTCTGTACAAACAACCCCCCCTCCCTCTGAAATGGGTTGGGCTTAGTCGCTTTTTTTTCTCGTGAGACTTGGCAACACAGGCTGCCAGTGGTTTAACATCAGAGATGAATGAGAAGAATTATTATTATTATTATTATTATTATTATTATTACCGTTAAGTTTCGAGAAAAGGAAATGGGTAGACCTTTAAAAACTAGTTTTGGACAGATACTGACAACAGTAAACTGCTGATAACATCTGTCTTGTGAAATATGAATGATCTTATATCTTCCTGGGCGTTCTGCTCAGAACAATTGTGTTTGTGCTTTCAGCAATATTAAAGAGGCGTGTGAGTACACTACTGAGTTACTATAAAAAATAAAAAAAAAGCTTTTCATGGACTACACGTGTTTCCTTTATCAGTGAAAGCAGGATGACCAGCAACGGAAGCAACATTTTACTAAATAATTTGAATCCGTGGACAAAAAACCTCTCTGCCACTGCCGTAAATGCATGACTCATCATCGGTTAAAAAGGTAATAGCGGTCTGTGTGCCGTTGACAATGCGGTGCAACACCGCCCCCTTCTGGTTTAGAATGTGCACTGCAAATCAAAATCAAACCTGACGGTACCTGAATAGGCTGGCTGAGCATTGGAAGGTTTGCTCAATGCTCCTTGGGAAACAAAACGACTGTAAAAGCACAAGGCCGGTTAGTTCAGCTGAGCGTAGAGACAGGGTTATTTAAAAGGTATAGATTGTAGATTTATAATAATTATTTACAATTAAAAGTTATTGTTTGCATACAAAATCCTGGAGTTATGTATACGTTGTAAGATCTGGGCAGTTTTTTTCTTCTTAAAGATCATTTAAAAACGATACAGTATATAACTTATTACAGAATTTGTTAAACGATGCTAAGTGTTTTTCTGCCAGCTGATGGCGCTGTAGGGGCTTGGACGTTGTGTTTAAAACACAGGTCAATCGTGACATTAAAATGCTGGCTGGGCTAGGGATAAAATCAGTAGGTTTTTGGTACTTGGCAATAAATAGATTTCTGCAGCACGGGGTTTCATACTGCATCTGGTACTTTGTCTGAGCTCCAGATATTTGTTTTTCTAACGCAAGGGGGTGACGTAATCACGACACCGCCAGGGTAGCAATTCATTATGATGGAAAAAAATAACAAGACAGTAAAAAGTACAGACACTCCCCTCCCAAAAGACAAAAAAATCATGTTAACACAGGGCTGATATACATGTACAAATAGTATGTACAACCGTCGAAGAAGTCGATTTGCGATGAACTACAGTGAATTGATATGGAATGGTCACAGAGGCTGCATTACAAAGACACCAAGGCATGATACGTTTAAAATATTAATAAAACTCAGCACTAGGGCTGCGTGTCAAATACCCTGTGTAATAAACGGTTATTTGCCTTATTGTGTCGCTGTCTCTTTAAAGCAAGCTGTGTCCTTCACATTGGAACGAAACTCGCTGAACAGACCGCACGGCACGTGTTCTGTGTACACGTGGTCGGGAGTTTCGCTGCGCATCTCCTGCGGCTCCTCCTGGCTGCAGTTAGAGGAGGGAGCGAGCGGGGGCGCTGTGTGTGTGTGTGTGTGTGTGTGTGTGTTGAAAACATATCTAGTGGAAACTCAGAGATTTGTTTACTGTACCAGAGCTGGAGGATAAAACGCTCACAGGTAAGAATGAAAACACCTGCTGTCAGTTGACATTAACTGTCCGTGCTGTTTAATTTTATTTTGTGTTTTTAAATCACGGACACAAAAAATGACGGTATTATAATTACGGTCACTGAGCTGTGTTTAACCCAGTCAAACTGACGTTATTGAGTATAGTAGATAGTCTAATATTCATGAACGTTTATTTATATATATATATATATATATATATATATATATATATATATATATATTCAGATATAGGCATTTTAACTTTTGTATAGTCTATTTATTGTTTTAATAATAGTACGTTTGTTGTTTTTGTATATTTGGGTACAGGTAACCTACGATATAACATTATGGTACACAAATGTTGTTTCTACTTTGTTATTCAAATGTTCCAGTGAAATATGCAGTTAATGTACAAATGTAAAGCAACAGATTATGAATAAAAACATACATAAGTTATTGTTTTTTTTTTTATAGTATACGCATATATACTGTAATACTAAAAGAATATTTTGATATTGTCAGGTGGCCAAGTAAACACGTCATTCTATCTACAATTACCATATTTTTTTTTCCACACATATATAACCGAGGCACCTGTACTGTAGCTGTTATTTTACTGAATTTTAGTAATAAAATCTTGTGGAGTTGAATGGGCTACAATATGTAACCTAGGTTTTAGCATGAGTTATTCGCTGTAGCTCTTTGCTTTACTTGTGTGCAAAATATCACTTTGTTGTGGTGGAAATCAATCAGCTCATAGATTCATTTCTTTTGAGAAGAATCTGCCATCCAAGTGCCTACAGTGAATCAGCCCTTGTCAGATTGCGACTGAAACGAACTGGGAAATGTGGGAGATGCATCTTATAAATAGGCTATATATATATATACCCCATCGGTCACGGTTTTTTAATTGCATTTTTAGAAATTTTAAAGCAGTTTGTGTGAACTCGGTGGAATTTGAGAAGTTATCAAAATTTTGAAAAAAAAAACAAAACAAAACATTATGCATTAAAATATATAGAGAGAGAGGAAACTTAATATGGTACAATTATACACGCAGTGGCTGACGGGGATATACTATACAATACATGTTGCAGATTACATTGGCAAATAACAAATGAGTCTGTTGTGATCTGAGGGACCCCATGCACACAAAAGTGTGTGCTGCTGATGATAGGTGCGTTCTGTTTTCAACCCTTGTATATCTGTGTGGAGGAGTGGTAGTCTTGCTCTGTGTTAAAACTCAGGAGCCTAGTAGTTTAAAAAGGGTCTCAATCCAGTTGTCGACTGTATGTATACAATTATACAAAAGAATATGTTTTCATGTTTGAATTGAAAATTGTATAAGCGTAACTAATACACACAAGGGTATTTGATCTGAAGAAAGGTTTTTTAACCAGTTATTCAGCTGGAATTGCTGAATGTGCAGTGAATTAGATCTTGAGCACATAAGGCCACATTTACAGAACGCCTCTGAGACTTTAAACTGTGTTGCTACAGTGATTGCTCTAGAGTCTTATGTTCATCACCAGTGTGAAAAAAAAGAGAACTGTTCAAAACAAAACCTTGACTGTTGGTGGTACTTGAGGACGGGGTTGAAAAACGCTAACAGAACGCTTCAATAAAAAAAAAAAAGGATTCATTCTGCAGAGCTGGTTTGCAGGCAGAAAAACGTCATCACAGCCGAAGGTGAGGTGGTCTCTGCACAGTACAGCACTTTGACATCTCCTGCAGGTGGTTCAGGCTGCATACAGTGTTGCCAGTTTTTGGAAGGCTGGACATGCCTCTATCATAGGAGGCAGTGTGGTCCAGTGGTTAAAGAAAAGGGCTTGTAACCAGGAGGTCCCTGGTTCAAATCCCAGCTCAGATACTGACTCCCTGTGTGACTCTGAGCAAGTCACTTAACCTCCTTGTGCTTCCTCTTTCGGGTGAGACGTTGTTGTAAGTGACTTCAGCTGATGCATAGTTCACACACCCTAGTCTCTGTAAGTCGCCTTAGATAAAGGCATCTGCAAAATAAACTAATAATAATCATTAAGACTGTCATAGGGAATAATTCCATCCACTAGTGTTCCAGGGTCAGCATAGTGAATGCCAGCACACAGATTATGGTCTTCTGTCAGGACCTGATTTGTTGCTGGTGCCCCCCTGTAGCCTATTTTTTTTTATTATTATTTTCAAACTTCCATAAAAATGTTTACATTTATTAATGAATTTAATTGATATAGTAATGTTGTATTTGTATTTAATTTGGATACTTCCTCAATATTCTATGTATTTATTTTACGATATTTGTTTATTTAAAATAAATAATAAACAACATCAAAAGGTTACATTTACTGCATCGTTCTACCGGGGCTGTTCATTCAATCTGTTCACTCGTTTGTGATTTTAGAATCGTGTCATTCAGTTTGAGTGTTTTCCACTAGGGTTTTATTGATTTAAATGGATCTGGTGGCTGGCTGTACATTTAGTAAACCATGTAAATGTAAAAATCAATGATGCTAGGATACTGTAACTGACCCTGTCTCACAGTGTTGCATTTTATGACCTTTGGTCTTCGCTCTCAGCTGTAAACAAAATCTATTTTAAAATGGATTCCTTGTGAAAGTTGCCACAAGACCCTCCTCCCAGTGTCGCTGATTAGTCGCATTCACCGTGACTGAAATCAGACGTCTTCATGGGACTAGCTTTCTGATTGGCTTGACCGGTTGCCAGTCACCGCTGCCCCGCCTTCTCCATATTACAGCATGGAGGATAGAATGTAAAAAAAAGAAACACACTAGCTACTGTGAAGGGAGTAAGGAGGGTGGTCTTCTAATTTACCCCGGCGTGGAAAAAAGATCACAACGAAAGGTAAACACGATTAAAGCATATTAAAAACATATCAGATGCGTGTATTGAAGGAGGCTGTCATTTTGTTAAACGTGTATGTTTGTATTTCATTTTTGTTCCTGGTGGTAGCCGTGTCCACACACACATTCTGCATGAAGGATCAGCGACAGGGAGCAGATAAGATAATGTACTTTATTTATTGAGTCAAGGAATTGATGCAAGCCGCGTTTGATCGTATCCATATGTTATTGCTGATAAAAGGCGGTAGTTGCGTGTGTGTTTTAAAGAGATCTGTGTTTGCGTAATCGTGGTGGAGAGGGAAATATACATTCCCATACATTACACAGCAGCGGCATGGTGAGTTAAAAAAAGCAGAGTGAGCGACTGCATCGCTAACAATTTAAGGCAAGTAAGCTGATTTTTAAACGTTATTCTTCTGTTGCTGTACAGACTTTGGTTTTGTGATCCACGAAATAACAAATGCAGCATCTGTCGGTTTCTGATCTATAAAATGTAAATCCGTGTGCTAGTCTAGGGGAAAATAAAAATAAAACCGTGCCCCGCTCGACCCACGTTGCAACGTGTGGCTGGGAGTGGATGCACGAGTGTACACGAGCAAGAAGGGTTTCGGCTCATGTACCCACCATGGCATGAACTAAACTGAGGAGTTTACATGGTAACTACATCTGTTTTACCGAAGTAAACAAATTATACTCACATTTGTAAAAAAACAAACAAACAAACAAACAAAAAAAACCTTCAGGTCACAATTAAAATTAAATAAAAAACAATAGCAACTTTGACACATTTTTTAAAATGCTGAGACAAACACTTTAATTTGACTCTTGATTCAATGTGCGTCCTGCATTTACTGAATTTTACATTTATATGTGGTATACACAATTACACAGCAGCAATTAAAAAAGCGAAAAAATTGTATGTCTATCCTAACCCCCATACCACTAAATTCCTGTGACTCGAACAAATGGCCCCCATTCACTGAAGTGTTTGTCCATGAATTGGAGCTGCTTTGATACAGACCTATGCATTCAGCAGAGCTGTTACAGAAGATCATGCCTCAAGCTAATTACTGTTATTGCCTGGTGGCTTTTTGATTCGGTGGTGTTTTGTTTTAACTGCATATACAGTGTCAGTAACTAACCTGTAGTACTGATTTTTCAGCCTGCTAACTGTATGTCTCTTAATAATGGTGGCAAATATGCTTATGTTTTACACAATCACAGTCATTTTTGTGAACTCAGCATGTCTGGTACAGGATTTTACATGTGTAGTTGAACTGGTAAAAACTACAGCACTTAACAAGTGATATAGCTAATCATCTCTTTTTTCTTGGTTTATTATTATTATTTTCTTTTTAAAGCAGGGAACCTAGAAATCTGTGCAATAAAACAACTTGTACGAGAGCAGACTTTTTGTTTAACAAGGTTTTCAAACTACTGAACGTTTCAGATGAAGGGAAGTACACATGGAAACAGTAATTTGCATTATTGTATATTGCTTGTGTGATGGAACAACCATGGACAAGTTCTGGGTAACATTGTGAAAGCACGTGGTTGGGTGATTAAACATTACTATAGCAGTGTGTCTGTCTGGTAGCTCACAGCCTCCACACTGTATCTTTTTTAAAGCAGTGTCCTTGGTGAGACATTTTGCTACAGTAGTGGTTTGTTTTCTGCAACCCTGTGCCCTGCAGTAAAGTATTCTGACTTGAACCTGCAGGTACAATAAAAAAAAAAAAAAAGTTTGTCAATAAACAAATGCATGCAGTAGTCTAGATATAAAATCTAATATTTCTTGTTTCATGTTGTCATGCATGAAGTCAACACGAAATTCAACTCTCGCTGTCTCTCTATAGCCAAGCTATTCACAAATAGAACTTGTTTTCTGATAACAGCTGCTGTGGTTCGGAGGAAGGTAACATAGTACTAGGAAACTGAATACTTAAGTAAAAACAAGCAATATTAACATGACTTTTATTCCTCAAGTTACACACATTTCCCCCCTTTTTGAAGGAGCATTGACACATTGAAGTTCTGTTTCTACTTTCTGTCAATTCATTGACGTTCCGTGGAACCTTCAAAATGTATTATTATTATTATTATTATTATTATTATTATTATTATTATTATTATTATAAAGCTGAGGCAGATTGTTGAACAATTTCTCGTTCAGGGACTGGCAACTCTGGCCCTTCCAGATCAGGTATGTTTCCCAACCATGTTCTTAATTATTTAATTGAACCAATTAACCCTCCAGCCAGACCTCAGAGTAGTTTCGTTATACCTTTTAGGTGTAATACAGCAATCCGGAAGATGCTCATCCATGATCTAGTTATTCATAGTCGAGATGTGCACAAGTGGTGCAAACGGATGAAAACGCTTACTAAATCCGACCCAGAAAAACAAAGGAATTCCTCAAAATACAGGTTTTTCAGTTAAGTCCTTTTACAGTACATGGTAGCTGACTTAAGTCATCCTATACTTAAATGAAGGAGCAATATGCATACGCTACATGGGAAGTTATTGTCCTGTTGCACAAACAAGCTGTTTGCTGTGTCCTGGAACTAAGTACACTGGTGCATTCATTTTTCAGCATGCACATGTACACAGTGCTGATGCAGCTTTTACACACCTGCAGATAATTAATAAATGTAACGCTTAAAATAAGGTGTCATCGTCACTACTGTCAGTGACTTATTACCATGTCGTGTTATAGCAATGTTTCTGAACATATCGCACCATTTTTTAGAAGTGTTCACCAGAATCTTTTGCAAGCTTGTAAATCTGCCACTAGAACCTATTCCATTTGTTTTTTTCTAAGTAACTTTGTCCAAAATGATATGGTTATTAATTAAAAATAAATAACTAAATAAATAAATAAGACGAGCATCGCCCACTGTACAATGCTAATGCAAAATGGCTACAGGAAAGCGAGTTGTGCTTACAATTGAAAAAATGTTGGAAATACTTTCACTTCTGGAAAAGGGTGCTACCAGGGCAAAAATAGCACAAGACCTGGAATTGTAAAGAGCACAGTGACTGATATTTAAAAAAAGATTTTTCGAAAAACATGTTACTCGAGTGCTTGAGCATTATAATTTCCGAAATCTAACGCCACTCTCCTCTACATACTAGTGTAAATAAACCTCCCAAACATTGCCACAAGACCTATTTTTAAATGCCAATCTAACACACAATCAAGTAATATATTAAGTACTTAATATAATGTTTGCCTGCTTGTACTGTTACAGTTGTGTATGGTCAAGTACTAAATAACGTCACATATTCAAATTCACGTATTCACACAAGCTTTACATTAAATTCTTAGAAAGAATTAGAAAGCTGTGCCTCGTTCCTTTGTTTAGAGATGCCATTTTATTCAAAAAATATAACAAACGTCATTAACCCTCTTACCATGTGGACTGGCTACCATACCATGCCAACTACAGCATGAACACAGAGTATGCCACTGAAGCACCAGCTCGACCGAGAATAAAACCTGTCAATCTTTCTGTTGCACCAATTAGAAAAGCTACTTGGATCTACTTGCTTGTAATATCCGCCCTTACTCTGGTACCACAGCAGTCGGATATGTGACGTATAGGATGATGGATTACTAAAATTAATACATTAAAGATGCGTTTGGTGATATTTGTCACGTGAGCGGTTATACGACTAGCATATTATTCAATGTTTAACCACTTTAATGTTTTAAAAATTCCCATCTCTAATTCTTAACCATCCCATTCAACCACTAGCTTTATAGGTGCCTAAACTGTATGTAACTTAGTAGAAAAATACAATTTATTTTTAAAATCTGGATTTAGCCTAACAAACTGTAATACAGGTACTGCACTTCCGCACAGAGATCATGACAAGGCAAAACCAAAACAAAGCGTATTGCATAAATGTAGTCTAAGATGAGAAGGAGACTAAGATCAGGTCCTCCAACCCCTGCTTGAGCCCATGTGCACTAGCATGTTGCAAAGCATTTTAGAAATCGATTGTACTAGTCTACGATAAAAAAATAACTCACCCTCCCCCCCCCATAAAATGACTTGCGGTCAGACATCAGACCTCATGTACCATGATTTCATTAAGATAAAAGACAGAAAGATTATTTATGGCTGTGCCTGCCTCTGAGAATCAGAAAATTGGCAAGATACAGAAGTGTGTAACTGGCTGTGAACCCTTATAGAAAACATAACCTCTCCGCAGCCTTTGTCTTTTGTCACTGCTGCCTCTGTGATTACTCTGAGGGCTTTGTTATTCTTAATACTGCACATCATGACATGAAGGTTATCTTACCCTTGTGTGTTTAATTCATGTGCTGCTGCTCCTGTACAGAGCTTGATGAGTAAGCTTATTCACACGTCCCTCTCTTACTTTAGTGTTTCAGTGAGGCATTGGGTGAGTGATGGTAAAGGGTAAGGTATTGGCAGTAAAAGCTGAATGGGTGCTGACAAGGATCTTTCTTTCTTTCTTTCTTTCTTTCTTTCTTTCTTTCTTTCTTTCACGTTTATTCCTGAAGCTAAAAATTGGCAAACATACACAATAGTGGCCCAGCACAAGGCATATCAGATAGACTAGGGTCTGCCAATGCATCTCTAGTTGGTTGCTTCCAAGAAATAGTGTGAAGGGTTAATATGATAGTTATTTCGAGTACAGAGCCATGACACTGACTTTAGTACAGTAGACACTCTACTGCCATAATTCCCATTATTTGTAAAGCTGGGTATTGGATTAAAATAGAAGCCTTGAGTCTTTTTGGTATGATATTGCTATGCTTGGCTCTTGACAGCAAACTGTTACAGTGTTATTGAGGCCTTTTTAAAAGACATTTGAAGCTGTTTGCTATGTACTGCACTCTGACCATGAGAGACAGGTTTTACTGCTTTAGTAAGAACAATTCCCAATCCAGAACATTGATGGGTGATGTGGATCTATTTCCAGTTTAAGCATTTTGAACGCAGGACAATCAGCAGCACGTTTGCAGAATTCAGGAACGCATCCTTGTTGTGGGACTTTAATTATTTCATAGAGAAAATCAAATCAGAAAATGATTCTTGCATTTTAAATTTGGCATTAATGAAAGAAGTATTAGACTGAATCAGCGTGGATGGCTAAGTCTACATGCTTGCCCCTTACTGGGTCCGGGACATGAAATGTAAATTAAAATAGATTTAATGGAGCAAATGTGTAGGAGGAAACTGAAGTGTTCGGTTCAGTGCTACAGACATATTGACTTTTCATTTTGTGCCACATGAAGCACCCGCTATGTTTTAATTAAGCTCCTCCAAAGCTCACGGTACCCTGAAGCTGCCTGTATGCTTCAGCAGGGACTTGCACCTTCTGCACCTTCTGGATAGCAATTCAGTGCTTCTGAAATGCCGGAAACAAACAGCCGCGTGCACGGAGCAGGAATGCAGTGCCCCCACGACTGTTTGCTTCCGCCAGCTGCGAAGCCTTTGTTTCTTTATTAACGTTGCAGTCAGAAAACTGAAGCAGACGGCTGCCAGTACATCTCATACATCATGTTCACAAAATGGCGTGTTACAGGACATGATTACAGGGCTTGACATTAACTTATCCATGCACTAGCCGCCATGGCTAGTGGATGGAAAAATCCATCGGCCACACAGACATTTTACCAGCAAACATCGTTCCGGGGGGTGACTGCGACAAAAGAAAATGGAAAAACAAGCAACATTTATGAGCAGTCTCAACAGGGTCTGATGAGTGCATATATCGCTTCTGAGATGTGTTGGGCATCTGTCCTCTCCACAGACTGCATGCCCACAAACTGCACAGTCGCCAGCCCTTTCTGGCAGAATCGTACATCTACTAGCTCCTCTTCTATGACAGCGCTGTCGGTTGAACCATCTGACATCACTGACAGGAACTTTGCACCTTGTATTTTCTCTTGCAGCTGCCTTCATTCTACCTCAGCAATGTAGTGCATAAATGCTGTTGCTTGTTTGTCATTCCTGTAAGTTACTTCCTAGATTTAGCCCATTTTGTTCATCAACCCTATACAGTTAAAAAAAAAAAAAAAAAAATGCTTTTTTCTATTGTCACACTTTCTGACTAAGGATCTGCTAAGCATTAACTTACTATGTTTTTTCAAGCTTTAAACAAGTCAGTTCAAGATACAATTGATTCCAGTAAATAGTAAATTCACCAAAATTCATCATTAAGGATACGATTTTGTCACAGTGATTTTTTTTTTAGTACATTTCATGGGCAAGTTGCGGGAATAAAAACAAGAATTAACGAAAATGTCACGGAAAAGTCATCAAATAATGTATGTTTAGCTACATCAACATACACTATCTTCTAAATAGTACACCAAAACCAATAATATAAAGACTTGCTTTTTACTGCTGGCAAGTTTAAATGTTACTTCAGAGTACAAAACTTAGTTAAAGGTCCTTTCACACCAACAAAACTTTTTTTTTTTTTTTTTAAAGAATACTGCAAGATGCAGGCTATCACACCGTGGAGCGAAACAGACTGAAATAAACTGTTCCTATTTCTCTGTGCGCATCAGCATAAATGTACACACACATATATATATATATATATATATATATATATATATATATATATATATATATATATATACAAAATCTGCATGTGAAATTGTTTTTTTATTACCATGTTCAAAATGAAACAGTATATATTTTTTCTTCAATAAGAAGAACGAGACGTTTAAATTGATTGTTTCTAAGTAGCCTACAGAGCACTGCCCCTTTAAACATAAAAAAACAGAGTTGAAAGGTCAAATCACACAGGCAGCAAGTGTCCAAGAAACGGGGCATCACAAAGATCAGAAAAAAGACCAGAAACAGATGCACCCCTCGTTTTATCTACAGAAACAGATGCACCCCTCGTTTTATCTACAGAAACAGATGCACCCCTCGTGTTATCCACAGTTTGCAGGAAATAAAGATGTTCAACAACAACATAAAGAATTTTTTTTTAGCAATGTTTAGTTTTAGAGAAAGTGAGTATTTATTTTCAACAGATTACTTGGGTATTAATATTTTTTGAAGATGCAAGCCCACTTTTTTTGTTTAAAAAAATAAACTAACAAGCGCTGTATACATACATAGATAGCTACATGTAAATGCTGTGTGCATACATACTCACATATTTGTATTTTCAGTGCATGGCATACTGTATTTTAAAGGAAATAAAGGCAAGATTTCACTTGACTTGTGTTCAAATTCATGATTTCCGTGATTTCCGTGACGGTTACACTTTCAGTGAGGTTAAAATACTCACAAGTTGAGTGCATTTGTTCAGAAATTGATACCCATACGTTCTCCTTTTTCATCTGATCTTTATAATCCACTCTATTGACTGCATATACGCAGGGATAAACACTGAGCAGCTTCTTGACAAACAACCGGCCATCCATTTTGGCGTTGTAATGACCATAGCAAAGAGGTCAGCGACTGCTGGTAGAAAGTATAAACTGCACGGCGACACGGCAGCAATGATCGCCAGTCGAGCGATGTTGAGTGTACAAAAACGTACCCGCCACTGTGTATAAGTATCTTCCTGCCACAGACCAAATTAACCCGCGTTTGGCTGGTGTTAATTTTGAACCCTGTGGTTAGGTGAAGGAATCACAGAGGTAGTGAGAGTTGGATGAGCTGAAGATTTGGAGCACGGTAATGTAGTTTTAAAGCGAATAGTTTAGTTCCTTGTTTAAGCATTATTTTTCATCTATATTTTCGGGGTTAATTCCAGGCCAGGATGCCTATTCTTTTGGTTCTGTATTCTTTTATAATTTATTATCAATGTAAATGAGAAGGTATATTTCAGAGGTCAATCCTGAACAATGGCTTTACTGTGCTATGTGTTTGTAATAAATGACTTTGCCTCTACTGTGTTGCAGTGATGCACGATGCCCATAGTGGACAAACTAAAAGAGGCTCTGAAGCCGGGTCGGAAGGACTCTGCTGACGACGGCGATCTCAACAAGCTCCTAGCGTCCTCCGCAAAGAAAGTGCTGCTGCAGAAGATAGAGTTTGAGCCTGCCAGCAAAGGCTTCTCCTACCAGCTAGAGGCACTCAAGAGCAAGTATGTCATCCTCAACCCCAAATCTGAGGGAGCAACGGGACAGAGGCCCACAGATCTGATCCAGATCAAAAAACAAGGTGTGTACCGCACAAAGCCAGTGAGGGGAGCAGTTGTTTGGTATCTGTGGCTATGTTGGTGGCTGTTATTGAGTATATTGCAGTGCGTAAGCAATTAGTAGCCCAGCATCCATAGAGTAAACCTTGTGTTGCTTTGTATTGGGTGGACTGCCACTGCTGTATTCAATCCACAGTGAATCTACCCTCCCCACCGGGTGGCGCTTGGCAAATTGTGTGCCGCCCCCTGGGAACTCCCATCCACGGTCGGCAGTGGAATAGCCTGGACTCGAACTGTCGACCTCCAGGCTATAGGGCACATCCTGCACTCCACGCGGAGCCTTTACCAGATGCGCCACTCGGGAGCCTGAATATACCTTTTGAGCTTGCTGTGTGACAGTATTTTAATTCGCAGTAGACGTGTTTACAGATGAAGATCTCGTATTGCCTGTGGATGATAAATGTTTTCCTCTGTGCAGGTTGTGCACCATGAACCAGAATACTGTTTCCCTGGAATATCTCCAAAGGTGTAGGTTAGCATCTGGCCAAAGTCCAGTCTTGTTAGTGTCACGACTCGTATGTCCAGTTCTCTTAATAGTTTAATTTCTTTGCTTGTCTGCAGTCTCAGAGAATGCGAGTGGGGGGGACAGCGATGGCATTCCTGCCCCTCACAAGGTGCTGTTCCCGGGGAACAGGCTGTCCATGAAGTGGGAGCGAGTTTATCGGGTTGGAGCCGGCCTCCACAACCTGGGTAACACCTGCTTCCTCAACTCCACTGTGCAGTGTCTTACCTACACCCCACCACTAGCCAACTACCTCCTGTCCAAGGAGCACAGCAGAGCATGTAAGCCACACTACCTCATCTCTTCTCTACTTCTGTCTTGAACCTTGCTTCCAGTCTTCCTAGATAACTGTGTGAATGGATTAGTGCATGTGATCCCAATTTATTGGGAGAATTTCCTTAATAATGAAGGGGTATAAATTAAAAAAAAAAAAATGAATGGCAAGCTTTGTGAAAAACTTGCCTTTGTCATTTGAGAAGTTTTTAATGAAGAGAAGTTTCTTTTTTCTATTTATTTATTAATTCATTTTTTATGTTATAAACTGCAGTTACTTAGCTACCCTATTCCAATTATAGCCTAACACAATTTGTGCGTCTGCTAAACAAAGACAGCAACAACAACAACTGAGAAATAATTGTCCTACTACGTGTCTCACTTTTTAAAGCCTAGCTGCTTTTTGTGCAATACAGTCTAATAAAAATGTCTTTATTTCAGGTCACCAGTCTGGGTTTTGTATGATGTGCATTATGCAAAACCACTTAATCCAGGCTTTCGCCAACACTGGCAACGCCATCAAACCAGTCTCCTTCATCAGAGACCTGAAAAGTAAGAGATGGTTTATCTTGTATAGAAATGTATACTAGAGATGGTTTATCTTGTATAACACATGTGTACAATCATTAGTATCAGTGTGTAGGACTCCTCTTGCTTTAGCCTCTAAATTCACTGCACCCTCTGGATTACAATTTGCAGTATGCTGCATTGGCCTCACATGATCCCCCTGCCCTTGTTGCATCATTGAGCTGGCTGCTTCTTTTACTAAAATCGAGATACAAATAGAATAAAAACAAATACTTTTCCAGTATTGACACCTGCATTTCTGGAATGGCTGTAGAACCCTCTAAACATGCACTGGTTTTGTAAGTAGTGCTGTAAAGTTGACTGGTAAATGCACCACAGATTGTATTTTGGTGGCATTGCATTTTCTTGGATTGGGTTTAGAAATTGACAAGGTCTTCATTTTTTTTCCACTTTTAATATTAACTGTGCAGTCATGGCTGAAATGCATTAGGTAGCAGAAGAGCACAAACTCGTTGATTTAGTATTCTATACCATTCTCAATGTTACAGATCAAGGTGTTTTGTTTTATTTATTTTTGTTTGTTTGTTTTGAGATCAGACGCCTCCAGCAGATTTTGCTGTAGATTACTTTTTGTAAAATGTTTTTTTTTTCTTTAAGAAATTGCCAGACATTTCCGCTTCGGGAGTCAGGAGGATGCACATGAGTTCCTGCGCTACACCATTGATGCTATGCAGAAAGCCTGCCTTAACGGTTACACCAAGTAAGTGACAAACTTTCTTCGTTTAAAAGTAGTTCCTGAATGATTTAAAAACTGCTTCATTTTATGCCAAGTGGAAAATGATGTTGTTTTTCAAAGTACCAGAAACTGTACCCACGTACTTCATTTTCTTCCTGTTTTTTTTATTTTTCAATTTCAGGTTAGACAGACAAACACAGGCTACCACTTTAGTCCATCAGATATTTGGAGGTTATCTCAGGTCAAGAGGTAAGCCCTGTTTAATCATCAGCAATATGTCATTATATTGCTTTTATTGCATGTTCATTTCCAGTGATAATATTAATTAAGAGGGAGATGTAAATGATCTCCAACCCCTTTTTTTTCTTTGATCTCCCCCCTAGTCAAGTGTTCGGTTTGTAAAAGCGTGTCAGATACCTACGACCCTTATCTGGACATAGCGGTTGAGATCCGGGTAAGTGAGGCATTAGTGCTTGCAGATTCTGTTGCTAAAAGGACTACGAGACCTGAACTGCTAGCTGGTAAATTGAAAACACCCTGAAGCAAAGAGGAATGAGCACTCTGCCTCAGAGACCTGCTCTGCCTTTTCTGTACCCAGGTAATCTCCTTGGAAAATTTTATATGCAGTAATTCGCACCGATGCACCACATAGTAAATGCATACTTTTCATATTTTATCATGAAGATCTAAAAGTTGTGCCATACACTTGTTCTTACAGCTACGTGACCTATGTTAATTGATTCACTTGTCTGTGGAAATTCTGTTGCTACTGATACAATTTGGTATAGTGTGTGTGGGTTTAGCAGAATGCCCTTTTTGGATTGTAAAAAATACTGTGTGTTGTTTTTAAATTGAGCGCATTGTAAACCTGGATTATAGATGCAGTAAAACCTTAAGCCAGCCTTTTAGATTTAATGAGCCGTTTTGTCTGTTTACAGCAAGCTCCAAACATTGTCAGAGCTCTCGAGATGTTTGTGAAGCCAGATGTCCTGATTGGAGAGAACGCCTATATGTGTGCAAAGTGAGTTCTGTGCAAAACTTTGAACACCCGAACAGTGTTTTGTGTTTGCTTACACATACTACACAAGGCATTGCTAGAAAAAAAACAAAACCCTCTTTGGCACTGCCAGGCTTCATTGCAACAACAAAATCCTTGTTTTTTGGAGAGATCCCTGACCAGTATTGGTCATCTCTCCCAGTGCAAGATGCCCATAAACTTTTATTTATTTATTTATTATTTTTTGAATACCGAATATCCTGATTTAAATGTTGGTGATACACATTTTCAGTGGTTTCTAAGAATGATTTGTGTAATGATTGAGAATGCATGTTACCAACGGCAATAGCTTGTTGTAACGTAAGAGTAGGACAGTTTTTTTTCTTTTACATTTTTTTTTATATGTGGAACATCGATTCATTTCTGACAGGTATGGCTAACTTGTATTCGTGTTTGTGTAGTGTGCAGGTCTGTATAATGTAGGGATGTTAGAAAAAAAAAAAAGTGTGTTCTCAATATGTTTATTTTATTTTTTATGTCCTTTTTCTCCTCAGGTGCAAGAAAAAAGTGCCAGCGTCCAAGCGGTTTACGGTTCATCGGCCGTCCAACGTCTTGACCCTGTCTCTCAAGAGGTTTGCGAACTTCAGCGGAGGCAAGATCACCAAGGTGAATGCGAGACGGATTTATCAAGCGAGATGCAATACCGTTTTGATTAGTGTATTTTATGAACAAAGCACGTAAGGGTCAGGCTCAAGCGGACACAATTCTGGGGAGGTCGTTCTTCCATTAGGGGTTTATACCTGAGTCACATATGATTAAGGAAATGGGGCCAGTGCAGGTGTGCATGCAAGTGAAGAGCTGTGTAAATGATGCAGCCCCACATGGTGAGTCGGTGGTAAAAATGCCAATTGCAGGCGATGACCTAGACGAATACCATTATCATTTAAAAACATGTTTCAAGCGCTTTCCAACCAAAAATGCACACAAAGTAGTGATAAGGTGATATTGACAGGGGGAGTAAGTCCCCTTGGACCACTTCACCTGGAGTCACACATAAGGCAGTGTACAATCGATGGCTAAAATGCCCTTAAAATACAGATGGACACACATTTTAAGTGTCTTACTGTGGTTTTCAAAATACATTGTAGGCTTTGGTTAGCTTTTTGATGTTAACAGTCACAGGGATGATTAATTAGCCCCGTTTCTGTTTCCTCAGGATGTTGGTTACCCCGAATTCTTGAATATCCGCCCATACATGTCCCAGAGCTCCGGGGACCCTGTTATGTATGGACTGTACGCTGTTCTGGTGCATTCTGGGTACAGCTGCCATGCTGGTCACTACTACTGCTATGTTAAGGTGATAATTAAGCAAGTTTAAGTGGTTTTGAGCTCAGATATCCAAAATAGGTGTCTTGTTATCGAGTGTCCAGTAACTTAATCTTTGCATGCTCTATTTGTATAGATTTCTGGGGGAAAATAGTTAATCACCCAAACATGGCATGCTCAGCTCTCATACGGTTTGCTGGTTTTGTGCTTAATTATTATTATTTTTTTTTTAAATAAATCATTTAAAATAAATAATTTGAAACTAAGTTTCTGCATTGAAGCATGCAGCATTCTGAGGCGTGCTGTGTTACTGCCATTTAGAGATACTTAGCTAAAGGTAGCAAAAGATAAAGCTGCTGTTTATTCCTCCTGCAGGCCAGCAGTGGACAGTGGTACCAGATGAATGATTCTGTGGTGCATGCCAGCAATATCAAAGTTGTTCTCAACCAGCAGGCCTACGTTCTGTTTTATCTAAGGTAAGGGTATACACAAAATCTGGTTTGTTTTTGTGTCTGGAAAACTAAAAGTCATGTGATTTTATTTATCAGCATGGTGAGATGTTATGGCTCAAGATTTTGTCTTCATATTTGGTACTCCTTTATTTTAATTTCTATAAAGAATCCCAGATTCAAAGAAGAGCTTGGATGGTCTCGGGTCTAAGCAGAGCTCAATCCAGTCTAGTAGGAACAGCATGACACCAGAACTAACAAAGAAATCCCCTCTTAATGGAACTCTTTCTTCACCGCAAGTAGGGAAGGTGAGACCATGCAGCATGTTATAAACATACATAACATCATTAAGCTGCACTTGTACTCATGTTTTACTCTGGATTTATTATACATTTACTATAGTGTCTACTATATAGAGTTGATGGTGTAGGAGTATGCCATCTCTGATTTTATAATTGTTTCTGATATTGAAATCTTGCTATGTCTGTAGGCTACTGCTACTTTAAATGTAAAGAACGAATAAATCTACAGTATTAAAACACTGCTCTTTAATTCACTGTTAGTTTTCTTTTTTTTTTCTCACACTCGTAATGTGTCACAGGCAAATGTGAAACCCGGTTTATATCATGACCCGCTTTATATCACAAATTGCCTGCATGGCAGTCATGATATAAAGCGGGTTCATCTGTGTATATATTTTCAATTCTTTGATTTTCTCAGAAACTGGAGTCCCCGCAGATGAGGAAGATCCAGGTTGCTAATGGAGTTGGTATTCCGGTCCCCCGAAACGGCACCAGCCAGTCCCCGAAGCTCTCGCAGGGCTCCCAGTCCCCCAGGACCCCCTCCAAGCCCTCCAACACCCCTGCTGTGATCGACGAGACGATGAAAAAGGTGAAGAAGCCATCGCCGCCACTTCAGGCACGGGGCAGTCACGGGCCGGTTGTTAATGGTACCGGTGGAGGCAGGCCTGAGAGTGACAAACGATACAGGCCTGAGAGCCGGAGCCTGGCCATGTCTACCTCAATGAAATCACTGTCGGAGGCAACTGCAGAGGGGCAGATACAGAAGGTAAAGGCTGCTTCTGCTGCTGTGATATCTCTAGGTAGAGGGATGAGTAAATGCATTAAACATGTAACAGACTTGCCGTGTCATACCTCATGGCTTTTTGTGTCTGTGTCTTTGGTTTGAGTGCTTATGGAGTTCGCTGCACAGAATGTAAACTTCTTCCTGATTTATTTAGTCTGAGTCCTTGTCAGTCTTAAAATTTGAAGTTGGGTTCACTGCGTAAATAATTGCAGAAAGTGCCAAACACTTACAGGAGATACTCTTTTTACAATAACTCAAAGTGATGTGAATTACAGGATTCGGACCCTGGTGAATCCCACCTCAAGTTGATGGGGAGCCCTCGTAGCATTCACAACGGAGACACCCCCACAAGGAGCTGTTTAAACGGATTTCAGTCGCCCAGTCGAGGGACACCACCCCACGCTGCCACCAACGGCAAGTTAGCTGATCCGAGAGGTACAGAGGAGCAGAAGATGGTAAAGTTAAAACCCCAGGCCCTGATGAACGTCTCCTCCGAACCCACCAACACCATGTCGCCCCCGCCTGCCAAGAAGCTGGCACTCTCAGCTAAGAAGGTGAGAGTACAATGTGGGCTTGCAGCAGCGCCCTGGCTATCAAGTCTAGTTGTCCAGTACCCAAGTCAGACTGAAAGATGGAACCTCTTGGGCTAAATGGTCTGTAGACACAGTCCCTGAAAATGTGACTACAAAAACAAAAATAAACTGTTAACTTGCAGTAACCTGGACTGCTTTAAGGGTACTTGAGGGCCAGAGTTCAGAACCACAAGTGTCGTTCATAATAAATTAATTTTTTTTTTTTGCATTGAACTTCATAGATGCATAACTGATTTAGTTTTTTTCCCCTTAAATATAAAAGTTAAACAACACTTCACAAACCACATCAAGGCTTGTAGTGAATTATTTTCAATTAGGTTTAATTTGATGTTCTATAAGCTATAAACATGCTGAGTTACGCTAGTTCAGCCTGGTTTAATCATTAAAACGTTAACATTAATAAACATTTTTATTGAATATTCTCACAACCTGTAAGCTGTGCTGCTATTGTCTTTTTAACTAAAGCTGACCGCTGCCTGTCGTGTCTTTTTGTTCAGTGAGTTGATTTTGTATTTCTTGGCCTGCTTTTTCAGTCTTGCTTTCTTCTTTTTCTGTCCTTTCTTTTTAACCATTTCTGATTGTTCTCTGCCATACTCTTTTCTGTTTGTTTTTTATTTATTTTTGTTTCCTTTTGTCTTTTATTTTATTTATTTTATTTATTTCACATTCATGGATGCGGTTTTTTTTAGACCACCAAGTTTTTATTTATGTCAATAACTGCAGGCGGCCTGTTCCCTCCAGACACCGAGCGACAGTGAGCCTCAGTTCCCTCCACGCCATCCGTCCAGCAATCCCCATCATCCAGTGAAACACCAACACCTCACCTCCTCATCGCCAGCACACAAAAACAGGTATTTAGTCCCATAAGATACTCCTAGAACACTCGTCTCCTGAGACAAATAACTTCTGAGCTTCTGAGAATTTTGGTCTCATAAGTTGTCTTGGCATAATACAGTTTTAGTTCGATTCTACTACTGCTACAGGTACACCCAATTATACATAGTACAGTGCCAAGGCAGCAATTTTCTTGAGGGGTTTTGGGTACACCATTTATTTATGGCATCGGAGCCCTGAGATATTTGGTCTTCATAAGCTAGTTTACATTATCAATTTGGGGGGGGCGGAAATTAATCCTTGATTAGGTGCCCCATTGTTATGAATTGTGTTTATCAGGGCTTGGTGTCTTTGCCCTTCTAATTTGATCCTGTACTTACCAGTGTATGGCCTGGTTATTGGTCTGATCTAGTATGTTTATGTTGAATTTAACCTACTGGGACTTGCTCCCATTTACAAAGGTGTCCTGTTTGTCCTACTTGTATATCTTTAATCTGTGTGTATAAAGGATAGATCTGCAAAATAATATGTCTGTTACCCTCCTTTTTCTATTAGGGACTTATAATGAAGAAAGTTTGCTTAAAGAACCTATGTATAAAACTAAAAATCATCACATAGGCCTACAATTTCCAAAGAGTTGATTGTTTTCATTCTATTATATGTTTTATGTTAACTATTCCAGCAAAAACTTCCCCTGAAAAGAAAATCTGTCTTGAGGAGCCTTTTCAGAAGCTTTTTTTTTCTGGGATAGAAGTAAGCATGGCAAATGATCTTGGCAGAAACAATACAAGAGAATTAACATAATAGGATATTAGTGGCAATAAAGAAAGTGCAAGAAACGTGTTGTCTGGTTGATTAGTATATACAGTACTCCGATATGCTGTTTGTTTTTAGTTTTGTGTGGCGTTCACATGTTCCTTTTCTCTTGGCAGGGTTCTCCCATCCCATTCTCCCAAATTGCAGACTCCATCTAAATTAGGATTAGGCTCCACATGTAGTAATAGTAGAAGCCCCAAGAAATGGTCAGTTTCCTCTGAATCTGATTCACTGAACTCACAGCTGCCCTCTTCCTCTCACCTCAACGGATTTGCTGCCAGAGCTATGGTGCTCCACAGCCCATCTGGCCCTGACTCCAAGGCACCAGTCGAACCCGGGACTGGTTCAGAAACTCTTCCCTCTGGTACCTTGGTGCCTGAATCCAGGCTTAACCTCAAAAGAAAAAAGAAGAAACATAAACACAAATCAGAGGGAGTGGGAGAGGAGTGCCCTCCACCAGAGCCTGAGGTATCTGCAGAGGCCAGCTGCGAGGAAGCGACAGAGGTCCCTCACAAAGAGGAGAAGAAGAAAAAGAAGAAAAAGAGGAAGAGGAGGGACGAGGAGGAGGGGGAAACGGACCCTCCCAGGGCAAGCGTGCACACTCACCTGGAGGAGAAGCAAGAGGAAGTGGACTGGAGTCTCGCCGGGGCCTGGAGCATCACTGCGTCCACACAGCACAGTGAGAAAGGTGAGCGCAAACACACGGTCAGGCAGGGCGACACTTCAGGAGAATCTGCCTTGCACAGTCCTGGAGGAGAAGAGGAAACGGCGGTGCGAGTCAAAAAGAAGAAAAAGAAGCAAAGGGAGAAACACAGAGAGACATTTGTAGAAGAAACGGTTCCAGAGCCTGTGTTGGAAAGGTGCGGTTTCATTCCTTTCCATGTACTATTTTCTCAAATGGATGTTTTTGGGGAAGTAAAATGCATGCAAACTTATGTTCTCATGCCCATGTGTTTTTTTTTTTTTGTTTTACCTGGCAAGGGTGCTATACAGTCCTTGGTCACTGTAGGGCTAGTCACTGAGTGGTGGAGTGCTGTAAGGCTAGTTTCTGTTGTGAAGCTGCAATGTAGATTCACATGCTCCTTCAGGTTTTATGAATTTTTACCTAATGTGGCTTTCACATTAATTTCCCTCACTAGTTTAACACTGGAGGAACAACAGCCAGCGATGAACACAGATGAACTGACAGAATCAAAAAAGAAGAAAAAGCACAAAAAAGAAAGGGAGGAAAAAAAAAAGGAAAAGAGAAGAAGGAATGTAAGTGAAGAGGAAGATGCTGGTTTCGATCCCATTCCAGTGGAGCACAAGGTTAACGGGGAAAGAGACAGAGAAGCCAAACAAGGTACAGAAGTGGCTTCCGACACCCTTTACTTATGTATATTAGACATAAATGGACCTTTTTAAATCCAGCTATGCCAAGATGCTGTTGTTTGTTTCTCTCACGTGGATTTGAAAGTTTACAACTTTAGTTATTAAACTGTAAGTTGAAACAGGAAATCTTAAGGTTTGCAAACTGCTGGTGTGTGTGTCTGTTTTTTTTTTTTTTTTCCCTTCCATTTCAAGGTTTCATAGAGACAGATCACATGTTCCTTGCACTAGATTTAAATGAACTGCAGCTGTAGCTTATTTCTCTCACTGCAATACAAAATTTAAACCTTGCATTACCCAGACACATCCAGCAGATACTGGAAACCAGGTGTTCTCGTTAAAGCAAGATAATTTCCGATGAAGGAAAATAACAAAAAGCACAACAAACATGGCATTCATGAAAGTGGCTTTCACACAACCATCTGGACATGTGTAGAAACGATATATTTCAATGCCTGTTTTTTTTTTCTCCCACAGCTGCAGTGTTCGTTTGGGACAGCCAGGTTCAGGATGGTTATAAACGTACAGTGAACGCTCCCACGTCGGAGAGCACTTGCCCGGGTCCAAAGCCTTCCAGTCTTGCCTGGGATGGCAAAAAAGCGTCCAGTGTGGTGGATGAGCTTCTTAAACACTCCATGGATAAGGCATATGGAACAGAAGGTAGTTCTGACTAACATATATAAGACTGTTTCGAAACTTCAGTTGGGTCTGCTATGGTAGTGTGTGTGTGTGTGTGTGTGTGTGTGTCCCTTTCCTCCCTCAGTACAGGGACACAGTCAGTTCAGAAGTAAACCAGCAGGACAAATTCAGAGAGTGGTGGGTGTGTGGAAAGGGTTGCCAAGCCATGCTGTTGCTGCTGATTCACTGTGATCCTTTCAAGAGCCGTTGCATGCTTTTCTGTGATCAGTTAGGGTTTTTGGTTTCTTTTTTTGGAATAAACACCATCGAATGGTAAGTTTACTTAACTTTGTAACTCCTTCCCCTTGTGCTATAGGTGTGGAATCAAGAAAATTTATACTTGGTGCACTTATTGTGGAAGATTGTTGCTGTTTTTAGTCATCCTCCTAATTTCCGTTTTTTTTTTCTTTTCTTTTCTTCCTCTTCTAGTCCTGACTTGGGAGGGGGCTGTCTCTGCTGTCAGCCAGGATGCTATTGAGGATGCTAGATTTGCTAAAAATGACACTGTGATTGATGAATGGGACGAGGATTTTGACACCGGAAAGGTGGGAGATGCCAGACGACCAGCCTTTTATTGTCCAGTCTTCATTTTGTGCTGTTACTTGTTGGCTAAAATGTACTCTACCCTCCTTTTTAATGTTCACAACGCCCACAACACAAGTGCTGCTAGTGAAAAGAACTGGTTAAATAAAATACATAAAGGCAGCTAGGTTTTGTTTTATTCATTGTTTTTGTTTTGTTTGTGTTTTGGTTCATCAGGTTAAGAAAATTAAATTTAAAAAGGAGAAAAAGAGAAACTTCAACGTCTTCCAGAAAATGCAGACCCATCGTAATTTCTGGTCGGCCACCCATCCGGGGAAGTTTGCCAGCCTCGGCTACCGATACTGAACTGGGAGGTTCGAGTGAGTACAGAAATAAATCCCCGAAGGTCATGGTACCTTTAACCTTTCACTTTGGGTAGCCTTCCCTTTACAGCAGTAATAAAGTCAGACGAGCGCTTCGACGAGGTGTCTTGTGTTCCAGGAAATAACACTAGATTGCAGTAAGAGTTTATTATTCCCCTGAAATGAAATGCTTCCTCGCTGCATGTATTCCAGTGATGGATTCTGATAGTTGTTTGTTTGTGTCCTTACAGGTAAAACATATACATTTTAGGAATATGGAATTAATGAAGGGGTCATACAGGGATTTGGCAACGGGCAGCTGTAGAAGATTTTGAGTCTCCTCCGTGCGATGCAGTGAATGTGAAGATCAAACATCATCATCCTCATCATCCTCCTCCTCCTCCTCCTTGTCTAATGCTGTCTGAAGGCCTGAAGCTTCACTGAACCAAAGGACAGTACTGAACTGTAACTCACTGCGTAGCCTCTGGCATGCCAGCCAGGCACTGCTGTGAAACGGTGTATACAAACTGCTAGGTGCAGGGGTTCATTTTTGATTAAATTCTATTTTTGACTCTTGGTCTATTTAGTAGAATGCATACTAAGTACAAAACCACTTCTTTACTATTCTCTTATCTTTTATATTGAAGAATATATGGACACAGTAGTGGTTCAGTGGTAAAGCCGTAATGTTTTAGTGGCTTGTGCTAAATAACTATAATAATTATAAATGTATATATTTGGTTTTCATAGTCCTTGACAATTTGTACTTAATATGTATACAACTTTATAGAGGGTGTGGGTGTTGTGAGTTTAGTTGCCCATTTTAAAAAACGAATACAATATTATAGTTAATACTGAAAATCTGGTATAATTGTTGGTATTGAGAAAGGGGGGTGTTCCTCTCAATATCAATCTCACTCGGTTTCTCCTTCTCTCTACCTGCTATTGTAGAAACAGATAAAGCAGCATTGTGGTTTTCGAAGGGACTAACATTTAGACAGAGGTGCAAAGCAACATAATGTTCAGAATGCACAACAAAGGTGTTCTGATGAGACAAGCCGTGGAGGAGCTTATTATCCCCGCAGTAAATGAATTGATCTGGTGGATGAAAACAAAAGAATTCAAAACAATGTGTTTTAAAAGGACAGCCATGCCTTCTACACCAGTGACAAGTAGACTGAGTTTCTTCAAACTCAAGGGGGGTTCTCCTACTTGACTATATTTGATGGCAGGCATATACACACACACACACACACACACACACATATCCACGCTGTCTCAATCTGTATTTCAGACCAGATTTTATTTTAATAGTAGTACCAGGATTGATTGATCAAATCACCTCCAGGGCTGCTATTTATTTTATTTTTATATTGTGACCAATGAAATATAAAGGTCGATTGTTTTTGATTGGGTAAAATGTAGATCTTAAGTAACCTTTTAAGCTATTAATCAAATATTTTAGACCAGACCAGAGTTGAAGATTAAGAGAAACAATCTCTCTGGCCCACACCAGTGTTCCACATTATAAATAGAAAATGGAACGGGAATACTTTTGAACAAGTCTTTTCAGTGCTGGTTAGAACTGCTCTCGGTAAAGCTTGCCCAGAACTAGGTTGTACTACTAGTCTGCTGTGTATTTAAACTAACATGAAAAAAGAAAGTAGCTAATGATATTAATAAAACTCTCTGCTCTGGTGTTTTAAAAAATGAACTCAGAATAACAAGAAGCGGTTTATAAACACAAACATAGTTCCTGACAGAAGAAAAAAGAATGGGATTCAGCATGCCGAAACCCAAATGTAGAAGAGTTGCAGGGCTCTGTTTGTATCCGATAGAATGGGTTTCTCTGGGAGACTGCTAAATACTCGCACCGGGGTTACCTTATATTCAGTAGGCTGGCAGGCAGTAGAAGTGGCATACATTGCACATAGTTCCACCCGTTTCATAAGCTGTGTCTATCCACTCTGCACTCTTTTCAGTGGTATTCAGTAATAACAAAAATAAACCTCTGAAACTGGTTTCATTTTAATAACCAGGTTTCTATTTACAGGTAAAATTGCTCAAATATCTTATGAGATTTGTGGTGTGTGTGTGTTTTTTTTTTTTTTTTTTTTTTTTTTTTTTTTTTTTCCCAAGTTGTGGACAGACCAGAGTAGGTAGATAAAATGTGCATATCTGATGGCCGTGGTCTGAAATACAAACCTAGTACAATACAATCCAGCTTGAGACTTGAGTGCAGTATGCAGTGGGCACTGCCGAGTGTAGCGGTGTGCCTCACTTTACCCTACCACCACCTGATTGGTGCTGGGTTGCAGAGCTGAGACTAAGCACACAGCCGGCCATAATGTCACACAGCGTGTGAATCCTCTTTTATAGCTCTACATACGTGTTTTTAAAACGGCATGATTTTTGTGACTGCTGTGTGTTTTTCCTTTTTTATTTTGGTGTTACTTTTCATTTTTACATTGATGTATCTCACCAAGATCTACCTCCACTGCTTGTGGTTAATCTGGTATTTGCAGTTCAAGCCCCTTGACTTGATTTATTTATTGAATTGCCAGGTTCAGTCTGTCAAGGGCAGCTGCGTTTTGTCTTCATTTGTTTCACATTGTGCTCCCTTTTCCCCCTCTCTGTGAGAACGCTGTTGCTATATAAACATATCGATTTGGATTTTTGTCCAATTAAAAAAAAAAAAAAAAAGCAAAACAAAAAACAATTAAATGAAAGGGAAGTTGCCTTTGCAGTGCTTAACTGTTTGCTCCTTTCAAACTGCCCACACCCAGAACAAACCTGCGATTGTATTCTGCTGTATAAAATTATGTAGTGCTCTGCAGTTTGACATCCCAGTAGTTTATCTTCATAGTGCAGTGTGGTCCTATTCATCCACTGCTGGTATATAGTGAGATCCTGTCTTAAGGAAGTGTATATGTATGTATATGTGTGTGTGTGTATGTATGTATGTATGTATGTATATATATATATATATATATATATATATATATATATATATATATATATATATATATATATCCTCACCTCTACTTTCTATGCAAATTCAGTGTCTGACCATCAAACAGGTTACCCCTAAAGCAGCGGGCACCTCAGGAAAACGCTTCATTGTTGATTTTACATTTTTAGTCTCTTCATAGGCTTCCAGAAATTCTACCGTTTTCTACCTGTAAAGAAAAAAAGGATGAGTGGGGTCATATACTGTGTCATTTAGATCACTTTCTATTCCATAGTCATTTAAATAACCAATATGTAAACATATAAATACCTATAATATTATATATATATATATATATATATATATATATATATATATATATATATATAGATATTATTAGAAATAAAAAGAGGGTCTTCCACTGTCCGATGTTTCAGATTTGTATTTTAAGAAAGATTGAGTTAATACATAAACTATAGTATCAAAATGCTTTGGTAGTATTGGATATGTACAGTACACTTTGTGCTTCCAGTGTAACCCACACTATGTAGTAAAACATCCCAAATGGATTACATTTATATGTACAAAAAAAACCTGTTGTAGTTGTAGATTGTTGGATTGTAAAACTATAGAGTTTAGAATTTATCCACAATTCGATTTGTCAAGAAATGCAATATGTTTCATATCATAATATGGTTACTGTAGTGAATACAGTAAAATGGGATTGAGAGACATACTACTATTGAGTACTATGTTATAGAGTTTATTAATGTTTCATGTGGAAATATCTGAAAATGTATTAAGATTCTGATGTATATATATATTTTTTAACAGAAGATTCTGGTTTAAAAGTCCTATATATCATATTTGCATTTACGGTTCTGCATTGCACCATGTTTTCTGACCAAGGAGTGACCTTTAGAGACTCTGAATGGGGGGGGGGGGGGGGGAGTGCAATAAAGTTGTCAATTTTCTGAAGTCTGGTTTTTATTTTTTATTTATGATTGATTGATTTAGTTAGTTATTTGATTTATTTTTCTAGAGATCTGGCTTTGTTGCTTGGTGGATTGCACCAGAGCAAGATCCTTCATAGGAAATCACTGGCACAAAAGTCCACTGCAGCATCATGTCTACAGGAGAAGAAAGTGTTGGGCTACAGAGAAACCTGCAGTTAAGTGCTATTGAAGTAAGTTGGCCCCTGTAACCATAAATGCCTAAAAAGCTTCACCGAACCCCAACCTTGTATCAATGCACCAAGCTCAAGTACCTGTTTGGCCAGGGCACACTGCTGTGTATAGTCAATTAAAAGATGCCTCTTTTTAAAATTGCGATACTTCTCTTTGTCTGCTAAGAGAATGGTCAGACAGCCAGAACGCTTTGTCCTGTTCCCCGCACAGTGTGTTTGTCACATTCTATTGGCCAGCTCCTCTGCATGTTCCACAGGGACTCCATAAAAGCTAAAGCCGTCACCAGCTGCAGATATCAATACAAGTCAACGTTTCCGTCTCTGCTGATTTTTTTTTTGCGGTTAAATCAGCAGAATTCTCGCCCCTCTTCCTTGTATCTTGGCAGGAGTCCCTGTGAACAAGGTGATATTCTATGGACTGCTGTCTTGTTTCATAATGCTCTTTCTGAGAAACGGAGATACTGACCAGAAGCAGAGGTTACTTGAAATGGCTTTGCACTGATACTGACATCTCACTGTGCTGTTACTTCTTACGAAGTGTCAGGTCAGTTCCCTTGCCATTGCTATGAGCTGGCCATCTCCTTTTATAAGTCGCAGCAATAATGCAGCTTTAAAATGGACTGCTGGAGGGAGGGTTAGTAAGAGAAGCATTTCATGTCTTAAAGCTTGGGTTCAAATGGAACCCTTGCATCACAAGTGAAATATGTTGAGTGGGCTCAATAGCTATCTTTGCGGGAACAGCATTCTACACCACATGCCTTGTTGTAGCCAGTGCAATTACACCCTGACCATGTGCACTAAATCCCCTCACTCAAAACCAATCATTCAGGAATAAAACGACACTGGTAAAAGCACAGAGTGGATTCTGAGTTTGTCACATTTAATATCTGGTGCCACTTTGTGGTTGACAGTAGGTAATGCACCTTCAGTTTTAAATTCTCAGCTACAGCACTGCACCCAGCTCAGAGTGCAGCCAACAGCAATACAAGTTTAGGGTTAGTAGATTTATGCTGGTGGGAGAATCGCTGTACTGTGTTCTAAGGAATGACTCCGCAGTTGAGACTTTATTTTCTATATAGAAAAATAAATCATAATTAAGTCTCATTTACAGACAGCACTATAATACAAGTAATTGCGTTCGTTTCCAGTTGTTAAAAAAAATATATATATTTTTTTTCAGCAGATAGAAGAGATAACAAAGAGAGAGGGAGCAAGTTAAAATTACCAAAGAAAACAACTTGCATAATTATAGCCGCATTCAATATTTGACATTTCGCAGGCATGTACGATATACAATATTCTGTCTATACTGCCTGACTGGATTAGGTCACGTGTCTGCAGTAAGATGGCACACACTCCTGTAGCTTCAAAAATTCGATGTGACGTTAAGAGGAACGAGAGCACCCTAGCGAGCACGGACTGAAGTTTTCGGGGTAGAGACAGAGCGCGGATAAGGACTGCGGCGGAGGGAGAAATATATATTTATATATATATATATATATATATACTAGAGAGAGGGGGAGGCAAGGACCAAGGTAGAAGAAGGTGCTGCTGCTATCCAGATACAGGAAGGGGAGAGGACACAAAAAACAACAGCAGTATGGAAGACAATTACGGTCAGTACATCACCTTAACAGCACCCTACAGTACCTATAGTTTTATAATAATTCATAAAAAGCATTGCTGCATTTCGAGTTTATTATTAATAATGATAATAATAAAAAGTCAATTAGCAGACTTTAATTATGTGTGTGTGTGTGTGTGTTATTTGCATTGTAATGGTAGCAGGATGCTATTTGCTAATGAGAAAGTGTGTACTTACGGACAGGGGCGATGCAACTGACTGCTGCCTGCATTGCCAGCTGCCACGCTGGTGGGATATGGTCCGGGGATGCAAGACCCTGTTGTTTTACCACCACCGTGTGTCATACCAACATTCTGCATCCGTTTGAGTGCAAAGTATGGCAGAGAAACACAAACGCGTGTACAGTAAGCTACGGGTGCTATGTTTTAATAAGTAAGGTGGTGGCTACAGTACATAGGCTGGGTATCCTAAATAAATAAACAAGCGTTTGTCAAAATGCGTCCCCCCCCCCCTCGCTTTATTCACCGCTATGATGTTGATAGTTGCACGTTTTTAAGACTCGCAGAGAACTTTGATGGATCCTGTCAAGTGTTCTCACCGTATCGCGAATAGCTTGGAACTATTATTCAAGTTCAGTAAGCAACTGAGAAAGCAGTGGAAGGAGAGCAAGTAGCTAGCAACCGTGTTTCACAACAAACAATATGTTTGCACAAGGATGTTTTTGGAGAGTTGTGAGCTGGTTGCTGTTTTTTTTTCCTCTTCTGAAGGAAATCCTGTGTTTTTTGACAGTTTGCGAAGACGCCATTCTCAAAGGATTTATTGACACAAAAAATAGCCATCTATTTTAAGTTTGGCGTTTTTTTTTTTATAAGTTTATTTTTCACAAGTATTTTATTATTATTATTACTTATTTCTTAGCAGACGCCCTTATTATCCAGGGCGACTTACAATCGTAAGCAAATACATTTCAAGTATCATAGTACAAGTAATAATACAATTAAGAGCAAGATAAGTACAATGACTTTGGTTCAAGCAAGTACAAGTGTGACAAAATACAATTCAATAATACAGCAGATAACAGTGTCAGTGATAGTTACATCAGGATATGATTAAATACAAAATACTACGCCATACTAGTTTGACTTGTTTTCCAGTTTCTGACGCCTTATCATTAAGTTGCTGAATCAAAACTGTGCTTTTGTTTTTGCTGACAACTGCGAAAGCAAATTCACATCAAACTTTTTATTTTATTTTTTATTCGTATCAGTCATTCACCCTGTATCTTCCCAGAAATAACTAATATTAATATGAGTCAGGTCGCAGGTGCAGTGTATGCTTTATGCTGTACCGTGCAGCTGAACCATACAGACTGACATAGAAAATGTTCCTAGTTCTGTTAGTTGTTGTCTTGCTGTTCTTAGTCTGGGACCAAATCAAAACTTTGACAAGCAGCTAATCGCACTTAACAAAACTGTATTTAATAGCGTTTTCTTTTTATGAGTAGAAGACATTTATGAGTAGAGAAAAAAGTAATGAAACAGATATTAAAGCCCTGGCTATCACTGCTTTTAAACACAAGTTAGGCTTACAGAGCTCTGAAGGGCTGTACTATTGCTCTTCATCTCTCTTGAGCATGAGATATACAAGCACCCAATTAAAATACTAATAATAATACTAATAATACTAATATTAATACTGTATTTTAAGACCCTCTCTGTTCAGTTTCAGTGTAAAGATACAGCCATCCTTGTTGCTCAACCCATCACTGTGAAACTGTGGTATAGATTTGTTAGTCAGGTTCTAGTGTATCAGTTAGTGAAAAAAAAACAGCCTCATTAGTCTCACATAATGGATACAAAGTACTTTTTTCCCAATGCAGCTTGCATCATCGCAAGCATGTGTTGCTAAATTTGCTCGCCGCAAGTTGCGAGTTTAAAGAATAAAGTCCCAGTGTTCCAGCGTGAGGCACTTTGCAAGTCTTTTGAGGTAAGGGCTTGGTTAAGTAAGCTCTTGATCCAGAGTGGGTTGGGGGAGGGGAGTGGGGGGGGGGACCATATTTATCTGAAACAACAATTGCCTGTTATTGCAGGAGAAGAAGAAAAAAAACAAGCTTTATTTAAGGGCTCTTAGGTTCACTTCAAATAATTTCTCACAAGAAAATATTCCGCGGTGTTTAAAGGAGAATGCACACATGTTAATATCGCAAAATTTGAAACAACCAAGGGAGAAACAGAATTAATAGTCTCCTACACACTCTTGAGTAGTGCTTGTCATTTTGTTCCGTTTAAATTAATAAGACTGGTGGAATGTTTTAAAGATATGTATGCAGTGTTTGGTAAGGCTGTATCAAACTGTATTACAATTACTATGGATACAGTAGCTTTATGCTTGCTGTATTCATAACACAGCAGCTTGTTATGAATCCCTTCATTGTGATGTCATTTCTCAGTATGACCCGAGCTTTCAGAACAGTCATCAGATCCCGATGATGTCATCATCACTTCTGTAGAGGCAGAGGGACGGTTGCTCATATTACCAGCAGGACAGGCGCAGGGACATTCCCCTGGGATCTACACCGTACACTCATTTCAGCAACAAAAAAAACTGGGTGGTTAGGGTGGCATCATTTGTGTTGTCCAATGGCCATGCAATTCTAAAACACGCTATCTGTGTGTGTGTGTGTGTGTGTGTGTGTGTGTAAATTCATCTCAACCGACTACTGTCTTGAAGGTAATTCATATACTGTATGTATGTGTGTGTATGTATGTGTGTGTGTATATATATATATATATACACACTGTATATATTCAGTATGGCGTTATAAATACAGGTCTCACAGAATCACACAATGGGTTTTATTCACTAAGATTTTACTTCGGTGCAAAGGCATCTCCACAATTGAAAAAACTTTTTTTTTTTTTTTTCACTTGGCAAAGGGTTAGTGGAGCTGGCTGAACATCGTCACTTTACAATTGGAAGAGTTGCGTTTAAAAGGCTAATAGTCTTATTATGATGTGGAGAGTGAGAGACAGAGATAAACATCACATTATCCAAAGAGTATCCACTCATCTTCCCAGGGGGCACAAACAGATCAATAGCTGCAGTGCAATTCTAGAATGGGTTGCTAATGTACTGTACCTATCAATCCAGAGTCTAATTTACAGCACTGTGTAAATAGTAAGGAAATGGTCCCTATATACACTACAGTGGTGTTTATATTGTAAGATCCCTTACTATTTACAGCACTGATATTAATACAGCCTCTTATAGGATTGCATTGTATGACCCTATTCTTAATCTTCCATTATTATCACTTTTTACTGGGGAACTCTAAACCCTAACTTTTGTTACTAACAGTTTTTACCAGGGCAAAACCAAGGTAGTTGCAGACTGATTTAGAGTTGTAGTGCTGTAACCCAGGAAGGACGTGCTTTATGAGCAGCAGTGATGTAAATCGTTTTTCCTTCCACAATGTAGTGTGCGTGTGTCTGTCCTGCACTGTGCAGTGCGTGCCTGTATAGAGTGGATATATAGTATAGCGTGCAGCTGATCGGTGGAGCTCTTGTAAACCTGTGCAGTAATGAGGACAGAACAAGGCTCCCGTCTTCAGAGGAGCAGCAGGTCAATACACAGCAGGGGAAAGGAACTCTTCAATAATCTATTCATGGACACCAGGGACCAGCGAGGTCATGTATACCATGCTGCTGTGCACCAGAGAGGAAAGAGCTTGAGCCGAGTCTGGGGAAGGGGGGAGGGATGAACAATAGTGTTCCAAACCCCCGAGGGAGAGAGACAGGGAGGAGGGTACAGAGATCCCGTAAACACACGCCCATCCGAGAGCCTTGATGTCTTTGTTGATGCCCGGTGTGTACAAAGCAGGACACGTTTTATATCATTCAGTCTTTCTCATTCGTTCTAAACGCTAGGCTTGACTTGATATGCACTCCTCCACATCTTGACGTTTTCTCAGGCACTGTAACTCCAAAACTGTTTGTGCTTCGTGAATCCACATACTTTAACAGACGCTAGCTTAGATTATGTTCTACATTTTTTTTTTTTTTTTTGGTCATTAATATCCTTTATATACCTACCTGCATTAAAACCTCTGGGTGTGAGAATTTCAATTTTCGGTCAGTGATGTGTGAAAATGTTAGACCACTTTGTGGTTTAATTAGGCACTTTGCATGTGTGGCTTATTAAGGTCATAATTAAACAGTCACTAAATTGCCTATTTTGACAATTTCCAAAGAGTTTCAGTTCCAGTGGTTTGGTTTCATGTGCATAACAGATCAAAACAACAGAAGCATTGGGGTGTTCTAATACATTTGCACACGGCTGTATTAGTGTCTGAATCCATGCCTGACCTTTCAAAGCGACCACAATGTGTTTTGGTGTCTGCAGGTGAGAACTCTCCTTCGAGGTTCAAGCCCTCACAGTATTTCTGAACCATTTGTATCGCACAGTATTTTGAAATGTGTGCAGTGTAGCCCATGGGTCTGCATTTAATACTGGAGTTCCAGTTATTTGTATTGTGTTGTACAAACAACTATACTCAATACATTGTAATGCAATACATAGCAATTGAAATGGACCGTCCCTTCCCCTACCTATGCCTGGGGACTGGAAGATAAGCTCGCTGTGTTTTCAGTCATCATCACACTGCATCAAAAGCGAGAGGACTACATACCCGCAGTGTGGGAGTGAGAAGGGAGGAGGAGAGTGTGGGGGTGCTTGGAACAGCTTCAAGTGTCAAAACAATTGTCTTTGTTTTTTAAGGCAAACATTTCCCATGCTGCATTCAATCACTGAAGTACGTCTCAAATGCTTGCTTTCCAAGCGCTGTGAGCGGTACAGAAAAGAAAGATATCCAGTGAGTGAATGGTTTTTAACATCAGTGCCAATCGAAATAAATAGCCTAAGAATACATGCGAGCACTTGAATCCAGTGACCGTGGGCTACGTTTGAAAGCTTTGGAACTTTGTAAATGGTGGTATAATGGGCCTTCGGAGCAAATGGCTTTGTGAATCACGTACACATCATTTAATGCATCATGCCTGCATTCCATACTCACAAAAGAGGACATTTAAAAAATATATATAATATCTGCCCATAATTAGGGTGATCAGATGTCCCAGATTGACCAGGACCCCAACTGTCCCGGTGTCCAAACATTTGTCTCCTTATTTGAAAAAAGGTCCCAGTTTTCTATGCCGACAGATAGCTTATGTTACTTATGTAATCAGATTAAAATATGGTTTCAGAATGACATTTTTCATATTAAATTAAATGCAAAATAATGCAAAAAAGTATGGTTATAACATATGGTTAAGCATGAACTGGAAAGGGAAGGTGCACACCACAGATCAGCAATGCTGTCACTGCAACGTTCTGGACAACAGCAGAACTTCAGTGGGTACAGGATTAATATAGCCGTCTCAGACAGTGAAGTTAAAATGCAGTTCAGATGCAGTTACTGCTATGATGTTGTTTGCACAGATACTGTTGACAGGTTTTACTCTGGGAGTGTGTACTTTCTGTCCTAGAAACAACAGAGGTAATGCTGTAAATGATTAACAGACTTGATTCTACTGAAGCCGGAACTTCAGGTGTTGTCAGGTGAACTGTGGTTGCTGTGGCGATGGCTCCACAAGCGTGGGCGTGCTGTTTTTCACTTTAAAAAAAAAAAAGCAACAAGCCAGACTCCTATGCAGCCAAAAACGATACAATACAATACAATCCAGTTTGCATTTATATAGCTCTCTTCATGCAGAGCAGGGCACTTTACAATAAAAAAACATTGGCCAATCAATATAAGGTAATGCAAACAAATGTGTTTTTCAATTTGATTTAAAATCCTTGACTGGGCCAGCATACCTGAAATGACTTGGGGTGGAATTCCAGAGGCAGGGAGCATCCCAACTGAAGGCCCTCCTCGCCACTCCTGATTTTAGATGACTTCTAGGAACTACTAAAAGTTCAGCATTCACTGATCACAAGGTGTGATGAGGAGCATAAAGAACCAACAGTTCCTGTAGTAAGCAGAGTTTTTCAAATCAGCCCTAACGTTGTTGTTAAAAAAAATGATTGGTTTGGTATTGGTGGTTGGTACTGTATGTTACAATGTAAAGCTACAGAAAGCATACAAAGACAACCCTGCTAGAACTAATGAAAGCGTTTAGTTTCTTGCAAGGAAATAAGATACACAATGATTTCGGGCTATACCACAGACTAGGACTGGTTAACTGGTCTGCAGCTGTGAGTGGAGTACATTAGACCTCCTTACTGATCACCGGTGCTGCAGGGGTCTCAAGACCACCCCAGACAAAGATCTCTTTTTAAATCACGCGTTGGGCGCTGCGATGCCTTACTTAGTTATCTCTAAACCTGCAGGGGCTGCTATTTGTAGTAACTTCAGAGTGAAGAACTCGCATCTCTTCAGAGAGTGACGCGCTTCAGTGCAAATGAGTGAGATGTACGAAACAAATCTGAAAAACCCCCACTCTCGATTGACGTAAAAGCTGTGCAAAAAAACAAAAAGTGTGGCAACAATCACTTCCTCTTTGTGTTTTTGTTTTCCTCTTTTCGAACGGGATTTTTGCTGAATGATGTTGCTGTTTTAAAAGAGAATTTCAGCTGTTCACTTAACCCTTGCAGCAGTGTCAGTGTTGAGCCCTGCAGTATCACGCAGACTCATCTCTGCTCATTTACTTTGGGTTGCCCTAGACAGCTCCCCAAATCTCTAGAATTTCAGAGGTTCGTTCATTCTGTTATGTTACTTGTGTCCATGCTAATCTCTCCCCTGACTCCTTTTCCCTGCTGAAACGTGCCTGCAATGCACAGTGACATCTAGTGTGCATCAATATATTGCATTTACCCTGTGGGTGGACTTGGTCAGCAGCAATGTTCAGGTACATACAAGACATACATACCCTGCCTTCCAGGGGAATCAGAGGATCCAGCCTGGTCTGCATAAGGAAATAGGTGGTGAGTGCAATACAAACAGGTGGTGACTTAATAAATGGTATACTCTACAGTCCCTGATATACTTTATTTGATATCAAACTTGGACCCTGTGTCCAAAGGATAGAAGTTTCTTCTAAAGGCAAGTTAAACAGATTTTGGTCTTTGCTCTTATATGCTTGCATACAGTGAGAGGTATGATTTCTTTCATTGTCTGGTGACTGCTTCCTGTTGAAGCAGAGTTCTATGTGGATTGCTCCTCCCTGCTTATCCATTCCCCGGCTGAGACACTTCACCCAGACTCCAGCCCGGGGCAGGACAGCTACTCCAGAGACACGCTCTTTCAACTGCTTCTTAAAGAAAATAAAAGAGAACAATGCCAAAGGAAGTCCTCTGAATGTTGGCAGCTGGAAACGAGACTTTGTAAAATCTTAGGCAAACGCTTTCTTTATCTTTGCGGTGGCTTTAATACAAGCGAAACAAAACCAGGTGCCTGAGAGAAAGCAGTCCCTCTGCGGCAGGGAAAGGGTGAACTCTTTTTTGATTTTCCCCTGGAGCTCTGAGTGCCCTCCAGCGTCCACACAGCAAACAGCATCCCCATATCCTGCTCTGCTTCTGTAACCCAGCAGGAAGAAAAAACACCTCCCCACTCTACAGACTGACAGACTGACAGACCGACAGGCACAAAGGCTTTCTCAGAATACGCTGGCAGAGCAGTCGCCCCTCACGTGGCCCAGTAATCAATATTGTGTGCTTGTTTAATATGGTGTATTGTGGTATTTGAAGTGATAAATAATAATAATAATTGTAATAAATAATGGTAACATTAATAATTGTAATACAATCTAATAATAATAGTAAGATTTATGATAATGACAGCAATTCTGTTCTGTATATGCAGGGCAGAATCCCACAAAGCTAGAAATACATGCAATAACAACCACAGTATGTCCTAAAATACTCTAATTATAAAAGATTAGGTAATGAACCGCTTCCCAACAAATGTGACCCTGTACATGGAGGGATAGACAATGAAATCCTGTTTAAAGCAGAAAGACGTTGAGACAGTGAGGCTGACAGAGCATCTTATTGTTATTATTTAATGCTGGTGTCTTTGTGGGTCCTCATACTGTATTTTCACTGGATATGTCTGTCTCCCTGTCACACGCTACACCGTGAATACGAAAACAGACTCGAATTTTCAAGAATCTCCAAACTTTTATCATCGGCTGCTAGCCTCCTATAGACCTAACGGGGTGCACATTTTTACATATATCACAAAATATGTAGGAGATACCCTCTGTGTGTGTGTCTGTGTGTGTGTGTGCGCGCGCACTGGTTTAAATATGAATTGATGGGACTGTGCTGACGGCTGAACAGTACAGTGAATGCACCTAATAGTTTTGTTTCATGGCAACCTCTCTGCCTGCCTGCCTGAGCTGAGGCGGGAGAGAGTGCAGAAGATTGTCTCTGCTCAGTGCCAGCCTGGGCAGAATCACAGCAGAGACAAAGCTCCAGTTCAGCTGCCATGTCACACTGTTCATTCTACAGTTGTGTTGGAGCCAGTGACACGTGTGCAGGGATTCGGATGAAAGCCGCCTTCATTGTTTAGGGTCCAATGTACCTGCACTGTTTTCTTTTGCTATATTGGTGAAACTATAATTCATAATACATCCAGACTGACAATCATAAGAACGACAGCTGCAGACTGTGTAACATGGGCTGCATATAAACACAACAGCTATTTTGAGCAGGTAGCCTGTGAACAAACAGGTATGATGTTTGTTCTACATTGGCACTGTAAAAGAAGTTATGTATGTAAATGGAAGGGATCTCACCTCTTACACATTTGTTTTAAAGAGTTTCTATAGCAAACGTTTAGTGCACTGCTAATGGTAAACAGGATCTGATAGGAATCTGCAGTTTCGCAACCAGCTTGTTGGTGATCCACACAGCTCGCTTCTGATTTGTTTTTATAACCATAATAAAAATATGGTTTCTATAACTTGCTACAGTACAGTGGCACACAGAACCATCTCCTCATTGCCATTAGAGTTCTGGCAGCATTCACTTTGTTGCCATGGAGACACATCCAGTTGAACAGATGAAGGCTGGAGTGAAGTGCTTTTTCAGGGACAGCTGCGGTTTCATGGCAATCCAAGTCACATGGCTCGCATCTCCCACACAACTGTCTGATTCAGTCAGTAGTCTTCTTGATGCAATGAAAAGAGCATTAGGAACTTTTTCTACCACAAACTACATCTTTAAGAAGGCTATAAATGCTGACGAAGATGACAGCAACAGACAGGGCATCGACCAGGACTGTGCACACAAGCACAAACGAAGCTGAACAAAGACACTTTGTGGAAACTTATTGAAATTACCAGAAGTTCGGTATACAAATAAAATGTGAATTTGTAAAATAATTCTTGTTTCAGAAAATCTTTATTTTAGTGCCATTCTGGATCTTTCAGATATAGGACTACACCACTGAGCATGAGGCTGACTCCCTCTTCAAGTTTTGCTTGTCGTTGTCACGCAGCATTCGGTGCGCTCTCCTCTCCTTCTGTGTGGTGCTGTTTTGTTTGTGCTGTTGCTTCTCTCAGCTGTGTGTACATGTTGTACAAGGAGTGGGGTATACCCTCTTGCCCCCTCTTCCAGTCCTGTCGGAGCGCTCTCTCTGTCCCCAATCGATCTGCCAACACAGCTGTGCCTCATTGACCTCCGTTTATAAAGCAAACAAGAAAAGAAAATCACCCCAGTTAACCTATGAGCCTCCCAAATCCAATATTAATACTTTTTGCAAATGTGTTTATTATTATTATTATTATTATTATTATCATTATTATTATTATTATTAGACCTTGAGACCTGTTTAATAAAACCTTGCTGGGGGGTTTGTTGAAGCCAGTTATTCTACAGCTATATTCCCAGCTGGTTCATTTCTTCCAGTTCCAGTTGTTTATGTGACAGACTGTTCAGTGGAGACTGTCAAGCACTGAGAAGCTAGTAAGAATTGAACTCTTGCTGTCCCCCAGATCTCTCTGTGAGCATTCAGGGGTCCTGAGGCACAGAGAAGCTCCCTCCCTCACCTCCCTCACTCCCTCAACCCCCTTCCTCCTCTAATGGATGGAAACATGGCATCTTGATGCGCAAAACCTCAGGCCTGGGCCTACCATTTAAGATTTTAAGAATTGATTTTAGGTGATTTGCTTTACCTGGAATTGAATTTTGAACACAATTTAACCTATAAACTGTTGCGTATTGGACTAACTGTCTGAATAACTGTGGGAGCCACTGTAAGCCTCTAGTGCTGTCGTGTGATCTCAGTCACAGAGACACTAAAGTACACCCAACATGGGGAGCAAGCAAGCAAGCAAGGGTACTTGAGGAATATCCAGTTGAGCGAAGCATTTAATGAACAGCAGCCACTTTCTCGAGCTCTGTATTCCTGCCAGAGACTTGTGTTACTGGCCCCCTCAGCTGAAATATCTTCAGCTGATGTTCTGGGAGATTTCCTGGGGCAGGTTACAAGTTGACGCTGGTATATTTGAACAGTTCCTGGCAGTCCCAATCTGTCTTTTTTTTGCTTAACTCCATATAGAAATGCTTGCTTTTTTCCTATCTGGTTTATGTGTTTCATAGTTTCATAAAAAAAAAAGGATGGGACAAAAACAAAATCCCTGTGATAACAGACACTGGAACCACTCCTCTGCACAACTAACTGCGTCCACAATGTTACAATAGAGTTTTTATACAGAGGGTTTATAACAGTGAACTTGCTTTGCAGGCTGTAAGTGTGTGTTTGTGCCATAAGTATGTATCTAGCATGTCACTGCCACCTTCCACAGAAGCAGGCTCAGTGTTCACATGATCACATGCTAAAAAGCATGAAAGAAAATACTGTAACATGGAAAACTGAACTGTGAAAACAGTAATGGCTCAGAACTTTTTCCAGTTTTTTGTTTCTCACTGACTCTGCACCTTATAGGTCAGATGACTTTTTTTTTTTTAATATTCGCATGACATGCCTTAAAAACATGAAGTGAAATCACAACCTCGCAGACCTAGCAGAAGCATTGTCAGCAGTTTTACAAGCAGAGATCTGGTCAGTTTTTTAAGGCTGATAAGAAAATGTTGCAACGGTGCTTGTTTCGTTATGTCAGCACAGACTTGGCAGGCCGTTCTGTTTGGACAGAGCAGCTGTGAGCATCACAGCCTAAAATTATGTTTAAAATAATAAGGCAAAAAAAAACAAAACACACCATTAAAACAGATTCGATTGAATCTATTTAATCTTCAAGGGTATTTAAAAACTGTAGCCTATGTATATATTTGAGTTACATCAGTATAAAAATGGCACACTTCATTTCAGAGACCTGTAACACTACAGGGAAAGATGGCTTGTATTCTGAATATACGGTAGAAGATCTGGGGTAGCATAGACCCTCGATCTCTGGGTCAAACGATACTCTCCTCACCCTCCCTGCATGGGAACAGGAACTGGAACTCCCCACTCTGCAGTCTACCCTGGCTAAGTACCATCTGGGAAATATACTGAAGGGGAGTTAGAGAACTGCTATTGAACAGAGAACAGAGCGGCTCTGACTAACTGATTGATAACAAAGTGCATTATTACATGTGTGCGTGCGTGCGTGCATGCATGTGTGTGTTAGTGCGTGCATGCGTGTGTGTGTTTACTGTGTCTGCAGGTCTGTGTGGGTTGGAAAGAGGTTCTGTATATCTCTCATGCTGATGCCTTTGAAGGTCTCAAGGGTAGAATCTCACTTCTGATTGCACAGGTGCACGCAGTTCAGAATAGGAAATCATTGAATGTGTTTTTGCTTGGAGAGAGCTTTTTAAACACCGCAGCTGAGATGGAAGCAATCACACACATTGCTGAGAATACTTGCAACATACACGTCAGGCTCATACTTTGCATGGGTCCACAAGCCTGTGTGTGTGTGTGTGTGTGTGTGTGTGTGTGTGTGTGTGTGTGTGTCTGTGTCTGTTTGCATCTGTAGCTGTCCGTGTGTGTGTTTGTGGATTGTTAGAAAAAAAAACCTACACATTCTTATACAGTAACCTTTTATTTATGTAACACAGTTGCTATGCAACCACACGCGCTTGAAACAGTAGATAAAAGCTTAATAAGGTGAAAATGAGGGCGTGCTGTGCTGCAATAAAAAAAAAAAAGGCTTCTGGAAAGATGAAGAAAACCTGTGAGGAGAGGTGGGCAGGGGGGCCTTAAAAAGTAATTAGCCAACAGCAGCCAATTAGAGGTGGGATGTCAGAGCTCTGTCCTCCCTCTGTCTCCTCGGAGCCGCGGAGGACTGGAGAGAGGAGAGCGTGGGCTCCCGGCCCCTGACTGTGAAAAGGCTGCTGGCAGTCAAAGCAGTGTTTGTGAGTAATCCAGAGAGGGACACTGTGCATTGGCAGCAGCTGATCTGAAAGGCTGCAGAGCACACCCAATATTCATTTTCAACTGAATTAACCAGGGTCAGGGGTTTGGGTTAGGATTCAAAACTTCCACATTGAAAGGGTTTAACAGCTTGCCATGGTTCCAGTGTTTACTGAAGCAGGTGGGGGTTTTTTGTGTGTAAGAAGGTCTCAGCTGAGCGAGTTGCTGTTTGAAATTCTCGTCGTGCGTGATTCTGTTCACTCACACAAAACACTCGATGTCTGTGTCTACTGAAGGGACGTGGTCCTCTGGTCGCATTTGTTGAGATGCTGCCTGGGCTGAGCAAACACAAATCTTGTCTTGAAAATGATTGAAGTGTGTTTCTGAAAGAGGAGGCAAATAGCATATAACAATATTGCCGTGCTAATCCAAACAGAGTTATTACAAACAGATGCAGTCAGACCATTTTTTCTTTAAAACCTCTCCATGTTGAACCCCTCCCCGGAGGCTGGCACTAAAGGGCTTACTGTGAGCTGCCCCGTCCCAGGACTGTCCTGCCTTGTCCTTCTGGAAGTATTGGAACCCTCTGTATGTTCCCCCCTGAGCAGACAAGCTCAAATACCCTGAAACAGCAGTGAACCATTAGCACTGGAAACCATCGGTAGAGATTGGGAGTGTGAGTGTGTGTGTGTGTGTGTGTGAGTGTGTGAGTGTGTGTGTGTGTGTGTGTGTGTGTATGTGTGTAGAAAGGGGGGGGGGGGTGGTTGGTTTATAATCTGTTAGGTCTGTAACAATATCTCACCATTACTGTGCAAAGCAACAGGAGATGGAGATGGAGAGAGAGAGAGAGAGAGAGAGAGAGAGAGAGAGGGGGAAGCAGAGCAGAGAGGGAGGGAAGCAGAGAGAGAGAGAGAGGGATCTTTGCTACCAGTGCAGTCAGTTGTTAGTGTGAGTCTGGCAGGAGGAGAGATAGCGTGAATAGCAGAAGAGAAGTGGAATTATTCAGGGGGCCGGATTAGGAGAGGAGAGGAGCAGCAGCAGCAGCAGCAGCAGAGGAGGGACCGAGACAAGTAAATGGACTGGAAGGCGGGCAGGGTGCCAGCAAGAGGAGGCTATCTGAGGAAGTTCCCAGTTCTTCAATTTTAATCTCGAGAAAGGACCTATCTTTTTTCTCTTCTGTCTTTTTTTTTTTTTTTTCGGAGTGGGGTTTTCCAACATGGGGACAGTGAGTAACCTCTGTGCCTCCAGCTTCCAGGCTTTCCTGTGTCCGAGCCTCCATGCCAAACCAGGTGGGTTTATTTGTCTCATATTTATTTTGCTGTTTGCACTGAAACCTCCGAGGCTGTCTGCTCTCAGCTGCTCATGAGCGCTCAGGAGAGGTCCCAGCATAGTGGCTGACTTGGTGATGATCCCGTGGCGTTCCAGTGTGGCACTGGTGAGTCTCAGGGAGTCTGGAGCTTGTGAGTGTCTGATTGTAACTGCTATTAGCAGCCTTCAGTTCCAAAGTGAGCTGAAATGAGTGTACTTTGTGTCTGCATTGAAAACCCCAGAGTACTCTTTCAAGAATAGTTGGGGTGTAAACCAGTGCTTTTGCTAATACAAAATCAAATCAAATCAAATCAAATAATCACTGAAAATGTAACTCTGTGGCGCTTTCCTGTTGTAGGCTGTATGTGCAGATATACTGGATCTAAAGCACTGGACTTCTCTTTAACATACTAGCACAGTTACAGTGGTGTGTGTATAGAGTATATATCAGGATCCCCATCCACTGAGCAGAGGTGGCTGTACCTGCTTGATCCAGTAGGGGTCACTGTGGAGGTACGCAAAGACCTTTAGATCTCTGGAATGCATTAATCCACTGGGATAAAGGTGGCTTTCTCATGTCCAAATGTTCTTCAAAATGGGAATTTTGTTACCTTATGGACTGTACTGTGTTACCATAGAGAAAAATCATGTTTATTTCTTGTAAGTAAGTGGCTTAAGGGGTAGACATTAAATGACGTGGCAGTATTTGTGATATCTAGTGAGAGACAGAACCTATTAACTCTTATACAATCACAAAATTACCGAATTTTCAATCACGTTTTTTCTTGGTTTCAAAAAAGTGGGGCTTACCATGTACTTGCACTGTATACAGTACAGTATAGAAAAGAAAAACTTGTAGCACTTGATCTGACAGCCCTACTCTTACTTTTCATCCTCAAAACCTCCCTGCACGGGCACTTGCACCCAATTAATACGTTTCACAATCTGTCCATTGAGAGGGAGGAGCAATCTCTGTATTAACTTCCAGGTGCTGTGCGAGAGTATGCACTTACACACTCACTGCTGAGTGGGAAACTTTGATGTGCAGAGAGTTACATAAAGAGCGCTGTGTTCATTAATTATGAGAGAGAGAGAGAGAGAGAGAGAGAGAGAGACAGCTGGGGCTTGGAGAGTTTGAGCAGTGGGGATTTTGAGTAGGGGGCCTTCATGACTCGAACTGAAACGTGACATCAACTCCATACCAATGCCTGATATAAATACAAGCATCTCAATGGCATTCATCACTCACCACGGCTGTAAAATTAACAAGTACTGAATGCCTCCATACAGCCCCTCTAATTCCGATACTCTCAATAACTTGCACTAAAAAATGTCCCAAGCAAGCCTGCATGCAATTGAATCAATGCTTCTCTAGATGTATGCAAAAATGTATGTGTGAGATATGGACAGACAAACAGGCAGGGCTCTCCAAATACAGCCAGATTATCACACGCTTAATCCTTCATGCCAAGTTTCCCATGGTAATAGAACATGAAATGGCTGCTTGTGTTAGAAAGGGATACATCTTTACTCATTACAGTGGTGGTGGATTCTTTCTGTATGGGGAAGGTACTGTAGTAACCGGTAACCCTTTATTTCCTGTAACAGAACTGTAATTGAAAGGGTTAACTAGATGCTGCATTAACTAACTGTGATACTGTCTTTGGTAGCAGAGTAGTAGCAGCAGCGTGGCTGTGGTTGTATGGCAGCTGTGCCTCAGCAGTACCTTTATGTAGATGCATGAGCAGCTTCAGCATTTGAGTTCATCCTGAGTTCAGTGTCTGTCCAAAAAAGAACAACACCAATAAAAACAGACACAAATAGACACAGCGTCGGACACACAGTCACTCTCACAGACAGGCACACTCGAACCCCCCACCTGGTTAAATACATTAGCTGGACTATTTAAATAGACAAGAGCACATGAGAAAGCAGATCATTGTTAATACTGCAGCTCTAATCCTGAGGCCTGACCCTGTAGATCACTTTGGGCTTTATACTTTGAAAAAAAAAACATCCAGGGCAGTAGTCTTAAAGTATTAGCATTTTCATCTGTGACTTGACATGCTCCGTAATGAATCTGCTAATGTCAAACGTTTTGTTAAAATGTATATTTTAAGCATCTTCGTGCTTGCCCGTGCATTACAATGCTTCACTAAACATGCTACAGTAACAGTACATCACACTAAATGTCGTAAAGATGAATCTCATACTCCTGTATTTACACTGTGTGTCTGCACTACTGCCCTGGCATAGCAGTACAAAATGCCGTAAAAGAAAAAAACTTGCATTATAACTTAATTTGGTTGGAATAATTATTGTTAATTATCAAGTCCCAGAAGCAGCCTGTTGTGCACTGGAAGCAATGAGACATTCAAATTAGTGTTCACAATTAGAACTGATTAGAACAAAAATCAAAACCTGAAGAATCACCTCTCCGTGCCATCGAGAACTGGGCTTCATTCACATTTCTATGGGATTTGACAAGACCCATTTCCAGGCTGGGATTGAAATGTGCTTCCTGCATGCACAGTTAAAAGGATTTCTACTCATGCCTTTCTTGTTCCTTACGCTACTCCAGCTCTGAGTGGTATAAATAAAATCAGTGTGATAATGAACGTGTAGTCAACGCGAGGAAGTGCCAGGATGGAGCCGTGATCTATCACTATGAATGCAGCACATTTAATCCTGATGTGCGATCGCTCACTTGACAATGGAGGTGGATTGAAGTTAGACACTACCAAATCAAGTAACTGGACTAATGAAGCGAGGAAGCAGTTAAGTGATTTTCTGGATAATTGACCCACACCCTAAACGTAACCCAGGACTGACAACTAATGCAAGCCTCTAGATTTGCCTGCCTTAAAAACACAGAGCTGCCAAGTATGAACCCAAATATTAAAGAAATGTATGTTTTAATGGAATCAGGTAATTCCCCTGTAAATTCCCAATCTGGTTAATAGACTTCCTGGCTTTCGATGTTTTTGTATTGCAATTAATAGAGCCTTTTGTGTACCTCGGTTGTGAACATCAAACATCTCTAGCACAGTGTTGAATGTGCAGAAGATGGAGAAACAGTGACAAAGCTGTAGACTGAATTCAGGGCCTGCTAGTTTATTATTCAAGTGTCTGTCACACTTCGAGCTAGGCTGCTAAGTGTGATTGCGTGTGATATTGAAATGAACAAGTCAATTTGGATTTGAATCGGGCGTGCAAGAGGGTTAAGGAGCGTCTTTAATTCATGCTTCCCGTCATCTGCAATCTGACTGTCCACGTGCACATCCCTGTCTTCTTCTGGTTCATAGATCTGCCTTCACGTCTACCTATTGATGCTCAGCATACTGGATCTCGAGGTTAGCAGGATGCCCTTTCACAATCTGTCTCTCAGCATGGATTCTCATCTTCATTTCTACTGATGATCTGCTGTTCCGCCCAGCCTTATCTGTCTTTTGATCGGTGTCTTTCTTTCTTTCTTTCTTTCTTTCTTTCTTTCTTTCTTTCTTTCTTTCTTTCTTGTAACACCTGTTATAAAGCTACACTGTCACTAACACATGGTTAAAATGTTATTCATCAGTAATGCCCACTTAAATTCAAATAAAGAGCAAAGCATCCTTTTTCTAATAGACTGCAAGCTTCAGTTATTGCACGGAATGACCTTTAGCTGTAGATTGTCAGTGAATTTCAGAATTACATTTTAGTTATTTTTTGCTCTTTTGAAAACCGGCTTGATTCTTTGCAGTATTTACAAATAATAGCGTAATGTTTCTCAGCCGTTCCTGTAATTTAGTTTTTTTCTTGGTAACAGAAGACTATTTAACATTGCCGCAGGTCGAAATAAGTAATTAGGTAGATCTCAGAAGACTGATGTACTTTCAAATCTATTTTCTTACCTTGTATTATTAGCTTAAGCAACGGTATCATACACATGCACGCTTCTTTTGTGCAGAAGATCTTTTTTAGGGTGTGTAGATTTCTTAAAACCAGCGCTACCTAACCATTTCCTGTTCTGTGGGTCACACCGTATGATTACAGTTATACCTACAGAGTAAAATAATCAAAGAGATCTTCGGCACAAGAACATTTTTCCAGTGATAATGTTTCTAGTTTTGATAAAGGTTAAAAGATATACAAATAAAGAATGTGTTAAGACATGTTAAAGACAACTAGAAGATTTTTCACTTTGAGCTAAATTGATCTTTTAAAGCTGGATAACTGCATATGAAGCACAAGAGCAAAGGCAGATTTAATTTAAAGAAATGAATGATACTGCTGCAGACCCAGAGGAATAGCGCAACAAAAACATGAGCAGGTTCAATTGAATTAGCGGTGGAAGTTGCAAGGAAATTATCTCACTGGAGGAAAACAGTAGCTCTTGTTAAAGTCTCTACTCTTCCCTCAAAAATGAATTTTGTCTTCAAAAGAGCTTCTCTTCATCGACTCTGCCTGCTCATAATTCCATTGGAGGATATACAGGATATACAGGTTCTGTATAGTTTTTTTAATTAAAAGACCAGATATTTGGAGATGCACTGTACAAACATTTAACATAAAGCAGACTCTGTTATTGATACCATACAACATTCTGAAATGTCTTTGCATCGGATGGAATGGACGTCACATTAAAATTACACTTTTTAATTTGTACATGCTCTACCCCCCTCCCCCTCGCCAGACTGGAAACACTGGGCTGGCTGTACCTCTCTTGTTGTGGGCGTGCTGCAAGTCAATTATCCCTGTGCCGGTACATTGCCTTGCTAGACTACAGCTTTTCAGCACTGCCCTTCACCCCATCCACTTACTGTCACAGCCAGTGGCGAGGCATTGCTAGTGTCTCTAGCATAAGAGTACCACAAAAAAAAAAAAAACAGCAGTAAGTAAGCCTTACAGTAACCCTGCCTGTCCATTTCAAAGCATGGAGCCGGGGGAATGGCATTTTTTCTTTTCGTTTTACAGTAAATGAAATATCTGAAATGCTGTTATCAAAAGCCGGAACAAAATAAGCAAGCACATGAGGATTTACCAGTCGAGCCCAGCCTTTCCTAGTAAGTTGGAACAGACTGTGCACCGTCTCTGTCAAGTTCAAGTCATGTTTAAGAAGTTACAGAAGCAGCAGGATCCTGACCGGCAAATAAAACAAACAACAGATGATGTGCCGCAGCTGGGCCGTCCTGCAGGCGAATCATTTCTAAATGAGCAAGAACCCCACGCCTGCACCGGCTCCCTACATCACTAGAGGCAACACTGCCATGAGTCTGAACCCACGATGAAGCCCTGTGGAACAGTCACAGGTTAATGGACTGGCATTTCTCTCCTATGGAGCCCTCAACTTAGTCCTCAGTGTGGGGATCCTGTGTCACAAAATCATTAACAAGTTTTGTAATAATAACAAAAATTTTTTTTTTTTTTTTGCTCCTTTCACAAAAACAGGAGTAATTGAAGATAGGGTTTAAAAACACTCATCGCACACACAGTCTGCCTGAATATTAGGTAGCATTCAGGTCAGAAATTGTGCCTTTTCTTGTAGTGTTCCTGAAGAGTTCCAGTTGGTTGTTTTTAAATAGCGTTTAATCAGAATTTGCCAAGGAAACAAATTACCAGGGCAGGAACTTATACATTACCTGCCTGTACAAACACTGAGCCAAGTACTAAGAGTGGCCGGGAGAAGTGTTCAGATGGCTAGCAGCAGCATGGGTCTGCACTCAAACACATTCCACACCTCTTTTCCTTATTCAGCTAATATTAGCTCTAGCCCATCTTCCCTATAAGGCTGTATGTTCTTGTACTGCCTCGTGATATAAGACTGCTGTACACTCATCCTGCATTGAATGGACCTCTGTGTTAACTACCCCCACCACACCGCCACCTTGGTGTCTATATATATATTCTTGCATTGTTTAACTTTTGTTGCAATCTACTTAACAGCAGCCTGGTTTATTGAAAGCACTCTCTGTTTATTATTTGGGAGTGCTCATGATGTATGTAATAAAAATTTGACAGTGCCCTGTCAAATGAGCAGAATTATTAGCTCAAGGGGCTCCTGAGTGGCGCATCTGGTAAAGGCCAGGGTGTCCTCGGGCTCACCGCGCACCAGCGACCTCTGTAGTCTGGCCGGACGCCTGCAGGCTTGCCTGTAAGCTGCCCAGAGCTGCGTTGTCCTCCGATGCTGTAGCTGTGAGGTGGCTGCATGGTGAGTCTGCAGTGTGAAAAAAAGTGGTCGGCTGACGGCACACGCTTCGGATGACAGCGTGTGTTTGTCTTCAGCACTCCTGAGTCAGCGTGGGGGTGGTAGCGGTGAGCTGACCCTAAAATTAATTGGATATGCCAAATTGGGAGAAAATAATAAAATAATTGCTGATTACTAAAAAAAAAAAAAAATGAATTATTAGATCAAGTGCTAGAGCACCATAGCTTTATCAGGAAGCAATGGCAGCACAGTAGATTTGGTACAGCATTGGAATACTGCACTGGGAATTTAGGGCCAATGGTCAAGGAAGCACAGGGGGGCAGCAACGAGGGTATGAGCCATTGATGGAATTGCACCATAGTGGTAACATTATAAGACAAAACAACGGCATCACAATGGTAATACATTGCACTACCGTTCCATAGATGTACTGTGTTGTCATTGCTGCCAGTGCTGTGGTCTGCTAACAATTCTGCTTAGGTTTTTATAGAGTAATATACCGCTATTAAGTATTATGAGGTTATCCCAATGGTATTGTTCAAAATTGTCTGCAAAGTTTGGTCACAGACGTGATCCATCATCAACTACCTTGCATTGTGTATTATGCATGACATAGTGATGAATAATTATGGCCTGTCTTTCAGCATCAAATCTATATATATATTGGTAACTAACCATGTCTATTCACTAACTTTGCATACATCGGTTTATTTATAGTCATAAGAAGAGAGTGGGCTACTGTAGTGCTCTGCAATTTTGTTCTATGATTTCCAGCATCCTCTGTGCTCATTGTGCCTTTGCTACAAGGTTATTGTTCAGTGTTTCTCAAGTACGGTTCTGCCTGCTTCATATTCCATTCAATTCGCCTCCTCTGCAGCAAATCTCATTATAACCCACACACAACCTGCCTCCCCAACACTGCTGCAAGTGCTATTTTTGAGTGTGTCGCAAAGCAGGTGACAAACATCTGTGCAAACTTTTCTTACAGGCTGCAGGGAGGGAGGCAGAAAAAGAGTAACAAATAAATGAAATTGCGTGACTCAAATCTCAGAGAATCGATGTACGGTAACGTAATTACTGCATCCTTCTTTTCTTAGTGTAGAAACCTACGTTTTTCAATTTTTAACCATTTCTATTTGCTAGTTATTCTAACTGTTTCGATTCGATAGTGGTGTGCACGGCGTGTTCTGGTTTCTTTTTTTCTTAGCGTGGTCTCTTGCAGGTCGACTGCAGTATATACGGTGGTAAAAACCTAGGAAAGTGTAGTAAAGCACAGTAAAATAAAGCATGGTAAATATAGATAGGTATAGATAAGTATGGTAGACATCATGGCAAATGCATGGTGTAAGGACAGGGGAAAAGCCTGACTAACAAAATTAGCACCAACAAAGACAATGAAAATACAGTAAGATCCACAGCTTTTTAAATAGTGTATCCAAACAAGGGTAGCTTTGTAACCCTGTGAAGTAGCTCCTAGCTGTGTCGGGGTGGTGTGTGAGTTTATTAAAGAATGGACTGAATGCTTTGAAAGTATAGCCCTAGATGTGATACTGGGCCATCAGGATATACTTGGAATCTCAATGGGAGATTCTTATCAGCCTGAGCACCCACTGCAGGCTGGTTAAGTAGCACTTTTGAGAAAATGAACAAGTCTTGCAGTTCTGTGCAGAAAAGTGCTGAGACAAGACAGTGGACACATTACTGTTGCTATTTCAAGCTTCGTTTTTATGGGTATGTCTTAGATATCTTGTGAAGGTGTCATGACTTCATGCTCCACTCATTATGGCTGTTGTAAGGCTGGGAAGTTCGCGCTGGGGACTAGTCATTGATTGTTAACAAGCAGCCTGACGCCTGACTTATAGCGTTTGACTGAATGTGCTGCCCATTAACTGAAGCTCCGCTGAGGGGAAAGGGAGGTTTAACCCACAGCGCTTTACTCGCAGTGCAGAAATGAAGCTGCTGTCCTACCTGTTTGTAAGAGTTCACTGCAATAGGAAAACAAATCTCTTGAGTCTGATTTAGGAATATGAAGATTTAACTGATGATGGAGAGCTGCTGCAGTTAACATAAATACTGCAATAATAACGATTGAATAAAAATGCTGTGAGCGCAGAGCAGCTATTTTTAAATTCTAATTCTAATCATCTCAGTGGTACTGAAGTCAAAGTTAGCGGTCCACTGCCTGCAGTACAGTTCCTGTTTTCTGTTGGGTTTATCTGTGTAGGTCCTGGCGTTTGGAGAATAGGAATGGGTTTCTTTCCCTCGCCTGCTCTGTTGCTGTTGTTTCTGAAGGACAAGCCATTTAGCTGCATGATTAAGCAGTCCTGAGGCTGCGTTGCTGTGCCCTGCGAGCACGTTTTCAGATCTCAATTACTGGCATTTGCAAAGAAAAGAGCATCCATTTGTCTCTGACTTCTTGCATCTCTGAGCCCTTGGCCAGAAGACAAAGCTGTCGCCTCGCAAATTGAATAACGCTGCCTCACCCGGCCGCTGCTCCCAGAGAGACAGGGTGGGCAGAGAGCTCTTCTCAAATACGGCAAGGCATTGCTTTAAGGCCACCTCAATATAAAGAACACCAATTCTTTACATTCCCGATTTGAACCTATTGACAGTGAAGTCACAGTAATATATTAGAGCCAGCCCAGTTTAAAGAATGAAGGAAGTGCAGCTTCGACTAAACATTACCAGAGTACAGTTATAATGGGGCTGACACAGGAGTTAAACTGCAGTGTGGAAAAGTAATGTTAAAGCTATAGGGCCGGATGGGTCAAGGTTTGTATGCCAAATTGCATCAAGGTTAACGGTACAAAACTACTAACGAACGGCATACTTTGGAGTCTTAATGTAACTCACTGAGCGAGCTGTTGCTTGTTTTGTAACATTAACAGTTGGGGTTTCCTTTAAGATGCAGATTGCGTTGTAGAGCAGTGTAGAGGTGGGTATTAATGCACAGCCCAGGTTGTTATGTCAGCCTGGTACAAGCAAGCAGCAACCCAGAAGAAAAGCAGATTAAAGGGTTTCCAAGATAAGTAGCTGAGGAATGGAATTCCACACTCTCCTCAATCTGTCGTGAGATTTCAGGAAATCAGAGGCTTGCTGTAGACCAAGCTGTCCGTATTTTCCATCTCTACTCTGATCAGAGTTCAAGGAAAAAACCAAGAGAAAACTGCAGGTGAAATTGCTGCAAACGAACGCAAACGACAGTGGAGTGTGTGCAGTTAAACTGCACTGTGGCTGTGCTATTGGGAGGGGTGTGTAGGGCATTCAGATGACTAGCTATGCAGGTGTGTTGCAGGTTCCCAGGGCTCTCTCAAGAGGAGCGAGTGTGTGGGAGCTGGGTGATGCTGCCTGTTAACTCACTGCCTTTCACGTATTTCAAGTGTAGTGAGTTTGGTGGTCTCAGCATTGGTCCACATTACAAAACCCCCCAGTTCAGCACAAGCATCAGTTTCTGCTTGGGTCAGGTCAGGGCTGAGTGATTGAGGTGCGCTGGCTTGCAGAGCTGTGCCTGTCTGTAGCCAGCACTATTTACCCTTGGACATCCATATCATTCATATCAGCTGTGAGAAGGCACTTGCTGAGGGGTTTGGCTGCTTGATTTGGTGTCCTTCTAGTTTCACCTCTGATAACCACTACAGTGCGTTACAATCCATCAATACAAGTTCAGAGAGGCGATCAATTAGAGCACTGCTGAAGCCTTGCAATAGCTCAGCAGAAAGCCTGCCCAGTCAGCCTTCTGACAGTGACCCCACACAGAGGCAGGCAGATGCTTCCATCCCAGCAGCTACAGCCTTCTCCTGCAACGGGGTTGCGAGGGAGTGTGACTCGAAGCTTCCGAAGCACATGGAAAGTGAATCAGAGGGACGTTATTTTTTAATCATGCTGAGGAGATAGGAATCTGCCTGGTACTAAGAGGGTCAGGAGTGGGCGGGTATTTAATTGGCTCAAAGAATCTCCCTCCCTCAACTCTTGTTAGACATCACGCAGTACAGGAAAGTGTTTTTTTTTTCATTTTGTTAAGTGAAAATGGATTGAAGGGAACATTGTCAGTGTAGGTACTCTGATTATGTGATTACTGAAACAGCCCTCTGCCTGGATTTTTAAATGATGTTTGTCAGGGATTTGTTACTGTACTGTGCAGACGAGGTGCTGCATCATGCTTGTCTTTAGAGTAGCCTAGAAGTGAGAGATAGCATGCTAACCCTTACGAATGTTTCCCACGACAGATCACTGCCTCTGTTTCCAAAGAGATGCTAACCCTTACAAATGTTTCCCACGTCCATAACACTGCCCCTGTTTCCAAAGAGAGGGACACAAAAACCCTAATTCACCCGTTTGCCTCTCCGAAGTCTACGAGTTTGTGTCTCTTGGAAGTGAATCAGGGCTGCACTGTGGTTAGTGGTAAATGTTTAATCAAAGGCAGCCCACCCGCCTACCCACCTCCCTTTACACAACTTTAAATGTTGCCTTTCTTCCCTTTTGCGTCACTGCGGGGAAGGTTAGAAGTTTAATCGATCCCTCGAGTGCAGAAAACACACACAGCCCCCAAAGGTAAACGGATTCAAAGAGGATCTGTGTCCAGCAGGGCGGAGAGTGATAATGGAGACATATTGCGATTCATATTGGAGTTCAACACCGAATGATGCTGATGTTGTTTTTTCGCTACCAAAGTATTAGAATGTAATCTGACAAATTAAACTCTCATATGAAATGCCCAGTAACTTGTTTTTGTTGGATCCTCTGAAGTATGTGTATATGCAAAATAGAAAAACAGTGCTGGTTTGAAAGCTATTTAAAATTCTCTAAAAACATTGATTTCAAATGTAATTTTAAAATCTGTATTATAAATAATATATTTATTTTCATTTTATATTAAACATGTTTTTCAAAAGTGTATGTAAGTTTGGTGGCAACGCCAGCATATTTGACTTCAGCCTTGCATAAACAGCATACCGCAATGCTTGATGCTAACCAGCCGTCCTTTTTAGATTTCTTTTTTAATTAGGAAATGATTCCACACATGCGACTTTGCTTTGCAGAATTTAAGCAGCTCAAAATCTCCTTGTGCTTCTGCCATATTTTCTTTTGTGCTAGCACTGCTTGCATTACGAGTTCTCTCGGGAAGTGATTATCTCGCGAGTTAATAGCTGACACTTTCCAGTAGACGTTTCCCTGAATACCGGTATTGTATTGTCTGAAGAATATCGTAATATATCGGTATGTTAGTATTATCACGCACCCCTAATGTATTGCAAACCTCTAAACACATTTCTACCCATTTTTCTCATCAATATGAAACCAAGTTCTTAGAATCTCACTATATTCTTACTATGAATTACTAATAACATGACATGACTAAAAGCAAAACTCTATCTATTATAGATATCTCACTTTGTACATCCTGTGCTGTATTTTCTGTGCGGCGTAGACACGGATTCTGGTTTAATTATTGCAACTGTGTTGACCATGATTGTTTTATGATCAGTGTAACAATGACATGGTGTTGGGCTGTATTACCATGAAAATAGTTTAATGTTTTAACCAAGGAAAACACATATTTTAAAATGCTTCATATATATATATATATATATATATATATATATATATATATATATATATATATATAATAAAATAGGGGTCAAGATCATTTCTTACATCGGACATCAGGGATTGTTATGAATAAACCATTTTAATGAAAGCTTAAATTATTGACGTTAGCGATAGGCTTAATACCACACTGATACAACAAAGTAATGAAGTTAATTAGTAAGCGTTTGCAAGTCCTTTGGTTATTAACAGTCTGTTGAAGCAGATCTTAATTAATTTAACAATTTTGGGACAGAGTTGGTGGGGGCACTTACGAGATTGACGCAGGTCGCACATGACCAGGGCACCTCTTTTAAAAAGTTTCCCTTGGTCAATTTGCACAGGAGTTTTGCAGGTTGCCCATTTCCTACCCTGTACTGTGCATTTAAAGTGTTTATCCTGGTTAACTGCATTTTTCACCTTGCTTTTCTACAATTCGCCTTGCATGCTCGTTCTGTGCCCTGCATTCAGCGTGCTTTTGCTATGCTCTACTACACTTTCCTATTCTTCTACCAGGACAGACTGCAATGCGCTTTTAAAAAGGACAGTCCGTCTATCGTTTGATAACCGGGCGCTGGTCTCCTTGATTCTCACAAGGATGTAGGTTTGATTACGGCAGTTGTGTTAGTTAATTGCAGTTACCTTGCAACAGGTATCCTTATCACAGATGTTGTCGTTTTGTCATGTAGGAAGTCTTTAAAGCTGCTGCAGAGCCACATTAAAAAATGAAATCACAGCCAAAATAGTTTCCTGATTATGAAATGGTATCTGGTGAAGAAGAAGCAGTGTATTTTAATGAAGTGGCTTTTCATTAAAAAAACAGATGATGTATGGACTTGGCGCCAAACCCACTAAGAATAATTTGATAGAGAAGTCATCTTGTTGTTAATGTTGATTTAGGCTCACTGGTGACATTGCGTGACATGAAGGTCTTGCAGATTCAGAGTGCAGCACACCTGCTGCAGAGGCTCTGATGTCAGGGAAACCACAGCGGTTGGTTTTGGTTGAGACTCACTCACCAGGTGCTCTTGAGAGAGCTGTGATCTTTATTCATACTTCAGTCACGCAACACCCAGGGGTTTCACCCCAGCACCTCGGACCGATTCACAGAGCAGTTCAAACACTGTCCATCACGGTTTATACACAGGCTTTATTTCAGGACGTTTCTTCAGCTGATAAGAGGCAGGCTTGGAGTGACCTGCAGTGTAATCCCTGCCAGTCTACTTTTGACTTTAAGTCTTATTGCTTAACTAGTGAAGGATTACAGAAAAGTGAATTTTATAGGATTTGAAATGCATTACCGAGATGACGTGGGTGTCATACAGGAGATGCACTGCCCCCTTTCCAGGGCTCAGCCTGATCGGATTAGTATTCCATCCTTCTGTCATGCTTTAGCATTCCCCGGTAAGGGATTGGGACATGTTTAAATACAGCAATGGATTTTATGTACGCTGCTGCAGTGTGCCAGGTTTTGTTAAATAGAAATTATTGAAAATTATAATACCTCCCATCTTTTAATAGTAATTTTACGGTTTCGACATGCTTTTCCTCTTCTGTATAGGCATTTACCATAGATTCTAGATCTGTTCTTTATCATGCATTCATTTTGAGCTGTAACACTTTGCTGTGCTTTCAGCATAGAAACAAAAGATCAGGTTGGTCCAGTAATTATTAATATCACTGCTGCAGATGTGTTTCAGCAGATACAAACGGCATGTAGGGTTCTAGACAGGAAGGGGTTAACCAGCCAGCGTATTCGCTCTGAATCATTTTTAACGACATTTCCAAGAGAAACAAACGTCACAAGAGCAGAAGTGGGAGAAGTTGGTTGTTTCAGATCAGCAACAGAGCTTGCCTCACTAGCACTGTGGTGTTAATGGGTTGCAGTTTGTGAAATTCTGCTGTGTGTTTTTCACATCCCCCAGATCTGTTTCCAACAGGGTGTGCGCCATGCCATTTAAAGAAGTCTGTTTTGATGTATTAAATACTATTTGATATCTGGCCATGAAACTGTCATTGCTCTAGAGACATTTCAGGCATGCTGAGGTTCTCGTTAAACATTGTGATCAGAAACATGTAGGACTTTATTTATTTTTTTTGTCTTGCTGTTCTGACACAGTATTCCAGCTGTACTTGAAATACCCAGATTGAACTCTAGAGGGCAATCTCGATTACAGACTTCATTGGTTTTATTATAAGTAGTGTTAAGCGTTTTCGGTTTTTATATTTTCGGGTGTTTCCGGGAGTTTATTTTACATATATTAAAATAGGGATGAAATCGGTAAAAAAAAAAAAAAAATTAATTGAAACTGCACTAAAAATTTGGGGGAAAACATCTCAGTATACACACTTTACATGTGGAATATGATGATATGATTAATATGTCCCTGGCATGTATGATGAAGCAGAATTTGTGAAAGTCGAAGCCACATTTTCCCAAGTTAGCTGATACTTTGATAACATTTGGGCAGTGCATGAGCCTTTCTAACCCTTGACATGCTCTCTGTTACCAATTATCTGTTAATTGTGTAAAGAGCAATGTAAACACAGAGTGATGAAATCGACCAGGCGATTCAATGCTCCTTAACCCTTAAGCTGAGGGAACACAAAGCCACTTTTTCAGGAACAGCGGCTGAAACATGGTTCCAGGAAACCACCGGGAGACCTAGTTTGAGGCAAATGTGCTGTATCAAACCCCAAGTCTCCCCTAGGTTTCATGCCATGCCATGAAACCCAGTCTCCTGAAACCAAGTTCCAAATCACAAAGCGGCTTCGTGTTCCCTCAGCTTTAGAGGTGCTTCCTGTGCCAGTTGTCTGTCAGGTTTCCATGGTTACCAAAGCAAAGCCCTAATCACACAGCTAATTTGGCACATCTCTATTGGATACAAAGAGGGTTTGCCTAAGCCCCTCCACCCCCAGTACAGAGTGATTCAGAACTGTTAAATATTAAACAACACACTGTATCTCCACACCGAAGCAGATTTGACATCATTGCTGTGTCTCCTCTAATCCCTGTGTCTGTGGAAATGCAGCTTTAGGGTGGTCTGCATTCTCATCCTAGGTTTATTGTGCTGAACTGGTGTTACAGATGTGCAGTTAATCACAGCATGCTGTCGCTCTCTCTGTTCAGTTTGAAAGGAGAGCCTGCAAGGGTCTGGATGAGTCTGTTTGATGTAATTGAACTGCTGTTAAACTGCACTATAACCACCAATAGAGAATGAGGTCACCCCAATACCGATTTCTGCAAATCTGAAATGAAGATTCAATTTAGCATTGAAACTGGATTCAAAATGTATGCCAGAGAATCAAAATATGCACATTATCACATGTGAAATGAAGCCATTTGTAACACATGCAGAAAATATTAGGTCATAGAGCCAGCTGCCCAACGTGTATATTTTACAGTGTAAAAGCATTTTATATTGTTATTTGCTCTGGACAGACAACCGTGTCAAAAGTGGGTAAAGATTAAGGAACAGGTGTGGGCTATGGCTGTGCTTATCACCATTGAACCTAAGAAATGGTATCAGTTTGCAGCTGTAGCTGAAGCACCTTCGAGAACCATCTAGATGGCACTGGTGAGCACGTCATTAAGCAGAACCTGTCATGTTGCAACAAAATGAACCTAGCTGTTTGCCCCTGCATTAAAATACTCTGAATTGCAAAACGGCCAAAGTGCATTTAAGGTGCACTTCCATTTGAAGCCGCAGAATCGTCAGTGATGTCTCGGTCTGTAATTATGGCTAGAGCAATCTACTGTGGCCCACGCCTATTGTTAAAGTGCGTCTGTCTGCGGAGATGTAACATAAAGGATCCTAAATTACTGAGTGACTCAGCGATTAATTGAGAAGCTGCATTCTCTTTCGCTAGTGAATTCTTAGCATAATGCCCGTCACTAGAGAAGGCGGATGACTGTGAAATCCTTTGATTACTGATAGAGTCTCTCTGGATCTTGGCTCATTCTTCCTTCACATATCCTTCCATGTTGCTATGATCCACATGGGTATGAGTATGTGTGTAAGCTGAGGCGTAAGTGTGTATTAGTATGTGTGGGGGAGAGAGTGAAGATTATTCACTGATCCTGAAATACTGCTCCGTAATCTTTACATCTGTGACTCACACTCACAGCCAAACTTTCATGAAACTTTAAAAACTTTTACAAAAAAGTGCTACTTTGCAAGACTAATAAGAAAATAATGTGTACTGTATGTAAGAATTCTTTTCTACTTCATTTTCTGTTAAATTACTATTAAGATTAATTTTTATTTATTTGGAAGTACTGTATGCTATAGGAATTGCTAAGAGTTTTTATATACGGTCAGGGTACTGAATTGGAGTTTATTTTGATTTCCTTTTTTTAATGTAGTTTTACATAGACAGAGACACTGTGGTGATCCTTAAAGCAGGGGTGGCGAAAGTTGACCATTTTGTTCCACCCCTGGTCTTTGTTCCAACCCTGTTCTAAATGGTTTTATTCAACCAATTAAACATGCATCCAGACCCTGAAGTAGTTAATTATCTCATTTTACCTGTTAAATCTGGAGTGGAATGGCCCTCCAGGACTGGGATTGGACACCCCTGATTTAAAAGTTGATCATGGTAAATGTATGCAATGATTCCCATGCTTTTCCCCTTGGTTGTATACAGTATGTAATTTACAGTGCCTGTCGTGGTTTGCCATGTCTTCACTGTGTTTTATTACACTTTGCTGTGCTTTTACCATGGTATACCGCAGTCACTATTTAAAAGGGGAACCGTGTACTGGCTCTAGTATAGATTAACAATGTGTAATTTTCCACCTTTCATCAAACTCTGCTTTATGACTGGAAGGCTACAGCAGAAGGAAGCGGACCTTGTTTGTTTGTGTGTGGGTCTGTGTGAGTGTGTGTGTGCGTCATTTTGTTTGTACATTTGTGTCTCGGGGCAGTGGCACTACAGTACAGTACAGCCTTACAAGCCTGTGTCTAATTACTAAAAGGTTTGTGAAACGTTCCATGCAGATATGTGATACGTGCAATTAAACAAAACAGTAACAGAAAAACAGAACTGGTTTCGATGCTTGCCATTCCTGAAGAAAGATCAGTTCTCCTTCAGAGGAAACTGTGAGAGACTGTTGAACTGAACCAGGACCACACAGTGAGTCACATGGCCCCGGGTGGCCCTGGGTGGATACCATGTTAAGGGCATTCCTCTACGTAATTTATTGAGGGTCCCATACATAGTGATCTACTGTGCAAAGCATGCTTAATCTTGGGGAAGTGAATGCAAGACTATCACAATCAATGCATTTGTCTTGTTGAACACCAGTAACTACTGCAATGCTTCACCCCTTAAAAATCCTGAAGAATTCCAGTGATACATAAAGCAGACTACTGAGTCTATTGATTACAGCTATTAGACTTAGAAACTGGCTCAATCCATAGACGTTCTCGACCAATGGCAGCATCTGCACCAATTCTAAAAATATCTTATGTGACACTAGTACATGCAGCAAATCTAAACTATAGTTTGGGAAAAAAAGTGAAGATAGGCATTGTTCTGCCTGGAGGCATAATAAAGGTTCAGTACATGTTGTATAGTAGGCCTGGCTAGAAAACTATCCACTGCAGGTAAATCTGCATTCCCTCATATACTGTAAAGAATATAGAAAACGAGGTAGTGTATTTTATATGGGAGAATGAACAATAATTACCTTCAGTGGTCATTTTCAGGCTCTGGCCCGGATATCTACGATCCTAATAAAACACCCTTAAAATGCCTCTAGGTAGCAAACTGTCTGCAGGGGTCTATTGTAAGATCTCTCACCCCTGAATGTTGCCTCATTGTTGACTGTCGTTAGGGTTGTGTCAGCTCCATGAGTTCATCTCGAGGGAAAGCCAGTCTTTGCACGGTACTCAGGTCATGATGTTTCTGATGAGGGAATGCACTTACTGAATGCTAACAGGGAAATGTTTTTAAAGTGGAAGTGGAGACCTTGGGGATGCAAACACCCACAAAAGTCGAGTGCTGATGTACACTAGCACAGTGCTGGAGCATTGTAATAATACCATGAGCACAGTGCAAATCACAGCAAAGTGAACAAACGGATCTGAGAAATCGTTTCCATTCCAACTGCTGTGGTAAATGAGTGGGTGTCTAACGTCAAGGAGGTCATGCTTAGAATGAAGTTTGTTGATCAAGCTTGCAGCCTGTGTTTGTTACTACATTGAGAGTGTGTGAATTCAACAAAAGATGTGTTTTACCATTAGGATTGTTGTCCCCTGGCAGGAATTGATGATTGAAAAAATATATTTGTACTTCAAAACAATATTATTGATAATATCAGAGAAAGTGCATACATATAATTCAAAATTACAATTCCTGTGCAAAGCATACTTGTGCAAAGCATACTTAATCCCAATAAAGTGAAATCAAGACTATTACAATCAGCAGATGCGTGTGTGCTGGTGTGATTCAGATTAAAGCAAAAACCACAGATATCAGTCTTGGATTATAACGTGATTCATTTATTTCACCAGGGATTGGTTTAAAACATGCACTGGTGTTTTAGCTAAGATTTTTTTTCTCCAGTTAACAAATTGCAACGTACAGTATTTTGATGTTCCTAACGACACAAAAAAACAACAATGCTGATGTTCACCGAAGCACGTAAATGACCCTAATTGATTCATTCTGGTAGTTTTGTAAACAGTTCTGCACCTGGTGTGTTTTTCTCGTGTTGACATGGAGATTTTAGCTATAAGTAAAAGATAACGGCACACCCACCCTCTGTGTGGTTCAGGGAATAGGGGTCCAATACCACCATGTTCAGAAAGCATTATTCCATTGAAGAAACATCCTGCAAACAAATCTCAGGGAACATGTCGGAGCAGGCGGGGGAGGAAGTGAAAACGTTGTTCAGCATGTATGCGGATTTATACACATAAAACCTTATAATCACCCCAGTACTCTCAGTCCCCATCAGTAAACTCTAATCTGCAGGTCATTATGTGATGCAAATGGGATATGCTGAAAAATTATAAAGCCAGAAAAAAAAAAATCACTCCGGGGGTCTGACTGCAATCACATCACGTGCCCCCCCCCCCAAAAAAAGTAAAAAACAAAAGATTCTCGGTGCAATAAAAGGGGGATCACCTCTAGCTTTAATAGTAGTACAGTATTTAATGTTAGATTTCGAAATGTCAAACTGTTCAATTTTTGTCAGGTTGTTGTTAAGTATATGGAAAACTACAAAGCTGTATGCAATTCAATATGTTAACGCAACATTATTCAGGTTTCATTCGACTTTGTGAAGCAAAATGAGTTCATTCTATATAAAGCCTTTGGGCATAGCTGTAGAGTAGCAGCAGTTTGGCCCCACAGTAACTGCAATTGTAAGGGCAGTTTGAGTTGAGACCACAGTAATAACATTCTCACTGCAGTTTTTATTGCTGTGACCTGCAGTCTAATTTCTCTTCATTTACAATGCAGTTTTATAGGGGCTGTTTCCCAACTTTCAGTAGCAGGTCACCAACCACAAATCCCACAAGTCTGTTGTTTAACTGTGGTCACTCAGTGGGAGTGCCAATATTTTATGATAGACCCCTTATATGGAGGTGAGTGTACCAAAATGTAGAAATAGTTTCTGTCCTGTGCACACGTATACTCAATAAAGGTGTTTTGAATATACCTTAATTTCTTCAGCTCGACAAAAACTGAAATAATGAAAGTGATCTGGCCAACCCGCATATCAGGGACTATCACCAATCTGTCACAATTCTGACAGGCTAAAACTTGTCTTTCTTGTGTGAGGGATGGGAGGAGAAGCGGTCTTCAGTAAAGGGACATTTGACACTGCAAATGTCCCTCCTCTCTTCGCTGAACTCTGAATACATTGGGTCACATTGTAAACGATCCGAAGTTCTCTATATGGCTGTCTTTCGCTCCCACCCTGCCCCCACGCCAGCCCGCCTCATCTATCTTGTTGTCTTTTTGCACAACTGGGTGTGTGAAACTAAAACCCCGAAGGGAAATGACTGTGCCTGACAACAAACATGCGGCCTATTGGCAGAACCGCGTCGCACTGGGGCTTGCTTGTGACGCGCACGATACAGCAAGAAAGTAGCAGGCGATAGGCTGGCCTGGGTCGCAGGTAGCCACACCTGCTGCCCTGAATATCTTTTCAACACATGCAACATTTTTCAGAGCTGACGGGATAGTTTAGAACTGGCAAACAAAAGAGAATCGCAAACTTACAGAACTTTTAACCAGACAAAACAATAAATACGTAGTGATTTGAAAGCTAATCGGATTTACTACTGGTACTTACAGACAGTTTGGGACAAAAAAAAAAATGGTACTCAAAACAGAGGACGGGATTGGTAAGTGAATTTGTTGAGTTCCCTTTATTGAAAATGACATTTATGAGTCTTTTGTGAAACCAGCGTTCGCATTTACTTGTTTGTTTTTGTTGGGAGCGGTTTGTACTTACACCATTTGTTTACTGAGTTAAAAAGTCAAACAGTTCACATGTGCTACCGTGTGGTTGAATGTCGCCGTGTTTAATGTTGGCTTTATTATTAGCGCTGTCTGTTTTATTGTTGCAAGGCATATATTGTTGAAGATTTTTAAATCAGAATTTAAGAATAATGTGTAGCTTACACCGAATGCAGTTTATTGTTCGCAAAAACAAATACAAAGCAAAGTGTGTGTTACTGTATCGAAACATTGTAACTTGGTATACAGAAATATTGAATACACTGATAAGATACATAAAATTTGGACTGCTAGTTGAACTATCAAAAGGGAAGTACAATATAATAATACAAAAGTTATGTCATGGTTACAGTATAATATTATTTTCTTAATTATAAGCTTAAATCTTGTTCCACCGAAACTTAGAAAGCTTTAAAAAAAAAAAAAGAAGAAAAAAAAATCGTTTTTCTGAAATCCAGCATGTGGTAAGTGAAACATCCTGTGTCCTAAATTTCAAGTAATTAATGATGATGTTTTTCTCTTGTAAAACCGAGGTGTAATCACACCAGTATAGTGGGTTTCTAGCGCTAAAATAAAAAAGCTTGGCAGACTGATAACACACAGCTTCTCACTCAAACCAAGTCTACAAGCTTACAAGGCAGTGCCATACAACATCATGCAAAACAAATCGGTACTTCATGATGAATTGCGTTTAATTGTATTGAACTGCAGGCCAGTGACTGTCATCATTCTTCAGGGTAAAAACAATAACCTGTTCAAAATGCTAAATGTACACATATTTTTAAAGAGAGTATGTGACTCCAAGAAGATCTGTATTCATTGATACCACAATGTCTATAGACTTCGACCAAGCTGTCTTTCAGCCCAGTACTGGGTGTATCGCTGTCATCATTTTAATTTAAAATATAACTTTCACAACGTCAAGGGGGTTATATTATCAGTACTGTAGTGGTAATAATAGCATATAGACGCAGGCAAAGAGCACTTCATGTTGAAATATTGCAGTATGTTTCTTTAAATTTAATTATAAACATACTGTTTCTACATCTTATTTGACAGGGTGGCAGCGGCACTGTGTACATTTTATATTTCTTTCATTAATAATTGATACTACTACTACAGAAAAAGAGTGCCATCGGGGTGTGTAAAAACCAGCAGTAAATGTTGTGGAATATGCCTGGTGCTGACTCCTAGCACTGTGAGTTCATTTAATTTGCGGCATTGTATATTTTTACCGACATACCAAGCCTCATTTCTACAGTCTGTAAAACGCCATTTGTCTGCCTAGTTAAAGCTCATCACCTGATATCTGAAAAGGGTGATGAACAACCTTGTGCAGTAACTACCGCTGCTGGTAGAGGGTAGATGTGTCTGGAATATATTGATCTTTGGGGATGAGGCAATGAAAGCGTTCCTTAGTGTTTCACTGATAATGCCCCACTTCCCTTAATGCTCCCGAGACCACAGATCCATGATGGGATGCAATCTCGAGGGGATTTAGAACAGAGGGGGAATGTGCTGTTCAAGGATACCTGCGACTCTTACAGGATGAACGCAGTGCTAGAAGAATAAATGGGGGGGCGGGGGGCGGCAATAGAAAATGCATACGATGCATAACTGCACACCTATTGTTGTGTTATTTATATGAAACCATGTCAAGGCTGCACCCAGTGTGATGAATTTAAGGCGGGTGCGTCCTTGCATTACAGCTGGAACATCATGTTCACTCCCCCCATTATGTTTGGATTGTTTTGGCAGAAAAAGCAAAAATACAGAAAACGTCAGGGCTTGTATTATCTGCAGGTTGTTTTTACATCACAGGCCAGTCTTGACGTGCAGTACAGTAAACAGGCTGTGCAGCTTTCCTAACTTGAATGTTTTGTTATTAAACTGTCAAAAAGCAAAGCAGCTTAAATCAATAATTCCATGAATTGAATTACTTTAAATGTATCCAAAAAAAGTGTGAGTAACTGACTATACAGCTATACAGTAAAAATGTGAGTGTCTTTTCATTTTCAGTATCTGGAATTTTTTTTCATAAAGAATATACAGCACTTACAATAATCTGCGTCATCAGGTTTCCATGCAGCTGTGTGAGGCGTCACCGCTGTTACAGGATATTGCCAGCTTACTGTTCATTCTATTACTTACTAACCCAGTTATCCCTGGTCTGTTTCTGTCTTCAGTGATTGGAATCATCACTCAAACGGATGAGTGATGGTGTTTTTTTTTTTTTTTTAAGTTGTCCTGTCATATAGGCCTATAGAGGTTTATCTACTGTCTCTCCACTGTAATTATGTACAAGGAATAAAGTGATCAACTTAGATGCAGTAGGTTGCATTGTGCTAGGTTTACAAGTTCATACTTGTAGCACATACCATAGACGTGACACATCATGTTAATTACACAAACATTCCAGAACTCTGATAATCCTTTTTTTTATTGTTATTGAAGGCACTGATTTTTGGTAGGAAAAAGTTCCTGTTGTTGACATGGGCAATGCTTTGTCATTCTGTGTTTACTTTCTGTTGTTCTTGAGTACAGATTGATTTGAGCAGCCATGGTTCTTGAGAAAGCGCTGTTGGTTTCTTGGTGTTTGAGACATTGAGAATTGTGAGACGGGGAAAATTCCTGATGCTATTGAACGCCACCCCTGAGACAGGAAACCCTCACAGATTGTAATCCAAAGAGGAAGTGGTGTCGAAACAAGACCCTTTTGCAAAGAATGTTTTTAGTGATTTACAGTAACAAGCATATTTATTAGTTTTGTATTCTACAATAAATGCCATGCTTTATGAGGCTGCTGATGCGACATGGATTTTAATATTAACATTACACATTAATAAATATATATTTAAGTGAAGACGTGAAACAGTTTATCATCTCAAATAACACACTGCTTTAACTCCTGTCTTTCATTGTGTTTTCACCGCTAACCATTGATTTTGAATAGACAACACTATAAGGCCCGAACGAGATACAAAATAAATATTCAGTCAGGTTGCGAGTCGGGAGGAAAACAGTGTGTTATTGATTATTCACGTCTGAATAATTGATACAGAGGGGCACAGAGAATTGGATGCAGTTTTTATAGCCTTTTCAGGCAACCTGGTTACCAACTTGGAGTGTTTTCCTAAAATGGGATTACAGATTAAATAGGCTACATTTAAATGACATCTACACAGGCAGCCGAAAAAAAATAAAATTTATTTATTTATTTATTTATTTATTTATTTATTTAATTGGGATTATAGTGTGTTAACCCGCATGTCACAAAAGGATTTTTTTTCACTTCTGTATGCCACTTTTGTGATAAAACCTGGTTATGATGTTATTTATGACAAATTACTGAGAGTATTTGAATCTGGCGATTACACTGTATGGAGGAGTGAGTGAGTGAGTCTCTCATTCTGTCCGTCTGTATGTCCCACACATTTTTACATGCATATGCAGTACAAGGTTATGGGTGATAACGTCACTTGACAGCTTTAAATGTGCATTTACAGCTGTGCCGGGGGACGTGTGTTACTGACGTACTTGTTTACAGCACATTACAAAAATAAGATATTTCATTCTAGATCCTGCAGAGGGAGCCCTCATCATAACCTGACTCCCTTTAAAAAATTTTTAAAAAGCCCAGTTATACAATGTGTTGGATAGTGTATTATGTTTATGCAAGGTAGCTGTAGAGAGCATGTTTTTTTCTTGTCCGCATTTTCTTGAAATGTCTTTGTTTATGACTGTAAGTCGCCCTGGATAAGGGCGTCTGCTAAGAAATAAATAATAATAATAATAATAACAATGCTGATCTCGGTTTCATGGAATGCTGTTCAGGACAAGTCAGCCCCTCAACTCTTTATCATTAAAGGATTCATCTGTTATATTGTAAAACATTGATCAGAATGAGAATCTAATACCAATGTGATTTTATTCAGCAAGTTAAATGAGCAGATATCCTATAGAGGTGCTTTCCAGATCCTAGTTTATTTTCACTATGCTGTTCAAATGTTTCTTGTCTTATGTGACGTGTGGGTTATTTGTGATCAAAGTGAATTCCCAAATGCACGGGAATGCCCGATAGGACTTCTCCCTGTACCAAAAAAAAAGGTTTTCAGTTTTGATTATCAGAAGTCACAGCCGTCACCCATTTTCATCACAGTTTACAAATCCAGTGTATTGTCACAAAGGTTGCTCTGACTAGACATGTTACAGCTTAAATAAGTTACTGTGGCTCTTTCTGTACCTCTGCTGAATAGGTGCTGTATGTGACATTAATAAATCCCTGTAGACAAAAATAATGTCAAATATAGATGCCAGCGCTGGTGTTTATTACACAGTCGTTTGTGTATGGTTTTATTTTTTATTAATGATTTGTACACATGCAGGCTTAAACACATAAATGTTGCAGTGCTGTATATAACTTTGATTATAAAGATTCCCAGTATATTACAGTTTAAATGGGGTTAACTTTGTTTATCCTATTTTAAACCTTTGAGATCTACACCTTTTTTATTATTTTGTTTAATTCGTGGTTGTCAGTTTACTCTTCCTGATAGACTGTTCAAATAAACAAGAAGATTCTGACAGCATGTTTATAGAAGAATGCAGCTGGCTGCTATACTGTGATTTGGACAGTGCTATGTAATGCAATGCTATTTATACATAGTCTCAACCATGTATTTGCTGCGTGACCCTGCCCTGGGGCAGCTTGCGTCACCTGAATTTCCCAAGTTAGAAATGTGACCACTAATATCCTACCTAAATACCAGCGTATGATCCCTGCATTTCACTGATTAGAGACAATGCTTCCGGGAGACGGATAATTACATTTCTCTAAAAATAATTGGTTTTATTTTTGTCAGATCCATGTCGTCGTCCTTTTTTTTTTTTTTTTTTTTAATTTATTTATTATGGGCTACCTACCCAGATGGATCAGTTCAGTTTGGATTTATTGAATTTGGATGGCAATCAGCATTTCTATTATTGGGGATAATTTGAAGTAACTAATGATGGAGACCTCTGTCTAGATTTACTGAGCTTTTGATTTATAAATGATAAATTTTTAAGAACCTTTAAGTGAACACTGTTGATTTCTATTTTTATAAAAAGTTTGCTTTCCTGTAAGGATCAGTGGTGCAAACCTCGCTCTTCTGCAAAAGCACAGCACAGCTTTATCTTAAACCCTGTTCATGTACGCGGTACTGACACACTACTTGGTAACTAAAAGAATTAACACAAACAATTGTTCTACCATTTGTTCATGAAAAATGACTTTTTTTTTATACTGTCATGTCACTGCAGGCCATTAATGAAATCTTCTGACTCCGTTCTAAGAAGCCCTGACTCAATTTCTGTTTTATTTAAAGTGAGGGTTGCTTGCAGGTATTCCCCTGGTATTTTACTGTGTCTCAGAAGTGACATTATTTTAATTGTGTGCTGTCCCCTCTTCTCTGAATATGCTTTTTTTTTTTTTTTAAAAGACAACCTGCCTTTGTCCTTGATCTGCTGGCTTTACAGAATAATCTGGCAAAATAAGGCACAACACAAATTCAGGTATATGAAGGGAGGGTTAATTCGTCTCCGTTCATGATTTAAAACCTTTCTTTTTCTAGTCCTTTTTTTTTTAAACTGTGTGGATTCGTGTGTGCTAGAGAGAGGAAGGGGGGGGGGGGGGAGCCACAGGGTGGAGCCTGCTGTATGCTAAACGCATTCACGGAAATAAGGAGAGAGGGAGGAGAGAGGGAGAGAGGGAGAGAGGGGTTTCAGATGCAGTTTAGCACGCAGGGCAGGCTTGATTATCTCGGCTCTGGTCAGTCCTCCTAGTGCAGGCTTCACTACTGGCTTGCTAGCTAGTTAACACACTGGACCGGTGCTTTGACCCTGCTCTTCTCCTTTGCCTCTCTGAATGATTCTCAATGGAGTCTCCTGGATTACGAAGGGGTGATTGCAGCTCCTGATCAGCAGAGCGATATTTGTGTGCCTCTATCTGTCTTTGGGACAGCGGACAGGTTACAAGGACACTGGGGTGGACTGAGTGAGGGAGGGGGGAGAGCGAGAGCATTACTGTACACCCTGTACACCCAGAGGGGGGGGGCCTCTCCAAGGGTAAGAGAATTGATTCTTTGATGTCTTCAAATTGGTGTTCGTTTATTGGATATCTGTTTGTCAGCACGGTTAGGCTAAAGCTTTGTATCGTTTAAGGAAATGGGTTGTTTTTATTTGAAGTACCGGTTATACCTTTTCTTGCTATTGTAGATATAAGTATTAATAAAATAGTGACTAGGCTGTAATACAGTAGAGTATATGTATGTTGTGTTCTGTAGACTTTACATGTCTTGTGTATCTCCGTAACATGCATGCTGTGATACAGCATACCCATGTACAGTTAAACATTGTCGCTTCTGTGTCTGTTTCTTTACAGTAGTGTGCAGTAATGCAATTTATATCAAGCTTTATTCAGTAAAGGGCTGATCATACTCCACTAGGATGGGTGAGGGGCTGTACAGTGTTATTTTCAGCAATGGAGAAGGGGTCTACAGTGTGGGAAGGCAGAGTTCTGCTACCTTGCTGCGTTCCGCAATTAGAGCCAGTCTAGCATATTACAATCTACTGTAACTAGCTGTATTAGCGTATTGAGTTGTACATTCACTTCAGATTGTGTTGGGATGTGGTGCTTTGCAATTTAAAAGAGCATTTCGGGAACGTCCCAGCAGAGACTGACACATTCTGCCACGGCATTACAAAAATCTATTCTATACATTCTGAATGGGCTAATGAGTGATCAAGGAAATGGGAACTTTTTTTATTTTTTAATTGGTATTGCAGATTAGCATAACCTTTTAATCTGAAAGGTTGCGTTTTTTATAATACTGGCAGCCTCCCTGCTGCTGTCACACGAGTAACTTATTCAAATGTGTGGTTTGAATCAAAACTTAAATGTTAAAGAATGGAACTAGTTTCTATGCATTGATATTTTGTACGCTTTGGCTAGATTGATTCCATATTCTACTCCTTTACATCCCTAACCAAGAGCTCAGCAAACTGCACTGCTCTGTGCATCCCGTATTTCTACTCTCATTAAAAAAAAAAAAAATGTAGATGACTTTTCTCTTTCCTGTGCTGATTAGAAGTTAGGACAAGTATCCGGATCCAGTGAAAGGATCTCTCTGTGTGTTATTATTTTAGACAGGGCGGCTTGCAGCAGCACCACCCACGTGTCTGTGTGTAGCAGAGAGAGGGAGATCGAGAGAAAGCATGCCGTCAGAGTGCTGAAATTCTCTAGGCTCTGCTACCTGCTGGGGCAGCAGAATGCTAATCATCTGTCTTGTTGGACCGGGGCTTTACATTTCTTTGTGTTTGGTGCGTCAGCTTTCAAGTCTCAAAGCAATACTCTGAAGCTGTGTTGAGTTTGTGCTGTCTTGCAGTTATGTTCACATTTGGTACAATATATTGCTGTCACTTAGCTTCGTTCTTCTAGTTTATTTGAAAACGGACCTTGCTGACTCTTCATTTTGGTTTGCATTGATTTTTATTTTTTTTTAGCTGGAGGAATGCACGTTGTGTGTAGGCTATTTGTATGCATGCATGCATTTGTGAATGTATGTGTCTGGCACAAATACATGGTCACACATGCATAACATGCCTAATTGCTATCTGTGTGTGACCAGGCATTTGTATCAGATAAGTGCCCAAGCACTAAGGCATGCAAGAACTCTTTTCCATTACCTTAAAATTAAACTTCTCATCATGTTTGGAGCGCTGTTCCTTTTTTTATATTTCTGCAGACATCTGCATATTTATACAATGCATGCAGTCACATTAATTTAATTCTATACCTGCTTTTGGGGCATGCTTATGGCCAAGCACAATTCTTAAGTCCTAGTTATCCCCAGCCCCACCAATCATCATCCCTCACCATCTCTGCCTTTCTCATGCACATGTTTGCTAGTAGATGTCTATAACAATTAAGCTTTAACTATAGAGTTTTTTTACTTGGTGATTTAACAAGTCCATCCATAACTTCATAAACTGAATCGTATCTTTTACTGTCGTTTGTACTGGATTCTGTTTGGAAGTCTGCAAAGAGAAGCTGAAGAGCCCAAGGAGAGCCAAGGGAGACTTGCTGACGTTTCCATGGAAACAGAAGGACCTTGTTTAGACATTTGTTTATGCTGGTTTACACAAAGGGGTACTGTGACGTTGTGGTATTTTATTATACAAATAAAATAAAAACCCTTTCTCCTCGGAAGGAATTGTCTGGTTTTGTTCTGGCAATACCTGGACAGACAGTCACTGCTTGTAACAATTACAATACAACGAGGAGTGGTGCATTAAAAAAAAACAAAAAAAAAACAAAAACTCTGCTTTACAGTATTTTATGCAATTAGTAGCATCACTACTTGATTATTGTTATTAACTCGGTATATACTTCAATTTCTGCCATGTATTGGACGTCTGGCCTACTTTCCTGTTGGTGTCCCTTGTGAAGGTCTGGACATTAAGGAAGTGATCTAGCGGGGAGGGGACACTTTCACTATTGCTAGGAGGCAGCGAAGGTTCATCTCTCCTACAGATTACACCCTCTTGATTTTCCCTGGTATTACCCACAGACCAGTCCCCACCCCTTGTCCCAGTCCTGACCTCTGTGCCTTGGGAACCACACACCCGGTGTCGGGGTTTCCAGTGTCTATTGCAGTGGCTTACACTGTGGGAACAGGAAGGCCGGGCTACAAGAACCAGGCTTCCAAGACCAGGAACTCTGGAGTTTATTAGACTAGTGCTAACCCTATACAAATACCGCATTCCTCACAGGGTCTTTTTATAAAGCTTTAGGGGTCCGGAGCTGCAGTGTTTGAAGTTCTGCTGTAGCGCTGAATGTACCGCTTATCTGGGGTGAAGCGGGCTGGTCTCAAGGACTCTTTGATTGTTCCTAAACAGCAGTGCCTCTAAATACTGCCTCTGAGATCGTACATATGTGTGTACCACGGTTAAGAAAATCAAACTGTAACGGAACATGTGGGCATTTCCTTCTGCAAAAAAATAAATATTGAGTAGACCCCTGTGTGTGTGTTAGCAATTTGGAAAAGATTGAGGTTATTATTAATAATGATAGTCTGTACAGTAGGTTGCAATAAAAGGAAGCGGTATTGCTCATTGAGTGACTGGAGAGGGAGTAGAATATGTTAGGATTGCACTCTGCCTGCCGAGCCTTGATATAATGTCAGATGTTCTCTTCAGTGTGATTGGTACTCTAACAGGTTATTTAAATGCCAGGTACATGCAAGTTAATTGCTGTGGCTGTTAGAGCTTACAAGCTCCTATTAAAACGTGGCGTGGCTCAAACTGCTCTGCAATGAAAGACTAATTTCCGGTTTAAAAAAAAAAATATATATATATATATATATATATTGGATTGTATGTGGTGTATTTCTAATTTTAGACCACAGGGTATACATTAAGGTTTTTTTTTTTCTTTTGACGGGTACCAGCTGTAGACTGTCTGATGAAATCCATCTGGTTTTCAAGTAGTAGAGGCAGTCAGGTTGCTATGGCAATAACAAGTGCTTGGAAACGCGCTGCTGGTTGTCAAGGTTACGAGCGGTCTTGAAACCTTACAGTGAAACATCTTAATGATGGCAAAGCTGCATTGCCACGATATTTGATGGATAGCAATCAACTATAAGGGAATGGCGGGGGAGTTAAAGACAAATCTAAGAGTAAATCAAACCGGGCAGAGTCAGACCCAAACTAACTTTATGTACCGTAATCTGTCGAGTATCCGCCCGTCACATATTTGCCCTAACCGTTTATCCACCATGATCAGTCTCTTCAGCAACGTTGGTTTAATTATTGAACAGAGAAGATTAGTCCAGAGATTGTAGATCCTACCAAAGTTTTCGTACACTGTGCTGTATGTGCTCTGTGCGCTGCCATTGCTGGTAGTGTCACGTGAGCTGTTCAGTGTGTTGAGATGTAAATAAATCCTGTTCGCCTGCGAGGCGTATCAACTTCCCCCTCCGTCTCGATCTCCTGCCTGTCACTCGGCAGCAAATGCACACGCCCACACGGCAGACGGCTACTGTCACAAGCATTAATACCCTGTATCTTTCTAAACAAGGGATTTAGAGGAGCTTCCTAATAAAAGCTGAATCTCAAAACAATAATTGTATGAATATAGTACTTACAGCTGTGTATAATGGTATTCATTTATCCATCACAGGATTCATTTATCCATCTTTTTACATATTAGCCCAAACTCTGGTCCTACCGCAGTCAGATATGCGACGGATAGATTAGAGGATATACTGTACGGTTCTTGTATTGGTACAGTAAATAATGCTATGGAAACCCCTTACGCAGATGCAGTTCATGTGTTGTGATGCCTCGCTAGCCAATTTATCAGCCTTCGCAGTCTAGCTTCATTGACATCCCTATCCAAAAGGGATTCAGGAACAAGCCCTAATGGATGTTAGTACAGCACAGCAAGTGCAACAAATCCCTCTGCTACATGGAAATACCATTACCCATCGATGCCCTTTGTTAATGCTGATATTATCGACAATGAGTTTGTCTCCTTTCAGCTACGGGTTGTAACCTATGAACTCTACATAGCCGGCCTGATGGGTTGACAGAGGTCTGCCCAAGGGCAGATGAGCAAGGCTGTTACCAGCCATGTGACGTGTAGCTGTGTGAGCTGAGATCAGATGACTGCTAAGAGATAGCTGATTCAGTGTTCAATGATTGCTCTTGCTGTAGGAAAACAATATAAGAATAGGGTAGTTTTTCTCGACTTTTTGCAGCAGTGCCCTGTTTCTTCACTTAGTATCTTGTAGGGTCTGTTTCCCAACTTGTCTTCTTTTAGAACGTGTACTTCGTCTGCCTACAGGAGCTACAAGATTGCTTGCAGCTACTTTAAATAGTGCAGCGCTTGGAATGGCTCAAATGTTTGTAATTCCAAACAGTGCTTGCATGAAATTTGTTGACTGCGTTCCGTGCTAGGATCTGTTTATATGTCAAACTTGGACCTTGTTTCCTGGGTAACCATGCATTTGCCTTTTGTAAGTAAGAACATGTGGACAAATGGCTGCTCAAGGTAGCATTTAAGGCACCTATTCGCTGGACATGTTTCTACTCTCTAGATAACACTGTAGGTTTCTGATTTTGTTACATTCAATCAGAATCTTCTAACAGGTCTTAATTACAACATCTTGATCACTGAATATTTCAATCAAAGCTCACAAAAAGTAAACCAAGGTGGAGATCAGTAATCATACAGATCTGATCTCTGTCTAATTCTGGTAAAGCCACGGCACAGGAAAACATGGTCCGTGTGCTCCTTGCTGGTGTTTGATTTGTCTAGTTATGTGCATCCTTTGTTAAGCTTACTAAACTCTGTCGACCAGCCAACTGGCACGCTGTGCCACTGTCTGGCACTACAATGTTTATTTTTTAAGTCTGTGCCAGCATTTGATTAGTGTGCTTTTATTTGGTTTATTTTCTTTTGAGATCGTTTCCAGTGCCGATGACATGCAATTACTGAATTTACAGATCGCTGGTCGGGCTACAAGTGACGTAACTTGTATGTTGGTAGTTTAACCAGCCCTGTCTGCAGTTTTATGGATAGGTTGCCAAGTGAGATGCTTGTGCTGGTAGTTCACCAGATCCTGCTTCGGATGCTCTCTTGATTTTAACAGTCCTTCCCTTTTCTCTCCCCCAGTTCCCAACGACTTGACCCCGGAGGAGCGGCAGGAGTTGGAGAATATCCGCCGCCGCAAACAGGAGCTGCTGGAGGACATTCAGGTGAGACCGTGGTTTTCAACCTGTAGTACGCGTACCAGCACTGGTACGTGACAGGCTTGCAACTGGTACACACCGGCAGTTGTTCTTTATGACGGTGTGATTTCCTCAACCACAATACTCCCTCAGTCGCAATGTATCAATCCTGTTTGTACAACTGAAGCACAGAGAAATGAGAAATTATTTTGTATTTGTGATGATCTTTCAAAGTTACTGATGGGGTTTTATTGTGGTGAACTCTTGTCAAATAATTAGATGATGCCGTCACATTTTCAGTGAGAAAACCGGTTGTAATGGAGTAGGTCTCTGTTTTTCAGCAGCAGTTTTAAGATTGCACAGTTACTGGTACACATGTTGGTACCTGCTGGTAACACTGGTACTTGAGATAAAAAAAAAAAAAAGGTTAAAAACCACTGAAACACAGGTTCTCGCATGTTTTTGTTGTTGGGCATCACATGTCAAGTGACTTTGCTGTGACACCCCCCCCCCCCCCCCCCCCAGTTCACAATACATAACTGAATATTAATTTGAAACCATTTGTATTTTTTAAATCTGATGGTTGTAACACGCGGTATCTCGTTTCTTCAAAAATATAATCTGCAGTGCACCGTAGCCATTGCTGTGTAACAGAGAAGCAGTGAAATCACAGAGCTGTTTGTCTTTTCAGTTTTATCTCCATGTATTTGGGTTGGTATTTAGCCCCCAGGCACTGTGCTGTACGCTTTAGGGCTGATTTGGTTCAGTTGTCAAACATTATTATGGGGTGGCTGCAGTGAATGAGAGAGTTAATCCCTCTTTTTTTTATGCTAGTCACTGTAAATTGATTAGCAATGTCCTACTTTTTTTTTTTTTTTTCCTAACAAAATAAATAGCTGAATAGCTCTCCTGATGCAGGCATTTCTGTCTTCTTATCAAGAAATATTTGCAACAACTGGCCAGTCAGCATCCGCTGCCTACAACAGTACATGCACAGGGGCGTGTCAAGGACTTTCTAAACACACAGCTTTTGTTTGTAGAAGAAAATATCTAATGAATGTGGTGTGATAGCAAAGACACATGGAATATTCCCTTCTCTCAGGGTGAACTGTGAACCACACAGTTCAGTGTCTTCTAATAGGTGTATAGTTAGAAAACTGAGTATTTGGGGCTGTTTATTTTGTGTTAAAATGGGTTTGAATTCTTGTTCGCAAAAGTATAGGGATCCCATGAAAACTGACATCCATGAAGTATATTCTTGTGCTTCTCAATTTCATACATGCTGTGTTTTCTGTGTTCCATCGTTTATTTGCATTTCATATCTGTGGCTGCTTGCTTGCTTAGCATGTTTTTTATATGAGTAAAATCTATGCTTGGCTAGAATGCTGACCTTGTTAACTCTACATTCTAAACAAAGACATTTCCACCTCCCTGCCTTTCTGAGTCATTGATATGAACAGCTAACCTGATTTCTAAATTAGTCATGTGCTGGTAGAACTAGGTTTTCGCTTGCACAGCGCAGCCCTGGATAAACAAAGAGTTTAGGTTCTCGTGCAGCTTCAGAGATCCTTCTCTTGAAGGTAAACACTGTGATGAATCCAGACAGCTCACACTACACAGGAGTCGACAGCCTAGAAAGATCAGCTGGAGGGAATGGGTCAGGACATTGCGAGCCCTCTGACCTGGAAGGAATAGGTCTAGGTGGGTAGTGTGCTGTCTGTAATTCAGCAGCCACTGAGCACCAGGCAGAGACATGCATGTAAGCCTGCTTCTGGAACCAGGGTAGCTGCACTGTGCTCCTTTTGTTGCAAGTGCTGCTTAAAGAAGTGGAAGGAGACTCTGCTGCCATTTTCCTCATCTATTGATAATGGACTGGAGCCCCGAGCAGCAAGGGCTTATTTCCGCTGGAGTAACTTTTAAATTGACTCTGGATCCGTGTCACTTGAATGAAAGCGATGTTAGTGATTATCCTCCCTTTTTACAGTAGTGTGTATTTTGACTGCCGCCTTCTTTAGTCTTACTTCAGAGATGTGGGTGAGTTTTTTACACAGTATACTGCAGCTTCCACTATCTTCTACTGGCAGCACTGTGGTTTCTGATAACGCGCAGCTTTTCCGAGGTTGTTTTTAGTTACTTCTGCTGCATTAGTCACAGCATATTTCCATTTTGTTGAAGATAGTGAGGTATTTGTTACACTCATTGAGGGCTATTTATCTGGATCAATGCTGCTTGCACAGTTAAGTAGTTGCGAGCATTATACAGACCTGATGGAACAGGGCTTTGAAATAAGGGGTGCTGCGTGTGTAGAACAGCCTTGTGCTGTAATCTCAATAAAGAGTCCTGTAGCTGCCATGAAGTTGAGGGACTGTATATTATTAAACAGACTAATAAACCCTCAAAATAACAAACGAATACATAGCCAGCCATCAAGAGGACTGCTTACTACGTGCAGCAGAGATCCTTATGAAGTTAAAGTGTAGTTGTGGGCGAACACTGGAGGTCAGTTTAGGGGGCTTTAGATCCAGTGCGGATCATCACGCAGTACTGTAGTCATGACCATAGAGGTTCTTTGCATCCTAGACGAGGAGCTGGAACAAAGCTCCTTATTCCAAGTTGCTTTTATAATTCTCTTCACAGCACTGCCACTAATTGGAGCGGCAATTAAACATTTCCTCGCCAAGGCGAGTAACAAAATATTAATTGTTAGTCACTAATTGCAACAGGGTATTTTGTAGCCATTGCTGATCTCCATGAGGGTTTTTTTTTTTTTTTTATTTAACAGCAGTTGCTTCTCTTGCAGTGTGATGGGGTCCTGGCACAGTGGGATGAGAGTATTTAAAAGAAAAAAAAATTGCAATAAAATAATCAGAAGTCCTTATGATGCTGCAATCAAGAAACTGCGAGTCTGATCCTAGATTGAAGTCCAGCAGCCCTGAACAGTGCCCAGTAATTTTTAATGCATGAAACAAAGGGCCTATTCAATTAGCTTCATAGCTATGTGGGTGGTGCCTTTTGGGAGGATATTAATTCAGGCAATAACCAGAGAAAGTGGATGTTTTGTTCATCCAATCATAAGAAATATTGCTTCACCTTTCTCCATTTATTTGCATGCTTTTACATTTTCCCAAAGCCCTTTTCCAGCTAAAAGGTAATTGCATTGTCTACCTCCGCATGGCCTTGCAGCCAATAGCAAGCTGTTCAAGTACACCTGGCTTTTCCACATAGTCTTGATGACTGTGGACTGTTGTAGCATTCATTCTGCAGTTCATGTCACAGATGATATTCTCCATCACTGCTGCAAAAATAAAATGATGGAACTGGGTAGGGTGTGTTTGCAGTCTTCAGCTATTATTCATGCTGAGAGACTGAGGTCCTCCTGCTGCCCTCCCACAGGGAGTTCTCTGTGCGTCCCATTGATTTCCCAGCAGGAGGGATCATGGAGACGAAATCCTAATTGTTTTTCCTGCCTAGTTGTCCCGCATCTTATCTGCCTCGTGCTCTGTAAAGATTTGGTATTTTTCGTTTGGCTGAAGCACTTTGCCGCGCCATCATTCTGGGAACAAAGAAGGTTGCAATGTACTTGTGTTAAATCCACCCTGGGATCCTAGCGTAGGTGACGTACAGTAGTGGCACAAGACCGAATAGCAGGGAGAGGACATCCCTGAGGTAAGGAGAACTGAGGTGCAATGGTAAAGAATAGTGGGGAACCATGCATGATACTTGAACTGACGTGTCCATACGCGTCATGAATAGTGGTGTTATTGCTTCCCCTTCCGAAGTGTGTTTCCTCTAAGTGAACCTAGTAGTGCAGGGGGAGATGCACTGTCCTGCTTGCATTCCCAAGGGGTAGCATTTACTGCAAGGATCGTCTTACCCAACTTGAAACCTGCAACCTACAGCAGGAAGTTATATGCAATGCAAACAGGCTTTGTTTTAACTAAAACAAAATGATGTCTTAGTTCTGCTAATATAGAGGGACAGTATGCAGATGTGATTTTTTTTAAAATTTTTTATTGATTGTTCAAACAGGTGACTCGGGCAGATTGGCAAGCTTTTACAATGAGCTGAACATGCCCTTGTTTCACAGTGTTAAATTAAGCTTTGTGGTGGTCCTGGCTTTGAAATGCAAATGAATTCTGCTTTGATTAAAGCCACTACAGTAGATGGTGTTTTAAAGGAGATGGAAAGGAACTTAAGCACAATGCAAATAATGCCTGGAAATATACTGCAGAGAAGAGAGAGAGAAAGTAATTATTCCAATGGGGAATACACCAGCATCAGTCCGCACCCAGCAAGGCAGGAATCACAATTGTATTATTATAATTGTATTTTTTTATTATAGTTTTTTTTTTTTTTCTAAAGTTCATAGAAAATGCAACTGACAGATTTGCTGTCTTAATTGTAATTAAGCTTTCAAAGGGATTAATGCTATTTTTAGTTACTGTTTGCCTTAGTGTTGGAGATTTCAAGTTGTAGCTGGCTGGCTGGAAATCAATCTTCAGGAGACTGACCTACATTTCAGGAACCCTTAATGTGTGTCTTTAGGAATGCTTGTGGTTTACCATGCATTTCTACTGGTTACAAGGTAAGCCTCCAAGACTAAAGTACATTCAACAGGGCAATTTACCAGTCTGTATACTGTTGGAGGTTTTCCAGTCTTATTACTGGTCCCATTTCACAGATGGGTCAATGCTTCTGGTTACTTCTTTCCTGGGTCTTGAGCCCAAGACCTGATGCATTGTAGCTCAATTCTCTAACAGCTAAGTCACACAAGCCGTTCTGAGATATGTGGTGACGTAAGGATGAAGAGCAAAGAAAATAGCACTTTTCACAGGGCCTTGCCTTTTCCTTTTCCCCATTTCGCCACTGAAAGGCCGTATTTCTTGTGTAAGAAGAGAGCGTCCATTTGAGGAACCAACAAATGTACCTGAAGGGTTCTTGTAATCTGTGATGAAATGCACTGCAAGAATCAAGCGGTTTATTCAGGGCATCGCTTCGTATATTTTAAGGTTACTAAAATCAAACGCCTAACACAGCGTGCAAGTCTGTTTAGTGTACAGCATCTCTCTCTGTTTAAGAAATACTTGAGCAGGGTTTAATATGAATAACCTGTAGGATGCGGAGTAGGTTTGCATGTTTGTGACGCCCCCCGCCGGCTGTATACCCCCCGAGTCATCTGCAGTTTCTAGGGCAGAAAATTGAAGCAAACGCCAAACTAGGTCAAGTTGTCAGGAGTGCCATGATTCCCAAATCCCAACAGCTGTGGAGTCTTCCTTGTGAAAGAGCGAGAGCCTGGATAACGTAAAGAGCTGGGGGGGGGTCTCTCTCGCAATGGTCTTGCTGAAATAAGCAGAGGAAAATAAGTGATTTGCGTTGGATGCTTCTGTGAAATAAGAGTGATAATAGTGTGCAGCGTGAGGGCGGACAGCTGGAGACAAGCTTTTAAGCTGAGGAATTCAAAGAAATACTGTGGGAGAGGGTTACTTTGAAAACCATTGAATCTCAGCCAGCACCCTGAGTAAGGGACTCCCTGCTGAATGCAAGCACAGTGCAGTATGCCTTTGCCAGGAATTATCCTACAGAGTAGGCCTTTTATTCTCCTTTGCATTGACGGAAATGTTTGCCTACCTACTCTTGTCTCCTCTGCCCTACAGCACAATTGTCTATTGTACTACCCGTCTATCCAAATGTGCATCCTTTACCTGTCTGTATTCTAGATACTGTAATCTACACAGTATCAGTAGTCTGTACATCTGTATATATTTCCACAGCTCCCTCTCCTATCCTATGGATATAATCACTTACTGTGTACAGGCTGTTGAACCCATCCAGTCTGAACCTTTCTGTGAACACAAAGAGGAGCTCTATTCACAGTTGGCTGGCTCTGCTTATTGTATTTGATCAAAGCTGACATAGGTCTCTTTTGATTGCATTAACAATATCAAATGGAATCATTAGAAGTTTAAAATAACATTTCCAATGCACTTCTGAAGCCCAGGGGCTGGGGTGTTGCTGCAGAGCTGGTGCCCCCTGGGTCCTAGTGGCCCTTTGTCCTCAGAGTGCTTGGAGAGAACAGCACAAAGCTACTAAAACATGCTTCACATTGCTCTGTCTGCATATAACCCTAAAAGTAGCACTGGTTGACAGGAGGCTTTAGGTCATTTTAACATGGTCCTTGTATTTGTAGACATACGGTTTGGATTTACTGTCGTGAGGGAGCATGTCTTGATACCTGGTGATGTTCCTCTTCATTTGGAAGAGAGTTGCAAAGCATTTTGTTACAGTATTATTGTATTTGTTTACTGATCCAACATCTAAATCGAGGTCCTCCGGGATGCTCAGTTCAGTGGTAGTTGTAACATATCGACCCGTCTAGACTTGTGTTCAGTACAGGCTTAATGCACAGCATTTTAATAGACAGTAACTTGAAATACTGTTCAGAAACACCTACCTTGTGTCACTTCAGGGGCTTGACGTGGAAGAAATACATTAAGGAAAAAGGAAAGAAGGAGGAAGTTTAAACCCTTTGGGTCTGTATTTTGTGTTCTGTTAATATTTAAAAAGCATACATGTATAATTAATTAATTGGTGAAATGATATGCAGCTGGAATGATGCTGTGCAAGAAGCTATGCAAACATCTTCCTGTCCCTAAAAGGTGACCCCACCTTGTCCATGCTTCTCCCCCTGTCCCTCCACTCCCTCCCTGGGTGTCCTGGTTTGATTTCCTTGCTGGATTTCATTCTCCGAGCTGTTTGTACAGTTAATCGCTCAGCTATGTCTCAGGCTGCTGTGGGACTCTGTGTAAATTTAACTTTCTTTGCAGATTTAGTGCCGGCTTTGCAAATGCCCCCAGGTTGTGGCTTTTGCACACACTCGAGTTCTTCAAGGAGAAGCTTTCATTTCTTCTCTCCATTTTTTTTTTTTTTATTTCATTTGAGGGAAAGCCGCTTACTGATTTAAAGATGCTATTTGTTCCACACCCCTGTGGCTGCACTGCATGTCTTTGTTTTTGTTGCTCAGTTGTTGCACGAGGTTCATACTGTGTGCATATCCAGGCTTGTCTCAGTGCAGTTCATGCCTGCCTGTCCCTTGGCCCTAGCCATTTGGCTTCTTCGGTCTTTCTCAAACCAGGTCCCTGTGATATGCACGGTTGAACCTTCGTGGATGGCAGGTTTTTTATTAGTTTTTCCCTGACTCTGCAGTGATCAGGAGGACACGTGACTACGCTGACTCTCTTCAGGGAGAGGGGCTGGTAGTGGGCGGGGAGTTAACAAGATGCTCTCTGAGTTCAGGTTTCAGGGAGGGACCTGCAGTACATTGACCAAGGAAATTCATACATTCATGGTTTGTTACTACTGTAGAAAACTTTTAAATTAAAACTTTAAGTCCATGGAAGTGTAAATTTAAAATTGGAACTGTAATTACAGCTCTGAAATGTCTGCATAGCCTGTATAAAATCAGGATGTTTTTAATCAGAATCTGAATTCACTATTGTCTGATGCATGTGTATGTACGTACTTTCTTTCTTTCTTTCTTTCTTTCTTTATTATTTATTTTCTGTGTTGTATTTGTTTGCTTTGTGCTGCGTTGATGTTTGCCTCTTGACCAGATCGTTGTCGTAAATGAGAATTTGTTCTCAATCATCTTATCTGGTAAAATAAAGGTTAAATGAAATGGAACATATATATGCTGGGTTCTGTGGTGAAGGATTGTCCTGATTTTGAGAGCTACTGGTAGTCCGTTTTCTTTTCAGTTCCCCAGTGAAGTGAATGTGCAGTATTTCCTGTTGGGACTAACTTGGCCCCCCATTTTTATTACATGCTTACATATAACTTTCAAAAAAGGAGTCATTGGCTAGCCCTTTTTATACCCCACAGTTTTTTATTCTTTATCAGTCATTATCATTGTTTTATGGAACTATTCCTTGTTCAAGGTGGTGTGGCTGTTTTACAATTCATTTTTGTTTTCACTGCTCCCCTTATCACAGAATGCTACCCTGCCCATCACATCTCGGTATCCATAATAAAAGCCTAACTTGGATGCAGCTGAGTTATGGTTGGTATGGCGTTTCCAGACTTCTGTGGCTTCAAGCTGCACCACTGAAGTTAATTTAATTGTCATACATGTTTTTTGTAATGAATTCTAGCTTGACTTGGGGTGCTGTAGCTGGGCCTGCAGTTAAGAAGGTAGTCTCCCCCTCCTCACTGTCCCCCCCTCCTCTCTCTCCCCCAGCGTCTGAAGGATGAGATAGCAGAGGTCACGAATGAGATTGAGAACCTGGGATCCACTGAAGAGCGGTAAGCCAACTCTTTTCTTCATTCATTCATCTGTTTAGTGCTGAAAGGTGGGGCGTTGGCCTTTTAAGTGTGAGGGCTTTTTTTGCGTTTGGTGGCTGTGGATACACGTCCCCTCTTTGTCAACGCTTTGGAAACTTTTCCCCCTGAAACCTTCATCTTCCCTTTCACATCTCCTCTGCGGTTTAACATGAACAAAAATGAAGACACCCGCTTGATCTAAAACTACACAGCATTAACTTTTAACATGAAATGGTAAAGGCAAGCCAAGCGCGTCTGTGGGAAAAATATATAGTTTACATATTGATGAAGTGCGTGTGAATTATTTACGGTGCTGTGCGACTCAAAAGGCGGTTGCAGGATTCACGGCAGGGGGGACGCTGATGTCTTCAGCTTTCCATTGCATGAAAGTAACTGCCCTGCCGTTAAAATGAAACGGAAGAAAAAAAGACTTTTAAATACCAAATACACATAAACAAAAGACCATCTCAAGTATAATGTACTGTGCTCTCTGAAGAGCCAGATTAGCATTCTGTACTAATGAAGTGCTTCTTGGCAGAGCAGCGTAATGCTTAAGTGTTGCGTTGTTGATATGTACAATAAAGCCTGCGACGCAAATTATGTCTCGAGACCTCTTGAAATGATAAGAGGTATTCTAATTCATGGTGTTGCTGCAAAAGACCTCTTAACGAAGACACAAATACTGAATATTCGCTCCACTTTCTCACCTCAAGGTTTGCCTTTTCCATTTTCCTGTTGGTTTATATGCTCAAAGATGTATCCCTGTTGTTGCTGCCTCTGTGATCCTCTTGGGTGTAGCTGAGACAGTCTGACACTCCTTATTTCCATCCCTGTGGTATGGTGTAAGACTTGTTAGTGTTCATTGGGACCTTAAAACCTACTGTAACGGTTTTTACTCCGAGTTGTTCCCCTTTTGCACGACTGCCCCTAGCATTTTCTTTTTTGTGGTCCATTTAACTTTTGTGCGTTACTGCGTGATTTTGTGTCACGTCCAGGACAGCACTGTGTACGTTGCTTGAAGCATGACCCTCCTATAGAGGTAGGAGCGGTTCTGTCTCTGCAACGTGTGAGTCCCGGTAGTGATTACGACTCCAACAAGGATCTCTTATCTCTAATGCAAATAAGACTGGCTGGTTAAAGATTATCCCAAAAATAATAATACAGAAAAATAAGGTCCTTTTTTATGGACGAGAGTCAGACATTTCAAACACACAACAGTACAGCGCTGAGGGCAGTGTCTCTGAATTCATTGTCTGTCTATCTGCTGTTCTCTGTAACTGTATAATGTGTCTCGAGGGGGGGTGGGGGGGATTGGGTATAAAAGGTAAGAGTCGGTTAAGAAATGTAATATCCTTACAGAACATGCATAAGCTGATTGGAAGTTTTCTGAGCTTTTGGTTTGTGTGTGCTTGTATGTTTTGTATATACAAATAAAATAAATGTAATCTTTTGATTTTGTGGTGTTGGTTTTTTTTTTTTTTTTTTTTTTTGTGTCATGGATGTATTAAATATAAAAAATAAACATGTACAACCTATTCATTCAGAGCTTGTGAAATGTCCATTGGGGTGAAACACCTTGCTACCTAACACAGCAGCATCACGATACATCGAACAGGCTGGAATATAAAATTATCACTCTTGCCTACTCTGGCATCAGCATTCCATTAGTGGACCATTTACTTTACCTGCTGTTGGCATGGAAACGGAGCCCCACATTCCTGACTATCTGTCACGATCGTGGGTGTGCGGTTACTTCATAGACACCACACTGAGAGGATGGAAATGGCCCTACTATAAATGTGGGGGGAGGGCAGCAAAAGTTGTGGCTGACCAGTATTTTTAGTTTGTGAGAACTAACTGTTCCTATGTATTACAGTGCTTGATCTTAAATCTTACAACAAACTTCCTGAATTCTTATTTTTGTTCTTTTTTTTATATACAGGAAAAACATGCAAAGGAATAAACAGGTGGCCATGGGCCGTAAGAAATTCAATATGGACCCCAAAAAGGTAGACTGGTTATGGCTTTAGCTTTCTGTCTACATCTGTTTTGGGGTATTTCTGTTTTTGTGTTTGTCTTAAACATTCAGAAGTGCTTTATCTTGCTGTCTAGTTTATTATCACCCCCTGCTCTAGGGATGCATACTATATCTCTGACGTCTGGGATATAGTGAAGGCGTCCCTCTGTACAAATATGATAGAAATGATATAAATCAGGCAGCCTGTGCTTTAAATTCTATTCAAAGCAGAGCCTGATTTTATTTGCATGTTTCGATAATTGTTCCTTCCCATTGATTTCCAGGGGATCCGGTTCTTGATAGAGAATGACTTGCTGAAGAACACCTGTGAGGATATCGCTCAGTTCCTGTACAAGGGAGAAGGCTTGAATAAGACTGCAATCGGAGATTACCTGGGAGAGAGGTGAGGCTGGTAATGCGTGTGTGTGTGTGTGTGTGTGTGTGTGTGTGTGTGTGTGTGTGTGTGTGTGTGAGAGAGAGCTTTATCTTCTAGTTCTTGGCTTCAGGCCTTATGAATCTTTCCATGTTGTTTTGCATTGATTTGCATAGTAAATAATTCAGCACTTAGCAGCGACACATATACCTTTTGTTGGCTGACTAAGTTTGCACAGAAAACAAATCATCCCTCAAAAGGCAATTCGGGAGAAGAGAAGAAACATGCACCAATAACAAAGGAGGGCTGAGGTTGTTTCTTGCTAGTTTTATACCATTTAAAAATGTTTTATCGTCCTCAGAATTTGCCTTTTGCTTTAAAATGGAAACCCAGCTATGCATGCAACTACTGGTGCTGTAAATACAAAACCTTCATACAGCAAGAACTGTGCTCGAGTGGATGAAATAAAGCCGAACAAAAATGAACAAATGGTGACGTGCATGGTTGGGAAGTAAAGTTCCCCAACGATGAGATGTAATGTGAAGAAGAAATGGCAAAATAAAACCCAGCGTGGAGTACTTGCTTTAGGTGGCTTTGACTCTACAGGGGAGAGGCATGGCTCACAAATTCAGTCCAGACTCCTGTGTTCACCTGCAGTCGATGACTGGAAAGGATTGCGTCAGCCAGTCTGCTTTGTGCATCGATTTCTGGCATATCTCACAGAAGGCTCATTTCACTTATTTAAAATATAATGAACCTCCTGTAATCTGATTTCCCTTTCTGCAGCTGAAAAAAAAAAAAGATTTCTGCCTCTCTACACAATTCTCTCAACCCAATTGTAATTGAATTCGCTTTGCACACAAGAACCCAGTACTTGTTTACTGGAAAGAAAGCATGTTTGCTGATCTGGTTCAACAAACCAATCGTTCTTTTAAAATAGTTCTCCTGTAGGTCACCTGTGGGTTGGTCTTTTTCTAACCCCATGGTAGTTTTGTTAACTCTTTTTCTTTATTATAAACCACTGGGAATCCATTGACAAGTGAATCCCTTAAGATAACTCGCTGTGTGATCTTGACCATCTTGTGACCACCGCCTCTTGCACATGTAAAAACCTGTGTAGGTCATCACTGAGAAACCGATATTAACTGTACTTTTGCCTGTCCCACGGTCAATACATTCTTAATCATGAATGTCACAGAAGGATGTGCTTTGACACATGAATTGCGAGTGTTTTGAAGTCCTAGTCAGGTCTTGCACTCATCAGCTTCCGTACCTCAGTTCAGTGCTCTAATTACAGTGCTGCACACTGACGCACAAGGTCATGTGCATCTCTCTGGAGGCAGTGCGTTTTAATTTTAGAACACGCTAATTGAGCTCCACACACTGCTGTTTGTTTTTTTTTAGAAAATGCATTTAAAAGATACTCTGCAAATAACAACGGATAAAATGCTTGTGGTTGTTTTGAAGTGACTCCTTCAAATTGCAGTTTTAACCATTTTGAAGTTTTCCCATCCTCTAAGAAAATCCGGGGCAAAAATCACTTCTGTTTCCCTTTTGATTCCAATGACATTTTTACTTCATGCACAGCACCTCTCTGTGGTTGACAGGTCAGTGTTCATCTGAAAGGGAATGTTAAATCAGATCTTGTGAAAGTAGTAAAACCCAAACTGCTATTCAGTGGTGAGTTTCTTTCTATCTCTGATCCTGGAGTTGTTAAAGCTATTTTCTTCTTGTGTGTGTGTGTGTGTGTGTGTGTGTGTGTGTAAATGCATAATCACTGTGTGAAAGTCCAAACTCAGCAGTGGTGAGTTTCCACTGCGAGCCTCAGGTAATCTCAGTTCATTATCTTAATATACGTTCTCCCTTATGGATTGTGAAGGGCATTGTTTAATTGCTGAAGATTATTAAAAACAGCCTCAGCTTTCCCTAAGCCCTTAGTGAAGCACTATAGGAGAGGTGCGCAAGATCATTATTGCGATTCATTTTAAAAGCTCCTTTAGATTCACATACCAAGTTTTCTTGGTAAAAAGGAAATGTCTGTTTCTTACTATAAAATCCTTTTAAATGAAAATCTGTTGATATTAGGAAAACGTTCACCTCCTATACTCAATTAAACGCTGCAATTGCAGAAGAGTATTGATTTTTAATTGCAATGCATATTTATGAAAATGACTTCCTGTTACAAAGAATCCTGCTGGGATAATGTGAATGCAGTGGCAAATTGTGCATTTTGAATTATGATGATGTCTGTGTCAGTAATGTTTGAGAGCAGCCCTTGTGCATTTAATCCACTATGGTTGCATTTGGGGAATAGCAGGAACAAAAGAGGTAATTATTAAGCAAGCTGCAGGTTAGTATGGTAACATTTAAAATTCTAGCTAGTACCCATTAAAGCCCTGTAATGCCTGGGACACTTAACTGATGAAAGAAAACACTCTTGGGAATCACTGGAGGGTTAGGCATAGTGCAGTTATGCTTTGTAGGAACAACAGCCACTGTACTTAAGAATGGTCAGAATTGCAGTGCATCACTTGAGATACATTACAGCAGCAGATGGAAGGGGTGTAAAAACTTAAGCAGCTTGAGTACACGGGCTTGTGTCCCTGCGGGGGCTATCGCTGATGAGCAGGTCAGGGGTCACGGGTGATGTAATGCTTTGAAAATGAGAAGGATTGATGCTGCTTTATAAGTGCATATTCAGTCATTTTTCAATTTTTTTTTTAAGGGATGATTTCAATATTCAAGTTCTTCATGCCTTTGTGGAGCTGCATGAATTCACGGACCTCAACCTGGTGCAAGCATTAAGGTAAATAACGATGGTGTCAGTGATTTGAGGGGGGCTCCAGCGGTGTCTTCATTCGGAGCCACAGTCTCACAACATGTTGCAATACCAAGCAGCTGTACGTCAGATTATAAATGTAACAGTTAAAGGACGTCTGTCTGCTTAGCTTGGGGTATTTGTGAGGTGCAGGATCTGTCTAGATGGAGAATGTGAAGTGCAGGAGTCCCTGGAGGTCATAAAGACAAGGTAGCCGACACCAGCGTGAAGTCATTGTCAACTTTGCTGGTTAAGTAAAGGTTGTCTTGTAGCCATGATCTCTTTGGTCCATAAACACCCCTGCTTATTGAGCTTCCACTATCACACATGGATGGAAATAAGGCCTCTATTGCATAGCAGTTTCACTCGTTCCAGATTTTACTACGAGCTTGATTAGCCACAGCGTGTAGGTAACAAGCTCAGGTGTGTGATTTTAAACACATAAAAACCAGGAATGGATCAAACTGCTGTCTTATTCCCATCTCTGTCGCAGAATTCCCTAGTAGCACAGTGTGACCCTCCCTGTCCTTCTCCCCCCGCAGGCAGTTCCTCTGGAGTTTCCGGCTCCCCGGAGAAGCCCAGAAGATTGACCGCATGATGGAAGCGTTCGCCCAGCGATACTGCAGGTGTAACCCAGGGGTCTTTCAGTCCACAGGTATGTCTGTTCAGCGCCGGGGCCGTCAGAGCAAGAATCGTTTTGCCTAGCTGGTAGGAAAAAGGTTCAGCTCCCATACCAGTTATACTATATCTGTGTTTTGTGGATCCTTTTTATGCAGCTACAGCTTTTAGACAAACAGACCACCCATTTCATATGTGACCACTGGCAAACAATGTATTTGTACTGTATGGCTTGACTGAGAGTTTCCGCTGCGTACCATATTAAAAAGAGAATAGTAAGTGAACTTCCATCATCCAAAATCCATAAAGTTGTGTGACAAACATTTAGCTGGCAATACGTTGTTAGCTTGGCGTTGTTAACCCTTTACTCCCTGTGTCTCTCAGATACCTGCTACGTGCTCTCCTTCGCAATCATCATGCTCAACACCAGCCTGCACAACCCCAATGTGAAGGACAAGCCCCCGGTGGAGCGCTTCATCGCCATGAACCGGGGCATCAACGATGGAGGGGACCTGCCTGAGGACCTGCTCCGGGTTAGTGCCCACGACCTGGCAGACCAGGGGATCACCCCCAGCCATCTCCCCTAGTCAGGGGTTGCAGTGTTCAGACACCACCTTTTTTTCCTGTGTAGTTTTAATAAAATACTCCAGCCGTAACACCTGGATTATATCTATCCAATCTATCCAGTCTGTTGAGACTAATTAGGTGCAAGTGCATGTTTTGCTGCATGAACAGAATTTTTCCCTCTAGAGAATTGGGTCATTTTATGTTTTTGTTTCTTTCTGTTTACTGTTTCCGAATGCACTTGTAAAGTTAGTCGTCAGTTGCTAAGGCATATCATGAATAATCTCGGCAGGTCTTGGAGAAATATATACAGACAGATAATCGAATGTTGATAAGCTGCACTTGGATTTCCTGTTTTAATTGTGGTTTTCGGTATTGCTCAATACTTGCAAGAAAAGCTGCGTGCATACTGTGTGAGATGAGGTTTTAGGCATGTGTGATTGTGGAGTCTTGGAGTGCATAGGAGATACATGGCTGGAATGGGAATCTGCCTCTAGGTCACCGTTCTTGTAAACTGAATGTTGCTTCTGTCTTAACTCTCTCTCTCTGTCTCTCCTCCCTTCCGTTGTTGTGCAGAATCTGTACGACAGCATTAAGAACGAACCCTTCAAAATCCCAGAGGATGATGGGAACGACCTGACGCACACCTTCTTCAACCCCGACCGAGAGGGCTGGCTCCTCAAGCTCGGTAAGTAACGTGCCTTGCTTCTGAAAGAAATGCATGCAAAAGAACACAAGGGCTTTTTATGTTTTCTGTTAAATAAGTGACATCATGTATACTTTTAATATCGCCACTGTTCTGTTAGTAAGTTCAGCCTAGCAGTGTAAGGCCACCATCACTAATGATAATGCCTTGGATGTATATGCATCATGTACTGGTATCTGTTCGGATTTAGCTGATTTACTTATGTCCCCTGTTCCTTCTAGCTTTCTTGTAAACCTGAGCTACGAGAACCCCCCTATATACATTAAAATGCTGTTCTATGGGTCTAGATTAATACTGAAGTCCATCATGCTGGGTGTGCCAGCTATGATAGAAATTCCCTATCTGGAGAGCAGTCCTGTGGTCAGAGCTTGGCTCTGCCATCTCCTGAACAGCTGCCATACTTTCCCTACCCATGTTTCTTTTATTTAGATGCAGACATCCTCATGTTTTCCAGTGTCAATGTAAAACAAAAAGTACATTTCTTTTAGTTTTACTGTGAGGCTAGATTATTCAGAACCAGCCCTGTGTGTTCTGGTTGATCCAGCTGTATCCCAGTTCTGTGCAGAGTCTGTGATTCCCTTCCTTGTGTGGATTAAAAAATAAATAAATCGAGGGATCTCATTCAATCGCAAGCCCTTGTGTCTGAAAAAACTTGTTTTTGATTTTCTCCAGTTACACAGTGGCTAAAAGAGGCAACTTTTTTAATGTGTTTTTTTTTTTTTTTTAAATAAGACAGTATAATGTAGGTTTCATCATCTTTCTCACATTGTTTAGAAGATCCAATACTGAGAAAATAGCTCCTCAAAGAGCTAAAACTACCCCAGTCTTCCGTTCATGCACCTGCATAACGCTGCCCCTCCCCACACCCATGTTTGAGGCCATTTTGAAGAAACTATATCTTGTATTTGAGTCTGGTCTGGATGAGTTAAGTGATGGCCCCACAGCAAGTATCCGGTGACACCAAAATGATGATTATCGACTGCAGTCACCCAATGTCATGTAACAATACATTGTGACCCAGTCCGGACTCTGACAGCAACGTTCTGATCCAGTACACCCAGCCCATGCATAGAATATAATGGCATTCCTGTCTAGGTTCCAGCCAGCATTTAGCCACTGTGCCACTGGGTTTTCCTCCCACTGTGTCTATAAGAAGCGATATGCAGTTTGTTAAAAAGTAGGGCAATGTTTTTTTTAAATATTTAAAGTACAGTAAAGCACTACTGTAGAGTATACAACTAAGCCAAACACCACAAGACGAAAGAGCTGCAATTGACAGAAGCGAAGCACAGTAAAAGAAAGCCTTAGTGCTAATTCTGTATAGCGTGTGTGTGTTTTTGTGGGATTTGTTTGTTTTGTTTAAATACTACATTGCCTACTTTGTAAAATATTGCTTATCACGTTCTTATAGCAAAAAGCAGAGTATGATTTCTTTGATTTAATTTTTTTTCTTTTCTTCCTCATTTGTTTGTTTGTTTGTTTCCATGATTTTGGCTGTTCTCTTACTTCCCCCCCCAACCTTCAGGAGGTATGTACACCCGCTATTCCCTAGCCCATAGCTCTGCTCCTGGGTGCTTTGGTGGTCAGCCATGCTTTCGTTTGTTTATTTATTTATTTACTTATTTAATTATGAATATTATTTTAATTCCAGTTTAATTTTGTTTTAAGCTGGTAGATCCACGTGCTGCTTGTGTCTGTTGTTTCGGGGCTTGTAGTAGCTCTGGGTGGGCGCCCAGCTGCTCGGTGTTGCCTGTGCCTAGTGGAGAATTAGTCCTCCCTGTTGCTGTGATGGTGACTCTGTGGGTCCCTGTAGGACGCTGCACTATTCCTTTTGAAAAGCCTTGTGCCCCGAACTCCAGTCCTGCCATCACCAGTGCCACAAACAAAAGGAGAGGCCAGTGATAGACATTTTCAATTGTTTTCCTCAATTCATTCATTTTTTTTAAAAATATATTTTGTTCTAATCTGCCCATGTGTTTGACTTTGTTTTCTGTACCAGTTAAACATTCATTGGGCACGCTTTTATTTATTTATTTATTTATTTATTTTTAAACCATAGCCACGCTTTGCCGTGTCAAAAAATAACATACATGTCTCTTGAAAAGGAATACTGCAGCCCTACCAAATTGGCTAAAGCTGTGCTATATTGATTGCTAAAATGAACTGAAATGACAGCTTGACTGGGTACGGTACTGGACTGTTGGGGAATCGGAGGGCTAGTGCTGGAGAAGGAGAAGCAGCTGAATCCCACCAGGATCAGTATTGAGGACAGGTGGGGAGAATCTGGGTTCAGCTCACAGAAACATTTGCAGGGTACATTGGATATTGGACTGCATGTTTTAGTTTTGCAATGCAATTCTTCATTGGTGATCTTTTTTTTTTCTCCTGAATCATCTAATCAGTTACCAGTTGGTTATCTGATTAAAACCACTGACACACATGTGTAAATACAGCAGCGATTTAAAAACATCAAATAAAAATAGATACTAGATAACAGATCAAGACCAAATATTTACACTAATTTACAAGTTCAATCTGACGAAGTTCTGTTTTGCTGAACAGTAGTTTCAGGAGGAATTTGAACAAAACAGAGGCACACTGTTTAACCAAACAAATACAAGTTTACAGTTCAGACAGATGATTGGTTAATGCACTGTTCAAATGTGATCATCCACATCACTAACCAAATAACCAGATCTGTTCTGTTGAAATTCTCTGTCTAGCTTTTCTGTGAAGGTATTTAGTTATTTATTTATTATTTTTGCTTGTCCTGAAATGCCCTGGGCAGCCTGTGATCCACACCAGTCCAGTAACCCTGCTGCTTGATTTAGATTGACGTGATGATCATTAATCCTTTTCATCCCGATCCTGACTCCGCTCAATCTGCTGAATAATAGTATCATCTTGTTGGGTGGTCTATGTCTTTAATTTTCAGATGATGTTTCTGGATAGAGTGCAGGTAAAAGGCGCGGGTTTGAAGGGTGGGTACAGTATTTGACATTCCTCAAGCTTGACACCCATAACCAGAGTAGCAACTTTGTTGTGTCATCTAGGCGGGTGATCATGACTCTATAGGGCTGAACGTAAGACTTGTATTCTGGCAATGCACTGAGCCATTCCATTCCAGAGGTTTTTACAATGAGCTATCTCCACCACGCCGTCCACATCTGCTTCACAGAGTCTTGCTCTGACCTGAGTAGCCCCTGCAGCTGTGTGATTTTTAAGTTACACGTCCAGTACCCAAATCTAAACAACACAGCATCCACCGAAGGTCAGCAGCTCCAACACTGCTTGATCACAGAGTTCATGGACGCACTCCAGTTGGGGTGACAGTTTAAGATGAGCGCGATCATCCTGTCTTTTTAAACTATTTGTCACCCAGTGGGAGCCGAGGGAAGTGTGTTTGTCAATTCTGTGCCAGTGGCACTGTCAAGCTGCCTTGTTGTCGTGGTTTATAGAAGCACATTGAGTTGCTAACTATTACACTAATCAGAGGTTAATTGAAGCCTGTAAAGTATCAAGTAATGGTGTACTAAAAGGGGGGGGTATTTCAAAACTTAGTTCATCAACTGACGGTCATGACTTAAGCCGTTCCGTGTCATTGAAGTTCATAGCAGTCATCAGGAGGCTTCTTAACGATGCCTGTTAAGATCGTTGCATTGTAGAAAAGCTCCTGGTTCTCCATCAGTTTACAGTTAATTCCTGAGGGAGCCCGCATGCTCCCTGCTCGGATCTGAGCAGCTGTAGCAATCTCACACTTGTATAATCCCCAGAGATTAGAGCTATTCTGGGCACCACTGATCTTCCCTCTGCCTTTTCTAACCCTTGGCCACTCAACATTAGCGTTAATATTTTAATGCAAAAAAATTATTGACTGCATGCGGGGATTAAAAAAATAAATAAATAAAGTTTGTTTATAGCTGCATTAATGTGTGTTCCTGGGCATGTGCTGGCTCTCCTGAGAGAGTCTAACGCGACAGTACAGTATGAGCGCTACACTGCTCTAAATTATTGACGCAGCACTTTTCGAATCTCTACATCTGCATAAGTGTTTTTATAGCACAAGTGAGGTAGATCGCTTATTCCAGCAGATCTGTGCTGAGGATGAAGCCGCGTTAGCACCAAGCCTAGATAGATCATTGAAATGTGAGCCCGTCCGTGCTTCCTGTTTGTCACATTTGGAGCTGAAATACGTCTTGTTATCTCTGCTACAGAAAGCTTCCTGTTTTCTCTGAACCCATTTATAGACAAAATAGGTTTTATTTTAATTGCGATGTTTATCATTATTTAAAAAAAAAAAAAAAAAAAGTATTGCTCATTTAAATCCGCTCTTCTCTGAAGTAGCCAACTTTCTTGAACCTTTATTAATCCAGCATTAAACAGACCTTAAACTTCAGAGGGATTTCAAAGTATTTGTTGCAGGTAAAAAAAATATATAAATGTGAAAAAAATAGGTTGCTATAAATTTACACTCATTTTAAAGCTTGTCAGGATAAAATTCCTTTCTGCGAGTGTACCGGGGATATCGCACTACCATTTGAGCCTTTTTCTAAATCTAGATTGCAAGTTTCTTACAGAACATGCATTTGTAGTGCCTATAGTAAAACTTTAAGGGTTTTCGCACTGTACCATATGCAGTTATTGGGGCTAGATAATTTAGCAGTGGTCGTCATGTGACATTGTTAAGGGAATATGACTTGAAACTTTCCCACTGCAGATCATCTTTGTGTTCCTGTTTGTGTGAAGGCAGTGGAGCAGCTTCCAACAAGATTAGGAAATCTGCAAAACCATGTTGCGTACAGCATGACATGAACTAGGACAGGAAATTAGCACAGCCAGTCGCAGCAACAGCGTCACTTTGCGGCTCGTGACAGGAACGCTGGGCGTCAGACAAGGAGATTGCAGACAGTCAGCCCCTGCTCCGGGTGGCTTATCTGCTTTTGGGTTGTGCAGTGTGAACATGCTCGATAGGACCCAACTTTCCGGTGAGGCAGCGTTTTTAACCGGAGGAAGTCTTCAATTCTCAGCCACTTAACCACCTCCACGGGGGCTGTAAAATGCAGGAGTTGGTTGCTGATGGGACACGTGGTATTGAGTCCTTCTGTTTGTCTGGCGCAGGCCAATGCTTTGGTTTCCCAATAGAAGGCGGCATGTGTAAATATTTCAAAAGGAATCGATCCTGGCAGTTTAGCAGGGAATCTATATGAGGTAGTGCCGTTGAACACAGGACTAAGCCTAGTAGTCGGCATGTGTCTCATTTGGCTTGTTTTGAGATGATTGTGCAGACTGAGGAAAGCAGAATGCATGCTAAATGTTATGTCATTTCCGTACAAGTTTGGCAAAAATGTATAAATTGCGTATAAACAAGTTTCTGTTTTGCTGAATGATTTAAATGTAAAAGCTGCTGTGGCATATGACATTGTATTCCTCATGCCCTAAAGTGCACAGTATTTTCCATAGCCCTTTTCAGTGAAAGCAGTGCAAAACTGTGGACCTTTTTAATTGTGAGGGACAGAGTCAAAACTTCGGTCACCAATGAAAAAAGTAAATTAACTTCCTTCCTTCAACTGCAAGGGCTATGCAGTGTGTGTTTTTCAGAGACGTGTGTTAAAAGTCTTCTCCCCTTGAGATGAAACGTCTCTCTTTCAAAGGGGGGTCCTGGGAGGCAGCCAAGGCAATCGTGCATTCAGAAATTAATATGCAAGAACAGCAACTTGCAGATATGTGTTTGATCAGACAGCACATGCTGTGCAAAGCTGTAAAAAATGACTTTGACATGGAAATAGATTAAAAAGTGGTGTTAACTCGAAACTAGCATGTGGAAGCCTCGCAGTATAAAAAAAACACATTGGTGTATAATAAAACCCAGCATTTAATAATAAAAGTTCAACAAATTGACCGGCAGATCGTCACTGGATAGTGGAAATGTAGTGTTGACCGTGTGAGTCCTCAAAGAACCGTTTATCAAAGCACATATTTTTTCTGTGCTGCTGAAGGTACCTTATTTTCTGGGATCATGAATGCTGTTCCATTGAGTTTCCACTGAATGAATTTAGTGGCTGATATCTGAGTTTAGTGAGCGCAAACTAAAGTGTTTTTTGTTAGTGTTTTTTTTATTGTTGTTGTTTTGCAAACATTTTGTCAAGTGATACTTCATTTTTTCTCATGTCATGTGCCTGAACGGGTTGCTGGTGAATGGCCTTCTCAAAGAAATTAAAAACAATAATTGGGTCTTTCTTTTTTTTTTGCTTGTGGGATGGCATGCGGTGGATGAGTTGTTAACAAAAATAAGCTAACAGCGATTTGGGTTGTGTAGCAGATGGATTGATGGATGTCATGACAAACGGGCTGACGGGAAGAAGCTCCGATACGTTTTAAATCCCAAAGCAAACCTTCAGACCAGCCCCTGTGTGTTTTGTGTGGCAGCCTTCATCCATCCATCCGTTTGTCTGTCCATCCGCCTGTCTGTCTCCCCATGCTGCTCTGTGCTGAGCCCTGCTGCGCTTGGTTTCCAGGGAAACGGCTCTGCTGACACTTTGTGATTCTCTCCTCTAGGTGGCCGTGTAAAGACTTGGAAGAGACGGTGGTTCATTCTCACAGACAACTGCCTTTATTACTTTGAGTACACCACAGTGAGTACAGGCTGGCACAGAAGCCTCTGCTTCATTTCTAATGCTGCCTTGCACCCTGCAGCCAGGATTATAGTGTGTGCCGTACTTGGGTATATCACAGCAATGCATTTATCTGATGGCACATTGAAACGTGTTTTTGACTTCTAATCCACCTTGAATGACACTGCATTTACAAAGCTGTTCTGTGACAACTGTAGCACACAATGACTTTTTTCACACTCCATTGATCAAGTGCTGATAAAAAGTGCAGTTGTACTACAGTGTGGACTTCGGGGTCTGATATCACAGAATGGGCAATGGCTCAACCTGTATGACCAGGAAGCTGTCCTGCCAGGTCATCCTCACTCCTCTCTGCAGTGATACAGCTTGTATGATTTAGATGCTCTATCGCTGGGTTCTTATAATAAAACGGTCAACGCGCTCAGCTTGCAGGGTCGTATATTAGGACCCTTTTAATGGCTTGTTTCTATATTAGTATCGACTTTGTGGCACTCTGCAGTGCCTTATGAATCACCCCAGCAGACCTGCAGCAGAGGATAATCTGTAAGACAGCCTCATGATCAACCCTAAACTCACTGCAGTATTTTTTATTTATTTTTACTTGAAGGACAAAGAACCCAGAGGAATTATCCCCTTGGAAAACCTCAGCATTCGAGAAGTCGAGGACTCGAAAAAGCCAGTAAGATGTTATTTATTTTTGCTTGGGCAGGTTACGGAATATGACAGCGATACCATAGTAATTATGAAGCGGTTTCTCTGTCAGTCACAGTGCTCTGATCAAGGGATAAAGCAGAGGAGCGGTTTGAATCTCATGTAGTCAATAGACCTGGCAGTGGTCTTAATGACTATAGCAGAGATCCATTTCTTCTGACTGTAGACAAAACATTATCACACCAGGCTAATCTCTGGTCAAACCCTAGTCCACGAACATGAATGTTAGTGGGCATCCACCTTGCTAAGCATGGCTGTGAAGATCAGTAGAAAGGTTCATTTATTTCCATTCATTGTTATAAATGTATTTATTTCCAAGTAATGTTTCTGATTATCATCCCATGTCTGAATTATTTATGTAGGGTTACGCAGAGATAATAGGATGGTTAGTTACAGCAGAGCACATTAATGGGAGCATTAAGCCAGAAGAGCAATAAACGTCAGCTGAAGCAACCAGACCGTGTTCTTCGTCTCTCTTGTATATGTGTGCTCCCAGTCCAGAACGCGATGTTGAAATAACTGCCTCCGCTCCATCGCTGATGTCTGCGTGTGTGTGCGACTTATCTGTTCCAGAATTGCTTTGAGCTGTACATCCCAGACAACAAAGACCAGGTGATCAAAGCCTGCAAGACGGAGGCGGACGGCCGCGTGGTGGAGGGGAACCACACGTTCTACCGCATCTCAGCCGCTGCCACGGAGGAGAAGGACGAGTGGATCAAGTGCATCAAGTAAGGACTTGTGTGACCCCCTGGCTTCATATTTCAATGATCCAAATGGTGGCAGATTTAAGTACAACCATTCAATATTAATCCATCCGTGGACTTTCCTCTAGGGTGTTTTCTATAGACCTACTTATTTGCATTACTGCAGGATGAGGTCTGTGATAAAGGTCAATTCATTTTGAGGGTGCGGTGATGTTTATTAGATATTTATAATAGACTTCTGAAGTGTCTGTTTACTGGGTTTTGTAAGCGTGCTGCACGGCTTTAGACCGCAGCAATATGTTTCTGTTGTGCTGTGCCGATTTGAAATCCAGCCCCTTGCTCGGGAGCGCCTGGTTCTGAGTGTCTTTGTGGTTTGATTTCAGAGCTGCGATCAGCAGAGACCCCTTCTATGAGATGCTGGCAGCCAGGAAGAAGAAGGTTTCCTCCTTGAAGAGGCACTAGCTCACCCCACCACATCACCGCACTTCAGGGGGAATTTACATTGTGCTGCCTGGCCAGCTGTGTGGACCCTCCTCTCAGCTGGAGGGACTGGCTTGTTAAAGAAGGGGGAGGGGGGAGGGGGGGGGGGGGGGGGGCAGAACTGCAGCACAGGTTTCTGGGAGCTGGCTTTTTGCATTTCCGCTGGGCTGAATGAAACAGTGAAGGTTTTATCCCGGGCCTTCGACTGCCTTTAACTAATCTGCCTCAAAGTTCTCTCTCTCTCTCTCTCTCCTCTCTCTCTCTCTCCTTCCTTTCTGAGAGTGGAAACACACCACCCCCTTCCCTCTTCAGTCTTCAATCTTTTATTGGTTTTTGCATCACAGTTTCTCTTCAACTCAGCGGGTCTGAATGTGGCATCTCAACTGAAACTTTGTAACTTCCATTGCAAAAAAAAAAAATCAAATAAATTTAAAAAAAATCTAAGATTTTCTTCGTTCTGCATAAATATATTTAAATATTTACTACATGCATCTATTTTTTACAGCGGCCATACCTTGTAGTTCTTTTTTCTGAAGGATTTGATCTCGCTGGCTGGAAGAATCGATTCCAAATTTCTTTTAAAGCCCTCAGGAACTTGATTTTTGTTGTGTTTTGTTTTCTTCTTGTTTTTTTCACTATGTTGGAAGTCCTCTTATCTTCCCTCTCCTAATAGAGAATGAACTGTGTCTACAAAGACTGAAGATTACATGCGATACTAAAATAAAATGAGACAAAGACTGAATCCCTACTGATGCATTGAGATGTGGAACAGATCAAGACTGCGCCAAAAGGACAGTTTCATCCTGGATTGTGCATCAAAGAGGGAATGTGTTTAAAGATGAGGGCAATACCTTTTTTCTAATATCTGTTAAAAAAAAAAAAAAATAAATAAAATAGTTGCAGCTTTCAATAGCAATGGTATCGCTTTTACCTGCTGGCCCGAGGAAAGAGTTTCTTTCTAATACCTGACACATTCTTCATTGAGAACGCCCATCTGAAAAAACAGGTTCTCAAAAAACATCACATGGATTGCTATAAAGCAGTTGCTAACAATCATGAGATAAAATGCAAAAGAGACACCGTGCTAAGGAGCTAAAAACTAATAGAGAGAAAAAACCAATGACTGCATATAGAGACAGAGTCGGGTTGGGGTTTAGTCCCTGCTGATACTTTCCATGCAGTTAAGTAATAGAGGAATCGGGGACTGAGGCTCCTGCAGCTAGCTGGCCGATTCCTTTGGCTTTTCTCAGCCAAACCTTTGTGCTGTGAGACTACCATGCTGTCCCTGCCCATAGTAGTATCCACTGCCAGGGGTCTGTGTGCCTTTTTCTGAGATCAGCAGCCCATTCGACTGTCCTGATTACTACGTCTCCTGCGATGCATTATTCTGCTGATTTATTTCTCTTACCAAAACTTTAATGGTGTGATACAGTATGGTGATATTTCTACATTGCTGTTAAACAAAATTAAATGAAATATCATGGCTAGGAAAAGGCAGGCTTCTGATTTTCATGACACTCTTTGTCATGAAAATGTGTTATTTTATAGTTATTTAAATGTGTTAAATGATGGTCATCTGTTAAGTTAGTCAGTTGACAGTGCCCAATATGCACTTGACCAGAACCGTTTGAGGAGCTGCAGAGGGCAGAATTTCTTTATTGTGAAAGGAGCTTTGGTGTCACATGCTTTTTATACATTAGTCCTGTCAATTAATTGTCAATTAGTCTTTTATGTTCTGTTTTAGTAGAATGGACTTTCCAGAGAAAACAGCGACAGCTTTCTCAGTGGTTTGAATACGTTCATTTACACACAGCAGATGCATCCTGTAACACGGTATGTTAGTCATGTCTGGTAATCGGTAAAAAGTGTTTGTGCCACCAACCGATAAAAGCAGGAAGTTCAAAAGCAGTCATGTAAAAAAAAAAAAAGTTCCAAACTTATTTGGATACCAAAGTTTATTGGCACACTCGACAGCCTCTTGGTAACCCAGTCTTTGGTGCCACTGTTTAGCAAAGTGCGTTGATCGTGCCACAAGTTTAAAATGTGTACAAAGCTTGAAAACGACGTCACTGCTGGCGATTACTGTTACCGGCATGTCGCGACTAATCTCCTTCGTTTGTGAACAAGTGGAGGGCTTCAGCGGTTTGCCTTGAGCTGAAGGCACACAGCTGTGTTTCCAGTGTGCTAAACTAGGAGCTGAACGATGCACTGACTACAGTCAGCATGAGGTGCATGACGTACTTGTTTAAGCGATTATTTAAGAGGGTGGGCTCAATTATCCACACTATCTCTGCCATCAACCTCATCTCTCTGTGACGATTCCTTTCAATGAGTGGGATTCTCATTGGTGCTCCACCAGCTGGGGTCTGACCGCGAGCCCGAGTACAGTCTCTTTGGACAATGGAAACACAGTTTACGGTTTGAATTTCCCGCCCCTGTGCTACGCCAGTGGGTAGCCTATAGTGAGGTTGATTGTGGTCCAGCTAAAACAGATGGTTATAACTTGCTGAGCGCACTCAACTCATTATGTATGATTTCAGTTTTACAAGATTCAACTTTGGTAGTGAAGTTGACCAAGATTGTCTTTCCTGTTAATAGAAAAAAAAAGTGAATTGAGATTTTTTTTTTTTTTTTGTATTTATAAAAAAAAAAAAAAAAAAAAATTAAAGTGGTGTTCTAACTGGGTCAAATGTTAAGAAAATAAGGCGCCATTCTGATTTCATTTAAGTAACTAATTTTAAATTTGACCTAATTACTCCTTTTTCACATTTAAATGCACTGGTTATTAAAGAAAAATCAAATTAAAAAAATATATATCCTTAATGACTAAACAGTATTAGTCTATTTATCAGAGTTGTGTATATACTTAAATGTGTAGTTTCTTTTTTTGTTTATTTTGTATTGTTCAATTTTTGTTTTGTGTTAGCGGTATGTAAAAAAAAAAAAAAAAAAAAAAAAAGATCTGTGTGCCAGTTTTTGTTCGTTATTTGATTTCAGACTTCTGCCAATACAATGTAATCAAGTGCTGAAAAACTGGAGAAAATAAAGAAAAACTTGCCCAAATGAATTATGCTTTTTTGTTTTTTGTTGTCTCTCAAAACTGGAAAAAAATATTATGCTTACTTCAAGAGTGTGTAGTACAGGTAAACTGAAGCAAATAACATTGTGAAATTCAAAGGATTTTCTGCTTAATGAATTACTGTGTAACCTAGGATTAGTAAACGGCCTGTGTTGGGGATTAATACAGCATTTCAATCCTTGACTACTGATAAAAGATCATCTCGGCCATAGCCATTCTGTTTTCTGATTGTCATTAGAAAATTAGAGCTTATACCAAACAATTGAGTAAACGGTCTTGGAATAAAAACTGCATTTTACTGATTTGTACATGATGTATAGCTATTGGACCACAGAGCTTCTGGCTGTTTGTCTTTATTAGCCCATTAGAAGCAGGATTAAACACATTTGCTTAGAACGGTACACACACAACACTTCCTAACATCAGACTGCAGTATAGCTTTAGGTTTCCACCATGGAATCCTCTCTGTATCAAACAAGACACATTTCAACCACTGTGTGTTCTCTCAGTCTGGTTTCAATCAGACACAAATACGATTTTATTGCATTTTATCTGCCCTGTCGCTGCTTGTGTCCCCCCGGTCCTCCCAAGAGGTCTTGCCTGTTGTGAAGCTGTCAAAAGAGCAGCCCATAGGATCTACAGAAAGTGCTGACTGTGAAGAGCCTGTGCCTGGAACGTTATTAAAAATTGCAGGTCTGTCTCCCTCTAGTGGCCTATATTTGAACTTGCATGTTGTTTTCTCTGCACCCATTGTCTTGGTTTGCAGTGCTTATTTTTATGTTTATAAAAGAAAAACAGGATTATTCGATGCCTGGTAACTAATTTAATATCCCGCCAGAACAAAACATTTATCAGGTATCAATTATATTAACAAAGAAGGCGGTGTGAGAGTAGTTTAGTCTTTATTACCATCCTCCTCATGTGTCTGTTTTTATGAGACTGCCTGCTCGGTTGAGTCACCCAGGTTCCAAAAAAGTCTATTTAGTGCATAAACCCACTGCTTGTGCAGCAGTGCTATAAGCAGTCACTCAACACTGTGTTAACACTTTACCATTCTCAATTGCATATAGAGAACTGAGATGTTTTTTTCCTGCTGTTCGCGTTGTGGACACTAGACGGCACTGTTGTACCAGTATTCATTTGAAACAGGTATTTTAAATGAGGAAATCTAGGCAAGTACAGTAGTTTATTTATGTAACTATAGTACGAGTTTAGCACACTGCATGAACGCTATTTCTTTAAGGCGAACAACACGAGAGCCAGGCTCACTAACTGACCAGTTAGAAAGTCTCTATATTGTGTTCTCGTACAATACGACCCTCTGGCACACCACAATATGTACAGTATATACTGCAGTAAACTAGCTCTGTACTGTACAAAGATGTGCTCATTGAACCCAAATAATTGTGCTACATTTTTTTTATTAATTGCATTAAGGTATTATTTAGATTTTTCTCTGCAACAAAAAATTAAACATGATTGCACCACCACTTAAAGCTGAAAGTTCAGTAAAGTTCAGTTCTCTGTTTGTGCAAGGAACACAAGAAAGCAGCGAGCTCCCAGGCTCTGTCCCCAGCAGGCTGCAGTCGTGTTGCACAGCGATGTGGTTAAACTGCGGATGCTGGCTGCTTTCCACGCGAGCTGCTGGGAAATCATTGCATAAATGAGCCGCAGTCCCGGAATTGCACATCAAAAAGAGCTTCCTCCTGTCAGGGCTTTCCTGGATGCTGAAGAGACGCAAACTACTGACAAAACAAAACAACAAAGAAAAATAAAAAAAATAGACCTCCCACATTAAGAGCAGTCGGCAGGTTTTTAAGATATACTGAAAGAAACCACATTTCAATAAGAAACGCTTCTACTTGAATATTTCTGAATTGAGCACTATTAAGTGTTTGGTCTTTACGGGTGATGGTCACACGGCAGTTATCACAAATCAACAAGGGCACACTTGAACCCTTACAAGCCATTCCGTTTCATTTAGCATGGCAAAACAAAAACAACTTAGATGCTGGCATGCGAGCCTGGATTTAGCCCTGGGAGCCTCTCACTGGTTTATTGTGATATGGACCATGTGCAACACTTACTAGTACAGTTATTTGTTTATACCGACTTCAAACTTACAAGGATGTGTCTCAGGTCGTCACAAAAAAGCAAGCAAACAAACACATTTCATTAGTTACTATCGTTGTGAAGACATTGCCATTGAGTTCTCATAATTGATGTCCTCCACACTCACAAACACTGGCTGACTGGTGTTACGAAACACGCTTTCACAGTGGGGAAAGGTCACTAAACCGCTGTTGAGTTAGCTGCAGCAGACCATTAATTATTACAAATATATTGTTAGCTTTGTTTACAAGCTGGAGTTTGTTATTAAAACATAGTGAGGTAGGCCCGGGACAGAAACTTAACATTGTTTATTTTATTATTATTATTATTATTATTATTATTATTATTATTATTATTATTATTATTATTATTATTAATAATAATAATATAATATTTTGAGTCTGGTTTTCAAACAGAAGGTCGGCTAATAATTTTTTTTTTTTTACAGCTTTGTTAGACTTAATACAAAACGTGGTTGATTGTTTTTAGAATTTATACAAGACTGACTATATTGTGCAAACTATATATATATATATATATATATATATATATATATATATATATAATATTACACACACACACACACATAGACAAGCTTGTTCTAGGATGACGTTACATAGTTTTATTTTATAACTGTCAAAATAGTGCACATGATCCCAACTCTTCTGTGACACCAGATTTAATTTCTTCGTTTTGTGGCATATTACCAATTCAATTTGTATAATGAATTAAACAACTTAATCTGTACGTTAATATTCAGAACTAGGTTAATTAGGTCCGCTTTAAAATATTTCAGTCAACCAGCCTCTTCCTTCACGAGCGCTACGCATTTGGGTGTCCAATATGTACTTTGGGGTGGTTGTGTACAGTAATATTTGATTTTTGGGAGTTGTAAACCAATTATCTAGTACCGGTATATACATATGTGTATTTATAATAGTCCTTACAACACAGGAATGGTATTTTCTGTTACCTTTTAAATCGGGACACATCACCTTTGATTCAGTGAATTGGATCCCACCCCTTCTAAACTGCTTGGTATCGACTGATAAAACCGTTATTCCTTCTGGTTTTAAAGTGTCCTCAATTCGAAACCTCGAGCGTTCAAACCGTCAACTGTAATGGCTTTGTAAACGCGCCATGCCCAAATCTGGCTAATATTCTTGTTTATTTTTATTGTAAAGTAATGAATACAGAGTGTAAACGTTAAATACCGTTTAATATTTTATATTATTGGTTTAATTTGTGAGTTTGAATAGCCAAAATGCAGTAAAAATGTGAACGGTCTGTTGTCCGTTATTTAGTTTACATTTTTATAATTCGCAGAAGAAATAATATTTGTGTAGGCAAGCCTAGTTTATAGGCCAGGTAAATATGGAAGGACAAGACAAAAGACTGGATTATATACAGGGTTATACTTTAAAAACCATGAAACTAAAAGCAGACAAATGGGTCAAATTTGTAACGACAGAAGAAAACAAGCTGACGGTCAATAATTTTTTTGAGAAGCCGGATGTTACGGTTCTGGTTATTTATCTCAATTCTGCAGCCCAACTAACTGCCAATTTGGGGTTTCCACCTTCTGTTAAAAGCAAAGCGGTGTACTTCGTTAAAAGGACAAATGAGTTCACAACCAATGATAACATTAAAAACGTCCTCGTCGGAGACATCTCCGCGTCACCTGTGGAACAGCTGACTGCTTTTGTGGAAGAGGTAAGAGCCAACTCGGCCAATTGGAGTGGGAATGTGTGATGACGGTAAACCATGTCGGTAAAAACTGCATTTCTGTCTTTTAAAAAATAATAAAATAAATGAATGAATTTGCAGATGGTGTATTTACTGCATACTAACGCTGAAAACACCAGGGGTTGGCCACAAGTTGTATCTGACGACCTAACAAGACATGCAAACAAGCTGAGAAACGAAGTGTTTGTGGCTGGTGGACAGATAAAAGGCAGAACGTATCTTCCTTTACCTGCAAACACTGGGCAATTAGAGACTTCAGACTGTTTCACAACAGCAAGGTAAAAAGGACACCACCCCGTTTTAACGGGTTTGGAGATATATATAATATTTCTAGTTATATCTGAGGGACATTTGTTGGTGTATTGACTTGAGTACTGTTAATAATTGTTTTTTTCTGCAGACTGCCCCCTGCCGTAGACAGCAAGTTACTGCACGCCTTTGAAACGGTAATAATAGACTGGACTCATCAAGTGAAAGATGTTCTCAGCAAAGATTCTGCACAGCCAATTTTGGATGGATTAAACCCGCTCCCTAAAATGGAATTCGACTTCTGGAACGCCAGGTTGACAAATCTGGAGTGTATAAATGAACAGGTAGTGTGTAGATAAAATATCTAATATGTTTGTATCTTTTATTAAATATAGTGATACAAAAATATATAATTTTTTTTTTTTTTTTTTAAACTTTTTTAATTTAAGCTGTCATCTCCAAAAGTGCGTAAAATTGCTGAGATTGTGGAAAGGGCAGCAAGCAGCTACTGGCCATCTTTAAAAAATATTTACAGGGATGTTAATGAAGGTAAAGTATAACAGCAATTTACATGACTTTTCGTAGGCTTTTCTTAGGATTACAATTTCTGCGTTTTAATATTATTTTGTATGCATAGGACTCAAAGAGGCAAAGGATATTGTCCTTTATCTGAAACCTTTGCAAAAAGTGTTAGACGAGATGGAACAAACAGATTATTCACAGGTAAATAACAAGAATTCACTTTTTCATATTTGCATTTGTTCAAACGTAAATCAATATACAAAAATCTGAATTATCTGTGAACACTTCTGGCTTCAGTTAAAATATCATTTTGATCTTTCTTGTTCTAGTTGCCTCAGTTTATTGGAGTTTTGATGCACACAGTTGGTTTAATTTGGGCTAATTCAAAATACTACAACACTCCAGAGAGAATTATAGTAATTCTACAGGAGATCTGCAACCTGTTTATCGAAATGGTACAGTATAAACATGGTCTATCTTTGATGTAATCATTTTTTATATTGCTAACCAAAGGCAGCTTAACAAAACAAACTTAAACACCCTATTTATTTTATCAGACTCGAGCCTTTTTAAGTCCAGAAGAGGTAATGAAAGGGTTGCAAGGAGAAATAGATGACATGCTGGGAAGAATAAAACTAGCGGGTACAACTATAAAAAAACTGAGACACACTTATGATTACAACCGATCACATATGGACATTTTTTTTCAAGTAAGTGTTTAGATATGATTATATGAAAAAATAGCCCGTAATTTACATTTTGTTAGACTATTTTGCCTTTTTGTGAGATTTGTTTTTATATCATCATGACCATAGAGCAATGGAATCTCAGCAACTCTTTCGTACCATTTTGAAACCCACTCTGACACTAGTTTTATGCCTTTTCACAAAAATTATCTACAGATCTTGGAGTTACTTACTGTTGTGTTGGCTAAGTTAACAGTTGTATTTTTATGTTCCACAGGGAAGAGAGACACATTTTTGGGAATTCCCTTCATACCTAGTTTTTACCAAGCTGGATGGATTTTTACGCAGGTTACAGACTTTAGAGGTAATGTTTTTCATAGGAAAAATACAATGTCACCAAATAACTGCACTTTTATACAAATAAAACAAATGGTTCTCAATAGGTGCAAGAGCCCCACTAAATATCATATAAATGCTCAATGGACATGTACTCTAATTGCTAAGGAGTCAGATCCAAGACTTACTTACTTGTTTGATTAAATGTAAACAGATAGCAATGAACAGGATTAAGTGCACCTGAATACAGTTTACTGATGCATGTGAATTATTGAGTAGGAAAAACTAATTTAAATATAAATAATTAACAAAACCATGTATTCGGGGGAGAAAAAAAAAGCTTCCATTATTGTCATTCTATGAAGATCATTATAAAACTTTTCAGGAGGACAGAACATGTTATCAACAAACTTTGCACTGATGCAAAAATAAAATGAGGTACAATTGTTCTGCATTACTAGAACTTCTGTGCTGAGTGGTAGCTTTTAAAAGTATGGAAGAAAATTGTTTTGAACTGAAGTTAATGTATACATTAAAATGGCGCTTTCTAGGAACTGTATCACGTCTCTATAGAACTGCTGAAGTTGGAGAAAACAGATATAGGAGGTGTGAAAGGGAACATTCTGGGAATCATGATCTTTAGCATCTTTGAAGAGTTTCTGGAGCAAATGAAAGTGTTTGCCGAGAGTAAATATGACACTCTAGATCCTGCAGACTCAGTGAGTTTATTGAATACTTGCATCATGTCATTATAAATCTCATATGTAGCCAATCACTGTCTGAGTTAGGCAGTCATTATTCTCCCTTTAGATACCCGTAATATTTGAAATCCGGAAAGTGCAGTAACTGCAAGGTTGATGGACATAACAATATTTATTTTCAGAGTCAACAGTGGAAAGGCATACCTCATACCAGCTTTAGCAAACATGCTATTAATGCTACATGCCATTTAAGTATGCTATTCAAATGCTGGTCCTTGTACTATAATAATAATCTACACAGAAAAACTCCTAATAATCACGTTGTGTGTGAGGATGATAAGTGTTGTGCCTGATTTCCCTGGAACAGTTCAAACCTTGAATAAATGGGCTTTTCATAGTACTGTAATATTTTCAATCAGGAATTCGAAGAAAGCTATGCCAAGTTCCAGAAGCAAGTTCAGGATTATGACACAAGGCTGGGAACCATAATTTGCCAGGCGTTTGATGATTGTCACTGTATTGAATCTGCTGTTAAAGTAAGCTGTCGTTTCTTAATGGATATTGTAAGGAAGTAATGGACTAGTCACTTTTATTTACGAATTATGATGCGATCATAATCTTGTTATATTGTTTGTGACATATAAAACTCCTTATCTTTTAGCTTTTTGACATGTTTGGTACCCTGCTGGAGCGGCCAATTTTAAGATCACAAGTGTCTAGTAAATACACAGCCTTGGTGGAGATGTTTAATGTTGAGTTGGACAGGGCAAAACTGGTATTTGATGCCCAGTTGTTTGCAACAGACGTGTGCGGAGGTGTTCCTCCTATTTGTAAAAACATGCCCCATGTAGCAGGTCAGCTAAAATGGGCGCAGGAACTGCGAGACAGGATTCAGGCACCAATGAAGAGCTTTAGATCAATTGATCACCCGTAAGTATTATTTTGCTTGTACAGTATTAACCTCCTGATCTGTATTGTACTAGCTGTAAACATGGTTCATTTTGGACTTGGCTATATAACACAGGGGTTAATATTGGAATATGTGTGTTGTGTATTTTGGGAAATGCTCCCCCAAATGTGATGAAACTTTTGCATGCATTTTTAACAAGAATTTATACCAAATATTGTAAGTCCCAGTCATTTTACATGGCATGCATTTGATTAAAGTGGTTATTACTAGATGACACAGTAGGTTACTTATTTAATATTGAAAGAGCAGAAATGTAAACCATTTAGTATCTTAATGCAACATGATAATTGTTTAGTCTTAATGGTTTCAATATAATATAATACATTATTATTCTTAGGTGCATGTGTACTGATGAAGCCAAACTGGTTTTCCAAAAATATGAAGAGATGCTTAACCTGCTGCACAAGTATTGTGAACATGTATACGTTAAATGGACCACACAAGTGGATGATGATTGTCAGTTTAACTTGGAGCAGCCACTTATCCTGCGTGGTCCCAAGTCTAATTTGATAAGGGTTAACTTTAATAAGCAGGTCAGTATGTTCAGTTTCTCAACTGACAGGGGTGGCATATAAATAAATAATTGTCAGCCTCTTGCATACTAAAACACAACATTTGAAATTGTACAATGTGTTTCATGAGTATGTAAACAAAAATGATTGCAATAAATGCAGGCAGTTTCCTTAAGCAGTTTCCTTTGTCAACTTCAGTCACAAAGTTCTACATGTGTGCTGCAGTGGAAAGTACTTACATTTTTACTGTATGTAATTGGGTGTATTCATGCTTATGGACCACGCTGCATAATTATGAATTACAAAATTATTGTAGAAAAATTGAATTCATAGAATGGACGTATATGTGTATATTGTGGTTATGCAGTAGTAAGTTTAAATATTTAAATAAAATGAGTGTAAATATAACTATTTTCAGTAAATTATGGTGAGGTGGAATTTTGTAAAAATTAACATCATGTTTAACAATGTGACATGTACAGTAATATGTAACTGCTACTGATTTATAATTGCAGGAATCTAAAGATAGGCATACGGTTAGGGTAATACTAAAGCTTTTTGAATTGTATTCACTGTTACCTCAGTGCAAGACTGGAGTTGATTGTTTTTAATTGTATGCTGCAGTTGGTGGCAGTTCTACGGGAAGTGAAATACTTGACTATTCAAGGTCAGGAGGATATCCCGGAGAGTGCTGCAGGTGTTTTTGCTAATAGCGAAACATTTAGAAAGTTTGTGGGCAACCTGGACCTCATTGTATCTTGGTACAATAAGGTATGTTATTCATAACTTATTAAAGCATACAGCAAATTAACTAACTATATATTGTGCTGCTTTTAAGTGAATCAAATCACATTTACAGGAAATCAATATTGTTCATTGTACTGCAGACGCTTACAATTTATTGTAAAGTCTTTGCCCCGAAAACATTTTTTACAGAGTAGTAGATATGAAGAATGTACAGGTTTATTGTTAAGGCTGTGTTGTTGTCTTCACAAGGAACATTAAAAATGTATTGTACTATAACATATTTCTATTCCACAGATAAGATTAACAGTGCATCCAGTTGAGTTCCCACTTATTAAGAGTGAACTTGAGGATATTGATTCAAAATTAAATAAAGCTGAAAGTACACTGAGCTGGAACACTGATGGTAAGTTTTATTACAATTGGTCTGTTTAGGCATGTATATTTGCAACACCTTAAGATCTTCAAGAAAAACACTTTTGACTAAGGGATTTTAATTGGCTGGGGTATTGCAGATCAGAAAAAAATGCTTACCTTGCAATAGTACAAGCAACTATAATTTTCGGTTTATATCCATGGCGAGGAATATTTTTGTTATTTGCGTACTTTATTTTTGTATATTTATTTTATACTTATGCAGCCCTTGATTTGTTTGCTAGGTGCATGGGAATACATTCAGGAGATGAGAGATACACTGTATGATTTTGAGACCCGGACTCAAAAGGCTAAGTCTAATGTAGAAACCATGTGTCAAATCATGCAGGCAAGTAGTCTTACTAATATAACAGACCTTTTATTTGGTAATGATTCAGGAACTGGAGAATGTATACATTTGAATTTGACAAAGTAGGACAAATCATAATTGTAAAAAATGTTTTTCTATAATGTCATACTATTATTTAATTATTCTATAATGAATTTTTTTTTTTTTTTTAAACAGTTTTTATGCTTATGTTTATTATGCTATAGGAGTGGTCAGCCAGTCCTATGTTTGAACGGAAGGACAATAAGAAGGAATCCCTGCTGGATTTAGATGGAAGAGTGAATGCTTTAAACAAAAAGTATGCTACAATGAGGGAAGATGGACAAAGAATTCACAAATTGCTTAAAGTGAGTAGATTGTTCTTATGAATTCTTTATATATGTTAAAACAATTCTAAACAGTATATGGTAATTAAGTCTTTTTTTTAATCTGAACAAATATTTAATATAAATTGTACAGCTAGCTTTCCTATAAAATGTAGTTCTCTGCTGCGTGTTTCTCTGTACAACGCAACTGTAAGTCTGGTTTTTTTCCTATTCAGGAGAATAAGACCTTGTTTAAAGCAGACGACACAACTCCAATGTGGTCACACTATGTATTATATATAGATGACAAGGTTGTGGATGGGTTCTTCAAAGTAGTGAGCACCTCCCTACAGTTTCTTGCCAGCAACATGGGGGCAGAGGTACAGTATTCTACAAAAATGTTTTTACTCATTTGTGAAATGCAATGTTTTCCCATGGTCATTTTTCATTTTGCTAAGGTTTTTCGACAGTACTTTTACCAAGTGTTTGGCTTTAACATTGATTTTCTTTACCACGTTTTTCAATACTTGGTAAGAAAGGGTTTGTTCAAAAGTTTGCTTTTGGCTTTACTTTGTTACTTTCTTAATCATTTTTTTAGATAAATTCTGTTATTTATTTTGTAGGTGTTTCAAGTAATGTAAACAGCTGTTGTCTTTCAGGTCAGTGCTGCTCCCCTTTTTGAAGTACATTTAGAGTTGGGAATTTCTGACATTGTGTTTCGTCCTGCCTTGGCATATGGAGTTTCAGATGGGTTCTATGATCTAATAGAGCATTTAACACTTGATGTCTATAAAACAGGCAATCTGGTGCCACGAATGGTAAAAGATCATCCACAAAACAACTACCAGGTAAAAAAATGTAGGCTGCAAAACATTTATACCATATGATGTTTCTGTGTCATGTTATAGAATGTGTATGAAAGTTCATCTTTTGTTTCCGTAACATTCGTTCAGCAAGATTTAGAGGAGATAGGAGAGCTGTCTGAGATGAGGGACAATGTGATGGGGCATGTTGTGAATGCGATGAGGCAGGCCCAGGAGTACCAAGCTAACTTTGATCAGTATTCCTATCTCTGGGTTGACGATCGCGATGAGTTCATGCAGCAGTTCCTTATGTATGGCCACGTGATCACTCCTGAAGAGATAGAAGCTCATGGAGAGGATCATGTGCCTAAATGCCCTCCGACACTAGAGATGTTTAAAAACGAGGTAATTTGCTTAAAAAATGCCAGTGGCTTAGCCACTGCTATCATTTTCTCAAGAGGTTGTATAACTCAAATCGAGGTTTGGTCTTATTTTATTATTTAAACTGGCAGTGTTTAGATCCTCATCTGTTTGGAATTTCTTAAACCACATTGACTTCTGAATTCAATTTGACAAAGCTGTCAAAACCTTAGGGTTCTGACTTCATATTTTTTAAACTCTGGCCTTATCAATTTCAATGTAATCTTTCAGATGTGCCTGTCTGTCACACTGGCATGATGGGTTGACTCTTATGTTGGTTCAGTTTAATCTAAGACGCAGCTTTGTTTACCTGCAGATTGACTTGTATGAGAAGCTCTATGAAGAGGTGTCAAGGTTTGAAAATTGTCGCGTGTTCAGTGGCTGGCTCCAGGTTGATTGCAAGCCTTTCAAACATGCTCTTTTGAATGTCATCAAACGGTGGAGTCTTATGTTTAAGAAATGCCTCATTGACCAAGTTACTAACGGGTATAGTTTTCATGTTTTAAGGGTTATTGTATCATTTGTAATGCTGCTGTGGAAATTGACTGCTAAATTGTACATTACAGTATTATACACTTAGAATACTGTACTTTATTGATATAATATTAGGTTGTAAATGTAGCAAGGATTTAATGGAAAAAAGAAACCTGGATTACCCACAATGTAGATTTTACCCTAATCTCAATTGTCATCTGTTTTAGCCTGAGTGATTTACAAGCTTTCATTGAAACTACAAAGGCTAGCATCATTAAAACAGTAAGTGAAGGTGATTACGGTGGGCTGGTTGAAGTGATGGGTCTTCTGAAGAAAGTGAAAGAAAGACAGTTGGTCACAGATCAAATGTTTGAACCACTGAAAGAGTCCATTGAATTGTTACGCTCTTATGGAGAGGAGATGCCTGATGAAGTACACACACAACTTCAGGTATGTTTCTTTTATTTCTGTATTGATTATTTATTTTTTGGTTGTAATATGAAGGACTGATATTTGTAAACTGAAACCCTGTTAATAGAGCATGGGCATCCACTGAGCTGGGTTTCCTATATTGCTCAGGTAATATATTAAATTTGACCTGTAAACACTGCCATCTCCAGGAAGTTCTGATTATTCACAGCTGGACTTTTTAATATTTAAAACTTATCAAGTTTAAACAAACTGCATTGTTAGCAATGGTCCAAACAAGAATAGCGGTTAAGTACTTCAGTTGCTCATTTCAGATTTATATTTTGATTTCATATAGTATTATTCATTTATTTGATACATTTTTGGTATATTCTATGTCGCAGATTTTTGTATTTTTATAGGAACTTCCAGAACAATGGAACAATATGAAAAAGATAGCTCTCCAAGTTAAACAGAATGTGGCTCCTTTACAGTCTAATGAAGTAAATATAATTCGAAGAAAATGCCAGCAGTTTGAGGTACTCTCATATATTTCACAGATATGCCTGTGGGGGGGGGGGGGGGGTCTTGTCTAGTTCTACATTGCATTACAAATAAATTATATTCTGTTTCTTTATTAATCAGATCCGACAGTATGAATTCAGAGAGAAATTCCGAGAAGAACCCTTTTTTCACTTTTCTTTCCCAGATCCGCATGCTGCTTTGGATGAGGTAATGTATTTCAGAGAATATCTATATTGATATTGGATTGATAAAATAATAAATGGGTAACATGTTTAATGTATGTTTTCATTAGAAACTGGTAACATTGTAAACCTTTCTTTAATGTATGCGTTTATTCATTTCTTAACATGTCAGACCCACAAGAACATGTCTGCATTGGAAAAGGAAATGGAAAGCCTGTCTGTATCTGCAGGTTTATTTGAAGTTAATGTACCTGATTACAAGCAACTCAAGGCTTGCCGAAAGGAAATCATACTGCTGAAGGAGCTCTGGGATATGATCTATTTGGTAAGCAATTGGTATGTAAAGAGTCGCACATATACAGAGCATAAACCTTAAACCGGAATATGTATTACCCAAAATCAAAACGATCGCAACCCCCCCCCCCCCCCCCCCAAAAAAAAAAAAGCTTATATTTAACCCCTTTCTCTCAGACTTTGCTAAGGATAATGTATGTCTTTTAAACAATTTGAATTCCAGGTAAGAGGCTGCATGGATGACTGGAAAACCACCCGATGGAAAGACATAAATGTAGAAGAAATGGACATGGACACCAAAAAATTTGCAAAAGAGGTCAAGGGTTTAGATAAAGAAATGAGAGTCTGGGATGCATTTGTAGGATTGGATAGCATAGTTAAAAACATGATGACTTCTCTGAGAGCAGTTGGGGAACTACAGAACCCAGCCATCAGAGAAAGACATTGGCTGCAACTTATGATGGCTACTCAGGTATGGCAACTGGAGTAAACTCATCAGTATTACATATTTGATTTTCTTTGAAAGCAAACACCTGCAGGTCTGGCCTTTGTCCTCCAGAGTATGGTAGCTTGCCGACATCGGCGCTCCATTTCCTCAGTGTAAAGAAGAAATGAGTCGTGGTATCAGAGGACACCCACTAACACGTTCTCCTTAGCTGTTGTAGGGGGTTGCTGTGGTGAAGGAACGTAATTGGACATTCTAAATTGGGGAGAATAACTGGGCACTCCAAAATTAAAAAAAAGAAAAGAAAAAGAGAATGCCCCTAAAACTGGAAACTGCCTCTTCATGGGTTTTGCAGAAATGCGTCAAAGGTTATTAATGTTTGTAACAACACATTGTACAAAAAGAAATCACACTAAGACAGTAACTATAAACAAACACTAGCAAACATTGCATTTTATATTGCAGGTTAAATTTGTCATGTCAGAGAAAACGACCCTTGATGATTTGCTGAAACTTAACCTCCACAATTTTGAAGATGAAGTGCGCAGCATAGTAGACAAGGCTGTAAAGGAGTCTGGAATGGAGAAGGTAACATCAGCCCAAAATTCAGTTAACTTTGTAGCTGGAGTTAAACATTTTGGGGAATCTTATTATTATTATTATTATTATTATTATTATTATTATTATTATTATTATTATTATTACAGTATCTGAAATGATAAGAAGGAACCACTGAAAGCTCAATCACAAATCATTGGGGGAATTGAGGCCAATAGAAATCCATATTTGCATTCTTTTTGTCCCACATGTATCAATGAATATCTTTATGTGCTTGAGTTGTTCATTAAAAGGTTTGGTGTCTCTATATTTTCAGACATTGAAAGAGCTGGATAATATTTGGTCCACCATGGTGTTTGGACACGAGCCTCACTCTAGAACTGGTACCATGTTACTGAAATCTGACGAAGAACTAGTAGAGACTCTGGAAGACAACCAGGTGCAACTCCAGAACCTCATGACGTCCAAATACATTGCTCACTTCCTGAAGGAGGTGTCCAGCTGGCAACAGAAGCTCTCTACTGCAGACTCTGTGATCTCCATCTGGTTTGAGGTGCAGAGAACCTGGACTCACCTGGAGAGCATTTTCATTGGCTCAGAGGACATTCGTTCACAGTTGCCTGAGGACTCCAAACGATTTGATGGAATTGATAAGGATTTCAAAGTGGGTTGTGTCCTTGTGTTTATTTCTTTCGTTTTTTTTTCTTCAGGTGAACTATGACCTTCTAAATCAACAAAATGTCTTTCTTTCTAGGAGATCATGGCTGATGCTGTAAAGACACCTAATGTAGTGGAAGCTACAAATAAACCAGGCCTCTTTGAGAAGCTGGAGCATCTGGAATCAAGGTCAGATATTTATTTTGGATGTATACTACATTCTGGCTGTATTAAACATGTGGCTTGGTATGATTTTAACCGTAGGAGGGGTTACAATATTTCTGACTGTTCAGATTAACCAAAGTACTTTTTTTTTTTTATCCTTTCATGGGGGGAAAAAAAAAACTGTTCTATAAACATTTGGAGTAAATACAGTTAATCCTAATGATAAAACAGACTGTAAAGGAAGTTTAAAACAATAGAGTTGTGTGTTCTTTCTAACATTTTGCAGCTTGGCGTTGTGTGAGAAAGCTCTTGCTGAATATTTAGAGACAAAGCGACTTGCCTTTCCCAGATTCTACTTTGTATCTTCAGCTGACCTGCTGGATATTTTATCCAACGGAAATGATCCTGTGGAGGTGACATTTTATGGCTCTTTTTTAATGGTGTTCAATTATAGTTATCGATACATATTATACACAGAGCTATTATTTTGTAATAATTACACATTAATCAGTTAAAAAAAAAACAACTTAAAACAACTTTTTCTTTATATAGTATGCTATAGCTATATGGCTTGTAATGTATCCAGGTATATTGTCTCTTATTTCATTGGGTACAATATAATTGTGTAAATTTATACATAGGATTTGTAGATGGCTGTTAAGGTGTCAGCAGGGTATTACAAAATACTTAGTTATGTAACAATTGCATTCATAGGTCAGCAAACACTTGTCAAAACTGTTTGACAGTATGTCAGATCTGGAATTTAAAAAGGATGCAGATAAGAAACCTATAAAGATAGGTCTTGGGATGTACAGCAAGGAGAACGAATATGTTCAGTTTGAGGCTGAATGTGACTGCTCGGGACAGGTTTGTACTTTTTTCAATTAAACAATGACTAGACTTTAGCCTTGTACATTTATGCTGACTTTAGTGTTTCAACAGTTTATTTTTGGATATGTTTTATTGTGATTTCTTTTAAGATATAGGTCACACTGTGTATCTGAAACACTAAAATTGTGCCAACCTTTTAAACTAGGTTGAACATTGGTTAACCCGTGTGCTAGAGGCGATGTGTTCTACTTTACGCAATGTAATGGGTGATGCTGTGGTGACCTATGAAGAGAAGGCAAGAGAGGTTTGGGTGTTCGACTACCCAGCCCAGGTATGTATGCAAGGAGTCATAATACTGATTTTTAGGATTGCCAAAAAGTAAATTAGTAAAAAAATAAAAAAGGGAAATATTTACATTTTCAGCAGGTAACATGTTCTAAAATTCAACAACATAAAAGCTGTTAATTATTATTTGTCATATGATGGATGAGTTTTCTTAAGGGGCGCCCTCATTATTTATTTTCTTCAGGGAACGTTTTTTTGTGTTTTTTATATATTTCAGCCTGCATTAACTTCCACACAGATTTGGTGGACTACTGAAGTTGGTATTGCATTTGCCAGGCTAGAGGAAGGTTTTGAAAATGCCATTAAAGAGTACTTTAAAAAGCAGGTCTGTAAAAACACTTTTTAAAATGGGAACTATAATTGTACTGCATTGCGTTCTGGAACAGTATCTTTAGATTAATATGTATTCTTAGTAAGTAGACTTAATAAACTGCCGGTATAGAGAGTTGTTGGTTTTATCCTACAGTGGTAGTGACAACTATTTCAATATTGAAACCAAAATTGATTGAAATGCATCGAGCACAGTGTTGTACCATTTTCCCAGCTATAATAACCGATCACTGAGTATATATACTTCTATTATAGGTTAGCCAGCTGAACACCTTGATAAATTTGCTAATTGGAAACCTCTCACGTGGTGACAGACAGAAGATTATGACAATTTGCACAATTGATGTACACGCTCGGGATGTTGTGGGCAAAATTGTTACTGCCAAGGTAGGTTTTATAATTTCCCAATTTTACACATGCAAGCATGTGTAAAATTGGAATAAAAATGCTGCCTGACTGTTGTTGGGGTGTGTTTTTTTTTTTTTTTTTTTTTTAAAAACAGGTAGAGAATTCGCAGGCTTTTACTTGGCAGTCACAGCTGAGGCACCGCTGGGACGATGAAAAGAAACACTGTTTTGCGAACATCTGTGATGCTCAGTTTAGATACTCGTATGAATATCTGGGTAACACTCCTCGCCTGGTGATCACACCTCTTACAGACAGGTACCTCTACAACACAATACTTTTATTTAACTAGGGTAATACGGTATAAGAACTATTTGGGGTCATTCAGCATTACAGAAGAACATCCCTTAAATTTAATGGGAATCTTTTGTTTCAGGTGCTATATAACCCTTACCCAGTCTCTCCATCTTATCATGGGGGGAGCTCCTGCAGGCCCAGCAGGGACTGGGAAAACTGAGACTACAAAGGATTTGGGCAGGGCTTTAGGTATCATGGTGTATGTCTTCAACTGCTCTGAACAAATGGATTACAAGGTAGGACAGTATTGGGGGAAGTACTGTAATTGGGAGCCAAAAAGTGTTAATTGGTAAAGTGTCTGCATGTTGGATAATAAATGAAAGTTCATGGAGTGATAATCTCCCTGTTCTGCATGGGTAAGTGGCTTTTTCAATTGAGAAAGTCATTCTTGACAGTTTGTTTCAGCCTCGTAGTGTGCTTCTACAGGAATCGATTTCAATGTAAATTAATATTTTTCTTCCTTTTCACAAGTCTTGTGGTGACATTTACAAAGGACTAGCACAGACTGGAGCCTGGGGCTGTTTTGATGAGTTCAATAGAATATCGGTGGAGGTGTTGTCAGTGATTGCTGTACAGGTAATGTTATCTCAGGCATTTGAACTGTCATGCATGATGGGCTTTGCAAATGTCAGATCTTTATGCTGTGGTAAACAAAAAAGAATAATAATGTTTATGATATGAAGTTTAGATATGTTTTTGTGATTGCAGGTGAAGTGCGTCCAGGATGGCATTAGGAATAAGAAGGCGATATTTAATTTTCTTGGAGAGGTTATTAAACTTATACCCACTGTAGGAGTTTTTATCACTATGAACCCAGGGTATGCAGGTCGAGCTGAACTTCCTGAAAATCTGAAGGCATTATTCAGGTAATTCTGTTACCGTATGCACTCCCTTGCAGTGTTTCATACCATTTTTAAATCGTAATTTTTGTTTTCTTTCTTCCTTAGACCCTGTGCTATGGTGGTCCCTGATTTTGAATTGATTTGTGAAATTATGCTGGTAGCAGAAGGCTTCCTTGATGCCAGAGTACTGGCTAGAAAATTTATTACCTTGTATACACTCTGCAAAGAGCTCCTTTCAAAGCAGGTAAAATCTACAACTGCAGCTCGACACATTTAACCAGTGACAAAAACATTATATGATTACCTTGATACTACTTATTGTTCCAGCAAGTTCACAGGCTTGTGATATTCTAGCCTGTGTTAATAAAACCAAATTGCAACTGGCAGCTAAATATACATTTTTTCAAAGTGGAGTCATATATTTGTAACAGTCTTGCTTGCTTTTTGAAGTACCTTCTGTTTGTTTGCAGGATCATTATGACTGGGGGCTGCGTGCTATCAAATCTGTGCTCGTAGTCGCAGGTTCCTTGAAGAGAGGGGACCCTGGCCGGCCAGAGGACCAGGTCTTAATGAGGGCATTACGAGACTTCAATGTACCGAAGATAGTGACTGATGACATGCCTGTCTTCATGGGATTGATTGGAGACCTTTTCCCAGCACTGGATGTACCTAGAAAGAGAGATCTGGATTTTGAAAAAGTGAGAAGTTTTTTATTATTTTTATAAATCTGTATACAGTTTAAATGATGCATTGCATGCTCCTGAATTACAATACAGTGTATTAAAAAAACAAACAAAAAAAAAACAGTGAAAGTAGCACATCCCTAATTTTGTAATTATATGGAATGTTCTGATTTTTTCTTTGTGTTATAGAGATTGCGACAGCACAATACAAGGGTTAACCTGATGCCTGTGTTTTGTTTATCTTTTTCTTCAACAGATTGTTAAACAGTCTGTGCTTCAGTTGAAGCTTCAGGCAGAAGATAATTTTGTTCTGAAAGTGGTTCAGCTGGAAGAGCTTCTTGCAGTGAGGCACTCTGTTTTTATAATCGGAAATGCCGGCACGGGCAAGTCTCAGGTCTGTATCTGAATTTAAATAAACACCATCAGCACAAGAAGAAAACATTTAATGCAGGTATTGACAAAATAACTTTTTTTTCACTGACAAACCAATAGATTTTAGTTAATACCGGTAAGTAATGTTTTAACTTTGTTTGTCCCATCCAGTATATTTGAACTTCTGATACATGAAATGCAGACTCCAGATTATAGATGGATTTCAGTTCAAGAGTTGGTTAAAGTGGTACGAGCATGTGTATTTTTTAAAGTTTACTGTATTATAAAGTTCACTTTATGATATTTCATAGGTGCTAAAGTCCTTAAACAAGACCTATCAAACCATGAAGAGAAAACCTGTAGCTATTGACCTGGATCCAAAAGCTGTTACTTGTGATGAACTTTTTGGAATTATCAACCCAGCCACTAGAGAATGGAAAGATGGTATGGGAATTAAATGTTGAAGACTGGACTGTATACAACATAGCTTCTTGAGTCTAGTTTTAAAAAAAAGTACCAAATCGACGATGCTGAACACCCCCTTTCTTTACACACACACAAAACTAAATTAAAATATGAAAAAAAGACAAAATAGAAGGAGCTGTTTTTTAAAAAAAAAAAAAAAAAAAAAAAATAGTCCTGTAGAGAATGTTAAAGTTTGTATGTATGATACATTAATAGAATATACTTGAAATTCTTCAGTTTGGAAAGTGACCCACAGGGCCTGCTGCCTTCCCCAGTACTCCCCCATATGTTAGAGAGAGACAATTGGTAGGGTTATAATCTGATTTGAATGAGCCAAGATTCCTTCCTTTATACGCTGATGTCTTTTCTTTTTGTTGTAGGTCTGTTTTCCTGTATAATGAGAGACCTAGCCATTGTTTCTCATGATGGACCAAAGTGGATAGTCCTTGATGGGGACATTGATCCAATGTGGATAGAATCTCTCAATACTGTCATGGATGATAATAAGGTTACTAAATTAACAATTAATTTGGCTGTTAGAAATAAAATTATGCAAAAAGGGCATAATTGGAATGGAGCCCATGAAGACCCTGTTTGTTTGTATGTACGTGCACTGGAGTTCTGTAGGAGTGTACTGTAAGAGACACTTTGCACTTACTTTACTGACAAGAAATATGATTATACTATTAAATAGTTTTGTTTTTGTTTCTTGTCAGGTGCTCACTTTAGCCAGCAATGAGCGGATCCCATTAAATCCCACCATGCGCCTCGTGTTTGAGATTAGTCACCTAAAAACAGCAACCCCTGCAACAGTGTCCAGAGCAGGAATTCTTTACATCAATCCAGCAGATTTGGGCTGGAACCCGTATGTTTGTTTATTTTCTTTACATTCAAGAGTATTTGTAATGGTATTGTCATGGTTTTCATGTTCCCTATCCCCTATTGAATATTATAAATCAAGATTTTATTATGAAGATGTTTTGAATGATGAGTACAGAGGTTATTTCATTTGATGTGTGTAAGGGATTGTTTATGTCCTGTCTTACAGAGTTGTAACTAGCTGGATTGAGAAACGTGAGGTTCAGTCTGAGAAAGCTAACCTAATCATTTTGTTTGATAAATATTTGCCAACCTGTCTGGAAAAGCTTAAAATTGGGTTTAAAAAGATAACCCCAGTCCCAGAGGTCACTATGGTTCAGACCCTGCTGTACTTAATGGAGTGCCTTCTTATACCAGCCAATGCACCACCTGACTCCCCCAAAGATCTTTATGAACTCTACTTTGTGTTCTCCTGCATCTGGGCATTTGGAGGAGCAATGTTTCAAGATCAGGTTTGACATCTTTCTGTAGATTATATAATGGTAATGATAAAATGTTATAGCTTATATATATTGTTAGCATGGCAGAATAGCTAGGTAGACTGTTGTTGTGTGTATGTGTATCTATATCTATCTAATTTTAATTTGTTTTTCAGATGGTTGACTACCGTGTGGAATTCAGCAAGTGGTGGGTGCATGAATTTAAGACTATAAAATTTCCCTCTCTAGGGACTGTCTTTGACTACTACATTGATCCAGACACCAAGAAATTTATGTCCTGGGCAGATAAGGTCCCTAAGTTTGACCTTGATCCTGACTTACCATTGCAGGTGAACTTTGATATATTATTGTTTTCTAAACATCAAGAAAACTCATAAACAGACTTGTAAAAGTGTTTCTCTGCTTGATTTCCTCTAGGCCTCCATGGTGCACACGTCCGAGACCATTCGAATCAGGTATTTCATGGACATGTTGATGGAGAAAAAGCGACCACTGATGTTGGTAGGCAATGCAGGGACAGGAAAGTCTGTGCTCATGGGAGAGAAACTAAGGAGTCTCAATACAGATAACTACGTGGTGCAGTCTGTCCCTTTTAACTTCTACACAACCTCTGCCATGCTTCAAGGTAAGTAAGACTGGATTTATGATTTATTTTAATGACGTGCCTTGTGTTCATTTTGGAATACCATTATTAATTGGGGGTTTATTTATTATTACTCTCTAAAGCCATCCTTGAGAAACCACTAGAGAAGAAAGCAGGTAGAAATTATGGGCCTCCAGGAAATAAAAGCTTGATTTATTTCATTGATGACATGAACATGCCTGAAGTAGATAAATATGGAACTGTTGCACCTCACACGCTGATCCGGCAGCATATGGACCATGGACACTGGTAAAAAACTAAACGAAAAGAATGGAACAATAGTAAAAGTATTGAATGATGATATACACAGAATAATTGTAACAGTGCATTGATTCCCCTGAAGAATGGAGTTGGTTAACATTGACAGTTCTTGTCATAGAGACTGAATTTTGATAATACTGTGTCTTCTATACTAAATACTATGTTTACCCCACAGTTTAGTAAAATAACCTAAATAAAACCAAAGTATTTATTATTGTACTGTAGCTCAAAGTGATTTAGTGATAGTCTGGTATCATTCTGGTAGAGTGCAAAGAAATCACCAGTGTAACTGAATTAAAGCTGTTTGCTCTAAATATTTTCTTTTTTTTTTTATTACTGCTGGAACTTCATTCATCTATTTCTGGGAAGCAGGCCATTGACATAGAGCAGCAATTATCAGTCAGACACTACTTCTATTGTGGAATTTTCAAGAATTTGTTTTTATTTGTTATTATTAATACATTGTTTTAAAAAAACTATATAAATATGTTTTATTTATTATTGATATTTATCTCAAAAGTACAACCATTTGAATGTGTACTTTTACAGGTATGACCGAAGTAAACTGACTTTGAAGGATATCCACAACTGTCAGTATGTGGCCTGTATGAACCCTACCTCTGGTAGTTTCACCATTGATCCTAGACTTCAGGTAAACACATAGAAAATGATCTTTTTAAGCTTGTTTTCATTAAATCTATGTTTTGGTTACCTTTACAAACCCCACAAGTGTGTTTGTTAAGCAATAAGCCAGTCTATTTTTAAATGTAGACAGTATGTTGAATGAACTGAGTGTCTCGTATTCATCGTTGTAGTAAACTTTCTGCCTCACTGTGTAGTTCTTCATATTTCTAGTATACTTTCTGCATCACTGTGTAGCTAGACTACTTATTGCCCAGAGGGTCTCAATGATACTGTTTCATTTGATAATAATGATAATATTTTCATTTAATGTGTTCAGCGACACTTCTTTGTGTTTGCTGTAAGTTTTCCTGGACAAGAAGCGCTACATGCCATCTACAGCACTATCCTGTCACAACATCTATCCATGAATAGCTTTGCAATGGCTCTTCAAAAGTTCTGCGCAATGCTAGTGGCTGGAGCACTTTGTAAGTAAAGTCATTGATGAGTTGCAAACCATTATAATATATTTGTGATTATTTTATATTTTCATACTTTTATTCTGTTTTATTTAACTGAAGACTTAATTAGAGGTGACAAAAATTGATACTGTCATCTTTCATTAGTATAAGGTAAACTTGCATAAGTATACATTGCTACACTGTTATGTATGTTTTGTTATTGACAGCTTTTCATCAGAAGATTACATCTTCCTTTCTTCCAACGGCTGTTAAGTTCCATTATGTATTCAATCTGAGAGACCTTTCCAACATATTTCAGGTAATAAATAATATATCTTGAAATAATACATTATTTGACACATAAGTAAATTAGTCTATGTAATTAAGCATTGACTAGGATAAAACTAGGACATTTTATTATTTTAAAATATGGTTTTGACCTATTGCAAATCTGTAGTTTTGCCGTATTACTGTCCTTTCTATTTCTTAAAATTACAGTTCTATCATATTTGTTGTTTAAGGGTTTTACTTTTTATTTTCTTTACAGGGTTTACTGTTTTCTTCTGCAGAATGTGTAAAAACCAATATTGACATGATTAGACTCTGGTTACATGAAACTGATAGAGTGTATGGAGATAAATTAATTAACGATAAAGATAAAGAACTCTTTGCAAAGATTCAGGTGGATATTTGTAGAAAGACTTTTGAGGTAAGATACAGTTCAAAGTAGTATTGTTAATTACCGGTAAGGTCCAATATAGCATAAAATTAGGCATTTGTGTCCAATGACAGGCAATTACTGTGCAAATTGCTTTAATAGTTAACTCCTCTTTTATACTTCTGAAATGGGATTTTCAATTAAAACACAATGGAGTCTATTCAATTGATTTAATAATCAGTCGTACTAAAGATTGACAAGCTCAATCATGAAGGATAATCAGGGTCTTGTTCTTCCTCTGCAGGATATGGATGAAAATGCAGTGTTTGCAAAGCCCAATATTTATAGTCATTTTGCCTGTGGAATTGGAGAGCCCAAATATTTCCCTCTATCTTCCTGGAAGGCTCTGAACAAATTGCTGACAGAAGCCTTAGACAGCTACAATGAAGTGAATGCTGCCATGAACCTGGTTAGTAGAATACCTACACTTCTTGTAGAGGAGCTGATCACTCATATAAGTTACAAAACATGTATGTAATAGTTTTGCACTTTAGGTTAATAAATCAGTTAGTTTTGAAAATTACAGTATATTAAGGAAAAATAATATAATAATAATCTGCGACCGATGCAATATTGTAAGGTTTATATACAAATAACAATGTTATTTTCCCATTTTTTTAGGTCCTGTTTGAAGATGCAATGTCTCATATCTGTAAAATAAACCGTATCCTTGAGTCCCCACGTGGGAATGCCCTGCTGGTGGGTGTGGGAGGCAGTGGGAAACAGAGCCTGTCTCGGCTAGCTGCTGCTATCAGCAGTCTCGAAGTTTCACAAATTACCTTGAGAAAAGGATACGCAATTGCAGACCTAAAGGTTTGTAACAGACTTCACTCCCCATCCCAGTTTCACAAGGTACACCGCGCGCCCACAAATACTGGCAGACAAGAGTACAAAATGACTACAACGCATAGCACACCATAAGCTCTGCTTCCATGGTATTGAACTGTGTGAAGTAAAATATCAGGAAGGTCAGAACTGTATTTAAAATACAATATTAACCTGTACGTCTGAGGCCATCATGTAAATACAGTATTTATATTTCTCAAATAAGATTGAGGTAAAATACATTTATGTTGTCCTTTACTTTTATTGCTGTAACTGCCTAAGTTTTGAGTCTAATTGCTTTAATCTTTCAGGCTCAGATTAATGAAGGGTTTTCTTTTATTGAAACTAGTTGGACCTTGCTGCCCTGTATATCAAAGCAGGAGTGAAGAACTGTGGTATGGTTTTCCTGATGACCGACTCGCAAGTTGCAGAGGAGCAGTTTCTTGTCCTCATTAATGATTTGCTTGCGTCAGGAGAGATCCCAGGTCTGTTTCCGGATGATGAAGTAGAAAATATTATCGGTTCAATGAGAAACGAAGTGAAGGGGATTGGATTACAGGATACCAGAGAGAACTGCTGGAAGTTTTTCATAGACAAAGTCAGGAGACAATTAAAGGTATTATTGGGCATTTTTAGAAAGGCAATTAAAAAAAATGTTTATGTAATAAATAAATGAATCTATAAATTAAATAACTTAATTGCTATAATCAGGTTTTGTTTCCAAGGACTGTTCTTGACAGAAACTTGTGTAAGGCTGCTATATTTGCTGGCAATGCATTGTGGAGGCTTTAGTTCCATAATGAAGACTCAGACTGCAATTTATTACAATATCCAGGCGCTTGTCTGCTTCTCAATGATTAACAGCAAGCTAAGAGACATTTATAGTACATTTTTAATGATATCAGGTTTTTAATGATCAAAGGTTTCCAACATAAGTTGATAATTTTAGTAATATTCTTACTGCTCAAACTCATTTTTCCCCAAGGTTGTCCTGTGTTTCTCTCCTGTTGGCTCAACTCTACGGGTCCGTGCAAGGAAATTCCCAGCAGTTGTAAACTGTACAGCAATTGACTGGTTTCATGAATGGCCAGAAGAGGCTTTAATGTCTGTCAGTGCCCGATTCCTGCAAGACTCTGAAGGAATTCTGGTAAATTGGTTTATTTGTATTTCTACATATATACTATCTTCAAACGTATTACCTCCCATTATAACCATCTTGACAATTTTTGAAAAAGTTGGGAACCTAGAGCAGTACCATGATTATTGATTGTCAAGTTATGATGAATGCTGATGAAGACATTAGCCAAAATGTTTGGCCACATGAATCAATTTCTTATTCAATGTTTGCCTTTATGGATTATTGATTGACACCCCAGGTAAGTATTTGACTAGTTTATTTTACCAGATCAGAGAAGAGGCCTGATTGCTCAATTAACAATACAAATATTTGAAATGAAGTATGTTTCCTTTTCTTTCCGTACCAGCCAGAAGTTAGGACATCTCTTAGTTTGTTTATGGCCTATGTACACAAAACCGTCAATGAAATGTCAAAGACCTACCTGACCTCTGAAAGGCGCTATAACTATACAACCCCAAAAACCTTTCTGGAGCAGATCAAACTGTATCAGAACCTTCTTTCCACAAAAAGGAAGGAGTTGATTGCAAAGATGGATCGACTGGAGAATGGTCTAACAAAACTTGAGAACACCTCAGCACAGGTTTGTGTTTGAAAAATGTAAATCAGTAAACATTTGGAACATGTAGTATGTTTTTATTCTTTTTATATTCTAAGCAAAACCATGACTCACTTCATGCATACCATTAGGTAGATGACTTGAAAGCCAAGCTGGCAGTCCAAGAAGTCGAATTGCAACAGAAGAATGAGGATGCAGATAAACTCATTCAGGTAGTGGGAGTTGAAACTGAGAAAGTTTCAAAAGAGAAGGCCATTGCAAATGATGAGGAGTTAAAAGTTCAGGTTATCAACAAGGTACAGTACAATTACTGTTGATTTTAAAGGAATGTTAACCAAGGTTTTACCTTATATTATCACTATTAATATTATCACTGGTCTTTTTTTGTCTTTCTTTGATTGTATGTATGTATTTACAATAACATTTGGAAGACAACACTATAGATTAAACAAATTACATTATTTATACTCCCTAGCTTTCAGTGCAGATGCATTTCTCTATAAAGTGTTAAGAATACAGTATATGTTTTATCATGGTTTCAGAATGTGGGAGAAAAACAAGTATCCTGTGAAACTGACCTGGCTAAAGCAGAGCCTGCTTTAATTGCTGCACAGGAAGCTTTAAACACACTCAACAAGGTAGGATTACATTCCATCAGGCATTTTACACTCCGAGTCAATCCGAGTCGTTGTTGGCTTATTCTGCTATCTGTCCTATCAATGAGAATAGAAATACTTACCAAGTATGAATTAACAAATCTGTAATGTGGATTTGGGCCATTTGAACACCTGTAGGTGATTAATCTAAATGTTCCTATCCTAAAATAAAACGACTTTATCAATCTAGAAGCCATAATAAATCATTGAAACAAATATGACTAACCCGGTATAGGTCATAAATAATGTATATGCTGGTCACAAGTGTGAATATGTGTGTAACTCTAATATATATATTTATGGATACTAACATTATTGTGTATGTACCTATATACTTTTATTCTCATTTAATTTTAAACATTTTAATTATTACTGTAACTGATCTTATTTTAATCCACTTAAGCACAGAATAAAAATAATTAAAAACTGAAATGAAGTTCCTAGTTTAATCTTCGTTTAATAATCTTTTTGTTTCTGAATTGTGTTGCATTGTCTGTATATTAGCACAAAACTACAGTATATCTGTACTATACATGTATAGGTGATAACACTGCAAATAAGTAACTTTAAATTTGCTGCATGGATTTTTTTTCTTTTCTAGAATAACTTGACAGAATTGAAATCTTTCGGCTCTCCTCCAGATGCAGTAGTTAATGTAGCAGAAGCTGTAATGATCCTCCTTGCTCCGGGAGGCAAAATCCCAAAGGACAGATCCTGGAAAGCTGCTAAAGTTTGCATGGCAAAAGTGGATGCTTTCCTAGACAGTTTAGTACACTACGATAAAGAACACATTCCTGACACCTGTTTGAAAGCTTTTCAGTAAGATATAGGAAGGGTTTATTATTTTATTTGAAGGTCATCTTCCCATGTTGTTTAATTGTATTTATAGGATCCCTACAGGATCCATAGTAAAAGCATAGCAACTTGTAATAAAAGCATGGTAAAGCATAGGTAAGCATTGTAAAGAATAGCGAGGTATGGTAAAGCATATTAATAAACAAGGTAAACCTATGGTAAATGCATAAATTAACCATGAAAAAAGCATGGTAAAACTACAAAAATACAGTGGTAAACTTTTATAAGGGATGATTATTTGGCATTATATTTTAACATGATTTTAGGTTCTGGTAAATGAACTATTTAATGAAATGTTTAATAATATGTCTCCATTTAAAGATTTAGAAAAAAAGCAAATGTTTATTTTTAAAGTGAGGTCCAAACTCCATGTCATAAGTAAATTGTTTAAGCCATGTTTACAGTAAAGGGATCTTCACTAATTCAGTGGCCACAATATTTTTTGTTTTATGTGCAAGTCAGATAGAGAAAATGAAAAGGGGTTAACTGTATTTCAATAATCTCAAACACTCAAAAGATGTATATCTCATGCTTATTTAGAGGGTAGGTAGTGCAATTGGTTAATGCACTATATGTAAAAAAGATGGGTCTAGTTTTTGTTTAGCCTTTGGAGACAAGCCTTTCTCTAGAGTTTGGTCTGAGATACTTTTTTTTTTTATATATTTTCTGAAGGCCTTTTAAGAATGATCCAACTTTTGAACCAGATTTCATCCGGTCCAAATCAATAGCTGCTGCGGGTCTTTGTTCCTGGTGTATCAATATTGTCAGGTTCTATGAGGTGTACTGTGAAGTGGAACCCAAGAGACTGGCCCTGGCCCAGGCAAATGCAGAGCTAGCAGCAGCACAGGACAAGCTTTCTGTTATCAAATCCAAAATAACAGTAAGTTCAGTACCTTCAAAACCCCTGCAATAACCATTAGCATGCCAGCTACATATAGAAAGATGTGATCCTTGTAACAGTGGTCTGTCACTTTGAGGACCATAAAGAAAACATTGTAACTTCTTGTGATTTGAAGTAAAACCTACTGTATTGTGTTCTGTCTGTAGTGCAAAATATACATGTTCTTGACAAGAATGCATTACGAAGACAACGCTATATTTGGTCCATACTTGGATTATACTTTTCTAGCAAAGCTTTTTATAAAGAAATTCCTAGATCATTTGCTAACAGGTTTTTCTCAGATGCCTCATACAAGTCCAAGAAGATGTCTGTGCTCTTCATTTTATTTCCTAATTGGAATGTATGTTTTGTGATTTACAATATGTTTTTGGGGTTTAAGTTTCAAATAACACTATTTATTATAAATCATGTGCATTCAGTAATAGTACTGTTCCTATACATTATTTCTTTTCAGCAATTAAATGCCAACTTGGCTAAATTGACATCAGAGTTTGAAAAAGCTACAGCAGATAAACTGAAGTGCCAGCAGGAGGCAGATTCCACAAATCGTACTATTTCTCTGGCAAACAGGTATGCAAATTAGTTTTAGAGCTGCATTTTTAGAAGACCTTTAGAAATAATGCAGTACCTGGTTTTGGTCTTTAGGAGTTAAGACGTCTGAAAAAGGGAATTATGTTTTTACAGTTTCTAGCATAAGAGACAGCTTTTCTTTGAACAGACCCTTTTCTAAAAGAGATGCAAATTAATGTTGTCTTCCCTCCAGTAAATGTAAATGATTGCTACAGTTATTTAGTTATAAAACCAGTGCCATAAATTGGATGTTAAACAGCCAAGAACAAAAGAAAACCAAAATATCTATCTCTATTTTACCCTTATTTAGACTTGTAGGAGGATTAGCATCTGAGAAGATTCGCTGGTCTGAATCAGTGGCCAGGTTTAAAGAACAAGAGAAGACTCTGAGTGGAGACGTCATGTTGATTTCGGCTTTCGTTTCATATGTTGGATATTTTACCAAGAAATACAGGAATGATTTAATGGATAAATATTGGATGCCATATTTGAAAGAATTGAAGGTGTTTATATAAATATATATTATACACAGTAAGTTAAATAAAGGAAAACTTAAACAACACAAAGGGCCCCCTCAAACACATGCGTTAAGATATATGTGGCCCTATAGATATGCATGTGATAGTGAGAGGATTAGGAACCAGTCTCTGCCAACCTAGGATCAATCTGGGCTCCTGCGGCAGTTGTATGAATTATTTGTAGTGAATATTAAATCTCTGCTTCAGGTGCCCATTCCAATTACTCCGGGCTTGGATCCCTTAACCCTGTTGACTGACGATGCTGATATCGCTGCCTGGAATAACCAGGGCTTACCCAGTGACCGCATGTCCATTGAAAATGCTACCATCTTCTGCAACACAGAGCGGTGGCCCCTAATTGTTGATGCACAGCTACAGGGGATCAAATGGATCAAAAATAAATATGGAAAAGAACTGAAAGTGCTCAGGCTGGGACAAAAAGGGTATGTGTAAATCAACCTGGGACAAAAAGGGTATGTGTAAATCAACAATAAGAAACTAATGGAAAGGCATAATTATCTACTAAGTAGATAATTATGTACTAAGTAGATAAGTATTATCTACTAATTTGACATTTTAGGAAAATCCATGTACTGAATCCCAGTATATGACCAATCAACATGTTTGGGACAGATTATAGCTGTACAGTAATCCCATGATATTGTAGATGTTCAGTGTTATTATGGGCTTTTTTCTCTCTCATTTACTTTTAGTTATCTTGAGAGTATTGAGAGAGCAATTTCCAATGGTGAGATTTTACTGATTGAAAATATTGGAGAAACAGTGGAGCCAGTGCTAGACCCTTTGCTTGGCAGAAACACGATCAAAAAAGGGAGGTAAGTTACTCGAGTTCTTCTAATTACATCTTAGGCACATTGTCATTGGTCACAGTGCTTTTTATAATGTTATACCTATATAGAATATCAGCAGAATTACTATATTGCATCACGTGTATGGTTAAAAACAGTACTTCAATAACTTACTTTCTTAAAAACCTTTCAGATACATTAAGATGGGCGATAAAGAAGTGGAGTACCATCCCAACTTCAGGTTAATTTTACACACCAAGTACTTCAGTCCTCACTACAAACCAGAGATGCAAGCGCAGTGCACCCTCATTAACTTCCTGGTAACGAGGGACGGGTTGGAGGACCAGCTGCTTGCTGCAGTGGTGGCAAAGGAGAGGCCTGACCTAGAGGAACTGAAGGTGCAGTTACATATTACAGGGCTGAAGACTTTCAAGAATTTCCAGAGGGATTGCATAAGTTTCAAGAATGTGTCAATGTCTGAATCTGAACTAACTTTTGTAACTTGAAAAAAAAAAAAAAAAACATTTGTTTTTTGTTTTACCAAGGTGGGGGAATAATTACTTCTTTATGTTTTGGTCTGGATATGTTGTAGGCTCAGCTGACGACCCAGCAGAACGAATTTAAGATTGTGCTGAAGCAGCTGGAGGATTCCCTGCTGGCTCGACTCTCTGCAGCCTCTGGTAACTTCCTGGGAGATACAGCTCTGGTGGAAAACCTGGAGATCACCAAGCAAACCGCCACCGAGATTGAGCAAAAGGTGAGATACTAAAGAATTCAACAAGATGTTTATAATTGAAGACCTCAGCAAAAAATGAGGTGAACTTCTGTGCAACAGTCACATTTATCAGAGGATGGTATTATGATGCAAGATTGGGGCCCTATTTAAAGAACTTTGGTTTGAGTAATGCCATTTTGCACAGGAATATCACAGATTGTAAAGCATTTCTGTATTATTTTCACTGAATTTACCATTAATTAAAATTAAGAAACTACTACACCTAATTTGTCTTACTATAATTGTATGTTATAAATGTATTTAAATCTTAATGGAAAGAACAATCTTATGTAATTATTATACTGATTTTAATTTTTATTTATTTATTATTTTTTTTATTTTTTTACTTGCTGTTTGTAGGTAACTGTTATACTGTTCTGCTGATTTTTCTTTAGGTGCGAGAAGCTAAAATAACTGAAGTTAAAATTAATGAAGCCAGGGAGAACTACAGGCCAGCGTCAATAAGAGCAGCCTTGCTCTACTTCATTTTGAATGATCTCAACAAAATAAACCCAATCTATCAGTTCTCTTTAAAGGCATGTACTGCATGTATTTAAGTATTTTATAATACATGAACAAAATTGTGTGTATGTTATGGATTTGAAATGCGTGGACAGAAAGCATAGTATACTGTGCTTCACATCACGTGGCTGTTTGTTTTTATATCTCCAGCCACAGTTTAAAGGCAATTAAAACCTTTTTTCCCCCCTCTCACCTAAGGCATTTAATGTAGTGTTTGAGAATGCCATCCTGCGCTCTGAACCAGCTGACGAGGTGACACAACGAGTTAATAATCTAATAGATGAAATCACCTTCTCTGTGTTTGTTTACACAACAAGAAGCCTGTTTGAGAGGGACAAACTGATCTTCACAGCACAGGTCGCTTTCCAGGTCAGCAATGCCTAATCTCTTTCAACAAGGAACTGTATGGCTTGGGTTGGAATTCCTCAATGACACATCAGCAGTTTCCAGTTAATAGCATTAAAACTTATTGGGAAACAAGAACTTCTAAACAGTGGCCCAGTGTCAGCATTGCATATATAGTTCCCTTTTCTGTTAAACATACATTGCCTCATTTATGTATGGTATTTCCAATGTCAGATTTCTTTCTTCCTTAGTATTAAATATTCAATATTAATTTAAGTAAACTATTCAGAAAATTCATTGTGTTTGGAAATATGTAGACTGCATTATAATGTATGTTTTATATAACATCACAGATGAGTTGAAATGGAACATAAAAGTGAGCATCAGACTCCCTCTTGCAGTTTCAGTTAGTGTGAGAACTGGGAATTGTTTTGAATGTAATCTTTCTAGTTTTCAATCGTTTATAATGTTTGAATAAAATGGGTTGGACTGTAATAAATGTATTCTAATGCTGTTTAAATAATTTGGATGTATTGTAGTTTAGTGAATAGATACATTTTGTTTTAGTTTGGTGGGGTTATGAAAGGACCGTTTTACAGACACACAAATGAATTGTCACACCTTCCACTTTTTGCTTTCTGTCATTGTCCAGGTTTTGATAATGAAGAAAGAAGTGAATCCTGCTGAACTTGATTTCTTGTTGCGATTCCCCTTTAAAGCAGGATTGGTCTCTCCTGTTGACTTCATCTTAAACCAAGGATGGGGTGGGATTCAGGTTTGGTTCACTGTTAATGGAGATTCTGTAGGGAAATTGGGTACCCTATATCCTTTGATGTAATAAATCTTAATAATCCTAAGTGAATTAAAAGTAATTGCATGAAATATAATGTAATACGCACATTTTATCATACATTCATGATACATTATATAATTCACAATGAACAAGCATTTATTTTAAAGTCTGGCTGAAAACAATTTCAAGATAATGTAAAGTTATTGTTGGCCACTGGATCATCATGTTGCTACAGTATCTTAAAGATGCCTAGATTTCCAGGTTTGGCTGGTTCCATAATTATTTACAGTACTATGTATATGTATCTGTATTTTTGTCTGAAAGGCTATATCTGACATGGATGAGTTTAAGAACCTCAACAGAGACATTGAAGGGTCAGCAAAACGTTGGAAGAAGTTTGTAGAGTCTGAGGCCCCTGAGAAGGAGAAGTTTCCTCAAGAGTGGAAAAATAAATCTGCTCTACAAAAACTTTGTATGATGAGGTGTTTGAGGCCTGACCGAATGTCTTATGCAGTAAGGTATGGAAAACATCCTGGATATGTTCTGTTCTGTGTTGCTCCTAATTCATCCAGTAAAGACCCTGTCACAATCACAAAAAGAGTGATGCAAGTGTGGTGAAATTGATATCTTGCTGGAATTCACAGCAAGCCGTATGTATTATTCTATAGTCATTTTAAGGCTAAGAGTTTTTGGATGTTCAAATAAAATATATCCTCTTCACATTACAAATATCAAGACTTGCAGTGTAAAAAATTGTTGCAATAGCTATCAGATTGTACATTAGTTGAATGGAAATATCTTTCAAAGATTTAAAAAATGATCTTAATATGTTTTTACAGAAACTTTGTTGAGGAGAAGCTTGGTGCAAAGTATGTTGAAGGGCGAAGTGTTGAATTTTCTAAATCCTATGAAGAGAGCAGCTCCTCAACTCCCATGTTCTTTATCCTTTCACCTGGAGTTGACCCATTGAAGGATGTAGAGGCACTGGGTAGGTGTGCCTTTACAAAAACAAAACAAACAAACAAAAAAAAACATGTAAACAGGCTACACATCATGTAGCAAATATGATATAAACAAATTACAAATTACTTACTGTTTAAATCCCAGTTTCTCCATAAAGTCTGCTGCAGATCTTCTTAACATTGTTGAACTCATAGAGTGACTGGGAAATGTCCTTTATTTTATCATAGGCAAGAAGTTAGGCTTTACATTTGACAATTGTAAATTCCACAATGTGTCTCTGGGTCAGGGCCAGGAAGTGGTTGCAGAGAATGCTATGGATGCTGCTGCTAAGAAAGGACACTGGGTTATTCTGCAGGTATGAGAACAGGGAAATGTGAGGAGGAGGAAAACTATTCAACGTGCTGTATGTACACAGCGTAGCTTCCTACTCGTTACAGAATATTCTATACAGAAGTTCAACATGTGATAAGGGATCAGACCGACAAGTCAAGAATATTAGCACGAGCACTTGCATGTATCTTTATCCTGAAGAGAACCCACTGACACCAAAGCCTCGCTTATGGCTTGATAAATAAAGAGCTTAAGAAGATCCAAAGTCTAAGGTCTGTTAGTGGTTACAAGCAGGGGCCCTGCTTTTTAAATTATGTTAATTCTTTCCTGGGTTAGCCATTGTAATCAGATTCATAATGAACTGAAATGTTTACATTTTGTTCATTTACCAAAATGTTTTATTTTCAGAATATCCACCTGGTGGCAAAATGGTTAGGTACTCTGGATAAAAAAGTGGAGTTGTACAGCACAGGGAGCCATAATGACTACCGAGTATACATGAGCGCAGAGCCCGCACCTACACCTGATAGTCACATTATCCCACAGGGATTGCTGGAAAATGCCATTAAAATTACCAATGAGCCTCCAACGGGAATGCATGCCAACCTACACAAAGCACTGGATCTGTTTGACCAGGTTAACACTAATCAACAATGGTGTTTTACCATTATAATTGTGATATTTTGTTTGTTATACTGTTTTAAATGACATGATTATGCACTTCCAACCATTTATTCAATTGGAAGGATCATCAACAGAATATAGCAACACTTATTCTAGTTTATTTAGTCATTCAGATACATGTAAACTTCATACAATAACTACAGCATATGTTTAGGAATTTTAAACTACAAAAAATGTTGTTTTTTAGGATACTTTAGACATGTGCACCAAGGAGTCAGAGTTCAAGTGCATCCTGTTCTCACTCTGTTATTTCCATGCTGTTGTGGCTGAGAGACGGAAATTCGGTGCTCAAGGCTGGAACCGGTCCTATCCCTTTAATAACGGTGACCTTACCATTTCAGTCAATGTGCTATTCAACTACCTGGAAGCTAATCCAAAGGTAACACATTCAATAAAATAACTAGTTCTCCTTTTACAAAAAATGGCATAAAATAAATTTAAGAAATGAAAAATTCCATATAAGCTTACACAGGAATGTGATTTAAAGCCATCCCTTAAATATCCATTCTCATTGTCTTGCATCCGTAGGTTCCCTGGGATGATCTGCGCTATCTGTTTGGTGAGATTATGTATGGTGGCCACATCACAGATGACTGGGACCGCAAGCTTTGTAAGACGTACCTTGAGGAGTATGTCCGTCCTGAACTGTTGGAAGGGGAGCTGCAGTTGGCTCCAGGGTTCCTAGCCCCACCCAACTCTGATTATAAGGTGAGTAATGTCACACCAATTTTTCAACCAATGTTGCTGAACAGGCTCAGTTCTGATAACACTTGGTGTTTCACAGGGGTACCATGCATATTTGGATGATATGCTGCCTCCTGAAAGCCCATACTTGTATGGCTTACACCCAAATGCTGAGATTGGCTTTCTGACCATCACCTCTGAAAAACTGTTCCGCACTGTGCTGGAGATGCAGCCAAAGGATTCTGAAGCTGCAGGAGGGGCTGGTGTTTCACGGGAAGAAAAGGTCAGGGTTTATGGAAGGATTTATAAGTGAGGTCAAAATACATTTTCTTCACCACTAAACAGAATTTAATAAAGGAAAATGCTTCACTGTTTTATCCAGTTAACAAAAATATGCAAGTGTCAGGTTCGCAGAGGTATACATTGTATTATCATCAAAAATAAATGAAGCATTTCACTTACAATATTAAGTTTTTGGGGGTTGTAGTGCATTAACAAGTAAACTCCATGCAAGGCCGTAAAAATGATTCATAAAAAATACACACTGCTGTTAACAGAAAACTGCTCAAATGAATATATAGCCAATACTTCAGTCTGCTTCAACTATCAACCCTCGGGTTCATTTGTGTGATCATTTTCTGTACAGAATACATTTCAGTAATTACCTCTGTATAGCAGAACCATGTGAAAATGTTTGTTTTTTAAGAAAGCTTTTTTTTTTTTTTGTTAGGTAAAAGGAATCCTGGACGAGATTTTAGAAAAGCTGCCAGAACAGTTTAACTTGCTGGAGATCATGGCAAAGGTGGAGGATAGAACTCCATATATCGTTGTTGCCTTCCAAGAGTGCGAGAGAATGAATATTCTAACCAAAGAAATGAGGAGATCGCTTAAAGAGCTGGACCTTGGTTTAAAGGTGAGAAGTAGTTTGTACATTGTTTTAAAACAGTGCAGGAAGGGGGAAGTCTCATGAGACTTGTTGAAATCCTACCTAAAATGTCGTTCTTGTGCCAAGGTATGTATTTTTTTCCTGTTTCCTGTACAGCTTTCGTCACTGTTTTAGTGTCCTGTAATCCGTCACTCAGAGGGCTCTGGCATCTCCTTCCCATATAATTTATGCACTCTTAATAAACTTCCCTTTGAATTAAAAAACATGAAGCACTAAAGCATTGAATACAAGACTTACATGTTTATTTTTGCTTTCTTTTTAACAGGGTGAGCTAACGATCACTACAGTTATGGAAGAACTTTCCAATTCTCTGTTTTTTGACACTGTGCCAGAGTCATGGACAAAGCGTGCATACCCCTCCCTTCAAGGAATGGGTGGCTGGTTTGCAGATCTGTTATTAAGAATCAAGGTAAGCCAGTTGTGGTGTGTATGGAATCCACTAGGTCAGGAAACATGTGCAATTCTCACTTGTCTCCCGTTTTGTGTTTAATCAATCCTGTACCATGCAGAAATTCTCCGCTGTGATGTTTATCTGTAAACAAGCCCACAATCATATATATATCCTGTCATTTGTATATGAAGCATTCTTTTTATTTCACTGTTGCAACTTAATAATGTGATTTGATATGATGATTATGCAGATCCTTTGGATTTATCACTTTATATCAAGTTTGAAATTCCTTACTGAAGCGTGTGCGCTTTTTTTTATGCCTAAACTTTTACAGTAAGCACAGTGTGCATAAAGGTTTACTAGATTTCATAGTTATCTGAAGAAATTGAGTTGATGGAAAGGTTATTGGATCTTTACAAAAAAAAAATGGATTACCAACTCAATTTCTCCTAAAACGTAGGAGCTGGAATCCTGGACGAGCGATTTCTCCCTCCCCAATGCAGTGTGGCTGGCAGGGTTCTTTAACCCGCAGTCCTTCCTCACTGCAATCATGCAGGCCATGGCCAGGAAGAATGAGTGGCCTCTTGATAAGATGTGTCTAGCTGTGGAGGTCACAAAGAAGAACCGCGAGGACATGACTGCTCCGCCCAGAGAGGGGGCGTACATACACGGCCTCTTCATGGAGGGTAAGTGAGACACCTGCAGCACGTTTTATTAATGTATAAAATCACATCAATCCAAGCGATGAAAGACAAACAGTAAAACAGCTGAAGTAATATACATGAAATGATGCAATTAGCAGTCATTTCATTGCCAGATATTACAATTCAAAATGTAAATTCTTATTTGCCATGTTTTGACAGAAATACTGGAAATAATAATAATAATAATAATAAAATAAATAATAATACAAAAATGACATGCAACATGGCAAGGTTTAGTAAATAATGTATGTCATTATTACAATTGAGTTAACAGATCAAAAGTATCAAAATAAAAATAATTTGAAAATATTCTTTACCATTCAAACAGATAACATGAAAGGCTAACTAATATATTGGAGAACGTGCTCTCATGCTTAGTTATTTTAACATTAAAGTATATCAACCCGCTGCAATGTTATTTCTGTTGCAATGTACAAAGCAAAGCTCTGTCTACTGTACAGTAAAAACATTCTTCTCCTTTGCCAAAGCTAGTGACCATCAGATTGATTGTGTTTCCCACTATCCAAAACCTTGTCACCCTTCTACATTAGCGGCAAGACTTTCAGATTCTGTAATACACCAGCAGTACTGACTGTTAAAAACTATGCCCCATCAGCAAAGCTGAAGTCTTTCATATTTTCTATGTTCCAGGAGCTCGCTGGGACATTCCAAGCGGAGTGATTGCCGAAGCCAGACTGAAGGAATTAACCCCTTCGATGCCAGTAATCTTTGTCAAAGCCATTCCAGTAGATAGGCAGGAGACCAAGAACATATACGAATGCCCGGTGTATAAGACACGTATCCGTGGACCCACCTTTGTCTGGACCTTTAACCTGAAAACAAAAGAGAGGTCAGCCAAGTGGGTACTGGCAGCAGTCTGCCTACTGTTGCAAGTGTAATTTAAACTTGGTTATATTTTTATTAGCATTACAAATGTTAAACAGATGTTGGAAAGCCAAATAAAAAGATTAACCTGCATGAACCTAGGCATGATTCTGTTCTTTTTCAAACTTTGCACAGTCAATTTCGAACCCCACCACAGAAATGTACATAATGTCATACTATAGTTTTTTAGAATTATTATTTAGTAGACACTTTTATCCAGAGCGACTTACAGAGACTCGGGGTTGAAGAATGCATCACAACTGCAGAGTCACTTGCAGTAAGGACCTTGTTTGTTTTACATCTCATCCAAAGGATGGAGCATAAAGAGGTTAAGTGACTTGCTCAGGGTCACACATAGTGAGTCAGTGGCTAAGCTGGGATTGAACCTGGAACCTCCTAGTAACCAGACCTTTCCTTTAACCACTGGACCACCAAGCCTCCTATGAGAGTACAACCAATCTAAAAATCAAGCCTGCAACAATATCAGAAGGGCAGCAAAAAAAAGAAAATACTATCAAGTGCATTCACATCACTTATTTGTATTGTTTTCCCAAATAGGGTTCTGCCACAGCCAGGTGTGGAAAGTGGTCTGAAAAAAAAACTTCAAATGGATTCTAGAGACAGACCTCCATAAAAAGACCTTTTTACAAAGTATCAGTCTAAATCCAATGCTTTCCTCAAAATGTTACATTATTAACACGCCATATGAAAAAAAAACAACTTTAAGTAACAGTTTTAACAGATCTCCACCACTGGCCTGACTGACACCTGGTAATTCGTATGAAACTTTGCCAGTTCTGGATACTTTCCATGAAAGAACTCTCCTGCACTACAAATACTGTTCTTTGCCCATGACTTGGATACGTATGTGTTCTTGCACAAAAAAGATAATAAAATAGTCCTCTGATCCCAATGGGATCCTGAACAATAGGTATTATTGTAAATCAATTTTATTGTGAGCTTAAATGGAATTTGCCTAATTCAAAAGCATCAGAGACACAATAAATGATTCATCATAGTTTAACAGAGGTTGCCACTATCATATGCCGCTTTGGGAAATAGCAATGCAGTCCTGTCCTTTACTTGAGGGCTCATCAAATAAGTATGGTATGAAAGAAGAATGATAAATTCTATGCCTTAATGAAATAAAAAAAAATTGATATTTTTAGGCACAAGGGGGCAGCCTTTCCCTTTTAATTTAGCCTTTCCTGTCAGGTTGGCTGTACTCCAGTACCGCAGCTCCACACTGCTGCCCACCAAAACCTCTGATCAGTTTCTAACTTAAAGTTCTGACTATTACTGTTTGATTTGTTGCCTTTATGTTTTCGAACTTGTAATTGTTTTTCTTGAAGAGTTCTTATTACTTGTATCATCCTCTCTATAAGGAGGTTGCTCACAGGCAGGGGCTCCCTTTTAAAAACCATAGTATTGGAAGTAAAGATGCCCAAGTTGGTTTTTCATGAGGCCAAATTAAATGACATGACAACCAGAACAAAACAAGGGCACAGCAAAGCACAGCACAACTGGTGTTCTCTGCGTAAGAGATACAAAAATGAACACCCGAGTTGAGGTTCAGGCCTTGTCTTGTGTGTTGAAAATATTATCGTCTCAATCTCCTCCTACATATTGAACAAAGAATGAATTAAAGTAGTACTCAGCTTTACTCTTGGTGCAGGGTGATAATTCAGTGACTTGTTTCAAATCTGGCTGATTCCTTCTTTTATTTTCAAAGAATTCGTTTATTTCCAATTTAGGCAATGATAAAGAAGACTCTTTCCATGGAAGTGAGATGGTACAGTGGGATAATTCGCTAATATGCTGTGCTGTTCACATCCTGCTTCCTTCCTTTTTTTTCCAAAGCATTCGATCCTTTCCTATATAGACATTGATAAAGGACGCTTTTTCCATGAAAGTGAGATGGCACAGTGGGATAATTTGCTAGCATGTTGTGTGGTCACCTTGGAGTACTGGGTTCACATCCTGCTGATTCCTTCCTTTATTTTCAAAGAATTGGATCCTTTCCTATATAGACATTGATAAAGGAAGCTTTTTCCATGAAAGTGAGATGGCACAGTGGGATAATTTGCTAGCATGTTGTGTGGTCACCTTGGAGTACTGGGTTCACATCCTGCTGATTCCTTCCTTTATTTTCAAAGAATTGGATCCTTTCCTAAATAGACATTGATAAAGGAAGCTTTTTCCATGAAAGTGACATGGCACAGTGGGATAATTTGCTAGTATGCTGTGCTGTTTACCTTGGAATACTGAGTTCAAATCTGATTCCTTCCTTTATTTTCAAACTTGGCCTTATTTTCAGTGTGAAACACTGTGGGAGCTGGTGGCGCAGTGGGCTAATCGCATGGCCCTCTCTCTCTGAAGACAGTGGTTCAGTCCAGGTCCCGGAGGTGAGTTCCTGAGGTAAGTAATGATGTTGGTTGTGTTTCCACAGATGATCAAGGAGGAGAAGACTTAGCCTGTAGAGGGGGGGTCTACACCCCCACCAGTGAGGAGAGTGGAAGGTGGGGGTGTTGCTGCCTGAGAGAAGATAAGAGGAAAGTGACAAACGAACTACCTAAATGCTTGTTTCTGTACTTGTACCTGTGATTATTGCTTGGTTATTTGGAATAAATAGACAAAACATGTTGTTTATGTATATACACCTTTAGGTCTTTGTTATAGTCAATATTTAAATACATTGAAAATGTGTAAATTGATTGATATAGTTCTTACTATTTGTTGAGAAACTGGTTGGTAATAAACCAACTACCTTTAGCATTATTGTGAAATGGCACCCCTAGAGGTCCATGGATGAGGTGCTGTAATAAACAGGACTGTCCAGAGATTTTATTCTTAAAACACCACTGGCATACTTCTATTCTTTTACACAAAGACAGACTCTAAATAAATAAATAAATAAAATAAATAAAAGTCAAATTTTTATAGTGTTCATAAACAACAAAAAAAGGTCTCCGATTTTGGATTGAAATAAAGGATAGTACATTTGTATTGCTTTGCCAATCAGCTCGAATTACATTTACCTACAGCCAGTGAAAAGTACACAAAAAAATTCCAATGAACAATACAGTGCTAAAATTAGAACGCATTCTTCAACCGAGTAGCCAAAGCACAGGGAGCTTGGGAGACATTGTCCAGCTTGCAATGCTTTTCTCACAGATTGTTCTTGGAAATATGCTGGATAGCCTAGAAAGTGAATTTATGCAGTATCAGACTTTTCTGTGTGACTTGATGGATCTTACACAGGATCTGGTGGCTGATGAAAACCCTTTTTTTCTCAGATGAAGCTTGTAAAAACAGACAAGAAAATCTGGACATCCTGGATCTAAAAACAAAACCAAGCGAAGAGGGGAGCAACATCGACATGCCATGACATTATCTCAACAAAATTAAGCTTAAATACATGTATGGTTATTAACTTAAAAATGAATTTCACACAAGGTTTTTGGGGGGCTCATAACTTGAGGCAGTTCAGATCGGCAGAGAACTTAATTCCTCAGAAATCGAGGAATTCGCAGTCTTCCACAGATTCTCCATATTCTGCAGCTACATCGTCATCAGAAACAGCTAAAGTGGCCTGAAAAATATACAACTTAGATATTAAATGAATTAACAGAGGTTTGTCTCCTGAACAAAAGTAGAATTAATTAGACTGGAGTTAAACAGGGGTGTCAAACTGCAGTCCGAGGGCCGCAGTGTCTTCTGGTTTTCATTCCAACTTAAGCTCTCAATTAACATCACTGACCTTATATTGTGTTCAATTGGACATATTTAATATTTCTTTTACAGTTGATGATTTCTAAAATGCACTCAATTCAAGGCACACGACCTATAAAACATTTTGAGGCCTGGAAAGAAGTGTTAAATAATTTGACCAACTAAGTAATTGAGAGCTGAAGACACTCCGGTCCTCCAGGAACAGGAGTTCACTCCAGGAGTTTGACACCCCTGAGTTCAGGCTTTGAAAATGTAGCCCAATAAAAAGTCTCGTGCGACGTGATGTTTTTGTTTGACAGTTTCTAAAGATTTCACTGACAAAAATGCTTGATATATTAAATTGGAAGTACTGAACCCAAATTGTTTGATATAATTATGTTTGCTTGATTTACATTTTCATAAGCCATTATTAAATACAAATCTAAACACGTAAGATGCTCCTCAGAACACTCAGATAACTGTGGGATGATGCCCACAACTGCCCATCTCCCATACCACCAATGTACCACGGTGTCAATTTTTTATAACTAAAGCAAACCTGACTATTACAAGCTCAACTAATGACCTGTCACCTGGTTCCAACTGTACTGTGCATTTTTCACCTGAATTTCCAGTTGCTAAGGAATAAAGCCATGGACTGTTTCTTAGAAAAACAAGCATGTTGGCTCATTGCTGTAGGTTTACATAATTTATATTTTATAAAAGTGACTTAAAAATAAAGACAAGCCCAAAATCTTTAAATTTGGATGGTAAAATCATTGACTTTGAAAGTGCTTTTCAATTCTATACTCTATTGAAAACAAACCTTTTTATTATAGTGTTAACTGTAGTAACCATGTTTTCAAAAGGTCAGGCTTATACAAGTACGTTTTCAAAATAAATACTACTTCAAGGACAGGAAATTGGGATAGGCTTCAGAAAATTCTTTCAGCCCCTGTAAGAATGTTTCAAAGAAGTCTGTTGCAATATTTTGCATAAAAGCACTTAAAAAGCCCTGTGAAGCAAGCCACAACAAAGACTCAAGTACAACATCCTTTGTATAACTTTCAGTACACGTGGATTAAATAAACTGAGCATGAAGAAAGTCTAATACCTTGCTTATCTAAAAGTAAACTCAATTTGGATGATTTGGATTATTATGAACAGTCCACATTAGGCCTTCAAAGAGAGTTTAACAAACTTGCACAGTTTTCTGTAGAACCCAGTCCCATGATAATGCACACCTATCTAACTTGCTGGTACTTCATTTTACTGAGCTACAGCTAGTATGTGAATACTAAATATCTTTACCACCGGGTTCTGTGAAATGCATTTCCATCTCAAAAGAAGAAGTACAATTTTCCAGTTTTGCTGGCTAACAATACAACCCCCCTATCTGTGTTCTCTGTACTGGGTTAGCTGGCTCTCCGATCCCCAGAGTTTCTCTGTAAAGTAATGTGCTAGTTGTAAAAACCTGGGCTTTAGTTCACGTTATTATATTGGCTGTCTGGAAGTTCCCACGAGGAGTTCACAGGAAAAAAAGGCAACACTTTGTTTCATTTTCCATTACTTTTAAATAAACAAAATTACATTGAAAAACTAAAGATAATCACATCTTCTAGCAACTATCTCTGGGTACAGTACAAGACCTGGCCAGTCAAAATGAAGCAACACGAATATCTGATTTCAATGGGGGTAGCGATCACCGACTTCATCGGAATGTTGCAGCAATAAAAACCTCCTGACAAGCACATCACCTTCAACCGGACTCGGATTCTAGTAAATACTATTGCAAAACTCGGATTCTAGTAAATACTATTGCAAAACATACGAAGCAGCCTGTCTGAGAAGAAGGGTTGCATCTGGTTTGCCTTCTTGAGTGCTTGTCCAGTGCACTCAAGAAACACTGCTGGAGACTTTCAGCACTCTGATTTATTTTACACACAAGAGACCATCTGAACCGGTATGAAAAAACAAACAAGAAAACTACTTGGATTCTGCCCAGTGAAATTATATTATATTAGGTGTGCTAGAACACACTCATTCCAATTGTTTGTTTTTATGTTCTTATATTATTATCATTAGATGAAAATCAGATGCAAGACTGCTGAGCTGGGCATGGCAATCTCATTCCAGAGGCTTTTCCACACTCCTGACTCACGTCAAACACTTTGTCAAGAACAGGAACTCCTGTTGACTCATAAAAAAGGTACTTTTGGGTGGATGAGTAGGAAATGAACAAGGTTCTCTTTCTCTTTCTTGATTATCAGCTTTGTAAAGTTTGCATATGCCCATTAATACCAGAATATCCTGAACACAAGCAAAGGCAAAAATGAACTTGTGTTCCCTTTACATTTCCAGGAACTGACTTCTCTGGAAACGCTGGCCGCTGTGCACTGCACAGGCACCCAACAGGCATTTCCGCAGTTTTCAAAAGGCTCCCCTGTTTTATGTAGTGACCTACTCTAGTTATTCATCAGCTCACCACTGTGCTGAAACTTACCAGCGTCACACTGCGGAACACATGCAGGGTTTCCTTCCTTTCAGAAGAAGTTCTTGATGAGAGGGGTAACCAGCTTCACCCAAAGCTTCACGGAGCGGTTTGGCTGCTCAAACGTCGAAGGTGACACTTCAGCTGACATGGAGTACAGTCGCTCCTGCTCCTGATCAGTCAGAGGAATACAAATACATTATTACCAAAAGCGAATGCATTTTAATAAGAGAACAAATAAATACATAAGAATTAAAAAATATATATATATATATCGTTCAAAAAAACATTCAAATAGCATTGTGGTCAGTAATGAATCATTTTTGATTACAGTAATGAACAACTGTACAGCATGAACACATTTTTTTTTATTTTATTCATATTCATGTCCTACAGGATTTGAACCATTTCTGTCTTGGCAGGACCTCAAAGTCCCACCTTATCTTAGCACTGTATGTTAACACACAGTGTCAGAAATCTCTTTGGAACCTCACAGGACTCCTAGGTCACAGTCTGATGTAGAGTAAAATATATTTTGTCCTGTTCTCATGTATACTCAATAAAGGAGTTCCTTTTTCAATGATAGAACTTAATTTGTGCATTCTTCAGCGCGACAAAAATAAATTCAGGACAGTAACAATTACATACTGCTGCCACCCGCGATGAAGTGTTACAAAATAATAAGTTACTGTATTTAAAAATGACATCACCTTTAAGCAAAAAACCACAAGGACACAATGTACCGAGATGATGATAAACAGAAATTCTGAACCTACTGACCTCCCCACTCACCACGGTCGAATGTGCAGCACACTGCGTGTTGAAGTCACACACTGTTGCATAAACATTATGGTACATGATACAGATATTTCCTATTTATCTTGATACTGCGTCCCCTCAATCTCATTCAACTCAGTTGTGATCAGTCACCCCATACTAGCGTTGAGGTCAATTCCAATTCCTTTTAAAATCAATTTCCAATTCCAATTCCCATTCCCTTTTAATCAATTCGAATACGTCACTGATCAATATTGCAATTAGCAGGATTCTGTTCAAATGAGCTTCACACACCCGTGGCAAGAAATTACTTAAATTGAAGTCACTGTTAGTCTATTAAATTGGCTGCAAACGAAAGTAGTTGAACAATCACAACACTTATGTCTTTAAAACATCGATTCCGTCCATAAAAAGGAATTGATTTTAAAAAGGAATTGGAACTGAAAAACAGGAATTGACCCCAACCCTGCCCCATACAGTTAATTGTTAACAAGATCTCTTCCAAAAATCCATAACCACATGTGTACTATAATTGTGCTTTTCAATCAATAAGTTCCCCCTTGAATCCTGTCCATTTCTCTCAATATAGGAGACTCTGGTGCGGCTTCTGGTCACTAATGATTATCATACAGGAAACCACTCCTCTGCGCTGCAGCACCTACACATGCAGAGTAACCAACGCCTGCCAATTACTTTGCTGCAATTTAGTTCAAACCGAAACGTGGGTTTATCTGTGGTTAACAAATGCTGAGAAAAAAAAAAAATAAGAAAAAAAAATGATAAGAAAAAAAGAAGGTAATTGCAGATCGCTGGAAAGTGTGTCACATTTAAACAGCTACATCTGAAACCAGCCAGGCTGCACTTAGTTTGATTCCATTTCCCAGAAATGCATGGTATTTACCTAACGTTTGATTCATTTTGCTGCAATGAAAATCATACCCTTCGGAAACTTAACTGTGAAACAGAATGAAAACGCTTTTATCAGGATGCAATACGGTATTTATTAACACTCTGGTTCTTGGTGTCTGGAGTTAAGACTGTATTTTCTCAAAGGAAATGTTGTCTCTTGCTATGGCCTGTTTTCACAGCTCTAATCTTGAACCAGGTGGAGCAAGATTAGTGCTAATGGTGTTGTGAAAATCCAGGTGTAAAAGTTTCTTATTTGCTTAGTAAGAATTACCTTGACCTTCCAGATAGTGTGTGTGGGCAATGTGCGGTTTAGTGTAGGCATACTATGGAACAGTATCAGGCTGCATCAGCTTAAAGTTAAAACATAAAGCTTCTATGAAGTTAATGAGTAAAAGCAAAGTTAATAAAGTCCTACACTAAAACAAAACAAAGTTTTGCGAGGGGGCGGGGCTGTTAGAGGCGTTAAAGATCCTACTGTACTGAATGTGCAAGTTAGCACCGTTTCTTGGTTAAGTATTAATACAGTTAAAAAAAAAAAACGAAAACAAATTTTGCATGTGACCCACCTGCTGTAACTCTGCCTGCAGACCCTGGTTCTCTGTGACTATAGCAAGCTGGGCTTCCAGGTCCCTGTGCACAGAGCGGTACCCGAAATTGGGGGAGCCAATCAGAGTGAGGCAGGGTCGCTCGCTCCCCTGGAGATAGTACCACAGACCTGTGTGAGACAAAAAGGTCAGCCAGTATAAATAGGAGCAGAGGGAGGAGAAGTCTGATAATCGGAGATGACATTTTGCTGCGATGACAGATAATCGTACTCGGCAGCACTGCCTTCTTTCACGAACAAACTGTTGCTTATTTTCACAATCTCCCTCTACAGTTTCTGCACCCCACGGCTTAATACCCAGATCATGCACTGTATATAATGCTTTGTATCTGCTGCTGTCTGGGTCTGTTTGTGTCTTAGGCCACTGTATCAATATGTTCTCTCCAGGTTCAATAAATAAAATGGTTTATGTTTCAACGAGAACTCTTTGTAATGTAACTGCTTTACAGCTACAAAACCCCACCTGTTTCTATATCATAACAAACCTCAATACAGTTCATCAGCTTGCAAATAGTTGTGTCATTGACCGGTTTTTCCGGGGCTTTTTATATACTGTATGTTTTCAGTTACTTTCCAACATGCTTGGGTGTTTTCTTCTTTTTTTTTTTTGTCAATATGTATGAACTCAACAGTACTTGCACACTTCAGTTGTACCTTCTTCCCTTTGCTGTCTTGCACTACGAAATCCCTATGGTCACAGACACATTCTTCGGGGTTTTTTGTGTGTTTAGGCATTTTTGTTTTACATTTCACCACAATTTGCAATTCTGTTTTAAATTCTGAGCAAGAACATCTCGTTTTAAAACTTGCAAGCGTGTTACAATCCTCCAATGGAAATGTAGGAATTTGCTGGCACTCAGTGGTTGGGGTGGGTTTAAGTATTCAGAACGAATCACTGCATTTTATTTTATTTTTTTCACGGGCAAAGGGGGCAAGTCAATGTGACTTTCCAGTGTTTTTCTGGTGTTTATTGTGTATACACCAATTTCATTTTTATTTTGTATCGGGGGTGTTTTATCGGTTTTTAAATCAATTAAAACCGAAAATCAGAAGCCCTACTTATAATATGGTCTTGCTGGTGTCGTGAATGTGATTTTTTGTGTTGGGTTACTGTACAGCACACAGAACTTGAATAACGAATAAGCCCACTGCCCAGTTTATATCCCTTTCGGTCACATTTTTTAAATTTCATTTTTTTAAATTTTAAAACAGTTTGTGTGAACTCTATGAGGTTTGAGAAGCTGCCCTGACAAAACATATATGCATTATAAAATAGATAAGAAACTTAAAAAGGTGCACTTATACACGCAGTGACTGAAGGGAATATTTATAATCATTTCTGTTTTAAATTCTGTGCATAACTGGCATTAACACACAAAAAGCCTGCTTGACATTCTCCGCTAGATAAAAAAAAAGGTTCTGATGTGTACACACACACCCCCTCTTTCCTTTAAAAAGGGTCACCTCACTGATATCAACACTTACAGAAACAAGACAAGCTTTTATTTCTGTTTCAATTCCTCACACAAGTAATACAGACCAGACAACTTTTGGGAAAAGTTTTTTTTTTTCTTTTCTTTTCAGAAAACCACAGATAATCTGATAACATGAACACAAATCGCACGCTCAAGAAAGAGCAAAGAGTTTTCATTTCCCCACAAGAGACAGACAGTCACATCGCGTTTCCATTGGCCGCCTACACTACCCCCTCCCACACAGACACGAACACACACACACGCTTGACCTTAAGATTCATAGAACCGTAATAAATGGATCAGGGACCACGTTCTACATACAACAGTGGCACAACCTGCATTTTAATAAATACAATCTTTCAGTCTGAAAACAAAACCCTATTATCCCCTCCCCAAGTTACCTGCACTGCAATTTACAACGATTGTTAATCTAGAAAATCAAAAGGTTAAGACACATTTATGCAAGCTTGTTAATTATTACTAGTTTTTTTTTTCTTTTTAATGGTTTCAAGCACTGCTGTGCTGCTTGACCATGGATTCCTTTATTCAATATTTATCATCGACATCATTAAAAACATGTCTTTGTATTGAATGGAGCATGTCCATCCTCATCTTTCTGCTTGTGCAAAGAGTTCAGCTAGAGCTCAGGGGTGGAGCCTCGGGCTGTTTCACTGTTATACATACAGATACTTCACCTTCAGTTTCCATATTCTAGTCACCCTAACCCCTGTGAATTCCCCTCTATCATTACTGGATTTTATTCAGCCCACCTCTGAATTTCTTGGAATGTCTTCCAGGCCCTTTCTGGTCACTTTCTTACCCCAGTCTGGGCAGCAGGGCTGGGGTTTGTGACTCACAGACTCAGGAAGCACCCCTGTACTCTACTGTCTCTTTGATTGCACATTTGTATTTACAGCACTGGTGGCCTCTATTTGTTAATGATTTGTTTCCAATAAGTAATTTGGTTGCTTTACCAAACCTCATCTTTCTACCTTCGCAGCTAAAGATTGGGAGAAACTAAGCCAATGGCAATGGAACCGATTCAATATACCCTAGCTAAAAAAGTTTGCATTACTATTTCATTTTTACGTTTCAGTAGACATAAGGGCTCCTTTGTGCATTAACTTGTATCAGTCTGGATTGAGAACTAGTTTACACTTAAGCAAAAGCTTGTGAAACCTATTCAACAGGTTTTTGATTTATTATAGATAACATTTTACTGAGGTTGTAATGCAACAAGCAAACCTCCAACCAGTAACGTGATATTATATTTCCACAAAGTCCAGCAGTGACTGTTCTGTCCCTTGTCTTGTAAAGCATTTTTGTTTGCGGTTATATTACTGGTATTTACTGCATTAAAAACAGGGATAGAGATAAGGATCACTCCACAGCAGTTTGGTCCATTTCAGGATTTATTGTGAGCTCAAATTAGACTCAGCTGAGCTTGTTACCTACTGTACACACTGGCTCCTAGAAAAAAATCGAACAGATGAAACCAGATTCTTTATTTCCATCATCTTAAATATTGGGGGGGGATCCTTTGACGTGTGAATAGGAGTCTCTGTCAGTTTATGATTGAAGGCACCAACACAGACTTCAACTGGTCGTCAGCGTCCTTTGCTTTGAAACAAATGTATCCGCTAATAAGTAATGGTAATTGCTCGTTAAACAGCCGGATGGTTCATGCCTCACACACTTAAGAAACAAACCCGTGACTCTGCGATGCTGCTGCTTGTGTTTTTGATTTCCAGATAATGTGCGACTCAACAATCTTCGATTTCCAATCGCTGACTGCCCGGACTGTGACCACAAATATCCAAGAAACAACAAAAGGGCATGACTTCCTCTTTCACACCAAGATACGTTTCCTAATGATGTCTCTACAGTACCTCCACTGCCACTGGATAAGAAACCGGAAGTAGTTTGATTGAAATAGTAAACTTCCTCATTTTTTTTTTTTTTTTATATATTTTTGGGAGACGGACAGTTTTGGACTGGAAGGGCCAAGGTGGTCTTCCTCTGCAGTGATACAAAATACTAAGAGCAAGAGGGTTCTAAAGTTCTACCACCAATATAACCTTTAAATTAAACAACGTTTTATTTATCAGTATGAAACAGTGTTAGACATGCAATTAACTCATTTTTATGGGGGGGGGAACAAAAAAAGACTCAGAGATTCGGAGGATCACACCTTTATGTAAATTTCGAGGAAATACATTTAGCCGTTTTGAAGCAATCGCTGTAATAAAAATTGCCAAGATGGCCGACAGGCATCCACATTGGATCGGGGGTTCACTAAATGTTAGTTACGGGTGTGCTGATACTTGTTAAATTGGCAGGTATTATATAAATCCATGCATTAACGTGTTGATTTCAAAACAAGATACGCTGCACCAATCAACGACATTGCTTCAAGCTATGGATACAGTACATTTATATTTGGTTAATGCTAGTTGTGTTCTGTAACTGTTAACATTAGCTAGACAAATAGCTCCCCCATAGACTCTCCAACACTCTTCCCACAACAACCAGAAAAGCAAAGCCCCAGATCATTACTGACAGTCCCTGCACAGCTCTAATTTGCCTCTTGTTCTTGGGGATTAAGGAAATAAATCTGCAGTTCCTGGCACTGCCTTTGAAGTGCCACAGTTACTGGAATCTAAAGCCTTACGATTGCACTGGGGGCTTTATCGCTGCTCAGCCAACAAGAAAAGCTCTGAACAGCTTTGCCTCTCCTCTCCTTTCCTTTCCCCTCCTCTAGGCAATCCACAGACCCCCACCCCAGCCAACATCTTTTCCAGGAAAAGGACCTGTTTCACATCTGCAGCTAGGTTTTTATTACTTTTGTTCATCTCGTTAACTCTCACGTCGAGATGTTTACTCAGCAGGATTGTGAGTCCACTGCAATGTTAAACTGCAGTCCAGGGGGGGATTAAACAAGCTCCAATACAGGTTGTCACAGATCATCCGCTCGCTCCACTGGCTCCCGATCACCGCTCGCATCCAGTTCAAGACTCTTGTACTAGCCTACAGATGCCTTGACCAGACTGCACCCAGCTACCTCCAGACCCTCATCTCTCCCTACACCCCCACTCGACCTCTCCGCTCCGCCTGCACTAGAAGACTAGCTCTACCTCCGCTACGCTCCCCTGCCTCCAGAGCCCGCTCCTTCTCCACCCTTGCTCCACAGTGGTGGAATGACCTTCCTACAGATGTCAGGACTGCCCAGTCCCTGACCACATTCCGGCGCCTCCTTAAGACACACCTCTTCAAACAGCACCTGTAGAACTCCTCTGTTTGTATCCTGGGACACTATCACCCTTCATGTAAATGTGCTTTATTTTGCTCTTATCTGCCCCTATTTTACTGCATTTAATCCTGTACTTCCGAATACTGTAATCTGCCAAGTGTTTAACCTGTAGTACTTTGTATTTAATCATACCCTGATGTAACTATCACTATTATCTGCTGTATTATTGAATTGTGGTTTGTCACACTTATACTTTGCTTGAACAAAAGTTATTGTACTTCTTGCTCTTATTGTATTACTTGTATTGTAACACTTGAAATTTATTTGCTTACGATTGTAAGTCGCCCTGGATAAGGGCGTCTGCTAAGAAATAAATAATAATAATAATAATAATAATAATCATGAGATTCCGAAGTGAAAAGCAGGGTCTTCAGTCCTCAGTGTGATGAGTTTCAGTAGTCTCAGCCCAGTTGTGCAAAACAGAAGAGGGCTCCTCTTGTTAGGAGTGAGTTTGCTGGGTGTTTCTAGGTCTCCAAGGTGCGTTTGGTAAACATTGCAAGTTGTTAGTAGTAGACCTTGATACCTTGCCATAAATCTGACAACAGGAGGTCAAGAACCCATGACTAGGTTTGACTGATAATGTTAGACAAAGGACAGCCTTAAAAACCTGGTTATCCCAGCCTGTGGCCAAACACTCCAGCTACTTAAACTCATGACTGTACATTCAGACACTGCAACTCAGGCTGCAAGTACTAACGCAATCCATGAAAATAAAAAATCCTGAAAACGGCTTCGGATTTTACTAAACGGTTAACCCAAAACGCATCGTGCTGCACCAGGATTTTGCGCAGATTTTTTTCATCTTGTCATTTATAGTATCCTGAAGCATGAATCCTACACGTACATTTACAGCTTGCGACCCATCATTCTATATTGGGTCACACAGACCCACTTCAACACTGGTACCACAAAGCTAATCCAATCCACGCTGTAAATCAAACCAGCGCACTAACCACCGTGCTGCAATGGAACAGGCTGTAAGATTGAGCAGGGTTAAAGGTCACAGTTCACTGTTCTTGTTTTTGAATATAAACTAATGGACTTACAGCTGGTACAATAAAATAACAATGACAGTATGTGCTTGCCAAAAATAAAATTAAAAAAAAAAGAAAAAGCAAGTCAAACAGGTTGAATTGGCTGAAGTTACTTTCTCGGAAAACTTTCAGCAACTGCCATTCAGCTGCTTTCTAACCATAGCCAGTTCCCACTGACACAATATACTGGCAAGTCATGTGGGACTGGTCTTGCAACTAAATAACACAACAACCCAGGTGTCAGTGTGATGCAAATGACACTTTTGCACTTTTCCCATCTACTAAAAGCTATAGTTCAGCCCAGCCTGCTCGTCATTATTGACGGAATTTCACATTGTCTGAACTCCTTCCCTTGTCGGTGTCCTCCTTCTCTACGCAGATTAACCTGATGCAGCTGCAGGTTAGAATCAAATACCTTTAATGGCAATCGATTGTTCCAGCTCCTCCCAAAAGCATTTCAGTTGGGTCCCACTCTGCCGCAGTATCAGTATTTACTAGAAGGAATGTTAAGAGCGCATCTCGATTGAATAAACGCAGAGAATCCTTCTCAAAGCAGCACAAGCCTCCACAAACACGGGACACTGAACTGTGCTGATGCCCCTTTTCTGATACAAGTTCATTCCGCTGAACATGCGAGGGCCCTAGGCTCATATATGACAATATATGTCACTGTGCTATATTATGATAACACAACCCTAAAAACATGCAACAGAATGCCTCAGCTGCTTCTGTTGGAATCTCACATTGTGCCAAGGAATGCCCATGGCAATTGGGATGAGCAGTCTGGGGATATTCAACCCCCTCTCCCACTGTTTTAAATTGAAATCACAACTCATTTCAACAACTATCCTCAAGACATGAAACCGCTACCCCTAGGAAAGGCTGCATATTATTACAAGAGAAAGGCATTAAAACAACTTGTCCAGGGCTTCTACAATTATTACACTGGGCTTCCACAAAGTCAGGCAGCGAAAGAGTGCAGTGTCAGTACAAAACAAACAATGAATATCACACTGGTGTTCCCTAAACAAAAACGCCTTATTACTATCAACACAAAACAGATTGGCCATTCTGAAAAGCTCACCTCCAGGTTTCAGCTGTACCCTAACGAATGATTCATGTAAAAGTGTGCAAATCAGAGAGCATGTTTTTTTTTGTTTGTTTTAGTTATTTCTCTCAGCGCAAGAGATCTTGGGAAACTAACTTCCTGCCAGGCAAGTTGTTGTTTTCTATTGCTTTGGAAAGGATGTTGACCTATCGAAGGGTCAAGTGGTCAGTTCCCAGCACGGAGGGATTCGGAGCGTGGCACAGAGTTTATGGCGGAGGGACTGGGAGGGAAGCAGTGTGGTTTAGTGGTTAAATTAGAGTGACTGGGAGAGAGGCAGCGTGGTCCAGCCAACAGCAGAACACTTTAGAAAATGGCAGTGCAGAAAACGAAGTCTGTCGCTTACACCTCTTTGGCGTTTGATTTGAGTTCTGCCGTTCATCTTTTAAAGAAATTACTCTAGACTGCAGTATTTGGAATAGGGGGAGAGATACCCACCCTTGGCATGGAAGGTCCAGTCCCTCCTGATGTACTCATGCAGCCGGATTCGGTTCTGTTGGCCTCTCTGGCACACCTTGCTGTAGAACTGCCTGGCAATCTGGATATAGGCTGCCGGGATCTCTCCGGCCACACCCTTGGCACCGAAAAAGCCGTTGACCTCTGGAGACGCCAGCAGGATGCGGTAGTCGGCCCTGGTGCCCAGGACCAGCTCCATGTAGGTACGGGTGAGGTTGAAGTAGCCGGAGGCGAGGAAGACTCGGGAATCGTCCCCTGCCTCGGTCAGCAGCCGCTTGGTCACCGTCTCATCCAGACCAATCCCCAGTGGCTTCATCTGCACCAGCGGGAAGACCAACGTGTCCCCAGGCCCCTGCCGCCGCTGGGTCTCCTCCGTTGTGGAAGCGCTGAGCTGCTGCCTGGACCGGGCCAAGTCCACTACCTGCATGATTCGCTTGCTGGCCGCTGTGCAGAATTCTGAGTGGTCGCCTGCAAGCGAGAACAAGAGACAGGTGCTTATTAGTTTTAAGTCCTCTGACTAATAAAATCCAAACACGTAATAAAGTACAAAACAAATTATAATTTAAAAAAGAAAAAGGGCACAAATGTACATCCGGGTGTAGTTTAGTCATGTAACTAAAAAGTTCTAATGTGCCACGCATGCTGCCGGTAATTGGAGGTCCAGCTTAAGAGTGACACTGCATTTGCACGTACTACTTACCACACATAAAGGGGAGTTCAGTTACACAACTGTGCTTCTTTCAACACTGCAGACTTGAATATACAGTGGCTCCAAGAAAGATAACCCCACTCAGAACAGCAGACAAGTACACTAATCTAATATAATAACATGTATATAGCCAGGTTCTATTTGTCAATCATCACACTGTAGGTCAGTAACAAACTGGGGGAGATGTGACAGGAATAGGTCTCCCATTGCATAGCAGTTTGCTCCATTCTTGGTTTTACAATGAGTAATAAGACACCCCTGAGCTTGTTACCTATACATTGGGGCTAACAAAGCTTGTAGTAAAACCTGGGATGGGTGAAACTGCTATGCAATAGGAGTCTTAAATCCCGGTACCTTGTACCGGCATGAAAATAAGTCCCGGTACAGCTGTGTGGTCCAGTGGTTAAACAAAAGGGCTTGTAACCAGGAGGTCTCCAGTTCAAATCCCACCTTAGCCACTGACTCATTGTGTGACCCTGACCCCTTGTGCTCCGTCTTTCGGGTGAGACGTAGTTGTAAGTGACTCTGCAGCTGATGCATAGTTCACACACCCTAGTCTCTGTTAGTCACCTTGGATAAAGGCGTCTGGTAAATAAACAAATTTCAATCTCTGATTGATCAACTTATATCCTTCCAGGATAAGCCACATCTAGATTTTTTATTTTTTATTTTTTTTAAAAGCATTTTACAGTACTGGGGCGTGACCTTAGATTACATCAATCGCCTGTCCTTGGTTAAATACGTGGTAGATGCAATCTATGCAATCTAGGATATTCCCCAAGGATTTATCCTGGCAGGGTAAAAGCTGTGCACAACCCACAGCAGCACAGTGCCTCTAAGCCTCACCTACCTTCTGCTTGAAGCCAACTTTACACAGGATAACAATATTCTCTGATAAATAAATAAATAAATAAATAAAGAAGAGGGCTGGAATTCAGAACACTGATTCATTAAAGCCACCCTTTAATAATTTCCGCTGCCCAACACAAATCAAAGCCAGCTCCTGAGTAATCGTAGCCCTTGATGGAGTTGGAGGAACTGCTAGTTTGGGTGGGATTCAGCAGGAATGGACTCAAAACAAGGGAGTTGGCGCTGTAGAGGACCCGCTGTGCTTGGCAGGAAAACAAACGCTCCAGTGGAATAAAGGGCTTCGTCAGGGTGTGATCATTACAATTTGTTTAAAAAAAAAAAAAACACACACACACTGCTGTGAACTGAAGGAGTGAACCTCACTGACTGGAAGCGATTCCCTGGAGGAGTGCTCAACGCCCTTCAGCACAATGCAGCTTGAATCAGCGCTATCCCCGGAGAGACATTGTTTATTTCCTTAAGCTCTGCAGCTAGTTGACTCTTAAAATGGCGAGGTGCTATACCAGACTAGCACAATAGTGTACATAAATACTGTTGCCCTTTACTGCTCTATAAATTTCTAGGAAATGTTCGCCCCCCTGAGGGTGGTTCACGGACCCCTTCCACCCCAATCCACACTGCTTTCATTGTATAAAATGCACATTAACTCTAGATGTACCATATGCAAACCATGCCCAAAACCCAACAAAAACAAACACACCCTGCGCCAGTAGAACAATATGTTAAATGCAAAATCCGTGTGCAGAAATGATCCAGTTTGTTAGGGTTTTGATAATAAAAAGGAGATAGAGAGAACCAACTGAATGGAGATGACAAGCCTCCTGGCAGATACAGGTGAGCGCTGTAATCCGATACTCCACTCTCAACCGTACATTTAGCAGAGCAAGTGAAGTGAAATCTGTTTGTTTGCGAGTTGCTTCAAAACGTCTCCGCAGCAGCGTATACAAACTCAGCAAATGAAGGCTGCCGCTGTCGCCACTCTGCAGCCCGAAGTTTAAGGCTAGACTTGGGAACTCTAAACCGTTTCTGTAAACCGAGGGTGACAAGTTCAAATACCAGTAAAGGCGCCAGGACAGCAGAATTTTTTGTCCTTATTTTTTTTCCCCCTTCCTGGCACTGAGGCAGATTGGGTTTCGACAGCTCTCTCCTGCCAACAGGAATGGACAGATGTGGAAGGTTACTGTAATGATGATCAGAGAGCTTTTCAGCTTCATGAAGGGTATATACACACACAGCTGGAAATAATATAAAGATATTTCAAATGTATGGTTTTAATTATTTTAAGTTTTAAAGTTGGTTGTAGGGTGTCTCTTAGTGTGTAATCTCATGCACTTTGGACGAGAGGACCGGGAAGCAAAGCTGCCACAGAATAATGCGTGTAAGCCTACAGGTACTGTGTCCTTGATATGTGAATTATTATTATTATTATTATTATATAATGCCGTTGACTGAAGCAGAAGTTCCAATACCAGTGAAACCTCTCCTATCATTAAGTCTGCACATGTGTCATAATTTAGTCCGTTGCTCTTCTAACAAGAGAAAAAAAATAAAAAAAATATATAGAAGAGAATTTTTCTGCAAGTTTGGAGGCCAGTGCTCCCAAACCTTGGGTGGTTCAGGTCTGAATATTAAGTTCTACACTGCCAAAATGAACTTCCTGCTTTCAGCCGTGAATATTCATCTCCAAAAGTAAGCATCGGGAACACAAAAACAGAAGAGCACATTTCTTACCTGGCTCATAATAGATTTAATAAAATAAAATACTTAAAAACAAGTAAGAAATTATATATTTAAATCTGGGTTTTCATGATTTTAAAAGCAGAAAATAACAAGGCCTGTCTTGTGACTTCAATATATTTTTATAGGGCCCTGGAGCCTGAGTCTCTCTCCCCCCTGACTTTTGTTCCAACCCTGTTCTAACTGTTACATTGAACTAATTAAACCTGCATCCAGACCCTGAAGTAGTTCATTATCTCATTCTACCTGTGAAACCTGGAGTGGAATGGCCCTCCAGGACTGGGATTGGGCTCCCCTGCACAAGACTGTCTTGATGGGCACGTTGGTCGGCACAGAGGCACGCAGCTATCAAGCCTCACGTGGAGTCATTGAGATTCTTCAGCTTTCCCCAGTTTGTTTCTGACTAGTTGCACAGGTATATGGGTAACATTCTCCAATTTTCTGGCCAGTCAGTGTAATAATTGTACGTAGGTGGTCGTTGCTGCAGAATTTGTCTTGTGTGTTGATGTTACCAATAATCATTGTCTAGAATCAGATGCCATTTGCTACATTAATATACGCTAGAGAGGTTAGTTCATTCTGTTTAAACGTCAAAAATGATTCGTTACATCTACAGTTAACCTACTGACTCCAGGGTATGTCTTAAGTTCTGCCAAGTAAATCCTGAAATCACTTAAAAACTGCTGTGCCAAGGAAGTCTTACACCTCCCGCCCCCATTAAAACAATCTGTTTATTACCAGCATTTTCCATGCAACGGGTCAGTTGTGCTTTTGAAATGAAAACCACCTTGTTAGCAACAGCGTAAAACCTCAAAATTGTTAAACACAAGCAGTTTCAGTTGTCCATCACAAAGAGTCAAAAAAGTCCCCAAAATCCCTGTGTGAGAAGGGGGAAGTTTGGGCACACAACACGATCGAGGCACGGGAAAGCTCCAGGAAACCCCTACACTCACTGCTCTAATATTAGTTCTGCTGATGGAAATATACGAGGGTAAGCAATTAATTACATCAGGAACAGCTCTGAATATGTTTTGAAAGAATGCCAGGTCACATGGAATACAAAAATTATAATAACAAAGCCCAAAACAATACCAATGCAGCAGCATAGCGGGCATGGATAGAAGTGGAAATAGAATAGAACAGAGCCATACCTACCTTTGTAGGGGTGCACCATGCCCTCCTTCACCTGCACCGTGTCATCCGGCTGCAGCTGCAAAGACACGTCGCCCACGGCGCCCACCAGCTCAGAGAAGAAATCCGCCAGCTCCGCACAGTCCCGCAGCAAGATGTACCGATCCTGCCGGTTAGTGAAGTACGAGTCGCTCAGATTAGCTCTGCAAGGAGTGGGGGAGGAAAGGGGAGTTTGTTCACTGGCCTTGTGACCTAAAAAAGAAACCTTAACTCTAACCTAGTCGCCCCCCCACACCAGGTCACCTGTCTACACAGGCACAGAGATCACATGAGCCACACTGACCCACTGATGATGAGGCTGTCGTCGAACACGTAGACCTTGATGTGCTGCAAGCCGATGGTCTCGTTGAAGCGTTCGGGGATGAGCGTCTTGAGGACTCCGCGCAGGTCGGGGGTGTGGTACAGAGAGACGTGCATCTGACCAGAGAACCTCTGCAGCAGGGGCAGCAGCATGCTCCGAGAGTTCTTCTTACCTGGCGCACAGAGAGAAACAGAGGCGGACGTCAGTAGTTTCAGTGTATGGCCTCGCTACAGCAGTACGAATGTCAGCGCTCCTGAATGAAAGGAAAATTGGGTTCCAATCGGCTTTTAAAAAACACTCAATGCAAACGTTAATTACCATGGATTGGTACTCAGTTGTAAAGGTGAGGGAAAGACAGTTTTTCTTCTCTTGAAATCAACACATTAACTGAATGGATGTATATAATACCCTGCCTATAACTACTTCCTAAAGGCAATTAGGAGTATCAGCACACCCCTAGTACTTATACTGTAGTCACTATAGTGTAAAGTTATGCATTTAATATTCAGTGTTTATTCGAAGGCTGTTCCATATACACACTGATGTTGTACACTTCTGGCCTTGTATACCTATGGTACACCTATTCCATATTCCAGTCATGCATTTCATTGCAGTGCTTCTTGTTAAGCGAGACAGTTTGGGTGTAAAAAGTTTAATGCCACACACCTCTAGATCCTCTTGTATAATCCAGCAGAATAGACACCTTGAGGTCAGGGGCCATTCTCTCCTCTCGGGACCTCTCTAGCACCTCCTGTAGGCAGTCCACCTGGGGAGCGCAGAAACAACATTAAGACTGGAGGCAGGGGATTGTGTAAATAATCCACAGTTTCAACTGCTGTTACACTGTGTGTTACAGTTAAGCAATTTACTGACTTTTTGTGTAATTGGGAGCAGCTGGCTACTGTGGTTTCGTGAGGAATCTACAGATTTCAATTGCTGTTGTGTAAAAATGATCAAAGGGTGTGTGTTTTTTTTTGCTTTTTTACAGCATTTAAAAAAGGTAAGGGAACTGTACAGAATCAATCAAAACCTGCGGGAAATCATTTGCAAGAATTTTCTGCAGATGTCAATGCAGTTTAAAAAAAAAAACTGATTATACAGTACTAAGTAGCACATACAAAAGAATTGAAAAAAATCACCCTTATAATTATTCAGATTGTTTTGCAACTCTTACCAGCTCTTGTTCCAGGGGTCCTGTTCCTAGATACAGGGAAGCCATCACTACCCTCCTCTTAGCAGTCTTAATATTTGCCTAAAAAAAAATGTAAAAAATCATGGTTACAGACATGCAAAGAGGGTAGCAGCACGCAAAGGGTAGAAAAACCTTACAAGCATGATGCTGCTGGTTTTTGTATTATTATTATTTGTTTATTTAGCAGACGCCTTTATCCAAGGCGACTTACAGAGACTAGGGTATGTGAACTATGCATCAGCTGCAGAGTCACTTACAACAACGTCTCACCCGAAAGATGGAGCACAAGGAGGTTAGGTGACTTGCTCAGGGTCACACAATGAGTCAGTGGCTGAGGTGGGATTTGAACCGGGGACCTCCTGGTTGCAAGCCCTTTTCTTTAACCACTGGACCACAAAGCCTCCTGTAAATAAGGCTTCTAATGAAGTATACATCTCTCAAAACACTCCTGGAAGTACCTCACAAAAATCAAGCTACGCTCCGTTTGGAGAAATGTTACCTGTGGTGTAAGGAATACAATATAAATGCCATTGTATCATGAGAGTGTGCAGTACTGAACATACACCAATTATAAATCAGATTTCTTCTTTTCCTGCAACACAACTCTGTCTGTTACACAATGAAGCTGCCAAAACATACAACACAAACTGTTGTTTCACAAACACACACACACAGTGTTGAACTTTCTTCCCTTTACTTTTAGATAATCAGCAACTATTTTTAAGTAACTTGGGTTGGGGTAACTCCAGTCCAGGGGGAACTTTTACAGTCCAAAATGTTTTTACCTGACTATTAAATAAAAACATTTTTTGCATGCATCTTTATATTGTGGAACTAGCATGGTTGTTGCTCCCAACTTTCATTTGCACAATTATGGATTATGACACGCACACACAAACAAACTGGGTAATAAGCATCCACTTTCACAATTTGTGCAGAAACATGTGTTGCATCTGCTGCAGCCAATGCCAACCCGAAAGTAACCTCTGCCAGACTGGTTTGCGCAGTGGGTCCCCTTCAGTCCCAGCCAGCTATCTTCTGCCATTTTGTGTTCTCTCTGTGCTGCTTAAACGTTTCTACTGGGCAGACAATGAACTGCGATTGCTTGTAGGTGATGCAGTGAATGGTTTGGTATGACAGCGTGATGAGTTTACCTGACCTTCATCATCTGGTAGAACTCGTCAGGGGAGTGCAGCACGTGCACCTGCCCCCCTGAGACCCGGAAAGCTGGTGCCTGGTCTGCGACCCAGTGAAAGCGCTGCAGCAGCCCCTCTGAGGTTGTGGGACAGGCAGGGGGGCGAGGCTGAGCCAGAGCAGGGAGGGAACAAACCTCTCCCAGCAGGGGGGCCAGCAGGAACACAGACGACCTAGAGAGAGAGAGAGAGAGAGAGAGAGAGAGAGAGAGAGAGGGGACGGGGGGACGACACGCAGACAAAACAACTAATTAAACTGCTGAACATTAAAAAAACAAACATAATATGCACTCATTTAAAATGACAAACTACGGATATACTTGAATCCTTTAGTTATGCCAGACATGCAAAGTTAATAAAACAGTGTGTACTGTACCCTTATTTAAGTTAATAAAGAGCCAAATGGAGGCAGATCGCACAAGTTGTCACCAAAAATTAAAGGGCCTGACATAGCGTGGTAAGCTGAATGCAGGAATTCAAATAAGACTCCTAGGTAACAAGCTCAGGTGTGGAGCAAACTGCTATGCACTGGGAGTCTTATTTCCTTCCCTGGAGCACAATGCCCTTTTTTGATTTAAACAGTCAGCATTCATTTTGTTAACCATGTACTGCTGTTTACAGACGTATTATCTTAACATCCCCAGGAGTGCAAACTGAGGGTTCATAACTTTGTGCAGTGCTTTACCCATCTTAACTGAAAATGTCACTATGCAGCCTGGAAAGCTCTTTTTCTTAACGTTGAATAAACAGATCAGTGTTCCGAATCATGCCCTAGGAGTTACAGATGAATGTTTAGCAAATTCCTCCACCATTGCAATAGTCATATTTTATGATTTTGCTATAGTTGTGCTTGAAAAATAATATCAACTGTTTTTGAATCACACCACGCATGCCGGCATTATTTTTGCACAACCAAGACATTACTGGAATCTCTTGCACATCTCCTTTCCTCCCTGAAAAAAGCACATGAGTCAATCTATTATAACATTGCACGAAACTCCTGCCTGAAGCAGTCTGGGGAACGAATTGTGTCATAATAATAAGAAGCAGCAGCAGCAGCAGCATCCATCCCACGGTTATGCCCAAGTGCATGGGAGACACAACTGTAGGCATAAAAGGACTTCTGGAGATTTAACTGTACAAGTCCCCAGAAAATAAGGTTTACTTTAAATTGTCAATTTAAGTGCTCTAGGTCTTTCATAATAACCCGTACTTGTAAATGTTTACTCCGACTGCAGTAAACCCAACTGTACTGTTTACCCTTTGAGGCCACGACTGCTGTTGTCAAATACACAAAGGTGCACAATCCAGCAGGACAACTCACTCACGCAATGAAAAATGTAATAGCACACAGAGATCGTGCAATTCAACATTGCAAAGTGTGTGCAGAATGTACTGCAATAAACTGTGCATGTAATAACAAAGGAGATGAATTATATACTTTAGTGGCAGATTTATTTAATTTTTAGTACGAGGCTTACGAACGGATTAGCCTTTAGTAGTAGTAAACAAAACTGAAGAGGGTACTTTTTTTAAACTCAATCTACTTCGGTCCACTAAAGCAGTAAATCCCTGAGGGTTCACGGGGTGATGCAGTATATACTGTACAGAAATTTGTACTCCCACATGAACCCGACTCCTACAACCAAAATAGGCAATGTATTTACTGATCCTTTGGGTGTGGATCTCAGTAATGTTGTAGGGGGGAGCCAAGTAAGTCTGTTAACCCCTGATTACAGCAGCTGCCTTGAGATTTACTGTAATGTTATGCTGTACAGGCAGGTTCCTAAATAACAATAAGAGTTGACTGGAAGCTGAAATCGTCCCTCCCTGCTTTATACGCTGATCTATTGTTCCTCAACAGTAAACAATAATCCTTTTCAGGTCAGCGTGACTGCTAAGACTATGCTTTTCCCATCCAAGCCTACTCATCTGGTTTTACCAGTTCATACCTCCCATCAAGGGCTTTGCAAGGAACCTCTGCATGAACACAGCATGGCAGGCTGCAGGAAATGGAAAGAATTCAACAACATTTAAACAATAACTGCCCATGTGAGTCATCGTATCTCTGCTGGAGGACTGCTGTAAACCGACTGGCTCTGACTGTGCAATTCCAAACCGCATTATAATTAGAATTATATATATAAGGATTGTGTTCATTCATTTAGTGTGCTTCAAGCCTGCACGCCAGTGCATCCACTGCAGTCTGTGGCATTTGCAACAGTAAAGCCCTGCAGGCTCTGGACGTGAGCAGTTAATCCAATTTAGAAATTTACAAAAAGGAGCGCTGCTCCCCTGGACAGTGCAGAATGCTTTGAAGGGTTTTTTTGAGTTCATGTTGTTTTTCTTATCAGATCAATGACTTCAGAATCAGCTCATTACGGGTCTAAACTGGTTAGCACACACACCACTGAAACTAAGGATGGTTGCGGCCTCAGATACAGAATGCATAGATCTAAATTGATTAACTCCAGCCAGACTAACTGCAAGTGGAAAGGAAAATGGGCAAATCTAGTCTATAGTAAACAAGAGATACTTCTGAGATCTTAGATTAGCCATGTTGGGTGATGGTTTTTAGTTTTGTAATGGTTGTTTCATCTATTTAGATACTGGCGAGTGGTTAAGCAGAGTAGAGCTGGGTTCTGCTTTCAAGCGGCTGGCTTAAACAGTTTGTACTTGTCCTGTTCATATCCTGACCATGTGCAATCATGAAACAGATATGTGGATGATTTGTGCTACCAACTTGGTTGGGCAACTTTTCACAGTAGTTGCTCAATAAAAACAGCTATGGCCAAAAGTTTTGCATCACCTAGAATTGAGACATAATAAAAAAAAAAACCTTATATGAACATAATTTAGATATTTTATTCAACATCATGTAATCAAAGAAACTACAAAATTATATTGCAAAAAAGTCTCCCGGAAGCCATAACAGTAGTACAGTATTTCAAGTTTGGTTTCAAAATGTCAGATTTTTCAATTTGTCAGTTATTCGTTAAGTATATGGACAACTACAAAGCGGTGTGTAATTCAATATGTTAACGTCACATTATTCAGCAGGTTTAATTCGACTTCATGAAGCAGAATTAGTTAATTCTCTAGGGTGATGCAAAACTTTTGGCCAGAGCTGTAAACTCCAGCTTAATCGAGTCAGTCTTGGATCAGGCAGCAGTGACAGACCATAAGGATATGGAGGCATTCATTACCAGTGCAGTTGCTGTAGATGCGCTGAACACCATGCAAAAACACCAACTCAATGCTGATCTTATTGAGTGCACTCCGACAATATGGGGCTTTAGTGGAGTGAGGCTTTTTCTTCAAAGGCTTCATTTTTTTCGGCATTCAAACCAACTGACTGGCTCTTGTTTTTAAAGTTTTATTTTGTCGTATTTCTTTTTTTACATGAGGTAATACAGGCCCAGTTACCTTAGCAAAAACAAACAAGCAAAAAAATGAACTATATTAATTTTCAAAACATGCTTTGATGTGCTATAGATCTTAAAGGCTAGGGCTACTGATTTTCCGTAATCGAGGAATTAGGCATTTTAGGAATTAAATTTTGTATTGTTGTCTTTTTCTCCTTCTAGTTTTCCTGTTTGTTTTTTTTGTAATTTTTTTGCACTACTCTCCAAGATTATATAGCTGCTGGAACGAAGGCTCCCATAGGGTAGTGCTGCGTGCGCAACTTGTAATTTATATAGTGCTTAGCATTAGGTTATTGTTATGAAATTAACTTAGTTTTAGTACCTACATGTTCACCCTTATCATGTGATCGGGGTGAAGAATATAACAATGACGTCTATTACGAGTTGCGCACGCAGCACTAACCTGTGTGGGAGCCTTCGTTCTGCAGCAATACCCCTCTCCTGCACCCAGCCAAAAGTTGAGTAATTCATCGTGTGACTTCACTCGCGTGTCTCTGATGAAACTCGACATGGCGGCTGCACCAACGAAGAAAAAAAAATACAATGTTTCAGCAAAAGACAGAGCTAAAACATTTTCTGATTATCTATGTGAGGATGGTAGGATACTATTCCGCAAATTGTACTGCCAATCGATTGATCATGTACCAGTCAATACTGATCATACTACCAGCCGTAAACACAGAGAACAAATAAGCAAATAAAGAGGGCAACAAATGCAAAGCACTGCATTCTTCTGTGCTGAAAAACTTAGACCTGACGTACTGCGCTCGAGGCGAGGCTTTCCCCAAGTAATTAAGCTAAATGAATTGCTTATTTAATTACCGGCATATAATAAAGCTAAAATTAGCAACATTAAACCGTGACCCTGTCTTAATTAAATTATATTACCTGACGATGAAGAAACGAGCTCGAAGCTATTGATCCCCTCGCTTTACTAAAGGACTTAGTCACTACACTACACACCGTTTGTTTCAAAAAGACATTCGGTCTGGAGACACCTATTGTTACATTTGGCAAATAAAGCGGAATTAGCAAAGAAACAAATGGGACGATTCATTATGCGTTTACATTAAAAGGGTTGCTATTTAATTACAATCAGGTGATGCACAGCAGTGAACCTGTTTAAAGCAACGAGTCAGTCAACACGCCTAATCAGGAACTAAATACACACTAAATGGATTAACTAACATTTTCCTTCAGCACTACTGTGTCAGTAACATACAATAATAATAATAAACATTATTTTTTTTTTTTATTTATTTATTTTTTTTATTATTATTATTATTATTATTATTGAGTAGTGGTTAGGGCTCTGGACTCCTGACCGGAGGGTCGTGGGTTCAATCCCTTGTGGGGGACACTGCTGCTGTACCCTTAAGCAAGGTACTTTACCTAGATTGCTCCTGTAAAAACCCAACTGTATAAATGGGTAATTGTATGTAAAAAATAATGTGATATCTTGTAACAATTGTAAGTCGCCCTGGATAAGGGCGTCTGCTAAGAAATAAATAATAATAATAATAATTATTATTATTTATTTCTTAGCAGACACCCTTATCCAGGGCGACTTACAGTCGTAAACAAAAATACATTTCAAGAATCACAGTACAAGTAATAATACAATTAAGAGCAAGAGCATGCTAGTCCCTGACCTGGTATGTTTTGTGGGACCTGATTAAACCTTTAAAAAAAGAGATACATGTTTGTCCAGTAGAAAAAACATGTTTGTGTTTTAGGAATTTAGAATGCAGGTTCTTCTAGTACTAGACTTTCTTCAAGTTCAGGCTGAATGTTTAAAATGATTAATGAATGTTAATGTAATGCACTACAACTAAACAATAAGAGTATTTTAAAAAAAAGGATATGCTTTACTTTCCGTTACTTACAATTCTGGTCTTATTTTTTATTGTAACTGTATTGCATCGTAACACACTCAATTTTGGTAGTTCGTGTACCATTTGGGTTGAGAATAAAGAAAGCTCTATGCAAGGCGGCGCCGCACATGACTTGCCCGTCAATCATCGATATAGTACTGTAGTCCTTAAGTATTTACTAACATTAATACCAGTAACTGACAAACAGCGGTGTAAAGCCACGACCCCACGCACCCACTCCTTACCCTCTGCTCCGCTCCTTTCTCCGGAATAACCGGTCGGACATTCGGGTTAGAACCCCGGAGACAGCCGGTCTTTTGAGACAGGACAACAACCTCCTCCACGACATGGAAGCCGCCATTGCAGCCTGTGATTTTGAATACATAACTTTATCAACATAAACGCAGCCACACAGAGCACTACTCGGGGGTACATACAGAAAAAAAACACACCTGTCCTGGAGGAAGGACAGTTCTAAATAAATAAATGAATACATTGTGTGTTGCATTCACTTCTATATCGGGAAAACGAAAACACAATATGTGTTGTGCAAAACCGTCAATTAAGATATAATATTTATCAACTTGGATAACTTTTAAAAAATGTAATTACGCAACAGTATTTTTTTTTAATGATTATTATTGCGCCTTCACTTTCACTCGTGGTATGCGAGTATCCCGTGTGCAAAGCTAATCGTCTGGTTACTGTAAATACACATATATTTATTAATTCCAAGAAATAAGAGCTCGAGACAAGCCTCTATGCATCGCGTGGTTCTATGAAGAAGACTATAACCCATTGCATTATATATATATATATATATATATATATATATATATATATATATATATATATAT